>NC_055989.1:6059977-6708549 GCF_018446385.1 Zingiber officinale | reverse complement strand
ATAGTCCTATAGGAAGGAACCTCTATTGGGTTCCGAAATCTGTGCTAAATTAATTTATTTAATTAAGGCTATCAAGAGAGAATTAAACAAAGAATTTCTTTATGAAGCTTTGTCTAAGAAAGTGGTTGTTGCTCCAATAACCAAGAAGGCTTAGTGCCTCGCCACGACCTGGAAGCTGAAATATTGAAATAAAATATTTAATTAACTTTCTGAAAAAGCATTAAACTATAATTAAATAATGCTTTGAAAGTTTTTTTTTAACATTTTTGAAAAATTTCAAAAAATTTAGTTTACTTTGAATTTTTTAAAATTCTAAAAATTAATTTTGAATTAGAAATTATTTTGAAAAATTCCATTCTGTTTAGAAAATTTTGAAAAATTCATCCTACTCAAAATTCTTTTAACTTAAAAATTTACTAATTTTTTTTTAATATCATACTCTTATCCTGTTTTGTTGTGAGCAAAGGAGGAGAGATTAGTACAAGTCTAGGAGGAGATAATTTTTTCAAAATTTTTTAAAACTTTTAATTAGTTGCAATTTTACTTACTGCAAATTAATGCTTAAAATATTATTTTAGTAATTCTCTTTAAAATTACTATTTGATTATTTTTTACCCTAACTTGAACTTGGGTTGATGCACATCAAAAAGGGGGAGATTGTTGAATCCCGTGGTTATTTTGATGTGATCAACCAAGTTGGAGGTCCTGCTTTGTGTTTGACCTCTGTGTCTGAGTGTGCAGGAGCTTAGGAGTGCAGGAGCTTAGGAGCGCAGGAAGTCGAGCGGAAGACGCAGCTAGCGAGAAGGATGACACGGGAAGGGAGCCGACGGGTTCGGTTCGTCCTTCCGAAGGACGAGAGAGCTCGGGAAGAGTACACCGATGTGCGAGAAGAACGTGCGCGGCGTTCGAGGGACGTTAAGCCGAGAGGAAGACTGCTCGAGGAGAAGGTCGAAAATTGGATTCGGGTGAACCCTATTTCTGTTGGTCGGAATCACCCAAAAGAACGCGACTTCGGAAGACGAAGCAAAGAAGCAAGCAAGTTGGAAAAAGCTGCCAGCCAGCTTGGAGGCGCCTCCATCATGCTTGGAGGCGCCTCTAGCTTGAAGGCGCCTTCAATGCCTGTTGGAGGTGCCTTGGACCTGGCAGAAGTGAACGTTGGGATTCTGGATAAAGTTTTATCCACTCTCTCGATGGAGGCGCCTTGGACCCCTAATGGAGGCGCATTGGACATCCGAGATAGGATTCCAGAGGCTATATAAAGGCCTCTGGAACTAGGAATTAGAGATCAACTGTTTCGTCAACTTTGTAATCAATTCTTAGCAATAGTTTTGAGCTGTTAGAGTGTAAAAGGCTTCTCTGCCTTCAGAGAAGGAGATTCTTCTAGTGCGCTTTTTCATCGCCCTGAAATAATAATCTTCTTGGTTGTAGCCAGGTTAACTCTTGAGTCTCTAGCTTTATTGTTTTAATTTTATTATTATTGCTATTGCACTTTCGAGTTGAAAAATCCGAGGAGGGTAGTTTTAATTTGTGCAGGCAATTCACCCCCCTCTTGTCATCCTCCGCTGCACCAACATACAGTTTAGATCATGATTTGTTATTGCAGTTTAGGATAAAGTATTTTGCAAATATGATCTGAGCTCTTTTGAGGTCATCTTAGGACCAATTGAAAATTGATATGTATTGATCACATTTCATGTAATATTCACTCTACAGATCCATATCTTGATCTATGTCATTAATGATATTGGTATTGGGATTACTGTTGGGGCTTATTACAATCATATACAGTAGCTATGAGCTCATTAGTCCTATACCAATAAAGTTAATGGACCAGATTGTTTACAGGGGTATTATATACCAATAAAGTTTGATATCAACTAAAGTTTTACTTGTATTTCACGTACAACTCACATATAGCCCAAGTGGGAGATTGTTGGATATAATTATCCCTATTAGGTGGGCTTATTTGTAAGTTGCACATGTGAATACGATCTGAACCCTTTAAATTGATCTAACTTATGTCTAATGGGTTTCGGGTAATTAGATGTAGATCTCATATGTGTAGAACCTTTAGTCTCGCATCTATTATCATCTATATGCTGATAATAGATGTTCAGTATATATGGATTTATAGTTCCACATCTATTATTATTGATGGGCTGATAATAGATGTGCACTATATAATGGGTTGGTCCCTAGAGGATTATGTATCCTTGAGATGTCTCTTCGTTCCCCATTGACGAAGAGGATTCGGCGCCATCAACCCTAACTCCTCTGGAAGACCTTCCTTTTGCTTTCCGCTGCTTCTTCTTCCACAAGCTCTTCTGGACGAGCTAAAGGACAAAGATATGACTCTTCAATTAGGTTCTTTGTCATTATGTTTACGTATTATTATTTTTCTTATGCCATGTTCTCAATGAAACCAAGATCCATGCTCATATGTTCTTATTTTTTCTATTCGAATTCTTATTTCGGTTATTTAGAATTCATACAACTTAGGTTTTACGAGAACCGTAAAAAGGTAACAAATGTAAGTACAAGAACTTTAAAAAAAAATACCGACAACAAATAAAGGAAAGACAACTTTTAGCAGCACGTAGTTGGAGAAGATTCGCAGTAACACAGGAGCACAGCGCAGTAGAGCAATCATTGGAAGACGATGTTATTCTTCAGCTCAGGAGGTAGCCTCCTTTTATAGGAAGCTTCGGGTGCCCGGATCCCTTCCGGGCGCCTGGAATGTGACGTAGCCCAGCCAACCAGTAAGCTCCACGTGCAACGGCTACAACGAGATAAGAATTGCACTCCGGGCGCTCGGACCCCTACTGGGTGCCTGGACCACCGGGCGCCCGGACCCCCATTTTCCAGCATTCAACTTTCTGTATGAAAATGGTAGTCTGAGACAAATGCAAATTATACTATCCCGCAAATAAAGTATTAGCACAATCATAGAACAAGAGTAGTAATTAGATTCCGTCTCCTCGAGATCAGAAGCAAGTCACGATCTCAACCTAGATTTTCGAAATTGATCTAAGTTGGATCGATGCCTAAGTTCCCTTCTCGGGAACACGTCCTCACAGTGACTCCCCTCTAGTGACTTACATTAACTTATCTAACAGACGTCCGGTCAGCCCGTCGACCCGTCTAGTTTTCATGCCAGCTATCAGGTCGGTCCGTCGACTTAGTAAGACTTCCCTGCAACACTGAGTTAGCACAAAAGATAAAACAATACATTAAACCTAGGGTTACCTCCCTAGGGTTGCCTAGCTTCACTCACTAGGACTTCCATTGTCTGGTTTCACTCACCAGGGCTTTCTCCACCTAGCTTCACTCACTAGAGTCTGACTTCACTCACCGGGACTTCCACCACTTAGCTTCACTCATTAGGGCCTGACTGCACTCATCGGCACGACCCGACTTCACTCACCGGGACTTCCATCACCTAACTTCACTCACAAGGGCCCGGCTTCACTCACCGAGACTTCTACCACCTAGCTTCACTCACTAGGGTCTGACTTCACTTACTAGGACTTCCACTACCTAGTTTCACTCACTAGAGTCTTACTTCACTCATCTTTGTTAGTCATCTAATCCTGACTAGACTTCTCTCTCCCAAACATCAAGTTCTATTTGGGTCAACCCTTGGTCATATTGTCAAACATCGTAATCCTACAGGTCGATTGCACCAACAATTTCATCCATCCGGAATTGGGCTCACCCGGACCCATCTTCAGGCCTTCTCCTTGAGCAGGCTTCTTTCTCGGTTTCTCATCCCTCGAATGTCGCACACGTCCTTCTCGTCCATCAGTGTACTCTTCCGCAACACCTCGTCCCTCGAACGCACCGAGCACGTCGACCCTCTCTGTTGTTGTCCTTCTCGCTAGCTGCGCCTTCTGCTTGACTTCTTGTACTCCTAAGCTCCTGAACACTTAGACACAAGGATAAAAAAATAGCAAGATCTAACTGAATTTGGTTAATCACATCAAAACTTCTCCGGGGTTCTAACAGGTTGAACATATTTAAAACCCAATTTTATTTTTAATTTTTTTAAGAAATATAAACTAGGCAAACCGATTGACAGTTCATCCGACGGATGATCAACACTACAAGTGCTAACCTTTCAACGGCAGCACATCATTCACTCTATATCCTGTAGATGATGTTGCTCCCTTCGAATTAACGTGTTCCAGCGGCCAGTAGTCGATTAGCATATCATCCGTTTATAGCAACATCATCCTGCTCTACTCATGGAATTCGGCTCATCCATTTGCCATAAAATTTGCTTGATCCTTCTTGGTCCATTGTACTCCTCTTTATCTTTCGGTGCTACAAATTCATATTTTAATATTAACAATAAATCAAAATCAGTTTTAAAAAATACCTCCATTTTTCTTTTCTATATCGCGAACTCCCCCTCGAACTTAGATGGGTAGATGCTGGGTCTGACCATCGTCTTTGTACTTCTGTTGGCGGTTAATCCTTTTGAAGTGGTTGAGCTCTGATAACCGGCAAGAGGGGGGTCAATTGCATGTTGAAAACAAAATGAACATTTCCCAACTTCCAACTCAGATTAGTAGCAACAGTATAATTATAACAAGTAAATTAAACAACTACAAAATGAAAGAAGAGACAAAGAAATTTACTTGGTTACAATGTAGGTGGTTGTTAATTCAAGACAAATGAAAAACACTAAAATTCTCCTTCGATGAAGGCGGAGAAGCCTCTTACACTCATTAAATGCTCACACAGTTGCTAGAAAATAAATACAAGAGTTGTTCAATATTTCTTAGGAGCCTTTTTATAGTTCCTGAAAAATCCTATCCGCAGCTTGAAGGTGTCTCCAAAGAGGTTCAAGGCACCTTTCATTAGATAAGTTTTATCCGCTAAGGATAAAACTCTATCAGCGGTAAACGACTATCGGAAGTCGCCTTTGTACTATTCATCGAAGGCGCCTTCCACAAAGAAGCGTAAGGGCACCTTCAACTCTGTTGAAGGTGCCTCTAGCAACTTTTACATCACTTCCTTTGCTCTTCTGCTGCTCTGATCGTCTGGGTGATTTTGTCCATCCGGAATTGGGCTCACCCGGACTCATCTTCTGACATTCTCCTCAAGCTGGTTTCCTCCCCGGCTTCTCGTCCCTCGAACGTCGCGCACATCCTTCTCGTCCACCACTGTACTCTTCCGCAGCACCTTGTCCCTCGAACGCACCGAGCCGGTGGGCTCTCTCCGGTGTCGTCCTTCTCGCTAGCTGCATCTTCTACTCGACTTCTTGTGTTCCTAAGCTCCTGCACACTTAGATATAAGGATAAAAAAATAACAGAACCTAACTGAACTTGGTTGATCACATCAAACTACCCCGGGGTTCTAACAGGTTGAATGTATTTAAAACCCAATTTTATTTTAATTTTTTTAAAAAATATATAAACTAGGCAAACCGATTGACAATTCATCCGACGGATGATCAACACTGCAAGTGCTAACCTTTCGACGATGGCACGTCGACATTCACTCTACATCCTGCAGACGATGTTGCTCCCTCCGAATTGGCGTGTTCCAGCGGCCAGCAGTCGATTAGCATATCATCCGTCTATATCAACATCATCCTGCTCTCCTCATGGGGGAATCTATCAGCTAGGCAAGATTCTACCAAAGAAATTAGTGAGAATCGCACAAGGAGGAGCCTTTTGCTGAATCCAGGCTCCTTCAATATCAATACTGTCATCCCATATATTGACATGATGTTAAATAGACACTCAATAGAATAATTAATTACTTTTAAATAACACAAAAATAACTAAATAAAAAGAGGACTAAATCTTCTTTAACACATTAATTACGACTTGAAATTTCGGAATACAAAACTAACATCTACCTGCAGTATTTTATTGTCATTCTTCACGTGGTCACATGATTCACATAAAGCAATCAACCTAAAATTATTGCTTACATGAATAAGGACTCACATTGAGCTGAATGACAACGAAATGTTAATATTAATTCTATCATCCTCACTACACATCATATGATCATGACATTGGTAGACGGGATCTATTTTTAACCGTAGCTTCTATCTTTTTTGTGGTAAAAAAAAAGGAAGATGAAACGCTCGTCCCAGCGTCCCCGTCATACCCGACCCAAGGCCATCATGAGAGAGGTAAATCACAGCATCCGAGCGAGCATGTGACAGACAGGGTGTAATACGGGGATAGAGGATTTTTTCCTCAGCTGCCCCGAGGATCGATTCTGCGACTTCATTGTGACAATACCCGTCACATATCAACTCGAATGACCAGCGGGATCAATATTTGACCGTCGTACCTTCTATCCTTGATAAAATGGCAGCAGGATGTCAGTATTTGACTGCCTACTATTTTCGTCTCTCATCAAACCTTTTAATGACAGGTTATCTGAGCCATATATTTCTGCCTCATCGAGTGTCATTCTCCTCCGCCTATAAAGTCTGCTCCCACCTTTTTATTCCTAACGATTCATCTAATTTATTCAAAAATTCATGTTCCTAATGATATATCGCATGAGCCTGATATTCTAGCTTACTTCTTTACACTACAATAAATATAATTTTCCGCAGTACATCATCAATGGTGCACAGTTAAAGTGCATCGTTAATAATAATTTTTACGACACACCCAATTATGTATATTACGGATAGTATAATGTTTATTAAAATGATGGCATCCAGACAAAATATGCTGTTAATAAATTTTTCCCCTCTCCTTCGAAAAAACCATAAAATTTATTATGTGTTGCCACTTTTCTTACAGGATCCTTGGTATTTTAATATATTTTTCTATATATTAATTGTTAACTATTGTTTACGAGATGGCGTATGTTCATTGTGGGAGAGTAGAGATGAGTTGGAAAAAAATGGTTTCTTAATTATGATTTTTGTCTTGTTTTTGAGGTTTTGGTCGTGAATTTTAATGAATTAGCTAGCTCCCAAATCTCAATATGAGATGTAGGAAAGAGAGGACCACGTTATTTTAATTGAATCTAAGCTCACAATTTTAATTTGTTATGGTGCCCTGACCTGAGCAACAAATTAGTATCGTGTTCTTGGCCAACTAACTTTCTTTAAAAAAGTACGTAGAATTCCAATTAATTCCCAAAATTTACTTTTATGAATTTATGTTCATGGACAGATGGATGTTGAGCCATAGAGTACTAATTATGTCTTTGTATCTGTAATGATGAATACCTTTGCAATTTGGTGAGGCCATATTTTTCTAACGTTTATTTTTCTTATCATTACCTTTTGTTTTTATGACTTTATCTTGCTGTGTAGGGAGCCGCGAAGCTAGGCGAGGGAGGTGAACTTCCAGGCCATAAAGTTATTGGTGATATTGCTGTCTGTCATAAGAAATTCTATTGTTGGTGTTGGTGACACCATGATATATTCTCGATTGAAGATCTTGCGTAGCTTATTTTCAACCTTAAGGTATTTAATCTGCATTACTGGTCCCTTTTCTAGCACCTTTCAATGAGAACCTATTGTTATTTTAAAAAAATAACAAAAGAAGCATTGTAAGTGTACTTTGAATTTTTGTGAATCCATATTAAGCTATTTGGAATTGCTGGTCAGAGTTTAGGAGCTTTCCTCTTGTGCTGGAAGTACACTTGAGCTTGAAGGTGACAGCAATGACATAGTGAATATACTCTTCTCTAGGAAAAAAATTATGTTACTAAGTAAATTTTTTATTACTAGATTGGTTTGTTTTACTTAAGTGGTGTTTATGGTTGAATGTGATATTATAGTTGTTTGATTTTTGGTTTTATAATTGTGTACATGGTATTATAATTTGTGTGTGGTATTATAATTTATGTGCGATATTATAACTGTATATGGTATTACAATTTATGTGTGATTACTATTGATTGCTCTTAACCGCAGCATGTGCCATGCACGTGTTGTGAATAGTCTTAATCGTACCATGCCGTGCACTACGAATAGTATTAATCGCAGCATGTCGCGTGCTGCAAATGGTCTTAATCACAACACACTGCGCACTGTGAATTGTCTTAATTGCAGCTTGTCACGTGCTACGAATTGTCTTAATCATAGCGCACCGCGCGTTATGAATTATCTTAATTGCAACATGCGCCGCACGCTACAAATAATCTTAATTGTAGCATGCATGTGTCGCGCATTGTGACTGCTCTTAACTGTCGATGTTTTATGACTTTTAACAATT
The DNA here is from genome assembly GCF_018446385.1 of Zingiber officinale. NCBI lineage: Eukaryota > Viridiplantae > Streptophyta > Magnoliopsida > Zingiberales > Zingiberaceae > Zingiber > Zingiber officinale. The sequence goes on along the minus strand of NC_055989.1, from coordinate 6,700,342 downwards.
TGTAATTGTGCAGCATGCAATGTGCGATGCAGATAGCATGCAATTTTATGATGTATTAGGTGAGGTATCTAAATTTCATATAGACCTGTCACGTTAAATAGAGTGGTGTCAGCGTAGGAAATAGAAAGGTGGAGATGACCACGTTAAAATTTAGAGCCACGAACGAATTCAATGTGGTATGTAATTTTAAAACATACCAACCATATATCATATAAATAGACATAGTGAATAAACGTTAGGTGTTGTCATACCAACATCTTTTACATACTGACGAAATACATACTGACATTTAGTAAAAATTATATATATAATTTATATATTCTTAGTACCAACCATATATCATATATTCAATGTGGTATGCCATATTATATATTCTTAGTTACATTAATTGACAATACAATATTTATATTATTTTATTAAAAAAGTTTGGTTGACCTAAATTTGTCAGTCAGGCTTATGATAATTCATGCCATATGACAAATTTGATTATTCTGTCAAAAAAATGTCGGTGATCCATCGCTGAGTCGGTGTAGATGCCAATTTGATAATCAATCGCCAATGACAATGAGGACTAGCTAGAAAGGAAATTTGCTAGAGCTTGGACCAGAAAAAAAACAAAGTTAGAATGACGGCCAGAAGGTTTTCAGCGCAGTCATTCCGACGCTCAAATTAATTTTCGACAGAAGAAAACGAAGAGGACAAAGAGAAGTAATTAGGGTTTTGAGAGGTGTATATCTGTGCACGTACCTGAGCCCGTAGGCGTGAGTTACCTTTTATAGAACGGCAGTTGACACTTTCTTCGAAATTCCGAGATTCGTGCGATTATTTTCCCTTTTCTGAAATAGTCTGCAACCTCGAGATCCGTACAAGTATTATCCACTTCTGAAATAGTTCCCAATTCCAAGATCTGTGCAAGCATTATTCACTTATTGAAATAGTCCGTAATCCTGAGATTCGCGCTAGCGTTATCCACTTCTAGTGAGACGGGAGATGCCGAGGAGACGAGGGTGCTGAGGAGATGGGAGCACCAAGGGTGCTGACAGTGATATACTTGATTATATCACTATCGTATAAAAGTTAAAAATCTTACTTGATTATATTACTATCATATAAAAGTTAAAAATTTTACTGTTTTTCTCAATCTCTTTAAAAATCTCTCTCCACTATTTTTTTTTTAATTTTTAAGAATTATAAACCTTATCCATGTAGTGAGTGTGCAGTTCATAATGAAAAGTTTATAGTATAAACTGCATGCTATAAATCTCCCATTACATCTGCTCTTATATATCTATCCTTAATAAACATCTTAACTAAGGAAAAAGCCCTATAATTGAATAAGATTATTTCCTTTTATCCTTTTTGCTCTCTTTATTTAGATTAATTTAGAAATTATAATTTTTTAAAATGATTATGAGGCAATAATTTATAAATAAATAAATGTATAAATTGATTTTTATGTTGTAATTAGTTTAATAACATCATAAATCTAATATATGAAGTAAGCAGTTTAATAAATTAAATTATCTTAATAAATATTTTTTCTAAGTATTTTTACATGTAAAAACAAAATATTTAAAAGTAATATCCATATTCATATTCATTCTCATTCTAGAATATTATAATTCTCATTCTTATTGGAGCCCTAGAAAGAACAAAACGTTACCTTTGTGTTTAATTAATGGTGATGAACTTTCAAAAGTAAACAAATAATTAATGACTTAGAGATCACAAGTAATTCATTAATAAATGATTTTACTTATTTATCATCATTTAATTAAATATCTTTTAGATGAATCATGTCGATCCAGTTAATTCATTAATTAATTTTCCATGTTTGTAGGAGTAGTTGTCGTAGTCATGGAACAATGGGAAACCTCGCGAAAGAAAAAGGAAGAGGTGGTTCTCGGCACAGTGGAGAAAGTTGAGGGAGAAGGTATATTTATCATGTGATTTATGATAAAAGTTGTAGTAAAAAACTAACCCTCCCTATCTGCCATCATCACATGCGATGTGCATAGAGTTGCAGCTAGGGATGGTCACAGTGCATCTTAAGCCACGCCTTTGTGCAGCAAAAGGAATCTGTCACGCCTATGAGCCAAGCCTTTGTTGCATCTTTAGTTTTTACAGTCATTTATTAGAGTATTAATGCTGGTCAACATCTTCTGATAACATTTGTGTTAAATTTCTGCCAAGTGACAAGTAGGGTTAAGCATTCGGTCAAAATTGAACCGACCGAACCGAATAGACCGAAAATCGAATAAATCGATTTTTTTTCAACCAACCGAACCGTCCGAATTCTCTACAAAAACTGAACCGAACGAACCGATAAAAGATCGGTTAATTCGGTTTTTGACCGAATTAACCGAATTTTAAAACTTTATTTGATTTTAATTAAAAGAAGAAGAGATTTTATTTTATTTATTATATTTTTAAATAAAAATAAATTAATAAATATTTTTATTCCGTTTAATCGGTTTAACCGAATTACAAAACTTAAAACCGAAATCGAACTGAATTCACCGAAAATCGAACCGAATTTAAAAAAAATCGAAAACCGAATTAACCGAACTGAATTCCTAAATTCGGTCGATTCAATTCGGTTAATTCGGTTTTACCGAATTTTTGCTCACCCCTACTGACAAGTGACAACATTTCTCAATTGCATTTTTGACAACTGACAATTTTAATGACAACATTCTTCTATTGGATTTTTGATCATTTTAATGTCCGTCAATATTATTTGACTGCATCTTACTGTTGAATTTATGACAACTTTAATGAGAGTACTATTTAACGCGAGTACGTTGTTACCTTCGCCTGCAGCTCTCGAAACGTGAATATTAATCGCCTTCACTTTCGTAAATGCTTATAAAATGGACACTAGAAACTAGTCAATTTTATAGGGTTTCAGAAAAATAGATAATCATAATACATTGATTAGGTAAAATAAAAGAACATTGTATATATATATGCACACTATATCAAAAATATTCGGCGTAAAAGAATTTATACCGATATCATATCGAAATTCAATATACTGAATTTTTAATATGAAATAAATTCATACCGTTTATCTTAAAACTTCAATATAGTAAATTTCATATCATAATAAAAATTTGGTACAGTATGTAAAGTTTTCGATATATTAATATTTTAATATTTTTTTTATGATAAATACTATATACTAAATATTTTACCCTTCTCACTTAAACTAGTAAATGTGCATGTAGCATTATGATTTACTTTTTAATTGAAATTAATCTTATATTAATTGATTATGGAAGCTTACTGCTAATTGATTATGGAAGCTAATGAAATTAGTGAAATGGAAGAGAAAAAAATAATAACCAAACTAATATTTTAATTCCACACCAACCTCTTTCTTAATACTTCCTCATAATGACAATTATCGTGGTTTCTTTCCGACTTTCGGCGGTTATTTACATCGTCCTTGTTGGTGAGAAAAAAAATTAAAATTTTTGATATACTGTCAAACCATACCAAAATATACCTATTTGATGGTATAGCGAAATATTTCAGTACAATATTAATATGATATTATTGTATACTGAGTATTTCGATATGTTATACAGTATAATTTGTAATAATTTTTTATATATCACCCATAATTGTCTTTATCTCTTATGAGAAAAGGAATTTGTTGCAAGTGCGACGATCAAGTTTACTAGGGCAACCATCAAGTCTTTGTTATCATTTCAATGTAAAGCCATGTTGCTGTTGCCTCATTGCAACATCACTCATCTCAACCCGTGGAGCGAGCATTGTCATCCCCTAATTGTCGGTTGTGTTTGTGTTTATGTAATAATTTGCTCTTCTTTTTCGGACACATTTGGCGTGTTTGTGTTTATGTAATAATTAGTACATTAGTTGTGGGTTGTGTTTTAATTTTGATAGTAATTAGTATCCTAGTTAGTTGTTTACTTTTGTTTATGCAGGCATTATATTATAGTGAATATTAGAAGTGTGTAATAACTAAGAGGGATGATAAAATATTATAATATGCATGTTTTAATGAAAATGAAGTAATTTCTTATATTTATTTGGTGTCTTTTTTTATAGAATTCAACGTGTATATGCATAGTTTGATTTACGATTTTAAACCCTCAATATTAATATCTAACCGGAGTTTTTATTAAGAACATATTTCCTCTTAAATTTTCGGACTCTTTATGAGTCTTCCATTTTCGACGCATAAAACAATCACATATATAGTTTTTATTCATGGATTTAAATTGTAGATACAAAAATAAGTATGTCTTCTTTTTTATTTATATCTTGTCATAATGGAGTGTTTGAAGGAGATTGACAAGTTTATTATAGGGATGATAAGGCTTGGTATATCGATATCGAAATCGTATAAAAAAAAATCGGTATAATAAAATTCATATCGATACCTTACCTAAATTTCAGTATTATATAAATTTCATACCGTTTATCCTAAAATTTCGATATAATGCCGTACCAAAATATTAAACCCTATACCAATATTGATATCGAAAAATTCGGTATAGTATAATGTCGTATCAAAATTTTTAATATATTAATAATATCAATGTATTCTAAAAATTCAGTATTCTTTCCTACCCATGAATTTAGATGCTTCAAATTATTATTTCTTTGGAGATTACAATATGTATAAAACATCAATGAGTTGTGAATCAGTTATAAATGTCAAACCTTAACACCACGAAAAAAGGGAGACAAGGAGAAAAGAATCACTTTATACATTTCTTATTTCAGATCTACTTATTTCATTACGATTCAATTTAACTCTCTTTTTATAAAATTTAAAGTTAGTTATTTATGCTATTTCAAATTGTTTTTTTTAGAATTTTATTAATAATTATTATTTTTAAAATATTGACTTTTATTAATGTTATTAATATCGCATTAGCGTTTTCTAACAAAATAGTGAATGACAATGAATTCGTAGGTGATTTTTTTTTTTTTTTTTTTGCAGATTTTTAATGTTATTAAGTGTTATTAATTAGTCGGTCAGGTTTTAAAATGTATAAATATTTATTTTTTATTAGTTAATATATATATAAGGTATGAATATATAATTTTGACTGTTTAATATAATCATATATTAATTATAATATAAAATCATCCTTATTAAATTAATAAATGTTTATATATATTTATTCTTGATTATATATATATATATACATACATACATATATATATATTAATATTTTATTTTATATAATATTTAGTATAACGAAATTTCAGTATATCAAAAATTTAGTATATTAAAATCTCGGTATATTGAAATTTTAGTATATTGAAATTTTACCAAAACTTGGTATATCAAAACTTCATTATACTGAATTTTGGTATAATATTAGTATATATTTTTTAGTATATAAAAAATTTGGTATATTAAAGTTTCATATATTGAAATTTTGATATATTTAAATTTTACCAAAACTTGGTATATTGAAATTTCGTTATACCAAATTTCGGTATAATATTAGTATAAAATTCATTTAGATTCAATATTTACCCAATTACATCCTTATTAAATTAATAAATGTTTATATATATTTATTCTTGATTATATATATATATACATACATATATATTAATATTTTATTTTATATAATATTTAGTATAACAAAATTTCGGTATATCAAAAATTTGGTATATTAAAATTTCGGTATATTGAAATTTTAGTGTATTGAAATTTTACCAAAACTTGGTATATCAAAATTTCATTATGCTGAATTTTGGTATAATATTAGTATATATTTTTTGGTATATCAAAAATTTGGTATATTAAAGTTTCAGTATATTGAAATTTTGATATATTTAAATTTTACCAAATTGGTATATTGAAACTTCGTTATACCAAATTTCGGTATAATATTAGTATATATTTTTATTTTAATTTTTGAAAATAATAAATATTATCAATTATGTATTTATGTCATTAAATGGTTATTAAAGTATGATCAAATAGGATGATAAATTTATGTGCAAAAGTATGATAAATACCTATTTAGTTACTATTAAATATTTATTAAGAGTTTAAAATTATAAATTAAACTTAATTTTTCAAAACATTAATCCTGCTTACAAGTTAATTGATGCTCCGCTTAATATTTTCTTTCTTTTGATTTTTTTTAACATTTTCATCGTATTATTAATGTCATGCATTTCTTTTTTTAAGAAAAATAAACATTGAACTTATATATACTTACACATTCAACTCTGTTCTATTATACTAATTACTATATAAATTAAAGGTGAACAACGGTTTTGTTAAATTATCAATCGAAATTTAAAAGTATGAATCAGTTATTTAAGATTTTTTTAGGTTATTTTGGTTAATTCAATTCGATTTCGATTTTAAAATTTCTAATTCGATTAATCTGTATAAGTCATATCTTAATTTTCTAAACTAAAAAAATCCTAACTCTCTAATTCTGAATTAACCAAATATAAAGTTAAAATTGGATAAAAATATATAATTATTAAAATATTTGATTAATTCTATCGAAAATTTAACTAACCAATATTTTATTGATACAGTTTATTCAACTTTTGTTAAAAAGTTTAATTGGTTTGATTACTTCCAAAAAAAAAAAGTTTGATTTGTTTGATTTCAATTAAATCAATTTAGTCAATTTGATTTTGAATCGATTGTTCGGCTTAGTGTAAGTACTTCGAGATAGTTTTGATGTGATCTACTGAGTTACGTTAGGTCCTGTGTTTGTTTGATGCCTTGTATCTAAGTGTGCAAGAGTTTAGGAGCACAAGAAGTCGAACAAAAGTTGCAGCTAATGAGAAGGACGATACGGGAAGGAATCGACGGGTTTGGTGCGTCCGAGGGACGAGGTGTTGTGGAAGAGTATACTGGCGGATAAGAATGAAGTGTGCAACATTTTCGAGGAATGGGAAGCTGGAGCGGAAGATTGCTCGAGGAGAAGGTCGGAAAATGAGTTCGGGTAAACCCTATTTTGGATGACCGAAATCACATAAGCGAATGGTGCCAGAATGGAGAAAAAACGAGCAACCAACAGAGGTTGACTGTTCCAGGGACCTGGAGCAGCTCCAGGTGCTCGGATGATCCAAGCGCCCGGACCCCCTAGGGCAACATGTGCCTCCCTTGACGAGGCTTCGAACAAGCCACATCAGCACGGTTCGTGCACCTGGAGCAGTCCGGGCGCTCAAACTAGATAAGCTTGATCCATTGAGAACAATTGCGACGTGGATAAAGGTTTATCTACGCTAGGAGCTTGGAGCCCTTCCAGGCGCCCAGAGCTGCCACGTTAGCAAAATGTTAGATCTGACCAACAAACTATAAATAGAGTCTTGGTTCGTAGTAATAAAACACAACACTTGTACTCGAATTATTTTTCTGTTCTACTATTTTGATTATGAGTTGTCAACATTATAAGAGACTACTTCGTTTAAAGGAGAATTCTAGTGAGTTTTTTATAGTCTTAGATTAGCAGTCTTGCAAACCAATTAAATTTTGTGCCTCTTTCTTTCATTAATTAGTTTATTTTAATTAATTCTTTTACAAACAAGTGTTTCTCTAATATTAGTTTGAAAAGGACAAGAAAGATTTGATTTTATTTTCAAGGCAATTCACGCTCTCTTGTCGATCCCATCAACAGAGATCAATAAGTGGTATCAGAGTCAGGACGGTTCAGAAGGACCAACCGTCATTTGAAGCACAAGAAATGACCGGATCCAGCATCTACCCACCGAAATTCGAGGGAGATTTCGTAATGTAGAAAAAACGTATAGAGTTATTTTTCAAAACTGACTTTGAGGTTTTGTTAATTATAAAGTATGGTTTTGTAGCACCTAAGGATCAACATGAAGCCGATAAAGAAGAATATTCGTGGATGAAGAAGGAACAAGCTGCCTTCGTGGCTAATGGAAAAGCAGAGTACCATATACTTAGTGTTATTCCACGCCAAGAGGTCAACATGATCGGAAGCTACAACTCCGTCAAAAATCTCTGGGAAAAATTTTGGGAGCTTCACGAGGGTACTTCGGAAGCTAAATTAGCAAGACAAGATATCCTCCAAAGCCAACTAACGAACATCCAGATGAACAAGGGAGAAAATGTAGTCCAACTCTATGTGAGGATCAAAGAACTGAACACCCAATTCAACAATCTTGGAGAATCGATAACGAATCGAGATTCTGTCCGATATACACTCAACACTTTTTCGAGAACTCTAGAGTGGTTAGGCTTAGTAGATACATACTACATCTCTAAGGATCTCGAGGTAAATACGCTTGAAAATATATTTTTTAGTTTCAAACTTCATGATTCTCGATGTGAAAAAACTAAAGAAATAGAAAAATTGAACAATATTGTCTTAAAAAGCTAAGAAGGACGAATTAAACGCTTACGCTTCCCTCGATGATGACAAAATAATATTTATAGTAAGGAAATTTCAGGAACTTTTTAGATCTAATAAATTTAATCAGTGCACGCTAAGAAAAAACAGAGCATGAAAGGTAAAACGCTATAATTGGTAGGTGGGAAATAATTATGCGAGCTTGTGAGTCATTGGAGCTGGTTTGTTGATGGTTATTCTTCATCTACTTTATCTTTTAAAAACATAATAAAAAAAAAAAAAAACGTAGGTGGGAAACAATTATGTGTTATCGGCTGGACTTATTGTTTGTTCGTGGTTTTCTATTTGGGAAGGATCATCTGATGTACTGTTTGTAAATCATGAGATGGTCATAATTTGATCGTAATTAGATGATCGGATCATGGTTATAATCTGATCTGATCTTAATTAGTTGTGACTTTTCTGTTCAAATAATAGTTTGGATTGGGACAGACGACAGAAGCCGTCCGGATGCTGCCGCGATGGGCGGATAGCTGGCCGCCGAGTGCTGAGTGGGGTGGCCTCTAGGTGACTTCCGTCGTCTATCCCGACCCAAACTATAACCTAAATAGGAAGGTAAACTCAAGGAAGATTACAACTAATTACAGTTAGATTATGATCATGATCCGACTGTAATAAAATTATGGACCATCGTTTGTCTATAAAAAGTGAGCTAGAGAATTTAAAAGGTTCATCTTTAAATTTTCATACTCCTCAGACATAATATGTTCGGGGTGAAATTTGAACTTTTTGTTACTGGAAAGTTCACCCCATCTTTTACTATCACCGTAGATTCAGGAGCATTAATTAAATAAATATCAATAATCAATGTCTCAGGAGATATAGCTGTTTAGGATGTGATAGTCTTATTATAAATGAATAAATAAATATTATCCTTAGTTATTTTAATGATGTTGAGATCTGATAGCAAATATTCAACTGTAATTTCTGGTGTATTATAAAAATCTATTTATTTTTTTTAAAGAAAAAGAAAAAAAAGAGAAACACCAAGTAATATGGAGAACATGTTCCAGTAAAATTTTTCTTTTCTTTTTTGTTCTTATCAGCCGATTTACTCACCACAGCACTTAACAACAGCTGGACACGGAGTTTGACCGTTGAGAGCAATAATGCAACCTGACCGTTGTGTCCATAATGTCCCAGCCGTTACAGGCGCCTCCGCCTTACGGTTCCTCCTCCTCTCCGCTGCCTAAAATTTTTAAATTTCAAATTTCTCCATCAATCCCGATACTCCAGTCGTTGCAATCCTGGAGGACGCGGGGTCGCCGGCGATTCTAGAACAGTGGGCATAGTTGTAGGAGCGAGAGCTATCCAGGACCCTCGACCTGTAGGCCCGCGAGGCTGAAATATCGCCGTTGGACACCGCCGCTCTGCTTGTCTCCGCCCGCGCCCAATCCTTCCTCTGACAGGCTTCTGATTCCTCTTCGGCCGGCACTGCTGCAGTCGCTACTGTTGACCTTTCTAGCAGCAGCATTGTTGCTGATAGTGATTTTGTGGGAGACACAGGGTTCAGTCCCCAGAACCGATCGGAAAACAGCAACGACGACTCCGACAATGCCAACCCCACTGCTACTTCTGGAGTCCGGGGACTCAGATTCTGATTGACATCCAAGAATAAGTAATTCCCCAGAAAGACCTCAAGTGATCGGCGATCCATTGAAGATTTTGTTGCAAGAATGGAACAGGAAAGGCGGAGCGAGCTTGTAGCATTGAATGAGCATCGTTACGTTGCATCTCTCAGTTCCGGCATCAGGTAATCTGCAACTGAAAAACCAACCAAATTCATTCTTGATCTTAATCTCATTCTGAAAGAAGGAAAACTTTAGGAAATGCATTTTTAATTTCTAAACTGAGTTCCTGAATTAGAACACTACAAATTATTGGATCTGACATCCAGTTAAGAATCAAGTAAAATGGTATTAGTTGAGTGTGTGATGTTGAATGTACACTCACTCTCTTAGTATGAATATACAATTAAGAACTTATTGACTAATAATTGGCATCATTTTCTTCATGTTCATCTTTGTAGTCAATATATCACGAAAAGTTAACACCAAAGAAGTTGGATTAGTTGGACGAACAAAGGTAAATGAACTGAATCTTGCCACCTCGCCCTCTTCTGTCGAAGCAAACATTTACACTTAATTTTGATTCTGTGTCGTTAATAACAGAACATATGCTTTTATGAACCAAGTGATTTTTTTCAAATGTCTAATATGCCTTCTTTCTTCCCATGCTTAAAATATGCACAAAATATACAAATTGTTTAGATGACTGTAAATCTATTACACCCGTTCAATAGGAAACTCAAATGATAAAAGAGTGAAACTTCAACATGAAAATTCACAAACTTCGATAAATTATTTTTTTATTGGAGTTGCTCCTTTTTTTTTTTTTCTCATGCCATGGTTGACTAATCTGGACCATATAGAGAGAACCATTTTTAGTAAAGACCGAAAGAAGATGTCGCCCATGAGAGTGAAGGAATTCTTAAACTACGTTCTAGTTTATACTATCCCCTACACATTGTCAAAAATTAACTGTTGGTAGCCTTGCCTTAGTTTTGCTTATCTTGCTTCTTGTAGGAAAGTGAAGCTCATGTTCGAAGGATGATTCTGTGTGCTAATAAATTTGAAGTTAAATACAGTTGTTACTGCATGATTTTTCCCCCTTTGCTAAGGAGATTCTTCATCTAAGAGTTATTATTGATTGCAAGAGAATCTTAGAAAATTCAAAACTCAAATTTACCCTTTTTAATACAGCTGTTATTGCATGATTCTTCCCCCTTTGTTAAGGAGGCCTCTTCGTCTAAGGCTTATTATTGATCGCAAGAGAATCTTAGAAACTTCAAAATTCAAATTGACTTCTTAATTAATACAGTTGTTCTTGCATGGTTCTTCTCCCTTTGCTAAGGAGGCTCTTCGTCTAAGGCTTATTATTGACTACAAGAAAATCTTAGAAAATTCAAAACTCAAATTGACCTTTGTCAAACCTAATTATATATTTTTTTTCTTAAGATAATTTTCTTTCACGGCACAACACAACAAACACACATTTTTTTTTAAAAAAAAAGAAGCAAATTGCATAGATAAATATTATACATAATGTCATCCTCATGCATGCCCTCAAGGCGCATACGTGAAAAATAAAAAGAAAAGACACAACACACGCTACTAATAGGTAAGATAAGTCTTTACATACACTACTAATGCTATTTGCAATGGTCCTATTTACTTCTGACGTTTTCTTGTCTCACTCTCTTTAAATAGACTGATCCCGTCCGGAAGCTGAGTCGGACGAATCGTCGGGTGAAGTGGATGAAATGTTGACGGAGTCGCGACGCCCGGAGGGGGGTGTGTTGAGATGACTTATGTGTTGACCAAGTCTTCAGAAGTCCTCTGGTCAACGCTACCTGCAACCAGCGACCGGGTTGGCCCGACCCCTGATACCCCGATACTCGAGGCAGATCCAACGAATATATGAGTACAAGACTAAGCCATAAAATAATGAAAATGCATATGGAATATGAACGAGGAACGTACCCTGGCCCAGGGGCGCCCTCGGATGGGACGCGGCTCGAGTTGTCGCGACTCGGAAGAGTAGCCGACTCTCGATCAGGATGGAGAGCTGGATCTGACGACACGGAGTCAAAAGACGAGTTGGAGATCCAGAGATAATAACGGCACACAGGCCAGGATAAAACATCGACACGCAGGCCGGGACACGAGATCGGCACGCAAGTCGAGACATGAGATCGGCGCGCAGACCGGGACACGAGATCGGTACGCATGTAGGGACACGAGATTGGCACGCAGGCCGGGACATGATAATGACACAGACAAGAACACGACACCCAAGCCAGAACCAGACAACGACACGAAGACTGGATGTAATAACTGCAAGGCTGGATCGGTGCGACGATGAGAACGCAACACAACGGAAACGAAATACTATCTAATGGGTGACAGCGGGGTCTGCAGCAATAGTAGGGGTTGGGGGCCACCGGAGATGGCTACTGCAGCCTGCTGTGCCAGCGACAACCGGCTGTGGATGGAAGGGTTGGCCGGTAACCTGCTGTGGTGGCGGCTGACGTGGGGATTTCCGGTGGAGTCGCCGACGAGTGTGTAGGTCAGGTGATGGGGGTGGGTGACGGAGCATTCGAGCCAACCACGGCTATGGACAAGGGTAGTGACGGCGCTGGAGGAGAGGAGTGGGTGACGAACGGTATGGGTCGCTCGGGGTTGGCCGCGGCAGCGACATTGGCCATAAGTGGCTTCGGGCAAAAAGGGAGCTGTCGACGAGATACGCCCGGGCTGCTCGATAGGGCTATCGACGGGAGGAGCTGTCGACGAGAGACAAGGGAGAGGGGCTGCCGGCGGCGTACGAGAGAGGAGGTGGAGGCAATGGCTTAGTCGTCGGGAGAAGAAAGGAGAAGAGGCGGCAGCATCCTCGCTTGAGTTCGTGCAACGACGGTGGCCGGAGAAAGAGAAGGAATGGAGTGGTCCGCGTCCGACATCGGCGAGGTGAGCACGAGAAGGAGGAAGATGATCCTCCCCCTGGCGGCGGAAGCGTAAACACACCCCCTTGCTCATACTGTGAATAGTGCCCTAAAACGGGCTGCTACAGTAAATTGACCAAAATACCCCTCCCCCTTCTTCTTATTTCCTCTCTGCACATAACCTATATCCGCATCACAAGCCTCCCCCTCAAGTCTAGTCGAAGGAGGCACAAGTCCGACTGATTAGACCCAACCACACGAAGAACGAAATCCCCTCTGAAGGCAGAGTCAGATCATCGTGTCGAGTAAACAATCGGTCGAATACCAAGTGAGATCTTAAGCGATACCGAGTAAGCGATCGATCGAATGTCGAGCGGAAGATCGAGCGATATTGAACAAACGATCGGGTGATGCTAAGCAGAGCGATCGAGCAATTATGCACATGCCCAGCAAGAAGTAAAAAATATGTGTTGAGTGCAAGGTGGAGTGGCGGGCGAGTCACGAACTGGCGATAAGGCGACCGCCGAGCGGGTTGGAAGACGATAGGCGAGTGGTGTCAAGCGCGCGACTGAGAAAAAGTACCGCTCGAGCGATAGTAAATCGCGACCTGGAAATCAAGAGGAGGATGGATGAGCAAAGCCCTGATCGTGACCGAATGAGTGCCGACCGAGCGATAGTGAATCACGACCTGGAAATAAAGAGCGAGACCGAGCGAGTGCCGACCGAGCGACAGTGAATCGCGACTTGGAAATAAAGAGCGAGACTGAGTGAGTGCCGACCGAGCGACAGTAAATCGCGACCTGGCAATAAAGAGCGAGACCGAGCGAGTGCCGACCGAGCGACAGTGAATCACGACCTGGCCATAAAGAGAATGACGGACGAGCAAAGCCATGATCATGACCGAACGAGTGCCGACCGAGCCACAGCAGTGAGCGAAACGCGAATGATGAGTGCTGAGCAGAGTGGCTAGTGAGCAGTAAGTGTCGACCGAGCAACAGTGGTGAGCGAAAATACGAACTGAGAGTGCCAAGCAGAGTAGCGAGCAGAGCGAGTATGATGAGTGCTGGGCAGAGTGGCGAGCGGGGCGAGTATGATGAGTGCCGGGCAGAGCGGCAAGTGAGCGTTGAGTATGATGAGTGTCGGGCAGAGCTGCGAGCGAGGCGAGTATGATGAGTGTCGGGCAGAGTGGCAAGTGAGCGGTGTGATGAGTGCTGACCAAGAGGTCTTGGGCGTGAGACCATGCTCACTTATAACTCGCGCTGGGGCGAGAGTCTGGGACAGCCGACCGGGCAGGTCGTTAGGCGTGAGAGTCATGCTCACTTATAACTCGCACTAGGATGAGAGTCTGGTATAGCCGACCTGGAAGGTCGTTGGGCGTGAGAGCAGTGCTCACTTATAACTCGCACTAGGGCGAGAGTTTGGGACAGCCGGCTGGGCAGGTCGTTGGGCGTGAGAGCAGTGCTCGCTTATAACTCGCACTGGGGCGAGAGTCTGGGACAACCGACCGAGAAGGTCGTTGGGCGTGAGAGTCATGCTCACTTATAACTCGCGCTGGGGATAACTCGCGCTGGGGCGAGAGTCTGGGACAGCCGACCGGGCAGATCGTTGGGTCGGTAGGTCATTGGACGTGAGAGTCATGCTCACTTATAACTCACACTGGGGTGAGAGTCTGAGACAGCCGACCCAGAAGGTCATTGGGCGTGAGAGCAGTGCTCACTTATAACTCGCACTAGGGTGAGAGTTTGGGACAGCCGACCTGGACGGTCGTTGGGCGTGAGAGCAATGCTCACTTATAACTTGCACTGGGGCGAGAGTCTGGAAGAGCATACTCACTTATAACTCGCACTGCGGCGAGAGTCTGGGACAGCCGACCTGGACGGTCGTTGGGCGTGAGAGTAGTGCTCACTTATAACTCGCACTGGGGCGAGAGTCTGAGACTGCCGACCTGGAAGGTCGTTGGGCGTGAGCAGAGCTCACTTATAACTCTCACTAGGACGAGCGTCTAGAATCCCGACAGGGAGGTTATCCGGAGGCTTGACCAGTACTTGATCTAGAGACCTGACCCAGAAACAATCGGAAGGCCTAACAAAGAAGCAATCTGGAGTCCTGACCCGGACTTGATCTGAAGGTCTGACCAGGACTTGATCTGGAGACCTGACCAGAACTCGATCTGGAGACCTGACCAGGAAACAATCTGAAGGCCTGACCAAGAAGCATTCTGGAAGCCTGACCAGGAATTGATCTGGAGATTTGACTAGGACTTGATCTGGAAGCCCGACCGGGAATTGGTCTGGGAGCCCGTCCTGGAATTGGTCTGGAAGCTCGACCGAGAGATCGTTATCGATACTCCGATCCAAGACCGGTGGTGATACTCTGGTTCGAGACCAGTGGCGATATCTCGATCCCGAATGGGGGAGGATAAGCCTTAAAGTTCATAGAAGTAGAGTTCGTAGCAATATGAAAAGATAGAGCTTTTATCATACCTGATCGTGAAGTGATGCTAACCGACTGACTCGACTCCTAGATGTCCTTACAGTCAGTGAGAGAAATAGTATCGATCTCTCGACTCCCAAATATCCACGGAGTCAGGGAGAGAATAATCTGAGTCTTGACCGTCAAAGGGAGTGAAACCCATAGCCATATGAGGAAGCAGAACACCGTGGGTGAAGGGAGCAACACCTATAGATGTAAGAGGCTGTCAAACAAGTGAAGGATGTAGAGTATATAACAATAATAGAGTGAAGTGTCTATATAAGTAAAAGGATGCTGAGCCCCATGGTGAAGGGTGTTGAGCCCCATGGTGAAGTGTGCAGAGCCCCATGATGAAGGGTGCAGAGCCTGTAGCAGTAAGAGGGATGCAGAGCCTCATGGCGAAGGGTGCCAAGCCTATAAAAGTAAGAGGATGCAGAGCCTTATGGTGAAGGGTGCAGAGCCTATAACACACCTGATCGGGTAGCTAGACCCCTGGTCCCTGATCGAAGAGTAAGACCTCTAGCCTATAAAAAGCGAGGCCCCTAGATCCTGATCGGGAAGTGGTACTGCGAGTCAATGATCGGGGAGTTGTGCCCCTAGTGTATGAGCAGGGAGCTGTGTCCCAAGTGTATGAGCGGGGAGCTGGGCCCCTAGTGTCCGATCAAAAATCGTAGTATTTGATCAAGGAACTAGAATCTTACTCTCTTATCAGGGAGCTATATCAATTCCTATAATCGTAAAAAGGGAGCAGAGCTTGTAGCGTACCTGATCGGGAAGTCATACCAACCGGCTAAGGGTTTATCTCGGTCCCTTAACTCCTAAATACTCGTGGAGTCAGGGAAAAAATACAACGAAAAAACTAACCTGTCAGCCAGCTGAAGCTCCACTCGATCCCTCGACTCCCGAATACCGGTGGAGCGAGGATATAAGATAATATGTGCGTTGAAATCCTCCGGGATTGTGATAATAGCAGAGAACCTCCCGACGTCGTCCATCTTCACATTCCAGAACAGGTGAAGGATGTTCCCACAGACGATGCCAAATTTGATCCCGTCCGGAAGCTGAGTCGGACAGACCGCCTGGTGAGGTGGATGAAATATTGACGGAGTCGCGACGTCCCGGCGGGGGGTGTGCTGAGATGACTTCTGTGTTGACCAAGTCTTTAGAAGTTCTCTGGTCAATGCTACCTGCAACCAGCGACCGGGTTGGCCCGGCCCCTGGTACCCCGATGCTCGAGGTAGATCCAACGAATATATGAGTACAAGACTAAGCCATAAAATAATGAAAATGCATATGGAATATGAATGAGGAACGTACCCTGGCCTAGGGGGCGGTCTCGGATGGGACGCTGCTCGAGTTGTTGCGACCTGGAAGAGTAGCCGACTCCCGATCAGGATGGAGAGCTGGATCTGATGACGCGAAGCTGGAAGACGAGCTGGAGATTCGGAGATAATAACGACACACAGGCCGGGATAAAACATCGGCACGCAGGCCGGGACCCGAGATCGGCATGCTGGCCGGGACACGAGATCGGTACGCAGGTTGGGACACGAGATCGGTACGTAGGCCGTGACACAAAATGCCCAAGGAAGGGAGAGCTCAAGAAGTTGGTGCATTTGAAGAAGTGGAGAAAGAATGGAGGCTCAAATCAAGGGGGATCTTCCAGGGTAAGGGAGGTATACCCTAATTTGAATTGTAATTCAAATTTTCATTCTTCCAAGCATGCTAGGAAAAATAATGATTATCCATTATGTAGCAATGAAAAATTTTGGTTTCAAATATCATGATAGGAATAGGGTTAATGTAGATCAAAACCCTAGGAAACCCATGCATGATAAACCTAGAAATGGTAGATCTAAGGAGAACCAAGGCATTAATCCCAAGAAAGGGAGACATATGCCTAGGAAGGGTAGGTCTAGGAATGTCCATGTTGGACAAATTAACTCCAGGGTTAGGAACCTAGAGAAGGAGAATCAAGCTTTAAGGGGAAAGCTAGATAAGTTAGAACAATTCCTTAAGAGATTCAATGTTGGATCTAAGGAATTAAATATGATGTTGGGTAGTTAAAGACCCAATAATGATAGATCGGGTTTGAGAGACATCATCTTGTCAAAGACCCAAGTTCCTTAGAATGTCTCTGCTAGCGATTGGGGTGACCTCTTCTTTGATTTGTTGGTGGGAGTAGGCACCTTGTCCACTTTACGTCAAGCCACCTGTGCTTCTTCTATATTAATGTAACTGGCGACCTTCACTAGCATCTCATCGAATTCCTCACGGGCTCTGGGATGAGGTCTCGAAAGAACTCCCCTTCTACCAGCTCGTGAGAGAAGGCGCTCATTAATATTTCAGAGGTAGCGGATGGGACGTCTTGGGCTACCGCATTAAAGCGTTTGATATAGCTCCTCAAAGGCTTGGCAGACCCCTTGCTTAAGGATGAAGAGATAGTGGTTTGTCTTTTGATACTTCTTGTTGTTGGCGAAGTGGCGCAGGAATTCTATGAAGTCATGGAAGTTGATGATGGACCCGTTTATCCATCAAACAATTTCTGTGCTGAGCCAGACAGAGTGTTTAAGAAGACTCGACACTTAATGGTGTCGCCATACTAGTGCAATAGATCAACGCTCTGAAATTTTCGGAGATGATCCTCTGGATCCTTGCTATTGTCATACTCTCCGATAGCTGGGAGCTTCTACCTCTTCGGTAGCTTCTCCTCGAGTACCCTTAGAGAGAAGGGCACTTGCTCCTTATGCTCCCCCCGGGGCTCATCACTAAGGACTATGGTCTTCCCTTTCTTGAAGTCCCTAGGCGGGGAGCTTTCGGCCATGGAGGCCTGCAGTTGCTCTTTCTTATTATAGCAGTCCGAACCCTTGTGGTAATAGTCCGGACCAAGTTCTCGATTGAAGGCCGGGGGGGGGGGGGGGACATCCTCGAGCTGTTTCCTTTTAGATCCTCTATCGGAAACGTGAGTCGGGTCCTTTGAGACTGTAGGCATCTTGTGCGGTCGTGAAGTGGTGGTCTGTTTTTCGGAAGTCATATGCCTCTTGGCTTCCTTGAACAGTTCATATTCCCCCGCTGTCATGGTCACATTGATTCTTCAGGTTTCCTCCATCTTCACGCTCCAGAATAGGTGAAGAAAATTCCCACAGATGACGCCAAATTGATCATGTCCAGAATTTGAGTCAGATGAAGGTCGGATGAGCTGTCGTTGGCATTAACAGAAAGGCGACTGGGACACCCTTCTTGTATGCTCCTACAAGAATGGCTCCCATGGGGCGTTGATAGACGGCGAGGACTGAGCC
Source organism: Zingiber officinale (assembly GCF_018446385.1). Classification (NCBI taxonomy): domain Eukaryota; kingdom Viridiplantae; phylum Streptophyta; class Magnoliopsida; order Zingiberales; family Zingiberaceae; genus Zingiber; species Zingiber officinale. Next base: position 6,681,668 of record NC_055989.1, on the reverse strand, counting down.
GCTAGTACTTGAGCTCTGCGCGCACTTATACAAACACCCGGGGCATTAGAGGCCAAAAACCAGGAAAACATTCCCTAGAGCAGACCCTCCGACACTTAAGTCAGGTACTTTTTTCCCAGAAGAATAGTGTACAAAGGAGAAAGAAAAGTAGAAGATAAGTGCGAATGTGCTAGAGTGCGTACCTGTGTAAGGGAGAGGACCTCCCTTTTTATATGACCATGCGCACTTCTGAAGCCTGGCCCATGTCAAAGGATGTCAGGTATCAGGACTTGCCAGGTGGATAGAGAGTACGTGACACCCCTTCTATGGGACGAAAGAAGGTTCCACTCATAGATGATGGTCGACCGTTGGAATATTCCCTGATATGCAGCAATCATTCTCTGATAGGCAGTTACGATTCCCTAACCTTGTTATCGTCTATCGCCTTCTGTCTTGCCCGGGTATGACTAGGGGCAGCTCGGGATGGTCGGGAGTGGGCCTACTGGAGGAACCAAGCCTGGATATAACCGAGCTGTGGGAACCCGACTAGTCAGAGCAGGTCAGGCGTCACCCTGGCTGCCCACCATGCCTCAGATCTTGGTGTCTCAGATATGGGATCCTAGTCTGTGAGAACCCGACCGGGCACCATGTCACCGATGTCAGTCAAACGGTCTTACCTCTTCTTCTCCATAACTGCCGACTGTCGTGTCGCCTTGATTTCTGTCTGCCACGTCCCCGTGACTTCTGACTGTCATATCCTCTTGACTTCTGACTATCCGGCTTTATCGGGTCCCATCATTATGCACCATATCATATGCCTTCTTAAACTACTGCTAAAGTGCTTGTATCCCCTATCCGCCTCCTAGCCAGAAATTCTATCCCGTACCCACAACCCACCAATGTCTCCAAGTCGCCTTTGTCAAACTCCTCCTCTGTCATGAGCCTAGGATTGCTCAATATCGGCTCCAAGTATCACGAAATCACTTTTAACAAGTGATCGGTTGTCAACGAATTTGATATGTCTTTACCGCGACCGGGCACCATGTCACCGATGTCAGTCAAACGGTCTTACCTCTTCTTCTCCATAACTGTCGACTGTCGTGTCGCCTTGACTTCTGTCTGCCACGTCCTCGTTGTTGGATTGTATACTAAAAGCCTAGCTTTTGGTATAAACATTTATCTAGAAATAAGAATCACATTGGTCGAATGTCTACATTTATGATAAATGTAGTTGTTCAATTAATTTATATTGTAGATGACATGGTGTGTGGTGTCACACACAGAAGATCATGTTATCAGTAGCTTATAAATTATAAACAGTAGCTCACGACCATGATGGAAAGGAACAAACCATTGGAAGGTCGTAGTGTAATTAGGTATTAGTTTATCTTGACTATATAATTACACTAGTACACTCAGAGTGTATTGAGTAGGACCATTTGAGGTCGTTTCTTTTATACTGACTTTATAAAGAAACAAAGACCTCGGTTATTATGGAAGTGTGTGCTCTTAATCCTAATGTAATAACAAGCACATATATTTGATATTTATTTCTTTAATTTATCAATGGGTGAGATTTAGTTCGTTGAATCAATAAACCCGATAAGTTGGGAAATGGTATCACTTATAGTGTGTGTTGTTGATTATAGAAGGAAAGCGTGTCCTAGAGATACTAGGTTGATAATGTCCTCAAGAGGAGCTCATAAAGATTGTCATGTTAAACCCTGCAGTGGACTTAGTCCGACATGATAATAAGGTTGAGTGGTACTACTCTTGGACTTAGATATTAATTAAATGAGTTGTCAAGAACTCACTTAATTAGTGGACATTTGATATCTTAAACACAGAGAGACTAACACACTCATAATAAGAAGGAGCCCAAAATGTAATTTGGGATTGGTGCGGTAGTTCAATGATAATTTCTAGTGGAATGAATTATCATTGATAAAATTAAGTTGTGTGTTCGGGCGAACACGGGATGCTTAATTTTATCGGAGACCAAAACCAATTCCTCCTCTCGGTCCCTATCGTAGCCTCTTATTTGTAGAAGTTTTATACCCACCTATACCCACCTTCTATACCCACTAATAAGGGGCCGGCCAAGCTAGCTTGGGAACCAAGCTAGGGCCGGCCTAGGTATATTGGGTGGCCTAGCTTGAACCCAAGCTAGTGGGGCCAAATTAAATTAAAAAGGATTTTAATTTTAGTTTTATTATGTGGAAGAAATAATTTTTAAAGAGAATTAAAATTAAAATATCTCTCTTGTAAAAGATCTACAAAGATTAAAGAAAGAGATTAGATCTCTTTCCTTATTTGTAGATTGATGAGTTATTTTATTTTCTCTTTAAAAATTATCCACATGTTGATAAAATTAAAATTATAGAAATTTCCTTTATCAACCATGAAGAGATTTTAAAGAGAAATTTTATTTTAAAATTTCCGAAACAAATTAGGAAGTTTTAATTTGTTGATTAAAACTTGTCTAATTTATTTCCTCTAGAAGTGGCCGGCTATTAGAGATTAAATTGGGAAATTTTATTTAATTTTTCTCAATTAAATCATGTCAAGGAAATTAAGGAAATTTTATTGTAATTAAATTTCCTAATTTGCCTAGGCCAAGGAATATAAAAGAAGGGTGAGGTGCCTTCACAAGACACAACATCTATTATTCCTCTCCTCTTTGTTCCTTGGTGTGGCCGAACCTCTCCTCTCTTCCTCTTGTGGTGGCGAACCCTACCCTTCTATTGGAGCTCTTGTGGTGGCGGATACTACTCGGAGAAGAAGAAGAAGAAGGAGAAAGCTAGCATCTCTTGGAGCTTGGTTAGTATTTTGTTTTCTTCTTTGGTGAAGCTTCCTCTTTGTTGGCGAACCTAGCTAGGAGGAGAAGAAGGTGATTGGTGGTTTCGTCTCGGAAGATCGTTGCCCACACAACGTCCGAGGTTAGAAGAGGAATACGGTAGAAGATCAAGAGGTTTTTCTACAAGGTATAACTAGTAAGTTTTATTTCCGCATCATGCTAGTTATTTATCGAAATAATACCAAATACAAGAGGCTTACGTTCTAGAATTTCGAATATGTTTTTTCGAAGTTGTGTTCTTTTGTTTCTTTCTTTTCCTTGTGATTTGATTGTTCTCTTTGGTTAACCTAAAGTTATTTTAGGAAATTAAATATTAGCTTTCTATTAAAGGTTTTGTCTAGTCGGTGGTGGTTGCTCCCATATCCAAGAAGGCCATGTGCCTCGCCACGTCAGTACTGGGAACCTTTTATGGAAATTAATATTTAATGGAATTAATAACTTAAGGAGACTTGGGTCGAACATGTTAAGTTCCGCAGGAGATCCAAGTCAAAACCTAAAAGAACAAATAGATTAAGTTTTGGATCAAACGTGTTAAGTTCCGCAGACGATCCAAAATTTAATTTAAAAGAACACATGGTAGCTAGGAAAAGGTTCAGACCTTTGTACAAAATTTTTGTACAGTGGAACCTATAGGTTTTCCGAGTAGCAACCAACACTCGTGACTTCTGACTGTCATATCCTCTTGACTTCTGACTATCCGGCTTTATCAGGTCCCATCATTATGCACCATATCATATGCCTTCTTAAACTACTGCCAAAGTGCTTGTATCCCCTATCCGCCTCCTAGCCAGAAATTCTATCCCGTGCCCACAACCCACCAATGTCTCCAAGTCGCCTTTGTCAAACTCCTCCTATGTCATGAGCCTAGGATTGCTCAATATCGGCTCCAAGTATCACGAAATCACTTTTAACAAGTGATCGGTTGTCAACGAATTTGATATGTCTTTACCGCGAGCCATTTATTGTATATTAGATAAGCCTTTATGGTGGACCTATTCATGACCCTCGTTGGCTTTTTAGTAAAGCCCCAAGCATAAACAGATTTGTGATATCCTTACCGCATATTGTTTGCTGCGGACCAGATAAACCTTCATGGTGGGTTTATTCATCCTTTTGGGTTTTTTTACAAAGCCCTAGCCATAAATGAATTTAATGTGTCTTTACTGTTAGTCATTTGTTGCGGACTAGATAGATCATTTCAAGATGGATCTATTCACTTGTACATCACCATCATCTCATATAATCTCTTCCACACACCGTCCTCATGCTTTACCGCATGACTCCTTACTCTCTATAATAGGACTCAGCTTGTTGTGTCCTCCCCTCTCAACTCTCCTCACTCATCATTCCTCACTACTCACACTGCACTCTCGTAAAGATGACATTTGGTAAAGCTCTATCCACAATGACAAAGTGCTCTGTCAAGTGTCTTACATCCCATCTAGCTCGGAAGTGACATCTCTGTATTCGAAGTGTTTGCCTTTGGGTGTGTATAAAGATAAACTAGAAACATTTGTAGCGAACGACTCATCAGTCCACTATCCATGAAGGAAAATTCATTCGTTAATTGATTTAGGCTAGGACTCGATCATGTCTAGAAAATTAAGAAAACATTCTGTTGTTGTGCAATAGACTTGTTATTTATTGATTTGCATAGATTTTAATGGTTTGATATTTATTACGTATTGTTATGTTGTTGCAGTTATATATATAGTGTAAACACGGCCCACGACATATCAATCTGGGCATCTGGAATTAATCCAGACGCCCGATTTGTTTTTTTTTTTAAAATTTTTTTAAATGTTGGTCGGGGCCCTGGATTAAATCCAGGAGCCCCGACTTGTTTTTATTTTTTTTTTTAAATTTTTAAAAATTAAAAATTTCTTAAAACATCTCAAATGCATATATTATACCCCGTGAGGATAAAAAATTTTTAATCTAGAGCACCATAAACTAAGAGGGAAGTTTGAACTCTAGAGAAAAATCTTATTAACTCAAACCTATTATAACCCAACTCCTAAAACCTAAAATTTTGAACCCTAAATACATATAATATACTTTATGAGCATCTAAAATTTTTAATCTGTAATACTATAAATCAAGAGAGAAGCCTGAACCCTAATGGAAAATTTTATTGACTCAAACTCATTATAACCCAACTCCATCCTAAAATTTTGAACCCTAAATATATATAATATACCCTAAAATAAAATAAGAAAAATAAAAAAAAATACTAAAATGATTCCAAGAGTTTGGACTCATTCTCACGCGGACGTCTAAAGATAAATTTCAAGCGTCCCGAGTTTAGTCCGCACAGTCCCACAGGATAATATATATATATATATATATATAGTCCCACAGGATAATATATATATATATATATATATACAAAACCGATGCATGCAAGATTTATGATTCATAATTACCAATAAAAATAAGCTAACTAAAATAACATAGAAACAAGCTAATCAATTTTATCCCTTGTTCGGATCTTTTGATACCACAAAGTTAATTGTTATCTTATCTTTATTTTTTTTAATCAATACATATTATAAATTAATTTAATTTTGCTTTATTAGTATCATCTTAAACCCAATTAAAAACATCTATAGATAAATTTAATTTATTCACTTGTGGGCCATGAGCATAGGTAGCCAATGCTAGCTCGACCCAGAATATCACCAGTAATGCTCACCAATGATTGTAAAGGAAGAAAAAAAGGTGGGGCCAGTGGCAGAGAGTGATCACAGAAGCGACAATTTTATTGTCCGTGACCGTGAGAATAGTTTCGAGGGGAGAGACCCGAGCTCTGTTCTTTCCGAGCTTGCCACGGTGGAAGGGGATTAATTTGGCGAGAAAGAAGCTAGAGAAGTAGACGCAGTACAATAGGGACATGATGACGGTTAGGGTTTCTTTGAGACCAAGAAGGTTGAGTAGGGAGGCAGGGAAGATTAAATTAATTGAGAGGAGTAACTTGGTACTAAACTTATATTTATAAATAAGTTTGTTGTTTAATTTGATAAAGCTCATTTATATTCATTTAATTGTAAAGAAACTGATATAAAATAAATAAATTTAATACTAATGATGTCAGTCGAATTTCGACCCCAAATTACTGCATCTAGTAATCCAGCTGTCATTCATTTTGAAACCTATTAAATGAGTAATGACAAACTGTATTTAATTGTTTAGACTTTAACTTTTCTTGTCAGCACGTCCATATCTGCCACAAGTGTGGAAAAGCAGCCCTCTTCTTGTATTCATGACAGCGCCTTTTGACAGGTGACAACAGCCACAGCCCAACCCATTGCGCTGACTCTCCGTTGAAGGCCTCTTCACGTGACGCTGTCAGATATAATTGATCGAGAAAAGGGAACGAATAAAAGTCATACTATTTTCTACAACTCATGTCAGCGGACGGACTCTTGCACTTTTGTTTTTATTTAGTTTCGTGTATTTCTTCACGTGACAAAAGTAACAGCGGCTCATCCCATCAATTATTTTAGAAAATTAAATATGCACAAACCTTATACTTTGGAAAGATATTAATGGTGTATTTATGAAATACTTTTGGAAAAATATCACGTGACTAAGTTTCCTCCTCCCAAAGAAATCGCTTGATCTAACTCTATAAAAGCCGGCTATTGACGATTAATAAACTACTGCTCCTCCTTAGCTTGGTCGATACAACTCTCCTGATCTACAGCTCCTCAGCTCGAACAACTAGGATATAATGAAGGTGATTCTAGTTGTTTTTGTTGTACTGATATTATTTTTACTTGTTCTTTCTTTAGAAGCAAGAAGACTTGCCGATAGTGGTCGGTCGAGATGTTGCAACGACAATATAAAATCATGTTGCCATGCTCATGGTATTCTGCCATGAGATAAGGGAGTTACAGAATATCATCAATCATCCCTTAATATATATCATTAAAATAATTAATTACTAGTGTGTTGTAAGATTTCTACTTAAGTAATCAGTAGTGTAGTTTTTCTTTTTTATGTCTGAAAGTCTGTGTTTTAAAAGGAGGAGCTAAGGTTTACGTAGACATACTTATCTACTCCTCTGTCGTTATCAACAAGTGTAGTTTTTTAATCTTCGTATGCGCGTGTAGTAAGGGGAAGGTGAATGGTATTCTGTACAAGTATTAGCTATGCAATAGATATATGTGTGTGTTTTAGATGAATTTTTTAATCATGCACCTTTTTTATTTTTTATTTATTGAGCATGTGTTCTACAAATAAATAAGTTAAAAAAATAACTTTCTTTAAGTTAAAATATTCTTTAAAAATTTAAATCCATTTTTATTAGCTTTTAAAATCATATATCTCAAACATCATCTGGCTGCCATTTCGAAATCCATCTCAATTCGTTGATGGCCTCACAACGGCTAGCTAATGTACAGGTTCAATTTCTTTAAGAATTAAAGAGGCAAGGATAGAACCGATCGATTAAGAAAATATAATTTTGAATGTTCGATATCACGGCGTCTATGCTCAGTATTCGATTTTGAAAACCTATTATCTGATAAGACCTCCACTGTTCAACAAGTAAAATTAATTGATGTAAGGAATTAAACTGCCAATGAATACTATCTGACAACATCAGACATAGGTATGGGATTATGACAAGGCACCTGTCCGAGGGTTAATTCGATCCTGCACTGCTCTCACCCTCCCTCATAAAAAGGGTGGATCCCACAGAGTTACATACAAGTGAGTCCCACCCATTTGCATACGAGAGGTGAGGATAATAGTACCGTTAGGGGCAGCCTCGAATTTATCCTGTCCAAGGTCGTGCTTTTTTCGCCCCAAGATGGGCCATATCATCGCCTGCCTGTAGCTCTCCAAGTGTTAATTACCTCCTCTACCCATCATATGATGATTAGTTTTGGCAGGCAGTACTGTAAGTTTTAATGACTAATATGACGCGTGAGTGCCAGTATTTTGCATCCTTCTATTTCCGCCTCCCACGACACCTCTACATCTTTTTGGGTTTTGTCACAAGATTTTTACTGTTCCAGCTACAGAAGGTATGACAATGAATTACTATATTTCATGTACATAAATAATACAAATCTAATTTATAAAAATATTTATTTTTATTAGTTAATATTATTTTAAGCAAATATTATTTTCATAAATTGGTAAAAAAAAAAAATAATATGTTCACTTAAAAAAAAGTTCAATTCATTTGATAAATGGTATTAATATTTGTCTATTAACATTTTAATAAAAGGATATTTATTATAATATAATCATAAATTATATTTTACATTTTGCATAATTAAAATAATTAATGCATATTCTTGCATTTAATTTAATTTAAGTTTTTAAAATTATTGTGTGAGATTATTTATATAATTAAATAAATGATTCATAAATACGTAAAATCGTTTATAGATAGACTATTTATGATCTCTGGACCGGACCTGTGAATGACAATTAATTTTTTTTTAAAAAAAATAATATTGTCAACAATTTAGTAAAATTGATAAAATTAAAAACATTGAATTAAAAAAATGTTAGACAATACAATTTGTTGTCGGAGATTTATGAGTACTTAGTTGAATTTAAAATTTACACAGAATTTAAATTCAACTTACAGTCGAAATGACCTGAGCAGATAATCTCAGGCAGCCAGCAGGGGCTGGTTTCCGTAACGCAGCAAAGCTGAGCGACAGGGCAGGTCTGTAGAGCGACAGCCCAAAGCGGAAGACTAAGTCTGCAGAGCAGCAGACCAGAGCGGCAGGGTAGGTCTGCAGAGTGGCAGGGCAAGTCTGCAGAGCGGCAGGGCAGGTCTGCAGAGCGGCAGGGCAGAGCAGCAAACCAGTACTGCAGTGCGGAAGACCAGAGTGGCAGAGCAGGTCTGTAGAGCGGCAGACCAGAGCAGCAGAACAAATCTACAGAGCGACAGGTCTGCAGAAAGGAAGACCAGGTCTGCAAAGCAGAATGACCAGGTCTATTTGAGCAGGTCTGTAGAAAGGATGACCAGATATGCAGAAAGGAAGACCAGGTCTGCAGAGCAGAATGACTAGGTCTATTTGAGCAGGTCTGCAGAGCAGAATGACTAGGTCTGTTTGAGCAGGTCTGCAGAAAGGATGAACAGGCCTGCAGAAAGGAAGACCAGGTCCGCAAAGCAAAATGACCAGGTCTGTTTGAACAGGTCTGCAGAAAGGATGACCAGGTCTGCAGAAAGTGTTGGACTCCTTAGGTGTTTTGATGTCATCAACCAAGTTGGTTAGGTCCTGCTTTGTTTGATTCCTGTGTCTGAGTGTGCAGGAGCTTAGGAGCGCAGGAAGTCGAGCGGAAGACGTAGCTAGTGAGAAGGACGACATGGGAATGGAGCCGACGGGCTCGGTGCGTCCGAAGGACGAGAGAGCTGCGGAAGAGTACTCCGGTGGACGAGAAAATGTGCGCGGCGTTCAAGGGACAAGAAGCCGGACGGAAGCCTGCTCGACGAGAAGGCCGGAAATTGGGTTCGAGTGAGCCCTATTTCGGTTAGCCGGAATCACCCAAAAGAACGAGACTTCGAAAGACGAAGCGAAGAAGCATTCAAGCTAGAAAATGCTGCCAGCCAGCTTGGAGGCGCCTCCATCAGGCTTGGAGGCGCCTCCAGCTTGAGGGCGCCTTCAACCCCTGTTGAAGGCGCCTCGGACTCGGCAAAAATGAACGTTGAGTTGTTTGGATAAAGTTTTATCCCTCTCTCGTTGGAGGCCCCTTGGACCTTGTTGGAGGCACCTTGGACCCTCGGGATAGACTTTCCAGGAGCTATATAAAGGCCCCTAGAGGTAGGAAAGAAACAACAACTCAAGCAATCAATTCTGTAGTCTTTCTTAGCAACTAGTGAGTGTTTTAAGTGTGTAAAAGGCTTCTCCGCCTTCAGCAAAGGAGATCTTCTACTGCGCCTTTCTTACTTCCCTGGATTAACAATGCTCTTGGTTGTAACCAGGTTAAATTTCTGTCTCCTTTTATTTCTGCTCTTAATTTTATTATAGTTGCTTTATTTTTGAGTTGAAAGATCCGAGGAGGGTATCGTTTAAATTTTTTAGAAGCAATTCACTCCCCTCTTGCCGGCCTCCACTGCACCTACAATTGGTATCAGATCCAGACCACCTCAGAAGGACTAACCACCGACTGAAGCACAAACGATCAAGACAATGGCTGGAGCGAATATTCATCCCCCGAAGTTCGACGGAGACTTCGCGACGTGGAAACGCCGGATGGAGGTATTCTTTAAAACCGACTTCAATATTTTACTAACTATGAAATATAGTTTTGAGGTTCCGAAAGATAAAAAGAGCATCAGTGGAGCAAGAAGGAGCAGGCCGAGTTTGTTGCCAACGGAAAGGCAGAATTCCACCTGCTGAGCGTGCTGCTACCACAAGAGGTAAGTCGAATCGGAAGCTACTCCTCCGCGAAAGACCTCTGGGAAAAATTCCTAGAGCTTCACGAAGGTACCTCGGAACCCAAGCTAGCGAGGCGCGACATCCTCCGGACCCAATTGACGAACCTCCGGATGAACCAAGGCGAGAAGATAGCGCAACTCCAAGCAAGGAATAAAGAGCTGATCACGCAACTAACCAATCTTGGAGAAGAAGTAACGAATCGGGACTCGATCCGATACGCGCTCAACGCCTTCCCGAGAACTCAAGAATGGGCGTCCTTAGTAGATGCGTACTACATCTCTAAGGACTTCGAGGTAAGTACTCTAGAAAATCTATTTTCAACTTTTGAACTTCACGAATCTCGAATTGCAGAGCCCATTGGAGTAGAAAAGACAAGTCAGAACATTGCTTTGAAGGCAAGAGCAAACGGTTCTGACTCCAAAGCCTCGATTGACGAAAATGAGGCTGCATTAATGGTAAGACGATTTAATAAGTTTTTTAAATCTAACAAATTTAGGTCACAGAAGCATGAGCGAAAAAGGAGAACGATTCGTTGCTACAACTACAACGAAGAAGGGCACATCAAGGATGATTGCCCGAAATTAAAGAGCAAGCAGAAAGAAAAGGTCAAGTACAAGAAGCCAGAATCCTCCAAGTACAAGAACCTGAAGGCCACTTGGTTAGATTCATCGTCTTCCGAATCAGACATCGAAGCCTTCTCGGGGTTAGCGCTAATGGATAACCATCAGATAGAAGAAGAGTCAAGCTCAGAGATGAGCATAGATGAATGGGGAGGAACATCATCAGCAGAAAGCGACGATGAAGGGGGAGCGTCACCGAGTCAGGTAAGTCAGGTACGCAATCTAACCCCGACTCAGTCTTTTCACTTTATTAAGTCTTTTTCTAAAGACCTATTCAAATTAGAAAAAGAAAATGGTGAATTGAAATTGAAATTAGCAAAAGCATGTCCACTTGAGATATACGATAATCTAAAATCAGAAAATGATAATCTAAAATTAGAAATTAAGAATTTAAAAACTGATGCATGCTTAAATAGATTTCCAAAATCAAAAGTTATAATTTATGGAAAATTGAATTGGTATATTAGAAATCATCAGGGTCAACTTAAAAGAGTGCCTAAGAACTATGTACCCCCGAAATTTTTGAATAACCCTGTAGGAAGGAACCTCTATTGGATTCCGAAATCTGTGTTAAATTAATTTATTTTATTAAAAGTTTACAGTAAGAAAATTAAACTTTGAATTTCTTTATGGAAGTTTTGTCTAAGGAAGTGGTTGTTGCTCCAATAAGCAAGAAGGCCTAGTGTCTCACCACGACCTAGAAGCCGAAATATCGAAATGAAAATGTTTAATTAATTTTCTGATAAAAGCATTAAAATTAGAATTAAATAATACTTTAAAAAGTTTTTAAACATTTCCTTAGAAATTTATTTTTTTTAATTATCTAGAAAAATGTCTCTTGAAAGTTTTGCTTAGAATTTTTTTTAATTCTAAAAATCAATTTTTTGACTTAGAAATTATTTTTCCATCTTAAATTAGAAATTTTTTCTAACTTAAAAATTTTTTTGCTAAAATTTTTTTTTCTGCTACTCCGTTTTTGCTGTGATCAAAGGGGGAGAGATAGGTACAAGTTTAAAGAAGTGCATATTTAGGGGGAGAGAGTTTTTTAAAAAACAAAAAAAAATTAAATTAAAAATATTTTTTCTGATTAACTCTTACTTTAGTAGTTGCAATTTGATTTATTGCAAACTGATACTTAATATGTTAGTTTAGTAATTTTCTTTTAAAATTACTGATCCAGCGGTTAGAACCGGGGACCCCTATTTTGAGGGGTCAACGCCCCGCGGAAGTCAAAGGGCCAGGTGGCCGACCGGAGACGTTTTGTGAGCCGGTCGGAACCTCCCGGCCGACCGACCGAGGAATATCTGACGGTAAGAGGCGCCCCGGCGGGAGTCGGGGTTCCGACGCTCAGTGGAACAGTAGCAAGGAGCCGAGCGGAAGGCCTAAGAGAAGGTGACATACTGCTAACAGTCCTTACGTAGCACCCGCCCGGAAGTCTCCCCAGCATATCAATGCAAACGACAGGCGGGACGTGATGGGCGTGCCGCCCGGCTGTCGCAGGGGATGAGGGCCGTCCGGACGACGCTCTTCGTCCAGCCGGCCGGCCGGACGTCCCGGCCGGTGGTGGGTAAAGAAGGACAGAAACATCTTCTGACAGCCGTCAAGTCCTATGGCTAGGCCATGCTCCGAGTCTGACAACGAGGTGTTCTGTTGTCCCATCAAGGACATACTTGGACTGTAGCAGTATGGCGTCAGGTAAGCTTTCTGACAGACACATACCGAGGCATGGGCTGCGGACACGCATGCGCTTCGGTGGACGTGCAGGAGCTCTTTCGCCGCTCTATATAAAGAGTCGCACACTTCGCCGGAGGTATGCGCGCAACACCTCTGGAGCCACTTTCTTCACTGTTTGCTTGCCTGACTTGAGCATCGGAGGGTCGCCGCCGGGAACCCCTTCCCGGCCCGATTTCTGTGCAGGTTCGCCGGAGGTCCGTGCAACCAGTCGAAGATCTACGTCAGCAGCCGGGAGCGCCACGTGCCCAGCGTCCGTTGATTCAACATTCGGACAGGATCAATTTGGCGCCGTCTGTGGGAACGCTCCTGCATCCGAACGGAAACAATGGACGAGGCTGGACGACAACACACGGTGACGCTTTCGACGGAGGAACTCGACGCTCTGGTCGAATTGAGGGCCGCCAAGCTTGTGGAGCAAAAACAGAAAGCAGCAGCCGAGCGGCCGGAGCAGCAAGCAACGTCAGCGTCTGGTGGTCGAGCGGAAGCACAACCGGCTACCGTTGCATTTCATCGAGCCCTATTCCGCACCCCCGAAGCCGCAGCAACTCATAGAGATCGGGGATTTTCTTCGGATGAAATGCCTAGACGAGACGACAGAAAAGGGAAAGCCCCCCGAGCGGACGCATCGCCCGAGCGGATCAATCGCCAATTTTCATAGGCTATTCTACGAGACCCTTTGCCCAAGCATTACGTACCTTCGACGATCGGCGAATACAACGGGACCACCGATCCGGATGATCATTTGGGCAAGTTTGATAACACGGCCACCCTGCATCAGTACACAGATGGGGTGAAGTGCCGGGTTTTCCTTACCACTTTCTCAGGATCGGCTCAACGGTGGTTTTGGAGGCTGCCGGACGGATCCATCACAAGCTTCAAGGACTTCTGAACGACCTTCCTCCATCATTTTGCAAGCAGTCGACGCTATCAAAAAACCAGCGTTAGTCTGTTCGCCATCAAACAAGAAGCCCGTGAATCGCTCCGAGCTTACATCCAGCGGTTCAACAAAGTGGCCATGGATATTCCAACGACCACCTCGGAGACCATGATGAATGCCTTCACACAAGGCCTAGTGGTTGGGGATTTCTTCCGATCGCTCATCTGAAAGCTGCCCCGAGATTATGATCACATGCTACACCGGGCTAACGAATACATCAACGTGGAAGAAGCGCAAGCGGCCAAGAAAAAAGAAACTCCAACCGAGCGGGCTCCTCCTGCCGAGCGGAAACAGCACGCCACTCATCAACCGCCAAGAGGACCGAGGGCCGAAGCAATCCTCTCCCCTCATGTGAGGTCCCAAGTGCAAGAAGTAGCAGCCGAACGACCCAAGCCAAAGAAGAAATGGACTCCCATGTTCTGCTCAATCCACCACACGGACACGCATAACACCAGAGATTGTCGGAGCCTTCCTTTGATTGCTCATCCTGTGCCTCGAAGTGGCGGGCGTAGATCACCGTCGTCTGACAGGCGGCAAAGGCCTCATGAAGCCGATCGGACTCGAACCGATAGGCGACAGCAACAGACGCCCGATCGGCACCGCTCTCCAAGCCAGGAGAATCGCCGAAAGTCACGAGAACGGTCTTGACCATCCGCTCGGGAAGAAGAGAATAGAAGCAATACTTCCCGAGGCGAGATCAACATTATTGCTGGCGGGCCGACCGGAGGAGACTCCAACCGAGCAAGAAAGGCGAGCGTCCGGCAGCTCCAAATCCATGCAGTCGGCTGCAGCCAAGAGCGAGCGAGCGGACCCGAAATCAGTTTCGGTCCCGGGGACTTGGAAGGAGTCGAAGTACCCCACGACGACGCTCTACTCATCAAGGCAGTAATAGCCAATTATACTATTCATCACGTATTTGTTGACACAGGAAGCTCAGTCAACATCATATTTAAGAAGGCGTTCGATCAGCTACAAATCGATCAAGCCGAGCTGCTACCCATGACAACCCCCCTATACGGGTTTACGGGTAACGAAGTTCAGCCGGTCGGACAGATCCGGCTGGCTATCTCGCTGGGAGAAGAGCCGCTCAGGAGGACGAGGACAACAAACTTTATGGTGGTCGACTCTCCCTCGTCCTACAACGTCATTTTGGGACGACCGACACTCAGCAAGTTCCGAGCGGCCGTCTCCACCTTCTATCAGAAGATTAAGTTCCCCGTGGAGGATAGAGTGGGTGAAGTACGGGGAGATCAACTCGCAGCTCGGCGATGCTACATCGAGATGGTCCGAGCAGAAGCCAATTCCGCTCGGAAGGCGCCACGGATCGAGGTGAATGCTATAACTGAAAAACCTCCCTCTCTAGTTTATGAAGAAAAAGAGGAAGTGCAGATACACCCGACCCGATCGGAGGCCAAGACATTCATCGCATCCGACCTGGAGGCGAATCAGAAGGAGGAGGTGATCCAATGCCTCCAGAGAAACCATGATGTCTTCGTCTGGTCGACACATGAGCTGCCTGAAATTTCACCAAGTGTAGCGCAGCATGAGCTCCACGTCCGGCCGGACGCTCGGCCAGTGAAGCAGAGAAAAAGAGATTTCAGCACCGAGCAAAATGCCATCATCCGGGCGGAAGTTGAGAAGCTTCTGGAGGCCGGCCATATACGCGAGGTGCAGTTCCCAAGCTGGCTGGCTAACGTAGTGTTAGTCTCCAAGCCGGGCAACAAGTGGAGAGTATGCATAGATTTTCGGGATCTCAACAAAGCTTGCCCGAAGGACTTTTATCCTCTGCCCCGGATAGATCAGCTGGTGGACTCTACGGCCGGCTGCGAATTAATATGTATGCTTGACGCTTACCAAGGATATCATCAAGTGCCGCTCGCTCGTGAAGATCAAGAAAAAGTCAGCTTTGTGACGGCCGACGACACCTATTGCTATAATGTGATGCCGTTCGGATTGAAGAATGCGGGGGCCACATATCACCGCTTGATGAACAAAGTATTAAGAGAGCAGATCAGGCGAAATCTGGAAGTGTACGTGGACGACATTCTCATCAAGTCCGTCCGAGCGGCCGATCTCTTCAAGGACATGGAAGAAACTTTCCGAACGCTACGTAAATATGGAGTCAAGCTAAATCCTCAGAAGTGCCAGTTCGGAGCGAAAGGAGGGCGTTTCTTGGGGTATATAGTGACCGAGCGGGGTATTGAAGCAAATCCCAGCAAAGTAAAAGCCCTACAAGACATGCCGCCCCCAAGAAATCTGAGGGAAGTGCAGCGTTTGACCGGTCGGATAACTGCTTTGTCCAGATTCATATCCAAAACCGCCGACCGGAGCCTTCCTTTTTTCAAAATCTTGAGCAAGGCCACTAAATTTCACTGGGACGAAGAATGCGACCGGGCGTTCGAAGATTTAAAGGCATATCTGAATTCTCTCCCGGTATTAGCCAAGCCGGTTGCGGGTGAGCCACTTTGTATCTACCTATCCTCGACTGAGCAGGCAATCGGCTCGGCACTAGTGAGGGCGAGCGGAGAAGAGCCGGTGTATTTCCTTAGTCATATTTTAAAAGATGCTGAATCTCGCTACACTGGGCTCGAAAAACTGGCTTTTGCTCTGATCCTCGCCGCTCGGCGCCTTCGCCCGTATTTCCTGGCGCATACCATCATTGTCAAAACCAATAGCCCGCTCGGGCGTGTATTACTGAATCCAGAAGCATCCGGGCGGCTCATCAAATGGACGACGGAGTTAAGTGAATTTGACATCCAATACCAGCCCCTCTCAGCGATCAAAGTACAGTCCTTGGCCGATTTTGTGACCGAGGTGCAAAAGCCGGAGCCGGAAGCTATGTGGAGAATATATGTGGATGGGTCGTCCACTCGGCTCGGAAGCGGGATCGGAATATTGTTGCTCTCCCCTCAAGAAGAAAAGATGCACTTATCCGTCCGGCTGGATTATAAAGCTACAAACAATGAAGCAGAGTATGAGGCCCTCATAGCCGGCTTGCAGGCGGCTCGGCATGTTGGCGCCGGTCGGGTAACGCTCCATTCAGATTACCAGCTGGCCGCGCAGCAGCTCTCTGGTACCTTCGAAATCAACAGTGCTCGGCTCAAGCTCTACGCTGAAGCCTTTGAAAGGCTTAAAGCCGATTTTAGAGAAGTTATTGTCCATAAGATACCCAGAGCAGAAAATCAAGCGGCCGATGAGTTAGCCAAACTCGCGATCTCAATAACGTCGATCGCCATTCAGCAGCCAATTGAACAAGTGTTGTTGGTGGCGCACGTCGACCGCATGGAAGGCCTTACGTTTCCGAGCGACTGGAGGGCACCCATTATGGAGTTTCTGCGCTTGAGCGCCACACCGTCCGATCAGAATGAAGCCCAGCCGCTAAGGAGGAGAGCCGGTTGGTTCACACTCATCGGCGATCAACTTTACAAGAAGGCTTTTTCACGTCCGCTGTTGAAATGCGTGAGCTCGGAGGACTCGGCTTACATCCTCCAAGAAGTACATCAAGGATCGTGCGGAGGGCATCCGGGCGGACGATCGTTGGCTAAGAAGATCCTGCTGGCCGGGTACTTCTGGCCAACCTTACAAGCAGACGCCGCTCAGACTGTGTTGACGTGCCTTTCATGCCAGAAGTATCATAACTTCTACCACCGATCGGCAGAGGAAATGAAGGCATCCACAGTCTCATGTCCGTTCGATCAATGAGGTATGGATATTGTTGGTCCATTTCCAATGGCGACCGGACAGCGAAAATTTCTACTAGTGGCGGTCGATTATTTTTCCAAGTGGGTGGAGGCCGAGCCGCTAGCCAGGATCACCGAACAGATGGTCAAAAAGTTCATCTGGCAGAACATCATCTGTCGGTTTGGCATCCCTCGCCGACTGGTTTCCGACAATGGGCGGCAATTCACAGGGAAGTTGCTCGAGGACTAGTGCAAAAGCTATGACATCGAGCAACACTTCACGTCCGTGGTCTACCCCCAAAGCAACGGTCAAGCCGAAGTAGCCAACCGGGAAATTCTTCGTATTCTGCATGCTCGGCTCGACCATTTGGGAGGAAGTTGGGTAGATGAAGTGCCGGGCGTCCTATGGGCCATACGAACGACTCCAAAGGAAGGGACAGGCGTCACGCCGTTCCACCTGGTGTATGGCGGCGAGGCGGTCATTCCGGTTGAAGTGGGAGTTGAGTCCGCTCGGATCCAAAATTATGATGGGGACAACGCCGAGCGGAGGAACCTGGAGCTGGATTTGGTCGAAGAAGAAAGAGCCAAGGCATCCGTCCGGCTGATGGCGTACCGGCAGCGGATGAAGCAAAACTACAACCGCCGCGTAATTCCCAGATCATTCCAGGTCGACGACCTTGTGTGGAAGAAAGTCAAGCCGGTCGACGACGTCGGCAAGCTGGAGGCCCCTTGGGCGGGCCCCTTCAAGGTTATTGAAAAGCTCCGCTCGGGCGCTTATTATTTGGAGGATGAGGACGGGCGCCAGTTGGACCGGTCGTGGAGCGCGAATCATCTCCAGCCTTATCGAGCTGGGTGAAAGGTGCACTAATGTAACTCATTTTTGCATATATTTTGATCGCCCAATGCCCCTGTAATGCAGGAAGCAAAATTAATTCAAAGGATGGCTAATGTGTTCACCGAGCGGCTGGGTTCAAGTTTGCCTTTAAAGTCGTCGAGCTCCGACGTTAAATATCGAGAGACGAGCCGGCGTCTATAAACGTCCGAGCGGAAGACCGTCGAGCTCCGACGTTAAATATCGAGAGACGAGCCGGCGACTATAAACGTCCGAGCGGAAGACCGTCGAGCTCCGACGTTAAATATCGAGAGACGGCGTCTATAAACGTCCGAGCGGAAGACCGTCGAGCTCCGACGTTAAATATCGAGAGACGAGCCGGCGTCTATAAACGTCCGAGCGGAAGACCGTCGAGCTCCGACGTTAAATATCGAGAGACGAGCCGGCGTCTATAAACGTCCGAGCGGAAGACCGTCGAGCTCCGACGTTAAATATCGAGAGACGAGCCGGCGTCTATAAACGTCCGAGTGGAAGATCGTCGAGCTCCGACGTTAAATATCGAGAGACGAGCCGACGTCTATAAACGTCCGAGCGGAAGACCGTCGAAAGACAACTCGGCGTTTATAAACCCACCGATCGGACAGTAGTCAAGTTCCGACGGTAAAATTCGACGGGCAACCGGAGCCTATGAGGCCGCCGGATGGATGGTTTTCTGCGCAGCCCTCGGTAGAACCCGACGTAACAGGGTTGGGCCGAGCGGCTACTTTACCACATGTACTTGGGCACAAAAAGCTCAAGACCAAGGCGAAAAACAAAAATCGGACGCGGGAAGAATGGACAAATAACAAGAGACAGTTCATCCACGCCGATCGGCGGATTGACAAAATTTATAAAGTTTGCCCTGAGCGGCGCACATACAGAAAATTACAAAATAGCCTCACAGACATATTCTTAGTCATCAAAATTAAAAAGATGGTCAGGGATGGAGCCCATCATGGTCGCCAGGTCTTCGGCAGGGACGGACAGGTCGGAAGGAGCATGGCCTTTGTTCTTCATGTATTCCACCGCCACTTTGATTGCCTCCTCAAAAGTCAAGGAGAGCTTGTCGGTAAACTTGTGGCCAAACTCGTCCGAGCGGACGAAGGCTTTGCGCATCTCCTCCGATCGACCGGGCTCTCCATCTTGGTAATCCTTGAGAGTAGTTTGGGAAGCATCCAGAGCAGCTTGAAGATCTTGCAAGGCTCCTTCTACTTTGGTCCGATCGGCGGAGCGACCCTCCCGTTCGGCAGTTAGCGAGGCGTCTAGCTCCTTCACCCGTTGTTCCAGCCCCCGGTTCTCCACCTTCATCAAGTCCATATCATCAATGGCCTTGAGCTTCCGAGCGGTCGCGGTCTTTATTTCTTTATCCCGCTGCTTGACTAAGGCTTCGAGGCGGGCAACCTCGCTTGTCAAGTCGGAAGTCTTACCCCGCTCAGCTTCCAGCAACCTTTTGGCCTTCTCCAGAGCGGCCGTCGATTGTCTGCTGTCCCCCGCAGCCTTGAGCTTCTTCAGTTCGTCCTCCAGCTTGGCCAACCAATTGCTAATGGCAATCTGCTCCACCCAGTTCTGCGAGCAATCGTGAACAAGTTAAAAACTTAATTCAAATACACGAACAAAGAAAAAGAGCATACCCCGGTGGCCTGTTGTAGGTTGCTGTCGCCGAGCTGCCCGGGAGTCATCACGGCTATTCGGCGCCGAGCATCCTCCCAAGCTTTTGCAAGAGGGCCCGTCAAGGTGATCTGCTGCTCGGGGACCACTGGCCGATCAGCAGCAGCCATGTATTCCTCCGAAGGGAGGCGCAGGATGGTTTTAATTAAGTTTGGGCCGCTCGGCTCGCCCTGAGAAGCAGCTGCCTCACCGGACGACCTACCGGTGGACGAAGAAGGAAGTTCGCCCAACCGCCTGATACGGCGCAGAGTTTTCGGTGGACTGGACGGCGGCACCTCAAAGCTTGCCCTCGGTGAGCCATGCGGTGTCAGGGTGCTCTCTAGGGAAATCGTCCCGGATAACATCGGAGCGTCAACGCCCCGCTCGGATGGTGGCTCATCAGATGGAACCGATGCAGGTGCCGACTCTGGCCGTTTGCGCTTCCGAGTGAGCAGTGGAATATCGTCGGCCGAACGGCCCTCTACCTCGACTTGAGCAGAGGGTTCTACGTCGCCCGTGGCCTTGTCGTGAGAAGCAGGGGCGTCCAAGGCTTCGGGGATAGTTTGAGTCCCCTCACCTTCTTCGCTGGTCGGACCAGCTGAAGCCGAGCCCCGCTCGGCGACCTCCCTATCCTTTACCGCCTCAATATTGGCGGCTTTCAGCTTGAGCTTTTCGGTTGCCTTGGCGCGCCACATGACTTCAGCTGCAGAAGCAAAAAATAAATCAGTTAGAACAAAACAAACGGGAAGATAAGGGAACTTACTCATGCTGCAGGGCAGATCGGCCGGGGTAGAAGACAAGCCGAATATATACATTACTCCCGGGAGGAGCAGCTTATTGATATGATAGCGCTGGCCGACCAGCCGATCGGCTGCATGAAGGTAGGTCGCGTCGCCTCTAAATTTGTCGATCTCCAGTTGCGCTGGCATCGCCTTCTGCCACTTGGTACGGAAGGTTGGCGGCTCGGGAAAACATATATAGAAAAAAATGCTCCTTCCAATGTTTGTTGGAGCTCGGCATGTTATCGAAGAGGACGAAACCTATCCTTGACTGGAAAACAAAGGTGCCCCACTCGGCTTGCTTGGGATAAAAAAAGTAGTGGAAAATCTTAGGGTCGAGGGGGATGTCGTTCAGTTTAAAGAGAACTATCACCCCGCTCAGCAGCCTAATGGAATTAGGGACTACCTGGCCGAGCGGAATGCGAAAATAATTGCAGACTTGTAAGAAGAACTTATGGGGTGAAAAGCGTAGCCCGGCCAAAAATTGGTCTCGGAAGAAAAGAACAGTGCCAGGCGGCGGTTCATGTGGTCGGTCGGTGGGGTTAGCTACTACAATGTGGTGGTCGAGCGGCAGATTATAGGTTCGAGTGAGGCGCAAAGCGTCCTCCTCGTCGAACCGACTTTCCATGGTCGAATACCAAAGACCAGGAGCACCACCGGTCGGCTGTGAGGTGCTGGTCATGGTATAGGGTCAGGAATAAACGCAGAATGGATGGAAAAAGAAATAAAACTAGGGAAGATGGCAAGATGATGAAAAAGATACCTAATAGAAAAAAAAAAGAGGCAGCAAGGGAAAGGAAGGCTTACGGGCAAAGGAGATGATCGAAAGGAGTGGTGGAGTCGTCGGAGAGCTGAAATGCAAGGTCGCCGACGAAAAGAGGAGCAGCGGGATGTCTGGAAACGAGGAGGTCGAAATGCGGCGAAGAGCAGGGGTCGGGAGCTTTATAAGGGCGGCAGCGATCGATTTCCACCGTCCGATCCAGGTCGTCGAAAACGAGGCCATCATCCAGCCATTCATTTCAAACGGCGGCTGTCCCATCGGGTGTGACGCCACCGCCATGCCCTGACAAGAGAAAGGCAGCCACGTGTCAGCAAGTTACGGGTTAACGCACGTGGTTAACAGAAGCTTCGGCATAAATTCCAAGGCACGGGCAAGATATCGCCGAACGGCTGATCATCCATTAGCCCGTCCGAGCGGACTAAGGTATCGGTCGTCACTCGATCAGATCGGCAGTCTAGTCAGTCGGACTTCGCCTCCTTCGACTAGACTTGAGGGGAAGGCAAGTGATCCGGCGGTTAGAACCGGGGACCCCTATTTTGAGGGGTCAACGCCCCGCGGAAGTCAAAGGGCCAGGTGGCCGACCGGAGACGTTTTGTGAGCCGGTCGGAACCTCCCGGCCGGCCGACCGAGGAATATCTGACGGTAAGAGGCGCCCCGGCGGGAGTCGGGGTTCCGACGCTCAGTGGAACAGTAGCAAGGAGCCGAGCGGAAGGCCTAAGAGAAGGTGACATACTGCTAACAGTCCTTACGTAGCACCCGCCCGGAAGTCTCCCTAGCATATCAATGCAAACGACAGGCGGGACGTGATGGGCGTGGCGCCCGGCTGGCGCAAAGGATGAGGGCCGTCCGGACGACGCTCTTCGTCCAGCCGGCCGGACGGACGTCCCGACCGGTGGTGGGTAAAGAAGGACAGGAACATCTTCTGACAGCCGTCAAGTCCTATGGCTAGGTCATGCTCCGAGTCTGACAACGAGGTGTTCTGTTGTCCCATCAAGGATATACTTGGACTGTAGCAGTATGACGTCAGGTAAGCTTTCTGACAGACACATACCGAGGCATGGGCTGCGGACACGCATACGCTTCGGTGGACGTGTAGGAGCTCTTTCGCCGCTCTATATAAAGAGTCGCACACTTCGCCGGAGGTACGCGCGCAACACCTCTGGAGCCACTTTCTTCACTGTTTGCTTGCCTGACTTGAGCGTCGGAGGGTCGCCGCCGGGAACCCCTTCCCGGCCCGACTTCTGTGTAGGTTCGCCGGAGGTCCGTGCAACCAGTCGAAGATTCACGTCAGCAGCCGAGAGCGCCACGTGCCCAGCGTCCGTTGATTCAGCATTCGGACAGGATCAATTACTTTTCTGTCTATTTTAACCCTAACTTAAACTTAGGTTGATGCACATCAAAAAGGAGGAGATTGTTGGTCCTCGTAGGTGTTTTGATGTGATCAACCAAGTTGGTTAGGTCCTGCTTTGTTTGATCCCTGTGTCTGAGTGTGTAGGAGCTTAGGAGCATAGGAAGTCGAGCGGAAGACGCAGCTAGCAAGAAGGACGGCACGGGAAGGGAGCCAACGAGCTCGGTGCGTCCGAAGGATGAGAGAGCTGCGAAAGAGTACTCCGGTGGACGAGAAGAACGTGCGCGGCGTTCGAGGGATGAGAAGTCGGACGGAAGCCTGCTCGAGGAGAAAGCCGGAAATTGGGTTCGAGTGAGCCCTATTTCGGTTGGTCGGAATCACCCAAAAGAACGAGACTTCGGAAGACGAAGCGAAGAAGCATTCAAACTGGAAAATGCTGCCAGCCAGCTTGGAGGCGCCTCCATCAGGCTTGGAGGCGTCTCCAGCTTGAGGGCGCCTTCAACCCCTGTTGAAGGCGCCTCGGACCCGGCAGAAATGAACGTTGAGCTGTTTGGATAAAGTTTTATCCCTCTCTCGTTGGAGGCGCCTTGGACCTTGTTGGAGGTGCCTTGGACCCTCGGGATAGACTTTCCAGGAGCTATATAAAGGCCCCTTGAGCTAGGAAAGAAACAACAACTCAAGCAATCAATTCTGTAGTTTTTCTTAGCAACTAGTGAGCATTTTAAGTGTGTAAAAGACTTCTCCGCCTTCAACAAAGGAGATCTTCTACTGCGTCTTTCTTACTGCCCTGGATTAACAACCCTCTTGGTTGTAACCAGGTTAAATTTCTGTCTCCTTTTATTTCTGCTCTTAATTTTATTATAGTTGCTTTATTTTTGAGTTGAAAGATCCGAGGAGGGTATCGTTTTAATTTTTCAGAAGCAATTCACCCCCCCTCTTGCCGGCCTCCACTGCACCTACAGAAAGGTCGGGCGAAAATACCGACCAAGCAAGCTAATCGAGGCCTGCGAGTAGCAGTTTCCTTGAAACAGATTCGCCCACCTCCGGCTGCACTTCGAGGTTTACTCGGGTCGTCTATTTCCCAAGATACAATGATCGACCGTGAACTCCACCAAGCACTGGTGGTCACGGCAAGAGTTGCACGACAGAGGAGGGGAATGTGGAGGAGAGCTTCTGCCTTCTTCGCTGTGTTATCTGTGTAACCTTTTGCCTGTGGGCGCAGCCTCCTTATATAGGAGCTCAAAACCAAAGGACAACTTTAATGATCCGTTACACAAGCAGCAAAAAGATTTACGTGGCAAAATGTCGATTGTTCTACTTGGGCAAATTTTGCCCCAACATTCGTGTGCGCAAGTCGCGCTCGCGCACGAGTCAACTTAGTTCAGTGCAATCCGGACCCTGGATTTGCACCCTCCTCTGCGCACCCACGCGTGAGAGAGAGCCTCTCCACATGCATTTGTTCACATCCTCAATGTATGTGAATCAATATAAACCAACAAAGATGCCAAAAAACTCCCAATATGGGACTAAAGTCCCATACACAATAGGGCTTCTTCTCTTCGTCCTATTCTCCATTCACACTTATTCAACAAAAAATACTTAAAGTTTAAAGTTTTTTTGCATTATAAATTTACATCACATGAATTGAAATTCAACCATTCCAAGTTATAAGTGAAAGATATTAACTATTTAATTATATTATAATTTTTCAGATTGAGTTTCTTGCATTCTAATTTCTAAAATGGAAAGGTTAAGTAAAATTTTAATATGTCAACTACAGAAGATAAGACAGGACTTGAATATTTATATTATTTTAAAAAATCTTAATAGATTTCTTTACAACATGTATAATTGTCACGTAATCGCATTTGTCAATTCCTAAGAATCGTCCATTTATGTCGGATCCATCAAAGTACTCGTCCCGTTAAATAATTTAAATAGATTAGATTAAAATTTTATCAACTTAAGTTCATCATGGATCGACAAACCTAGACCTGCGACCCGTATAGATCGATCCTCGATAGACTTGGGTTGACCCGTGAATTGAGAAATACATGTAAGCTAAGTTTTATGCTAATTTATTATTATTTTTTTTATAATTTTTAAATAAAAATAATACTCCTCATCTAACATAAATACTTGTTTATGTCCATTTATATTTAAAATATATATTTATGGATACATTTAATTGCTGAAATTTTTCGAAATAAAATATTGAATATATATATATTAAAAAATTTGATGGGGCCGTAAGTTGGTCCGTCAAATTCACAATCTGTCTTTGATTGGGTTGGATTGAAAATTTCTCAACCGACCTCGCCAAGCCAAATGATTAGTCTGTCACTAGTCGATCCGTCCATATACGGATTGATCCGTCTAACAGTTCCACCTGAATAGATATATACAAACTGATTCATTATAGACGAATTTAGCTTATTCTTAATTTGTACCTCAAGTACAAATTATTGACAGGAAAATGGAGAATGAGAACGGGTTCCTCCGAGTGCAAGTGGTGAGAGGCATCAATCTCGCCAAGCACGGTGTCCACCATAACAACGTCTGTATCCAAGTTCTTTTTCCGCATGTTAAAATTTTGTTACATCTTTTATTTTATATTTTATTTGGGCAGAGAATGCAGACAAATGTGAAGAAGAAGTTATAGCCTGATAATTCAGAATGGAATTAATGAGGATATATCTCTCTCTGCCTCTTTGATTCTTGTAAGTATATATTTACTTCATGTACCTAAGCAACTCCATGAATGATTACAAAATGAATCCTAGAGACTAGTCAATTTTATGGGTGTACAGGTTTTTTGTTTTACAAAGATACCTTGACTACTGACAAATCTATACCTTCAATAAGTGTTTTTTATTATTATTGTTTATTTTCATAAGCATATGTACTAAGGGGATGAAACTGATATTTTATAAAAATATTTATCTATGCGTGCAATACATATTTGTTTATAAATATTTTACAAAATATTTTTTGTAATTTTTTTATAAATATTTTACAAAATTACATTCTCAAATAAAAATAAAAGGACATTGATTAGGTAAAAACAAAGATAATCATATATACGTATACAAACCTTATCTCGTATTAAAAAAATAGAGGAAAATACACTATTAATTAATTAATTAGCGAATTAGGTAGAAATAAAAATAACATATTACTTAATTAAATTATCTCACAATTAATGTTAAGCAATATTGAATTTGTTAATTTATAGGGTACTTAACCTTTATTTATTTGTATATTAATTAAAGATGCATGCATGCAATAATGTATTACATAATTCAGTCAAATGTGAAATCCGTCGTTCCATAGGGTGATAGGGTTCTAGGATTACTTTAAACTATTGGGAGTAGATAATATATTAACTAAGCTCATTATATAATAATAGGATTTGTTGAATCATAATATTTTCTTGGTTAGATTATATATATTTATTTGTTTATAATTTTTAGGATAATTTAATTTATTTTTTCTATTTAGGGTTTAAGGTTTCTTAATTAGCTTAAATATATAAGGCTTTATACTATATTTCTAATATTCTTTTTTATTCAATAATATTGCTAGTTTTTTTTCTCTTCTTAATTTTTATACGATATCAGAGCGAGGCTATCCTTCTCTGATCTAAATTTTTTTCGGCACCCTGTTGCTACTCCCTGTTGCCACTGCTGCCTCTTACTGTTACCGTCGATTTCAACGCTGACATTTTTTTTTTGCATATTTTGGTGTCGTTGTCCTATGTTGTTGATTTCTCCACCGACATCCTTTTCTACTGATTTTGGCACTGACGCCCTATGTTGCCAATGCCCTTTTCTATCTCGGATTTTTCGTGTGACTATGGGTCGTCCTGACACTAGTTTTCGTGGAATGGAAAACGGGTGTCAAGGTATCTGTACAGTTTGATTCTGAGCATTATTCATTCTCTTACCATGCCGGGTCATACATATGCTTCATGGAAATATGATTCATATATGCTGGAGCAGTTTTAACAGTTCGTTGCTTTACAACCCTCTCCCATGTCAGCTTTCTCTCATATATATAAGTACCCCAGGGTAGTTTTGATATGATCAACCAAGTTCAGTTAGGTCATGTTGTGTTTAATCCTTGTGTCTAAGTGTGCAGGAGTTTAGGAACACAAAAAATCGAGTGGAAAACGCAACTAGCGAGAAGGATGGCACGAGAAGGGAGTCGACGGGCTTGGTGCATACGAAGGATGAGGTGCTGCAGAAGAGTACATCGGCAGACAAGAAGGATGCACATGGTGGTCCAAGGGGCGAGAAGCCGGGGAGGAAGGTTGCATGAAGAGAAGGGCGGAGTTGGGTTCGGGTGAGCTCAATTCCGAACGGTTGGAAAATCATCCAAACGAGTGGAGGAAAAATTGTTAGCAAGGGAAGTTAACATTTTTCAGATGAACAATGTCAAAGACCCTTCAAAGACTTGGAAGATGCCTTCCATGAATAGTGTCGAAGGCGCCTTCTATCCTATGGAAGGCGCCTTCCAGTAATCGTTAACTGCAGATAGAGTTTTATCCTCAACGGATAAAACTTATCTGATGGAAGACCCCTTTGACCAATTTGGAGGCGCCTTCAAGTTGTGGATAAAGTTTTCCAGGAGCTATAAAAAGATTTCTAGAGTTAGGAAATATTGAATAACTTGAACTACAACTCTTGTAACACTTTCCTAGTATTCGTTTGAGCTTTTTCAACGATGGTAAGAAACTTCTCCGCCTGTAACGAAGGAGATCTTCTAGTGTATTTCACTACCTTAGATTAACAGCCATTTATGTTGTAACCAAGTAAAACTCTGGTCTCTTAATCTTTCTTTTAAGTTGTTTAGTTCAATTTTATTGATATTTTAATTGTTAAGTTTATTTTATAGGAAATTTATCCCCCTCTTGCCGGCCTACTTGCGCCAACAAGTGGTATCAGGGCCAGAATACCTCAGAAGGACTAACCGCGAACTTAAGCACTGAGACAATGGTCGGACCGAGCATCTACCTGCCAAAGTTCGAGGGAGAATTCATGTTATGGAAAAAACGCATGGAGGTATTTTTTAAAACTGTTTTTGAAATTCTTTTGGTAATTAAATATGGTTTTCTACCTCCGACTGAAAGAAAAAGAGTCAGTAACACAACTGTACGCCAAGTTAAAGGAATTAATAACCGAACTTTTGAATCTTGAAGAACAGGTAACAAACCGAGATTCTTTAAGGTACGTGTTAAATGTTTTCCCTAGGACACAAGAATAAACGTCAATAGTAAACACCTATTATATTTCAAAAGATCTAGAGGTAAGTTCTTTAATGAGTTTATTTTCTACTTTAGAACTTCACGAATCTAGATGTGCATAATTTTAAAAGGAGCTCAGTCAGAATATTGCCTTGAAAGTAAGAACGGATGATCCAAACTCCGAAACGTCAATCGATGAAGATGAAGCGACCGTAATGGTAAGAAAATTTAGTAAGCTTATTAAATCTAATAAATTTAATAAAGAGCAGGCTAAAAAATATTCTCGGAGCAAAATAAAGGTCTGATGCTACAACTGCAACGAAGAAGGGCACATCAAGTATGATTTCCCAAAGCTAAATACGAAGGAGAAAAAGAAAGAGCCAATCAAATCAAGGCACAAAAACTTAAAAGCAACATGAGACGAGTCATCAGAGTAAGAAGTTGAAGAATATGCCGGACTAGCCCTATTCGCGGACCACCTAGGAGAAGATGAAAATAACTCAGAGATGAGCATTGATGAAGAGGGGGGGGGTCCTCAGAAGAAAACTACGAAGAAGAGAGAACATGAGATAAGTGAGGTATGTGCCCTATCTCCCAAACAGTCTTTCAAGTTTATTAAAATGATTTCAAAAAATATAGTACAATTAGAAAAAGATAATGCGAGATTAAAATTAAACTTAGCAAATTCCTGTACATTAGATATGTTTGACAATTTAAACATAGAAAATAAAAATTTGAAAGTATAAATAAAAAAATTAAAAAATAACCATGCATGTTCAAAAGATTTTTAAAAAATCAAAATTTAAAAATTATGGTAGAATCAACTGGTATATTAGAAATCATAAGGGACAAATTATGAAAATTTCTAAAAATTATGTACTTCCAAAATTTTTAGTAAATCCAATAGGCAGGAACCTATATTGGGTTCCAAAATCTTTGTTAGATTAAATTTTTTCTGGAATTATATTCTTTGCTCAAATTCTTATTTATGCATTAATTTGTTTAATTTAGTCATTTTCATAAAATCAATTATTTCATTAATCTTGATCTTAGTTTTTGATAAAAACCTTATCGGTGTAAAATGGAAATATGATCTATATACATATTTTTTGGGGAGAATTTTTTAACTGTTGAGTTACTTTTCTATAAAATTATTATTAAAAATCATATTTTAAAATTTAGAATTATTTCACAGACTTAATTTTTTTTAAAAAAACTATGATAAAATATAATATTGTCTATCAAAAGAAATATTTTTACAATTTTCTAAACGATAAATTATTTTCTATGAATTTATTAACAAAAATAATATTTTTAAAATAAAAAATAAATTTTCAAACTTATCTTTGAAATATTTTATTTTTCTCGGATAAAATATGATGTCTTCTATTATAACAAATTTTTTTTTTGACATTTTTCAAACTTTATATGATTTGAAAAGTTAATTTTTAATATTTAAAAAAGAAAATATAAATTAGGGAACTTTAGGGTGCGTTTGGTACGCGCGTTTTTCATTTTCATTTTCTGAAAAATACGTATTTTTTGAAAAATGGTATTTGGTTTACGTTTTTCGTGCCTATTTTCTAAAAAAATAGATAGTGTTTTCTAGAAAAACAGAGAATGACAAAAAGTCATTTTCTGTTTTCTAGAAAATACGTGTTTTTCAGAGAATGAAAATGAAAAATGTGCGTACCAAACGCACCCTTAATTTTTCGAATATTAGACAATCTATTTTTCATATCCAATAAAATTTTGTAAAATTTTTGGAGGTGAAAAAAATATTATTTAAAATTTATTTTTAAAAATTAGTTACTTTACTAAAATAAATCATTTATGTTAAACTAAATAATATCTTTCTGAGAAAATTTTTTCTACTAGTCTAACTTACTCTGTTTAAATTTGACAAAAACTTTCAAGATTTTATAAAGCTAAAAAATAATTTTTAATTTATTTTTTATCAAAACTGAAGCTTAATTATTAAAAATAGAATATGTTTGAAAATTATTTCTTAAAAATATTAGTCTATTGATAATTTTTCTTGTCTATCCCTAGAAAATTATTTCAAAGTTTTCTATCTTTTTATTGTATTTTACCTGATTTTTTTATGTGATCAAAGGGGAGAAATAGATTTATTGAAACTTCATTTATTGAATTGAAATTTTTTATCAACTTTAGTTATGCCATTGCATATTTAACCCTAACTTGAACTTGGGTTGATGCACATCAAAAAGGAGGAGATTGCAAGTACCCTAGGGTAGTTTCGATCTGGTCAAATAAGTTCAGTTATGTCCTGTTGTGTTTGATCGTTGTGTTTAAGTGTACAGGAGCTTAGAAATATAAAAAGTCGAGCGAAAAACGCAACTAGCGAGAAAGATGACACGGGAAGGGAGTCAAAGGGCACATTGCATCCGAAGGATGAGGTGCTACAGAAGAGTACATTGGCGGACGAGAAGGATGCGCGCGGCGATCCAAGGGACGAGAAGCCGAGGAGGAAGGCTGCTTGAGGAGAAGGCCGGAGTTGGGTTTGAGTGAGCTCAACTCCGGACAGTAGGAGCATCACCCAAGCGAGCAAGCGAAAAATGATTAACAAGGGAAGTTAACCCTTTTCAGATGAACAGTGTCGAAGACATCTTTAAAGGCTTGGAAGGCGCCTTCCATGAACAGTTAGAAGACGCCTTCAAAGGTTTAGAAGGCCCCTTCCATGAACATTGTCGAAGGTGCCTTCCATCCTATAGAATGCGCCTTCAAGTAGTCGATAGTCGGAGATAGAGTTTTATCCTCAATGGATAAAATTTATCTATGGAAGGCGCCTTGGACCATCTTGGAGATGCCTTCAAGCTGTGGATAGAGTTTTCCAAAAGCTATAAAAAGACCCTTAGAGTTAGGAAATATTTAACAACTTGAACTACAACTCTTGTAACACATTCCTAGTATTCTTTTAAGCTTTTTCAACGATTGTAAGAAGCTTCTCTGCCTGTAACGAAGGAGATCTTCTAGTGTCTTTCACTGCTTTCGATTAACAACCACCTAGGTTATAACCAAGTAAAACTCTGATCTCTTAATCTTTCTTTTAAGTTGATTACTTCAGTTTTATTGCTATTTTAATTGTGCTACTAATCAAGTCCAAAGTACGAGAAGAGGTTAAGTTTGTTTTGTAAGCAATTCACTCCCCTCTTGTAGGTCTACCTGCGCCAATAATATAGATTTGTAATCGTCTAGTATTTCAGGTATATCTTCATCCTTATAGATTTTGAACTATGGTGTCTCCCATCATATGTCATCAAATTTATTATCTTTTGTTTCTTTTTTCTCCCAGTTCACCTATACTATTGTGATTGTTGATGGTACCCTCACTACAACAAATTTGATTTTCTGTAACACACAATTATTCTATCCGCAACATGCATCCATGCTGCATAATTCCAAGCTGTTAAAAGTCATAACAAATCGACAACACACAATCGCATGCTACGGATAATAGCATTCACAGCCCGTGGCCATGCGCTGTGGATAATAGCATTCGCAGTGCGTTGCCACATGCTATGGATAATAGCATTCGCAGTGCACTGTCGCAGGCTACAGATAATAACATTCGCAGCACGCGGTCGCACGCTGCGGATAATAACATATAAAATTTTTTTAAAAATAAATATGACACATAATTATCAACACCATACAATTATCAATAATATTTATTTAAAATATATAATCCAAATTTGAAATTTAAATATTATCACAATTCATACAACAATAAAAATAGAAATGAAAGACTACAAAGTATAATCTAAATGTGAATATCTAATTTGTATTCCTCTAATAATCATTTTACAAAGCTCATAGAACTTTATAAATCTACTCGAAATAGTTTACAAAAAATATGAATCACTGGCAATAAAAAAATATAACAAAAGACAGTACAATATAATTAAGAAGACCCTTTGAAGAATCAGAAGACCTTAATGAATGCATTCTCACCCCCACTTCCAAAAGCTTGTGTAACAATATCTTCCCATGGATTAGTGTGAGCCAAGGAGGAGCCTGAGGTCCTAGAGTTGAAAGAGGATTGATACGATCTTAGAGGTTCATCTCCAGGAACTATGACAATTTGCATTTTGGCAACCAGATGAATCTTGTCTTCAAGAACTATCTCCAAGAACTATCCTAGAAATAACAATGTTAACAAGTTATGCAATATATGAGTTTTTGGAAACAAGATATACTTGGTAACATTATCTGTGTTAGCATCAAGCAATGTCAATACAATCAGTGCATAGTAGAGTTACTAAATTATTAAATACAACTACAAAAACCAATAGCATGTGTTTCTAATACATTTCTACATTCTAGTGCACCTGATCTTAATTCAATATACTGAACTACCACAAAGTACCAAAGTTCACCAAACAGAAGAACTGGTGGGAAGATCTCCAAATAACACGTAATATACCTGATAGAGCCTCGTTATAAAAACATGTGTTATTCTAGCAATGATTCCTTGACTCTTTGCCGAGATGCTGTGGAGAGTACCCTTATTGTAACAACTACTCCATTCATAAGAACTCCATGATAGAATAATAAAAATAAATTTAAATGAATCATATTTGGGAAACATTTTGCTTTAAACCAACATCCATTAGTACGGAAAGAAGGTCTCCTCGGGGCGGTGCGATGCTTAAGGCATGGAGTGTTATCACATGATGTCTTATGATCGAAACTCGGCGTGATCGAGCATAACCTCCCCCATGTCTTGGCCATTTGCACTAATGGCTAGTAGCCACCCGTGATTTACCTCCTCCGTGTTGACCTAGGGACGGGTTGACGGAGATGCTGGGAATGAACGAATCGTCTTTTACCACATGAGTCCGGAAAGAAGTTTAAATCTTCAATTTATCATAAGGTCAACATAAGCTTCCACAACATAATTATTACTATGTTAGTAAGCTTGCTTGAGAAAAACTAATTTATGCATGCTAATTGGAGCACAGAATGACCAGTAAAATGATGTGACACTAACGATCATCTCAGGATCTTTACTCTAAAATTCAATAGTCACTATACCGCAAACGGTATAAAGACAGTTTATAAAGATGCAATTACATTTCAAGATATACACATGACCCATTACTCTTGAGAGATGCCAAAGAAACTCAGATTAATACATTATCAATGAATAAAAAAGAATATAAAATCCTAAATGTAAATTTCTCTAAGAGAAACTGTGATATTCTCTAACTACAGTGTCAAAATCTCCAGCAATAAGATTTCCTCACTTACCTTGTATATTGTTCCAAAACCACCTTGATCAATCTTGTTGTTTGGATGAAAATTGACTGTAGCTGATTTTAGCTCAATGTATGAGAAAAGTCTGATATTCTTGACTGATAAAAATCCTGAACACAGAAATATAAGAGTTAATGCTACAATACAAACACTAACGTGGAGGAAAAATGAAATTATTGAATAAGATGTTTAAGTGATCTATGATAAATCTAGAAATTACCTATAAACACACCATTTATACAAGTGACAAGAAGTGCCCAGTTTGAATATGTTTAGATGACTAAATATGTTATTTGTAAATTGTGTAGTTAGTCTGAAATAAGATCTTGAGATAATAGACTCAAGGATCGTGGAAAGGCGGTGCAGAGCGAGATTATCTAAGAAATGAATGGTTTGCATCCTGGCTGTTTAAAAATTTGTGTCAAAATTCTATCAACTTAAAAATATTTGGGTAGTCACAGCATACCAATTAATTTATTTTGATTAACATACATTTACTTGGTAATTGTCCAATATCTCTCAGTGTAACTAAAGTTGCATGAAGAAGACATAAAGAAAATTACATATAGAGTATATGTACCATTATCGTCAATCAGTGTTTTTCCCAACTATTGGGTTCATTCAGTCAAATGAAATTTATCTCTCCATTGAACTTCAAAAATATGTTACAGTACTGCACATAACAGTTGATTCTACAAATTACTTTTTGGTGAGATGATTCTCTAGAATTTAAAGCACTGAATATTTATTCTCACAGAGCTATGGCAAATTACAAATTTTTGTTGCCTAGAATATCACAGGCCGTAAAATAAATGAATGAAAATAACATAAAATAATTATTGAAAGTGATAACTATAAACAACTTAGATGATTGATTGCCGCAGTTGATTACCATCGGAGTGCTATTCAGTAGGCTTAAGTTGTTTTTCTTAGAAAAACAAAGCACCAAAACAAGAATAACTCATGTTCATTTATTTTGGTCACCACCACATATAATAATTCTGCATATGTTGTCTCAATCTGATATTATTATGATCTCTCAGCAAATTCAAAGATCATAAAAACAGTTCGTTTGACCATAAAGTGCATATCCATAGTCACCGTCGTTTCATCCGAATGAGATTACCAAGTCAATAAGACTGAACATGAACTCAAGAGATTGGAATGATGGGTGATGATGCTACATAACAATAGAAATTGTACCTTAGCTGCTACAACAACGAGACTTTCACTATGTTCTACTGTAAGCAAATAACCTGCAAAGGTTTTTTTTTAAAATGAACCTATACATCTTAATCTAGATCATAACCCCAAAAATCGTGAACAAAGGCACATTTCACAACACCATCCCAAAAGTTGGCTCGCAGTTGTTCGATAAAAAGTGCAAACAGCTCGGTGGTTTTAAAAAAAAATCTTATTTTTACAAAAGAAACATTTAAGAAATCATGAGTCGACCAAACTTTCACTCGGAAGATGTATATTATCCTCCCAAAACATCGAAAATACCACAAAATCATAGAAACTAACAAAAACAAAAAAAACCTCAAATCAAAGTGTTTGAGATCGAACCTCTTTCAAGATCCAATTCCCTCGGTGTTGCAGTAATAGAAGCTAACAATCGATGTTTTTGCCTATTTTAAACCAGTTGTCTCCGTTGATCCCTAACTCATTAAATCTGTCAAAGAGGAATTATTCAAGGTAATGAGCAGTGGTGTCTTACTAGAAAATCCTAACTGTGTGTACTTGCGTCTCCACTTAAAACCCTTCAATGAGATCATTTGATTCAAGGTAATGATAGCGAAGAGGCTCGCAGGAAGGGGGGAGATGGCTAGGGCTCAAAGAGGAAGACGCTTGTGGGGAGGGGGAGGCGGCCTAGGGCTCGAAGAGGAAGACGGTCACGGGGAACGGGGGCGACGGCTAGGGCACGAAGATGAAGATGCTTGGGGAGGGAGCGGCTAGGGCACGAAGATGAAGATGTTGGGGAGGGTTGCGACAGAAAACGATCGTATTCACAAGGCAAAGGATTTATGGATCATGCGGATTAAAAAACAAGGGTTTTAGTAGCATGTTGTAGAATACGTTGTTAAAAATATTTTTAACAGCGCACATCGTGTTGTAGTTGTTTTATAGTATTAATAGCGGATATCATGCGCTATTAAAATTATAAATAGTTTATTTTTTTATTATTTATAAAAATGTAATACTATTTGCATCGCGTTTTACTTGCGTGCTATAGATATTATTATTAATAGCACTCTATAAATGTGCACTGTTGATGACGTGTGAAAGTTAAATTTGTTATAGCGCCTATATCATTAGTAGGTGTTGGTTCAATTGTTACATCCTATTTATCATTTACTGATGTTTATTATATTCTGAGTTTTACTTTAAATCTTATTTCTGTTAGTCAATTATGTAAGTCTAGATTTCTAGGTCATACATAACAAAAACACACTAACACTCAATAATATAGAGATAGAAATAATAATTATGTTCAATTCCCTACTTCCTTGTGAATAATTACTTCTCCTTTCAAGGCAATGCCCTAGATGTCTGAAAATGGGATACCCTTATTACTAGGGCCTCTTGGTCATATGATCTAGAGCATTTCCCCTACGGGATTAGTAATTCTACACAAACATTCAACCAAACATGAGAATTAAGCTCAAACACACTACACAAACATAAGATCAAATAGATACAAGGCATAACAATGACATATAGATAAGAAATTGGCAAATCCATGAGTTTTACATCAATTTATATCACAATTACTTTCTTAATTCTAGAACAAGAGATCTACTTTATAACTAGGTGGAAAGAAAAGAATCCAAAGATATCAAGATCTAAGCCAAAAACACCAAAACTCAAGAAGAGAAGTGAAGAAGGCTTATCCAATATGAAGAGTGGTCTTCGGATCCAATCCAAGCTTCCAGAGTGATAGAGACTTTGAATTTGTCTTTAAGTCATCCAAGAAAGTGCTGAAGAAGTCCAGATCTCGTCCAAGTTGGATCTCCCAAAAAGGAGAACCTTCATTTCTCAAAAAGAGAAAGAAACTTCCTTTATATAGAGCAGGGCATGACTCGAGCCATGACCGTATGAATCCACACGGCTGGAAGCTGCCTTGGCTCTGGTCCAGTGGCACTGATAACTAGTATTTTGATGTGATATTTTAGCTCCCATACTTAACATTTTATCCTCTCATTCACTTAAATATTGCTTAATATTATGATTCATGAGTTAGGATATATTTATGAGCTTTTTATACTCTCTCCTTAATTTTGGTATTATTTTATGATTTTGTAGGGAATTAAAGAGGAGTCATGGACATGAGTCGAGTCAAACCGATTGATTCAAAGCTATAGATCTAAACCCAATCCAATTTGAAAATATTTAGTTCAAGTCAAATGGAGAGTTGAGGGCACACACACACACCAAAGCTTCGACGTTGCTTTCTCCCCTTCTTCTTCCTCCTGCACCACTGGCTGGTGGCTTCTTCCCTTCTTCACTGCCGCCGACCAGCCATTCCTAACCCCCCATATCCTCTCTTCTTCATTTTCCAGGGTTTGCGATGTTCACAACGCTGCTGCCCCCTCCTATATTCTTCTTCCTCCACCACCGACTAGCAACTTCTTCCCTTACCTGCACTGCTGCTGGTCGACCATCCACAGTCCATTCTTCTTCTTCTTGATTCCAAGCAAACTTCGGTGGCAACATTGTGACTTCCACCTTAGGGCTTCCTTCCGACAACATCTACCTTTTGGGGTTCAGGTGGTAGAGAAAGAAGGAGTCGGCAGTCCATCCCACCATCACCAGCCATCTTCAGTTGGGGAGGATTTCTTCAAGTGAAGAGTCATCTCATCATCGTTGTCGAAGCATGCAGTAGACCGACAGTGTGCTACTATTCACCAGAGTTAAGGGTTCTTTCTTTGGGCCCTTGTATGATGGCAAGGGTAGTCTCAGGAATTGAAAGTTGAAGTGTGGATTATGGTTTGGTTAACTCAGTTTTATTCATATGTTTATTAATTGTATCGATTTGCTTGTGTTGATGTTTCTTATTGAATGCTTATATCAAACTTGATCTTCCATGTTTACTTTGTACGCATTTGGTTCAACTCAATTCATGCCTACAATGTGTTTGATGAATTGTCTCTTCCATTAGATAGAATTTAATTGATGCAATTTCTTTAGTTTACTTCTTGCAATACATTGTTAGATAGATGGTTTATGTTTACATGATATTTGTTCTTCATTTGAATGAAGTTAGTTAGGTTTTGTTATATGTTCTAGGTTTCGTTACACTAGATGTTCACTTGATGTGTTTTTATTTTCTGCAATTGTAGTTAGGGTAGACTTAGCTTCCTTTACTTGCATTATCTTTCATTTACTAGATTAGGGTTCATTTAATGCTTTGCTATTTCATTCCTTAGTTTAATTCCATTGATAGTGAAATTGTAGCATAGAGTGACAATGCGTTGTGAGATCACTATTAATGGGTAGATATGATGTTGTTCATTTCATTAGGGTAAATTTCATACTTGTTTTGTTATCTCATTTGTTAGGTTTAGAATCAACCCCCAAAACTCCATTTCCATATCAAAAATTCAAAAACATGAATAACATACAATCCTAGATTACCATCCTATCGTTGCATTCATTAGGAGATGACCTAAGTTATTTCTATACTGCACTAGTGTAGTTAGAGGGGTTCAGTACTTAAATTCTTTTGATATTGTTTCAAGATAAAAATGATCTTATCAAAATTGGACCAAATTTATTTCTTCACATCTTTATAACACTTCCATTATATCTTTTTATCAAAAATGGGCATCATACAACGTTGGAAAGTTGTGGGAGCATTATATAATCCAAATGGCATACGTCAATAAGTAAAAGTTCCATAGGGGCATGTAATAGTCTTTTCCTGATCATGGGGATGTATTGAAATATGATAAAAACCAGAGTACCCATCCAAGTAGCAGAAGTAGGAATGTTTTGCCAGCCTTTCGAGCATTTGAACAATGAAGGGAAGGGGGAAATGATTTTTTTCTCGTTTCTTTGTTCAATTTTCGATAATCAATACACATCCGCCATTCGGTAACTATTCTTGTTGAAATTAATTCATTATTGTCATTCTTAATTACTGTCATTCCTCTCTTCTTCAGAACTACATTTACTAGGCTTACCCATTCACTATCAAAAATGGGGTATATATTTTTTGTATCTAGTATCTTTAGTACCTCCTTCCATACCACATCTTCCATGTTAGGGTTGAGTCTTCTTTGATGTTTAGTGGAGCTTTTGTGACCTTCTTCTAACAAAATCCTGTGCATGCATAAATAAGGATTGATTCCTTTTATGTCATCAATAGTATACCTAATTACCTTTCTATGAAAGCTCAACTCTCTAAGTAGTTTGTTGGTTTCCAATTCACTCAGATTTGCATTAATTATTATAGAAAATGTGGAGTTTGACCCAAGGAACTCATATATGAGATTGGATGATAAAGGCTTCAGTTCCACTTGAGGTGATGAGATTTCAGGTACAGTAGAGTTCTGCTCAATTATCATTACTTGTTCATAGTCCTGTATTGTTCTAGAGATTCTATTCACGTCTCCCACTATTTCTTCATATCTCAAACTTTCCTCTAGGGGGGTCTTCTAAAGTGGGAAGGGGTAAACAATCATAGGGGCGAGACTTTTGAGTCCGGTCGGATGGTTGTTGGAACGCTAGAGCCCTGCTCCCTTTGTAACCTTCGTAATTATAAGATATTAGAGAATGTCGCATATCAGGGGGTGAAGATGTACAATAGACTTTCATTGGGTAGAGGAAGGTGTAAGTACCCCAAGGTTGTTTTGATGTGATCAACCAAGTCAAGTTAGGTTCTATTGTGATTTAATACTTATGTCTAAGTGTGTAGGAACTTAGGAGTATAGGAAGTCGAGCGGAAGACACTGCTAGCGAGAAGGAGAGAGTCGATGGGCTCGATGCATCCGAGTGACGAGGTAGTGTAGATGAGTACGCTGGCGGACGAGAAGGAGGTGCACGATGTTTTTGAGGGACTAGAAGCCAGAGTGAAAGGTTACTCGAGAAGCCCAGAAAATGGGTTCGAGTGAGCCATATTCCGGATGGCTGAAATTACCC
This sequence comes from Zingiber officinale, assembly GCF_018446385.1. Lineage (NCBI taxonomy): Eukaryota > Viridiplantae > Streptophyta > Magnoliopsida > Zingiberales > Zingiberaceae > Zingiber > Zingiber officinale. Next base: position 6,642,357 of record NC_055989.1, on the reverse strand, counting down.
AAGCGAGCAAAGCCGGAGAGGAAGGCCTGGACCCCTTGAGGGCAGCCAAGGAGCCCTCGGTACGCACCTTGATCGAGCCCGGTTCAGCCCAATTCGGGGGCTCAGAGCTGGTCCAAGCGCCTGGACCAGAAACTTTATCATCAAGACAGCTATCGTGAGTCGTTGAGAAGGGGATAAAACTTTATCCATGTCCAGGCACCTGGAATCCTTCCAAGCGCCCCAATCAGGGCTATAAATACAACCCTGATTTCAGTAGTTCAGTACAACACTTATAAACAATTCTTATTTTGTTTAGTTCTGTAACTGAGTACTTTAACTGCTGTAAGAGGCTTCTCTGTCTGAAGGAGATTGGATAGTGAGCTTTCAACATCTTGGATTAACAATCCCCCGATTGCAAATAAAGTAATTATTTTTGTGCCTCTGTCTTTAGTTTACTACTTATTACTTTTTATGTAAGTCTATCAAGTTGTAAAGTCGAGAAAGGTTTTGTTTGTTTTTATTGTGTAGGCTATTCACCCCCTCTAGTTAGCCGTCAAGGGACAAACAAGTGGTATTAGAGCCCAACCACTTCAAGAGGACTACCGTCAATCGAAGCACAAGAGATGGTCGAACCGAGCATCTATCCACCGAAGTTTGAGAGGGAATTCGTGATTTAGAAAAGAAAGATGGATGTATTCTTCAAAACAGACTTTGATTTATTCCTAATATTGAAATATGATTTTGAAGCACCGAAGGATAAAGAAGAATATCAATGGATCAAGAAGGAGTAAGCAGATTTCGTAGCAAATGAATGAGCCGAATTCCATCTGCTGAGTGTGTTATCTCTGTAAGAAGTCAATAGAATCGGCGCCTATGAATCAACAAAGGAACTTTGGGAGAAGTTTCTAAAGCTACACAAAAGTACGTCTGAAGCCAAACTAGCGAAACGGGACTTGCTTCGAAACTGTATCTGCAACCTTCAGTTAGAAGAAGGAGAAACCATCACACACTTCCATTCAAGGATCAAGGAGCTCATCACCGGACTCACGAATCTCAAAGAAAAGGTAACCAACCGAGATTCACTACGGTATATGCTTAACGTATTTCCTAGGACTACTGAATGAGTATCATTAGTAGATGCTTATTATATCTTTAAGGATCTAGAAATAAGTACTTTAGAAGAGTTATTTTCAACATTTGAAGTTCGTGAAACAAGATGTGCAGATCTGAAGAAGGAACCAAAGTATAACATTGCCTTAAAGTCAAAAATGGACGAACCAGATTCTGAATTGTTGATCTCATAGAAAGAGTGTCTTATATCATATACTCAAGAGACCCTAGTGACATGGGTAACCTGTTCACAGATATCTAGGACATTATCTTGAAAGAAGAAGCAATTTCTCCATAAGGAAGTAGGAAATCGTACTTAATCTATATCTTTAACCTTATTGTTATTTACTAGACATATATTTTTGTGATCTATGACCGAGGTGTTGGATCGAGACCGCGCTAGAGGGGGGTGAATAGCGCTCGTGGCTATTTTGTACGTTTATCAGAATCGTGAAACTATCAGAGTTAAAGCAGCGGAATTAAAACAAAGAAACACAAACAGAAGGACACAGAGAATTTACTTCGTTCGGAGCCTAAGGCGACTCCTACTCGAAGGCCTGCGATCCTTGATCGCTTCCGGTGGGCAACAACTATAAGCACGATAGAAATTACAAATTATAATGATAGTATTGAAATAAACTTTTACCGACAACTTAAGAAAGAAGAAGATTGGAGCTCCGGGTCGTCGGAATGTCGCAGCAGCACTTCGGAATGACTTTGTTAGCAGCACGTTGAAGAAGGAAAGCTTAGAACTTGATATTTTGAAGTGCTGGTCGAAACCCCCTTATAAAGGGTGTTCAAGGCGCCTCCATGCTGCCGAGTCTTCCGCGTGGATCAAATCTGATCTGGTCGAACTTCATCCCTTTAAGGCGCCTTATGCCCTGCTCAAGGCGCCTTCCAAGGCGCCTTATACCCTCACCAAGGCGCCTCCATTGAAGCTTCGCAGCCAGGTCAGCGTTTGCACCCGAGGCGCCTCCAAGCTCCATGGAGGTGCCTCAGATACTGTTTATCCAAGACAAATCTCCGTTATTTTGTACCTGCAAGATATGTTAGTCCCAAACACCATCCTGCAACACAAAGTTAGTACAAAATAACAGTATGAATAATAACGAATATTTTATGACAGTCTCCGGACTGTCCGGGTTTGACTTCGGATTTCCAACCGGAAACCCTAGGTCGACCCGACGCCTACTGTTCCCTCTACGGGGAACGCGTCCTCACCTACTCCACTCAGGAGATTTACCTATTGCCAGTCGATCCTCCAGATCGACTGGACTTTTGCTCAGTGGAGGATCGACTGGACTTTTGCTCAGCACTCGACGCTTCCGGACTTTCTGCTGGACATCCGCTTCCCGGCTAGTCTAGTCTTTCACCTGGTTCGCGACACCAGGACTTTCCACCTAGGGTTACCACCCCCTAGGACTTTTGCCTGAAGTCATCGACCTGCCAAGACTTTCCGCATAGGGTTACCACCCCCTATGACCTAGGGTTACCACCCCCTAGGCTTTTTCCCTTTACCTAACCGCAGCTAGGACTTTCCTGAAATCCTCAAGTAGACTTGTTAGAATACAAAACACCTTAACTTTGAATCCTTTGCCATTATCAAAACACGAGTTCGATCGTCGGATGCTTCCCGCACCAACAATCTCCCCCTTTTTGATTATGGCAACTCAAATTCAAAGTTAAGTAAACAAACGAATAGATAATCTTTTTTAACACAAGCAAATTTGCTAAGAATAGATGAACACAATAACCAAAGCAGAATTTGCTAAAGTAAACTATATGCTCCCCCTTAACTGATGCTCCCCCTTTTTTATTAATTTAAATTTGAATTTTACATTTTTGCTACTCTCCCCCTTTGCCATATATCAAAAATAAGCAATAATAGACATTTGAATAACTAGATTTTAAATGTAAAACATTATAAAACTGTTAGGAAGTGTATCTCTTTGATAGATTTTAAAAGTTAGTAATAATATCATTCTTACTTTGAAGGTACTGAGTTAAGTTTTGAAAAACTGTACAGGAATTTACAAAGTTCAAAGCTAAGTTCAACAGGGTTTGAAAGTTAAGATTGGAACTTAGCTTAGCTCTTTACAAGTATTGAATTTGAAAACTTAGGTTAACAGGAAACTTAGCTTAAGTTTAAATAATATTTAAATTTTAGGACAAGAAGGTTATTCATTCAAATTCAGTTGGTCCTTAAGTCCAAGCATGAGTCATGTTCACTAGATTAATTTACTAGGTATCAGAGCCCTAAAGATCAAAACATTCTTAACAAGAAAATTAAGTATCCTTTACCAACTGTCTAACCTTTAGTTACTTGCTGATTGCCTACAGGACAATAGCTTTCACTTGGTTAGTCAAGTTAAGTTATTTTGGTCCAGATAGACTTGACTAGAGCTGGAAGACTTAACTTGATTAATGTATATTGCGTATTTAACGCCCAGACCCATATTGATGCACAGATATAAGCATTCTTGAGTCCAGGCTATACCCTATGCATCTCACGCCATTCTATGTTTTTCAATCACAATCAAGGTATACCTAGGTGTTTGTGAGATGCTCTAGCTTAATTCTAGGGGAACATGATTTCTAGGGGGAAAGCCTAGGCTAATTCTGTATTAAAAAAAATCTAGGAAATTGGGATTTTTGAAATTTTATTTTTCCTAGAATTTGAAAAACAAACAGGATAACAAAAATGAGACACCTACCCTCAAATAAAACACATAGGTACTCAATAACATGTCCAAACAGTCTAGAAGATCCAGGATACAAATAAAAAAGATGAGTAAGAGAGGCAGATCCAAGAAGTGAATGACATAGCCCAAATATCTAAGAAATAGAATCAAGCCAGTGGATCGTCAGCTGGAGGATCGGCTAGAGGCTGCTCGGGTGGTGGCTGAGGCTGTCCCTGACGTCGAAGCTCGCCTCGGAGAGATGCGAAACCAGCAACCATCTCGGATCGCATAGATCGAAGAAAGCGATGGCTATCTAGCACAGCCCGCCGCGTCTGAGTGGTCTGGATCTCGAGGCGAGTGAGTCTGTACTCGACAGAGAGTTGTGCTGAAGATGAAGGCCCGGCTGAAGTGGAGGGACCGGCAGAGGTGGAAGGATCTGTGAAAAAGTCCTCTGCCAGGAAATCGGGCCACTCCTCATCTGCATCTGGTGCGTCCTCGGCCTCTAGAGCACCAGAGGCAGCAGCTGGTGGTGGTCGGCCCTTCCAGGCCAGAATCCCCTCGGCAGTGACCTCTGCCGCTGCTAATCTAAGGCTACGCTGACCGACCTCATCATAAATGGTAAGCGGGATGAGTACCCCTCTAGTGATGTCTATCCTAGAGCTGGAGAATATTGTTGGAGCAATCCCAATGGTCCGTGCGACCATGTGTTTTGGTGTTTGGGCAAAGAGTTTAAGTTAGGTTCACCCTTGTATCTGATATGTGTATTTGAGTTGTGCAGGACTGTAGGATACACATGTGACTTAGGTTGATGGCTTCGGGTCCAGTGAAGGATGGAGCATCCAAGGGACCGTGGACAAGGCAGCGAGAACAAGGGCCGAGGGAAGCGACTTCGAGGCATACGCGAAGGATGACATTGGGTACGAGCCGCGGGCTTGAATGCATCCGAGGGACGAGAGCCAAAGGAAGTAGGCTTGAAGGCAAAAGGTCAAAGCTGCAAAGGAAGCATCAAATGAGTCATAAGGGTGAGGGTACGAGTGCATGAGAGATTGTACTCGGAGCAAAATCCTAGTTTTAGGGGTTTACTGTAGCAGTATTGTAGCGCTACTGTAGCAGTACTGTAGCAGTCGACTGCATGTTTTAGCAGTCGACTGGTGCAGTCGACTGACAGTGTGGAATCGAGCCATTGGGATGTAACGGTCGAATTTCCATAGAGGGCAGTCGACTGCATGTTTTAGCAGTCGACTGGTAGGCGGGGTTTTCCAACCCGCGGCCTATATAACCAAGGCTTGGAAGCTTGGTTATCCCTGATGAAATTAGACTTGGTTAAGGTCTAATTAGTAGTCTACAAGTGCTCAAGAGTTTCCCTTGTATCCAAGAGGTCTTGGTGAGTTTGTGGTGAGGTTTCTCCACCCACAAGGAGGTTTGAGCTAGCCGGAGATCTTCCGGGGAGTAATCCACCGACGGATAGGGATCGTCCACCTTACGGACACGCCGTGGAGTAGGAGCTTTATCTTCGAACCACGTAAATGATCGTGTAGCTTGGTTTGCATTCTTTCCTTTAGTATTTAGCTTTCTACTTGCTTTGTTTGCATTTCCGCTTGCGCACTAACGTTGTAGAAAGAAGCGAGTATTTGGGGGCACCGTCTATCTAACCCCCCTTCAAGTCGGCCACCGATCCCCAACAAGTGGTATCAGAGCAAGGACGCTCTCCGTTGGACTAACCGCCAAGGAAGCACAAGATGACCGGCTTGATAAAACCGCCAAAGATTGAAGGTAGAGGCTTATGGGACATCACGTATTGGATGATGAAGATGGAGGTGTTCTTCAATACGGATTGGGACACCATGATGGTGGTAAAGGAACCGTTCGAAGTTCCGAAGGACAAGAAGGGAAAGAAGCTCCGACCACGACATTGGACGGAGGAGCAAACTGTTAGGACCAAAAGTAGCTAGAGGGGGGGTGAATAGCTCGTCGCGTTCGCTCGGTGTGCTTCTTTGCTTGTTTCTTCTTGGATGCGCAGCGGAATACAAAGAAACAAAAACAAACGCTAACAAAGTTGGTTTACTTGGTATCCACCTCACAAGAGGTGACTAATCCAAGGATCCACACCAACGCACACACCCTCCACTATGAATAACACTCCTTTATGGTAACTACCAAGGGCGGAGAAGCCCTACAATACTCTCAGTACAAGAAGAAGAAAGGGAAATACAAGATAAGCAAAAGCTTACTAGATGTGCAGTAAAAACCCTAACCCTAACTTCTTCCTCTTGGCTTTGATCCGCCTCTTGACTTGGAAAGCTTCCAAGAACCTTCAAGAACTGGCGATCACGAGCTTGGAGAGTGCTGTAGAGGAGCTGGCGAAGAGCTGGAGTGAATCGGAGAAGAGATGCCGAAGGAATCGTGCGCCTGCGGCCTTTATCGACGCCAACGGTCGGATCCCGATCGATTCGAATGTTCCCAATCGATCGGGGAGACTTTGGATCGATCCACGGATCGATCCAGAGCGTCTCTGTGCTCTGGGAAAACGCCTGGATCGATCCACGGATCGATCCAGCGCTTATCGCGCGAAGCAGCAGCGTCCCAATCGATCGGCTGATCGATTGGGACCTCTGGATCGATCCACCGATCGATCCAGAGGCTCTCTGTTCGCTGGGAAAGATCTGGATTGATCCACTGATCGATCCAGAGCCTGAATCGATCCACTGATCGATCCAGCACTTGGATTTTGCCCAAAACCAAGTCCCGAACCTCCCAAACCAACATCCGGTCAACCTTGACTTGTTGGTACATCATGCCTAGCATCTGGTCACTCCCTTGACCTGCCAGGACTCCCCAACAAGTGTCCGGTCAATCCCTTTGACCCACTTGTACTTTTCTTTCATGCCAAGTATCCGGTCACTCTCTTGACCTACTTGGACTTTTCTTTCATGCCAAGTATCCGGTCACTCTCTTGACCTACTTGGACTTCCCAACACCAGATGTCCGATCATCCTTGATCCATCTGGATTTCCCTTGCCTGGCTTCACTCACCAGGACTTTCACCTAGCTTCACTCACTAGGATTTTCATCTGCCTAACATCCCAGTCAGGACTTTCACCTGGCTTCACTCACCAGGATTTCCTTCTGCCTAACATCCCAGTCAGGACTTTCACCTGGCTTCACTCACCAGGATTTCCTTCTGCCTAACATCCCAGTCAGGACTTTCACCTGGCTTCACTCACCAGGATTTCCTTCTGCCTAACATCCCAGTCAGGACTTTCCAGTCAAGTATCCGGTCAACCTTGACCTACTTGACTCTCCTTCAATCAGTATCTTATTGTCAAACATCTAAACTTAAACCAAGACTCAGCTTGGTCAACCAGGTCAACCTTGACCTGAGGGATGTTGCACCAACAATCTCCCCCTTTTTGATGTTTGACAATACCACAATAACACTTACAATGCCACATGTAAGTTAGGCTAATCTCATAGCCTCATTCTTCATGCCACTAGGTAATGAAAGCATAAGTTAAGCTTTTCATTCTCCCCCTAAGAGGGAAAACTCCCTCTTAGATAATGAAAGCCTAACTTACTCCCTTTCACACGTCCTTTCATTCTCCCCCTATTGGCACACATCAAACCATGCCCCATTTTTGGGCACACATCAACAAATTCACTTGTTGAAAACTCTCCCCCTGAAGAGTTGCTCATCGTTGTTCACAACTTCACTCGTTGTGATCAACACGATAATGAAGGTCCCATACCCTTCATTTATCCTTAACTTCTCCCTCAATGTAGATAAATACCCAACCTTGAGCATTTTCTAACCACTTGAGTTTCCACTTGAAATAATGAGGATATCCACTCCCCATTTCAAGTTCAAAAGCTCATCCATGAGCATTTTCTTTAAAGAAGGTTAACCACCTTCCAAGGTTCATGAAAAATAATTTTCATGCCTTTAAAGAGTCCCTCCCCCTAAAGACATGGTGGTAACTTCTGTCATTGCACCAACAATGACTTGGAATCCCTAAACCTTTAGGAAACCTAAATTTGGAAGTTTTGAGGTTCAAATGTTCAAAATTTGAAACAAACCTCAACCTAAACTTCAACTTAGCCTTCCTTTACCATTCCATCCTTGTTTTCAACACGAAAACACCCTTTTTATGTATACAAATGTATTTTAAGGGTTTGGAATGGTTACATAGACTAACCATGGTTCAAAGATGCTGAAGTCAGGCCTTCCCAGCCAAAATCAACAACTTGGATCGATTGGAGTTGGGATCCAATCGATTGAACCAACTGAATCGATCCACTGATCGATTCAGTATGTGTGGATCGATCCATTGATCGATCCAGCGAGCTTCTGCTCGCGAGATTTGCCTTCTGAATCGATCCACGGATCGATTCAGGAACTCCAATCGATCTATGGATCGATTGAAGTTCTGATAGTTGCTGAAATTCCATTTCAGTCAACTTCAGAAACCCCTAGAAAATTCTACAAAAATCCAAAAATCATGAAATTTCGTGTAGACATTATTTAGGGCATACTTAATCATGGAAAAATAGCTTTCTATGAAAATACTTCATATTTTCAAAGATTGACACAAACTTGAAAACTTGCAAAAACTTTAGTGTTTTCTTCAAGTTTGTATCTAACTATTCAATGGTGATTACTATCAAAAGACAGCCTTCACCAAGGTTTTCCAAAAACATTTAAAAATATTTTCAAAACCATTATCCCATCATGTTCCTTGGGCATAATGCACATGACTTGTACATTAGCTTTCCCAATGATGGGAAAACACATAACTATGTGTTTTGATGAACTTAAAACTCAAAAGAATGCACTAAATCAACATCTTGAGTTTTGTTCATCATCCTAACATCTCACTTGTATCTAATGTGCACTGAAACACATACAAGTCATCTTATAGGTCTTTGTGAGATGTAAGATTTTGGTTTTGCCCTATTCTAGGGATCATGCATATCTATCTAGGCATTTTGAGAGGTAGACATCCACAAAGGATGTTACTTGTTGATTTACTTGTTAAACAAATGTCACTTGTTTATTCCACTTGTTGTAAACAAATGCCACTTGTTTAACTAATGCCATATGTCCTTATTTTTTAAGGAAGTAAACATAATGCATGATAATGTTATGGCATACATCAAAATAAAATAGCTTTCAAAAGAAAGATTCCTATAACTACATGATGTATGTATGGCATGACATGGTATTGTATTTTTCATGATAAGTCATGAATGCAAAATACACATAAGATAAAATATGATGTCATGGCATATTATGAGCAAACAATCATGGCAAGGTTTAGCATAAATAGGATATACCTAGATTACCTATCTAAGTATCGTTAATCTTAGCTAATCCTAAAACTTAAACCTAGATTGCCCTAAAGTGCTTAAAGAAAATGCCAAAGCCTAAATTGGCATTTCTAATTCCCTTGATTAATGTATGCCAATTGAAAGTAAGCATATCCTCAAATGTTGGCATATTTCATTTTTCCACAAGAGTAGCACTTTTAAGTTAAGGCCCGGATTACCTTAAATTTCCTAAGAACATACCAAAATCCCAACTTGGTATTTCTCTAGGTTTTCCCAATTTATGCCTTTTTAAGATAAAATCAATTTTCCACCATTAGGCACATTTTACTCTTTCAAGGAGTAAATAATAATTCCATTTCATTTTCAAAGGTTAACAAAAACTTTGAAAATGCTCCTTGAGTGTCAATTTCCTCAAAGTTGGGTTAACTACCCTTCTAATCGGAGTTAACACTCTCTAACCCATCTATGGGGTAGAGAAGATGCTCCTAGGAACCCAACATCTATTGGTGCTCCTTGGATGCTCTAGGTATTCACTAGGGATAACTTCCCTAGATACCTTCCTAGTGACCTTGTTTGGCTTCTTGGAGGCCTTGATCACACTTTCTAGGTCAACTCTAGGGATAGCCTCCCTTGTGACCTTGTTTGTGACTTTCTTAGACTTCTTAGAAGCCTTAGTCACATTTATTGCAAAAATACTCTTAGGGATGACTTCCCTAGTATTTTTGGCTTGACCATTAGACCTAGGGTTTGTTCCATAACTATATGGAACTCTATGGTAAGTGGGCACATCCTTCTTAGCCTTTGGTTTGTATCCCAAACCTCTATGGCCATTGGATGGCTTTTGTACCCCTAAACCTAGGTTATGCTCTTTTTGCCCTAATAGGATATTTTCCATCCTTTTTAGGGTCTTTTCCATTTTATCAAGTCTTGACCTCAAGACTTGATTTTCCATCACTAAGTCCTTAGTTTTTGTTTTTCCATTAAGTTCATGAGCATTTTTATTTCTAGGCTTGTAGCTACAATCCTTAGAGTTCTTGCCTAGACTTTTACCTACATTCCTAGCCTTAGGTGTAGTAGTTTTAGCATGAAAAGCTATATGTTTTTCTTTAACGCTATCATGCTTTCTATTTTCATGGTAAATAGCATTAAAATGATATAAGTTAGAACTATCATGCTTTTTACCATAATGTAAAGGGGTAGGCTCAATAAAAGTTACATTCCTTTTTACCTTAGAGGCTCCCCCTTGACTTGAGCTTCCTCCTTGAGCCTTGACCATCTTCTTCCCCTTAGGGCATTGACTCCGATAATACCCCTTTTGATTGCAAGAGAAACACACAATGTGCTCCTTGCTCTTCTTTGTTCCGGGGATGGTCTCCTTGGGCTTCACCTTACCTTTTTGTGCCACTTGGCCCTTCTTCTTGGCCAATTTAGGGCACTTGCTCTTGTAGTGCCCATGTTCCCTACACTCAAAGCATATAATATGACTTTTATTATTAATTGAAATATTTATACTTTTGCTTGTAGGGGTGGCATCTTTTCCTTTGGATCCGGAGGTAGAACCTTCCTCTTGATCGGACCTTGATTCTCCTCCATTTGATTTTTCTTGACTTGTGGAGGTAGAATCTTCTTCCTCCTCTTCGTCTCTTGACCCGGATGTAGAAACTTCTCCTTCTTCTTGATCCGGCGTCACCAAGGATTGCTCCCCCTCAATCCTAGAGGTGGAGGCTTCATCATCTTGAATATGAAACAAGGAGTATGCTCCCTCATTGTTCCCTTCGTTGCATTCCTTTGAGGATGAAGCTTCTTGGATTTCCTCTTCTTCGGAGGTTGAGCATCTCTCAACCTCGGAGTCTTCCTCTTGGTCTTGCTCCAAAGCGTCACCCTCTCTGGATTCTTCATGATCTTGTACAGTGGAGGGGATCTCTTCATGAAGCTTGTCCAATTTGCTCCATAATTCCTTTGCATCTTTAAATTCTCCAATTTTGCAAAGGATGGTGCTTGGCAATAAATTGACCAAAAGTTTGGTCACTTTGTCATTAGCCTCGCACCTTTGGACTTGCTCTTGGCTCCACTTGCTCCTCTTGAGAACTTTGCCCTTTGAATTTCTTGGAGCCTTGAAGCCTTCCATTAGAGCAAACCATTGCTCTATCTCCATCATAAGAAAATTTTCGATTCTTGATTTCCAAGAATCGAAACTCGTAGAAGTGTATGGTGGAGCCACCCTTGTGTCAAATCCAAGTCCATCTTGGAATTGCATCTTGAAGTTGAGCTTGATAAAGTCTTGAACTTGAAGAATTTGCTCTAACTTCTTCACCCTCTAGCTTTTCTTGATATGCTTGACCCTTCCGGCGATGATTCCGGTGAAGAGCGGCCTCGCTCTGATACCACTTGTTAGGACCAAAAGTAGCTAGAGGGGGGGGGGGGGTGAATAGCTCGTCGCGTTCGCTCGGTGTGCTTCTTTGCTTGTTTCTTCTTGGATGCGCAGCGGAATACAAAGAAACAAAAACAAACGCTAACAAAGTTGGTTTACTTGGTATCCACCTCACAAGAGGTGACTAATCCAAGGATCCACACCAACGCACACACCCTCCACTATGAATAACACTCCTTTATGGTAACTACCAAGGGCGGAGAAGCCCTACAATACTCTCAGTACAAGAAGAAGAAAGGGAAATACAAGATAAGCAAAAGCTTACTAGATGTGCAGTAAAAACCCTAACCCTAACTTCTTCCTCTTGGCTTTGATCCGCCTCTTGACTTGGAAAGCTTCCAAGAACCTTCAAGAACTGGCGATCACGAGCTTGGAGAGTGCTGTAGAGGAGCTGGCGAAGAGCTGGAGTGAATCGGAGAAGAGATGCCGAAGGAATCGTGCGCCTGCGGCCTTTATCGACGCCAACGGTCGGATCCCGATCGATTCGAATGTTCCCAATCGATCGGGGAGACTTTGGATCGATCCACGGATCGATCCAGAGCGCCTCTGTGCTCTGGAAAAACGCCTGGATCGATCCACGGATCGATCCAGCGCTTATCGTGCGAAGCAGCAGCGTCCCAATCGATCGGCTGATCGATTGGGACCTCTGGATCGATCCACCGATCGATCCAGAGGCTCTCTGTTCGCTGGGAAAGATCTGGATCGATCCACTGATCGATCCAGCACTTGGTTTTTGCCCAAAACCAAGTCCCGAACCTCCCAAACCAACATCCGGTCAACCTTGACTTGTTGGTACATCATGCCTAGCATCTGGTCACTCCCTTGACCTGCCAGGACTCCCCAACAAGTGTCCGGTCAATCCCTTTGACCCACTTGTACTTTTCTTTCATGCCAAGTATCCGGTCACTCTCTTGACCTACTTGGACTTTTCTTTCATGCCAAGTATCCGGTCACTCTCTTGACCTACTTGGACTTTTCTTTCATGCCAAGTATCCGGTCACTCTCTTGACCTACTTGGACTTCCCAACACCAGATGTCCGATCATCCTTGATCCATCTGGATTTCCCTTGCCTGGCTTCACTCACCAGGACTTTCACCTAGCTTCACTCACTAGGATTTTCATCTGCCTAACATCCCAGTCAGGACTTTCACCTGGCTTCACTCACCAGGATTTCCTTCTGCCTAACATCCCAGTCAGGACTTTCACCTGGCTTCACTCACCAGGATTTCCTTCTGCCTAACATCCCAGTCAGGACTTTCCAGTCAAGTATCCGGTCAACCTTGACCTACTTGACTCTCCTTCAATCAGTATCTTATTGTCAAACATCTAAACTTAAACCAAGACTCAGCTTGGTCAACCAGGTCAACCTTGACCTGAGGGATGTTGCACCAACACAAACCACATGATCAAAGGCAAACGACAAGGTAATATCTATATTAATTGATATTTTGCCTAATGACGTAATGCGCCTTGTAGGTAAATACGAGAATGCTCATGATTTGTGGAGCAAGATAAAGAAGGCTCAATGGGAAGAACCTATGCCTACACAAGAAGAAGAAAAATCCGAAGAAACGGATGAAGAAGCTCAAGTAGAGAAGGATCAATCGGATGTGGAGACCAATTCAACATCAAAAGAAGAAGAGGAAGTGAATTTGGTCACATTTGAGGAAAAGGATGAAGAAAGGCATCCACAAGTGTGGATGAGGAAGATATAGCATCTACATCCTCAAAGGTTGAAGAAGAATCCAAGACAAGTGAAGAAGAAGAAGAAGAAGTCTTGGAAATCAACCTAGCAAGCACCTCCACCGAAGTGAAGTCACAAGACCATATAATATGCTTCGGGTGCAATGAGAAGGGACACTACAAGAATAGATGTCCTATGGGTAAGAAGAAGGTAAATCCTAAACCAAATCAAGTTATTTTAAATTCTAATGTGGGTTGTAGGAATGAAGAAGTCCAAAAGAAGAAGATGTGCATCATATGCTTCACGTGTGGAGAGAAGGGTCACTACCACACCAAATGCCCCAAAAAGGGGGAAATCAAGAAGCTTGCGAAATTGAAGAAATGGGAGAAAGAGAAGAAGAAGAAAAGCTCAAGTCAAGGGGGAGCTTCAAGGGTAAGGGAGGTATGCCCTAACTTGAAGGTTAATTCAAATTTAAATTCTTATACTCCCATGCATGCTAGAAATAAGTGTTATTATTTGCCCATGCATAACTTCGGTTTTAGATATCATGATAGAAGTAGGGTTAAGGTAGACCATAACCCTAGGAGACCAATGCATGATAAATCTAGAAATGAAAGACCTAAGGAGACCCAAGGCATTAATTCCAAGAAGGGGAGACATATGACTAGAAAGGGTAGGTCTAGGAATGTCCAAGGTGGACATGTTGATTCTAGGTTTAGGAACCTAGAAAGGGTGAATCAAGCTTTGAAGGCAAAGCTTGATGGTTTGGAAAAATTCCTTAAGAGATTCACTATTGGATCTAAGGGATTGAATATGGTGTTGGGGAGCCAAAGACCCAACAATGATAGATCGGGTTTGGGATACCGATCTAATCCCTCCAAGGTTAAAAGGAGACCATGTGCTAGGGTGGCACATGATAAGGGCAAGGGAGAGTCATCTAAGGCAAAAAATAAATATGCTAGGGTTGCATATGACTATGGCAAGGATGATGTGTCCAAGGTCAAGAAGATAAGGAGATCTTCTAAGGGACATCATTGTGGTTTGGTCACAATAGATGAGTCACCAAGGGAGGTGGCTAAGGTTAAGAGATCTAGGGGGAGCTCAAATAGTCAATTTGGGACCCATGGCCAATGGATCTCAGGTGGATTTTACTTGGGAGTCTAGAGGAGTCATGGAGTGTGCCAAATGGTTTGGAGACGGACTTGAGTCTCAAACCTAGGGTTTTGGCATAATTGGGTTATATTTCATGCAAGGAAATATGACATTGGGATCATATTGCATGATAATTGATTTTAGATGTATAGATGCCATATAAACCAATGCTAGGGATGCATTGTGGGTTGGTATGGGCAAATACATCAAGAGGAAGCCAAAACTAGGACTTTAGGTCAAGGTTCAATTGAACCATTTAGCTAATTTTGGATATTGTGTCAATCTTAGGATTTGTGATAGATACATTTTGTAATGTATTTTTCCCAGGTAGACAAGGGGACAATAGACCTCTCTACAAAATTTGGGAATTTTTGGAGGTCTAGGGAATTTCTGGTGCATTTCTGAAAGTCGGTCAGAAATGCTAAAAAAGGCTGAAAAACTGTGCCAGTCGACTGCTAGTTTTAGCAGTCGACTGCACCAGTCGACTGCTAAAACATGCAGTCGACTGGCTGGAAACAGAAGCATTCTGTTCGCTCAACCAGTAGCGACCAGTCGACTGGCACTTCTTGCAGTCGACTGATACCAGTCTGAAATTATTTTCAGCACTGGATTTTGACCAAGTCAACTCATACAAGTGTATGAAATCCATGGGGGATAAACACACGAGTTTAGGGTCAATTGGAATGACAAGTTTTCAACAATTGGGATATTGTTGGAGGACCTTTTGGATGTTAGGCAAAGGGGGAGAAGTAAGGTTTAGTTGGGAAAACCTGAAAATGCCTTTGCGTAGGGGGAGCCTTGGGATATGTTCTTAAAAAGCCTGTTGTGAAAATCCTAGCTCATTGGGGAGCATAGGTGTAGGGGGAGCCTTGGGATAGGTTCTAATGCATGATGCATTGTTACGGCGGTTGCCAAGTGTGTAACCTTGGCAACGTAAGTCCATTCGGCGTTGTAAGTCCAAGTGTGTAGCCTTGGCATCGTAAGTCCATTCGGCAGAGTAAGTCCAAGTGTGTAGCCTTGGCATCGTAAGTCCATTGTATTAGCATGTTTATTTGCTATTTGTTTTCCCTAACTTAAACGTATTGTCAAACACCAAAAAGGGGGAGATTGTTGGAGCAATCCCAATGGTCCGTGCGACCATGTGTTTTGGTGTTTGGGCAAAGGGTTTAAGTTAGGTTCACCCTTGTATCTGATATGTGTATTTGAGTTGTGCAGGACTGCAGGATACACATGTGACTTAGGTTGATGGCTTCGAGTCCGGTGAAGGATGGAGCATCCAAGGGACCGTGGACAAGGCAGCGAGGACAAGGGCCGAGGGAAGCGACTTCGAGGCATACGCGAAGGATGGCATTGGGTACGAGCCGCGGGCTTGAATGCATCCGAGGGACGAGAGCCAAAGGAAGTAGGCTTGAAGGCAAAAGGTCAAAGCTGCAAAGGAAGCGTCAAATGAGTCATAAGGGTGAGGGTACGAGTGCATGAGAGATTGTACTCGGAGTAAAATCCTAGTTTTAGGGGTTTACTGTAGCAGCACTGTAGCAATACTGTAGCGCTACTGTAGCAGTACTATAGCAGTCGACTGCATGTTTTAGCAGTCGACTGGTGCAGTCGACTGGCAGTGTGGAATCGAGCCGTTGGGATGTAACGGTCGAATTTTCATAGAGGGCAGTTGACTGCATGTTTTAGCAGTCGACTGGTAGGCGGGGTTTTCCAACCCGAGGCCTATATAACCAAGGCTTGGAAGCTTGGTTATCCCTGATGAAATTAGACTTGTTTAAGGTCTAATTAGTAGTCTACAAGTGCTCAAGAGTTTCCCTTGTATCCAAGAGGTCTTGGTGAGTTTGTGGTGAGGTTTCTCCACCCACAAGGAGGTTTGAGCTATCCGGAGATCTTCCGGGGAGTAATCCACCGACGGATAGGGATCGTCCACCTTACGGACACGCCGTGGAGTAGGAGCTTTATCTTCGAACCACGTAAATGATCGTGTAGCTTGGTTTGCATTCTTTCCTTTAGTATTTAGCTTTCTACTTGCTTTGTTTGCATTTCCGCTTGCGCACTAACGTTGTAGAAAGAAGCGAGTATTTGGGGGCGCCGTCTATCCAACCCCCCTTCAAGTCGGCCACCGATCCCCAACAAATATCTGGGTCAGGATATGACAATAAGGCATATGAACCACTCCAGATGTAACTGTGCTAGATGCAACGATAATGTTATGAAACATATAGAGGGCTATGTCTATGTCAAGGCGCTGGGTGAGGGCGTACAAAAAGAACAAGTGGGACGGTCGCATCTTCGAGACGTCTCGAGATGATAAGGGTAGTATACAAGCTGCCAGGACTCTGTATATAGCATAATCCTGAACTCGAAGAAGAGTGGATCTGAACTCGGTCAGGCCCAAGGGTCTCTCCTCCCCAAAGAAATGCATGTAGATGTCGTCTAATGTAATGTGTGAATAGGGATCACCAAAGGGTAGGGTCCTACTCGGGTAACACAAGAATGTACACTCGGACTCCCTAAGCTCCAGGCTGGTGCGAAGTAGGGAGGGTGTAAGCTGAAGATCAGTACCACCAACTCTGGTGGAATAGGTTCTATCATCAACCTTTTCAAGGTTGTGATAGAACTGGGCACACAGATCTTGGTTGACTGTAGTGGTACAGTCAACCAGTTTATCTAGATGATAGTGGTTTATCATCTCGATAGTGGGTTGACAGTATTGGGACAAAAATTCTCGACCAATATATCTAGGTTTAATTGACTCAAAGGTAAACCTAGAGAAATCTATCCTATGCTGTTCCGAGGGGAATCTCGGGTCCGTGGAAGGGGCCCTAGCTGGTGTGGTATCCACAATACGATGCTTCCTATTGTTGACATTATACAAGAAAAATTTGCAAAACTAGTAAAGAATGTAGGAAATAAACGATTGAAGGAGGGTTTAGATTATACCTAGGAAGCATAGCTAGGAATTAAAGGGAAGGAAATAGGTAGAAGGCGCCTTGGTTGGGAAGAATCCGAAGAAATCGGCTTGCGGCAGAACACGAACAGAAACAAAAAAATGCTTCTGTTCGTGACAAAAAGAAAGGTTTAAGGCGCCTTAAGGTTTCTTTAAGGCGCCTTTGGAGGCGCCTTAAGTGGGCGGCGGGAAATTTCCCGCCGTTGCTTGAGGGCACCTCCTCTTTGATGGAGGCGCCTCCTTTTTTTTTGGTTGAATTAATCAATACATTTCTTACATGATATAGGTTAGTTTTGACAAAGATAAAAAATTAGATAGTCTTAAAGTTGAATAATTTTAAATACGGGTTTAAAGTTAATTAATTTTGAAATTTAGTATTTTAAAATAATTTTGAAATTTAAGTTTTTAAAATAATTTTGAAATTTAAGTTTTTTAAAAATAATTTTAAAATTTAAGTTTTTTAAAACCATTTTGAAATTTAAGTTTTAAAATAATTTTGAAATTTAAGCTTTTTTTAAAATAATTTTGAAATTTAAGTTTTTTAAAAATAATTTTGAAATTTAAGTTTTTAAAAATAATTTTGAAATTTAAGTTTTTTTAAAACCATTTTGAAATTTAAGTTTTAAAATAATTTTAAAATTTAAGTTTTTTAAAAATAATTTTGAAATTTAAGTTTTTTAAAACCATTTTGAAATTTAAGTTTTTAAAATAATTTTGAAATTTAAGTTTTTAAAACTATTTTGAAATTTAAGATTTTAAAATAATTTTGAAATTTAAGTTTTTTAAAATCATTTTGAAATTTAAGTTTTAAAAATAATTTTGAAATTTAAGTTTTTTTTTTAAAACCATTTTGAAATTTAAGTTTTAAAATAATTTTGAAATTTAGAAATAATTCAAGTTAATTAAAGATAAGTTATTTGTTAATTAACTTGATTGAAGTTCAAGTCATTTTTCATGATTTAATTTCTTAGTCATCTCACCCGTCTAAATTGTCAATCAGGGAACCCTATTATTGTTGTGAGATGAATTATTGTTGAGTTTAAGGGTCTGGTTTAACTTTGTGTTAGATTCAGGTTTATCTTTGGGTTCAACAAGTAAACATTTTTGGATAAACTTCTGGGCTATGGTGAGTCACAAGGAGCTCATTAAAGTAACCATGCCTTCGAGGTTTCCAAATAGTCCTACCCATTGAACTTAATACTAATCCTTGGTCTAACTAGTTAGGATCCATTTAAGGGTAGATTCGGTCAATTTCACTTGACCAAATGCACCAGGTCGAAGCCATATTTTCCTAGACATGCGATGCCCAAGCTTCCCTAACATACTATCATCCAAAAACTTCACCAGTACTGTGGCTCAAGTTAAACTTATCCCGTTTTAATCTAACCTTAATTACCCTGCCGGGTAATCTATTTTTGTTTTACCCATTTCGGGTAAATTAGGTTCAGTTACCCTGTCGGGTAGTTCAGTTGGAGGTGCCAGTTAGTTTGGATCCTCCATCTATTTTTGAATTTTGAATTTATAATTTAATTTTTAATTTTTAATTTGATTTTGAATTTTGAATTTATAATTTATAATTTAATTTCGAATTTTTAATTTGATTTTGAATTTTGAATTTAAAATTTATAATTTAATTTCTAATTTTTAATTTGATTTTGAATTTTGAATTTCGAATTTTTTAATTTGATTTTGAATTTTGAATTTCGAATTTATAATTTAATTTCGAATTTTTAATTTGATTTAGAATTTAGAATTTAGAATTTATAATTTATAATTTAATTTTGAATTTTTAATTTGATTTTGAATTTAGAATTTAGAATTTAGAATTTAATTTTAAAATTTTAATTTGATTTAGAATTTTGAATTTAGAATTTATAATTTAATTTTGAATTTTTAATTTGATTTAGAATTTTTTAAATTTTAAATTTTTAAGATCATTTTTCTTTTAGCTCTCCCTGGATCATAGCCTCGATATGGTCTATCGAGGTAGTATATTTGATCCTTCGGAACCCAGTATTGGCCAAGTAACTTGATTGATCAATTTGGACTTGGGGACCCATGCTTGGACTGATTTACTACTTTGTTTGTTTATTAGGGATAAATAAGATTTATATTTCTTTTTACTTTTATATCCTAGTCCAGTTCTATTGTAGACGGCTCTTTGTGTCCCAAGAATTAGGTCCAAATTCTTGGAGCCCAGAGAAAACCGTTCTAAGGTATTTTTTAAGTCTTTTACCTGATTTTTCAAACTAGAATTTTCTTCCTCAAGTTTTTGAACTTGAGTTGAATTTCCAGTCTGAACTTGATCAGGTAAGGAATTAGTGATAGCCACTTCTTTAAGGACAACTACTTCCTTTAGAAGTGATTTTATCTTGAGGTTTGACTTGGCTAATTTGCGAAGTAAATAATTGACTAAATTATTAAGCCTCGGAATACTTACAGCGGAGTCTAGCCCTTCGGAAACGGATGCGGATCCGTGACTTTGCTCGGAGTCGGCCTCTGACTCACACTCGCTCTCGGATTCGATGATATGGTCCCGGGCCATCAGTGCGAGTAAACTCGTTTGGTCGAGTTCGTCGTCGTCGTCCTCCGAAGAAGATTCGTCCCAGGTTGCCTTCAGGGTCTTCTTTCTTCTTTGCTTCTTGGCTTCCTTTTGGTTGGGGCAGTTGGCTTTGATATGTCCCTTCTGGTTGCACCCGTAGCAAGTGACTTCGAACTTTACCTTTGAGTTCTGTTGGGCCTCCTTGGATTGAACTGCCTTCTTCAGATCTTTCTTGTTGAAGTCCTTCTTCTTCTTGTAGAGCTTCTTCACGAGATTTACTAGTTCACTGGTCAGTTCATCTTCTGAATCTTCTGAGTCAGGTTCGTCTTCTGATTCCGATTCAATTTTTCGCCGTACTCTTGATTCCCTTGTTCGACTCGTACCTGCAACCAAAGCAATACCCTTCTCGGATGGCTGTGTATTAGTTTGTTCATGGAGTTCAAATTCACTAAATAATTCATCTAATTTTAAGGAAGACAAATCCTTAGAGACTTTGTAGACATCTACCATTGATGCCCACAATGTACTCCTAGGAAATGAGTTAAGGGCATACCTTATTATGTCTCTGTTTTCTACCTTCTGCCCGATTCCATGAAGGGAATTCAGAATATCTTGAATTCGAGCGTGTAACGAACTTGCCGTCTCGCCTTCCTGCATTTTTAAATTGTATAGTTTATTAAGTAACAAATCACGATTACTTACCTTGGTTTCTGAGGTGCCCTCGTGAAGTTCGATCAGTTTCCCCCACAGCTCCTTCGCGGAGGAGAATTGACCGACTCTGTTGAGCTCTTCTTTGGTAAGACCGCACTGGATGGTGCAGGTAGATTTGGCGTCGGCTTCCACCTTTTTGATAAAGGCTGGCTCCCAGTTCTCACAGGATGTAGGCTTACCGTCTGTATCAGTTGGTAGTTGCAGTCCTGTTTTGACTATCATCCAGGTGTCGAACTGGATCTTTAGATATATCTCCATTCGCCCCTTCCAATATCCGAAGTCTTCTCCGAAAATTAGTGGGGGACGAACGGTGCTATATCCTTCTTGTTGGGCCATTTAGATCTAAAAAAGACACAAACAAGAAGATCTATTCCAAGACTGAGTCTTGGATTAGTAGTGCGGGAAGAAGAAGAAAAATTACGAGCCCAAGTGGTATTGACAACCTTTGAGCAACACCGATTTGAAAAAAAATTAGAATTTTAGCTAATTAGCTAATTTCTAATTGACTCCGAAACAAAATACCACGAAAAGAAAAACTGTATTGAATGGTGGTTGCACCAATTCAAAACAACCCCGCTCTGATACCAATTGTTGGATCGAGACCGCGCTAGAGGGGGGGGGTGAATAGCGCTCGTGGCTATTTTGTACGTTTATCAGAATCGTGAAACTATCGGAGTTAAAGTAGCGGAATTAAAACAAAGAAACACAAACAGAAGGACACAGAGAATTTACTTCGTTCGGAGCCTAAGGCGACTCCTACTCGAAGGCCCGCGATCCTTGATCGCTTCCGGTGGGCAACAACTATAAGCACGATAGAAATTACAAATTACAATGATAGTATTGAAATAAATTTTTACCGACAACTTAAGAAAGAAGAAGATTGGAGCTCCGGGTCGTCGGAATGTCGTAGCAGCACGTTGAAGAAGGAAAGCTTAGAACTTGATATTTTGAAGTGCTGGTCGAAACCCCCTTATAAAGGGTGTTCAAGGCGTCTTGAAGGCTGTTCAAGGCGCCTCCATGCTGCCGAGTCTTCCGCGTGGATCAAATCTAATCTGGTCAAACTTCATCCCTTTAAGGCGCCTTATGCCCTGCTCAAGGCGCCTTATACCCTCACTAAGGCGCCTCCATTGAAGCTTCGCAGCCAGGTCAGCTTTTGCACCCGAGGCGCCTCCAAGCTCCATGGAGGCGCCTCGGATACTGTTCATCCGAGACAAATCTCCGTTATTTTGTACCTGCAAGACATGTTAGTCCCAAACACCATCCTGCAACACAAAGTTAGTACAAAATAACAGTATGAATAATAACGAATATTTTATGACAGTCTCCGGACTGTCCGGGTCTGACTTCGGATTTCCAACCGGAAACCCTAGGTCGACCCGACGCCTACTGTTCCCTCTACGGGGAACGCGTCCTCACCTACTCCACTCAAGAGATTTACCTGTTGCCAGTCGATCCTCCAGATCGACTGGACTTTTGCTCAGCACTCGACGCTTCCGGACTTTCTGCTGGATATCCGCTTCCCGGCTAGTCCAGTCTTTCACCTGGTTCGCGACACCAGGACTTTCCACCTAGGGTTACCACCCCCTAGGACTTTTTCCTGAAGTCATCGACCTGCCAAGACTTTCCGTATAGGGTTACCACCCCCTATGACCTAGGGTTACCACCCCCTAGGGTTTTTCCCTTTGCCTAACCGCAGCTAGGACTTTCCTGAAATTCTCAAGTAGACTTGTTAGAATACAAAACACCTTAACTTTTGAATCCTTTGCCATTATCAAAACACGAGTTCGATCGTCGGATGCTTCCCGCACCAACAATGAGGTGCCCTCATGACAGGAGTTAACCGTTTCCGAATTTCATAGGAATTATCTCTATTAGATACTGAGCGAGTATAAAGATTCGAGTGTACGCTCAGTCGAGCAAAGGCCCATCAGGCTTAAAAATACTTAGACTTATCAAAATAGTAATATACATCTAGCCACATAAAGGTTGAGCGAGTCTAAGGAGCTGAGTGTATGCTCAGTCGGGCAAAGGCCCGACCGGGCTTAAAGACACTAAGTTATATAAAACTACCCACCGTACAATCAGTCTAGTAAGAGCTAATGAGTGTAAGGCTTCCAGTATAGGTCCTGCTAGATAAGGTCCGATCAGGACTAAATATAATACTGACCTGGTCAGATAAGGGATGGACAAATGAGGAATACTCAATCTCATATCAATTTTTAAAAATACATGATCTATTAAATAATTCCTGGCAGTATTTGATACCTAACATAATAGGTTATTACACAGACAAGCATAAGACCGACCGGTTTTATCAACCGAGTAAGATATATTCAGCAGACAAGTATCTGACAACAGTGTAATAGTTCATCAAAGCTTGTTGGGGAATATTTAGAGCCTTATTCGAAGGTCATTACAAGCTGAATAATCATAAGGCATATTCCTCTAACCGTCTCAGTAATAGCGGGGTATAGAAATGATAAAGAAGGTACATCAATGGGTAAGTGAAAGATTCCTCGGAGAATTATGACACAGGGCACAGGCTATACTTTTTCCATTACCTAACAAACTCTGACAACTCAGGAACCACCTCACGATCGCGGAGGTTATGTGGGTGGTATAAAAGGGGGATCCTCTCTGTTAGCAAAATACGCAAACTCTGTATCTGAAACCCTACTTTCGAGCGACTATTGTTCTTCTTCCTTTTCCACCGGATCTAGACTCACTTGAGCGTCGGAGGATCTTACCAGGGATCCCCACCCTGAGTTTGGGTCGCTAACACTTTGTTGAATCGTCGGAGTGTGTGCAAGAAAGCAAAGGGATCTCTTCACTATAGATCGGGAGGTCCTCTTTTGATTAACAAAATATTCATCGGAGTTCGCGCGTCAGTTTTGATACATGAATTTTGTTAATTGTTACTGAGTTTGAGCTAGTCAAGTATGAGCCAATTGAGCTAGGATTTACACTGAGCAATCAAACTACGTCCGAGCTAGGATTTGACACGGTACATGAGACCGACCAATTTTGATAGTGCATTATATTATTTATACCTGGCTCAAAGTTAGAGGCTCAAAATTTAGTTTGATTATTTTTTAATCATTTTTTCTCTAAATTAGCAACGGAATTTTCACTAATGAATTTTTGAGATGAAATATTCCGTTTTAAACATTCTTTAGGGATAGAAAAATAATTTTTAGACACAGAATTATTCGTCTTAGTGATATATATGTGTATGTTTTAGATAATTTTTTTAATCATGCATCATTTTTTATTGAGAATGTGTTTTAAGGATAAATAATATTTTTTTAGAAAAAACAACTTTTTTATGTTAAAATATTCATTAAACAAATTTAAATCATTTTAGTTAGTTTACTGCTGATCACGGTGGCATGGCCTCACCAAATGGCTACTAGCTACGTCCAAGTTCAATTGAATCAAGAATTAAAGAGTAAGGACAACATGGAATGAATCAATTAAGAAAATGTAATTTTGTCCGTTCGATATCACGGTGTCTAAGTTCAGTATTCGGTTTCAAAAAAATTACATTTATTATTCTGATGCATGAATTTTGTTAATTGCTACTGAATTTGAGGCAGTCAGGTATGGGCCAATTGAGCTAGGATTTACACCGAGCAATCAATCTATGTCCGAGTTAGGAATTGACACGGTACATAAGGCCGACCAATTTTGATAGTTGCATTATATTATTTATACCTGGCTCAAAGTTGGAGGCTCACAATTTAGTTTGATTATTTTTTAAGAAGTTATTAAAAAACTGTGTGAGGATGATGTTTAATTAAAATATTTGTCTATGAACTATTTCTTTATAAAATTAGTAAAATTATTATGCCTTTAAATAGAATGCGCCTTAATGGAAATAGTAATATATAAATTTAAAGCTACGGTGAAATGAAAATTTTACTAAAACAGTTTGTAAAGAAAACAAAATCGACAACTGTCAGATTAAACAAAGTAATACAATTAAAAAAGCACACTGAAATATTTGAATTTAATAACAAATATGATCACTGGATTAGGGGACAACCTTCAACAATAATACCAGGCATTGTGGGACATTTTGCCAATGGACAATGATCATCTAATTCTATTCCCCACCAATCCACTCCATATATGTCTTGAAATTGAAGAGAGACGCTAATCAAAATAGCAAAAATTGCAGAACCCGCATCAAGTCCAGCTGATAATATATAATTATATTTAGTCCACCATTCTTTACGTTTATGATAGATGAAGTAGTTGAAGAGTATGCCAACAATAAACCAACTCGAATAACTCACAGTCCCACCGAAAGGTATGAGAATAGAGGCATGGAATATAATTTGAAAGTTAATGAGACTAATCCATTTCTTTTCAGGGTACTTGTGCGATAATAACCAAATGGGAATCGGTAGGAAGAATCCAATAAGAGCAAAGATAAAAATTACCGAGTACATACCATTGGGATAGAACATCTTACTAGGTCCGACAAGTCCCCATGTTACCGAAGATATGTATGTCACTCTCTCACTAGGACAAGTCCAAGGACTTCCTCTGGGAAGCAATTCTGGTTGACAAATATTGTCTATTGATTGAAGTATCCACCATGCTATGCCAAAATCAGTGAAGCATGAAATCACCGTGCTTAGAATCTGTGAATAAACTCATTTTGTATATAATTAATGATGAATAAAATCAACCATCCATGATATGAAAGAATTAAGATAGTGAATAAACTTACCATGATACGAAATAAGACTTTTGGAGGAATCTTGGCGTAGTGTGATAACTTGAAGTTATATATAACAGATGATGCCAAAAGGTGAGCCTCTGATGCGTATAGTTTGAAAGCCAAGTTGGCTATAGGTTTGCCTGGATTCATATATCCAATGATGGTTTCTAGTAACAGATCTAATGAGAATCCCTACAAAGTTATTGGTAAGTTAAAATATGGGTTCGACAGTCAACAAATTCATTGTAAAGATGAGTGCGCACCAGACCACTAATTGCTCGAAGTACAGTTTCCACAGGAAGGAACAGAAGCACCAGAGCGCATGCCAATAAAACCTCCCAATAACGAAGTTGAATTTGACCTCCAAAACCTTCACAGACTAGAATTGCCATTCCGATCATTGGGAAAAATATGAAGTAAAACCACCATTGAGGAACAGATTCATAGTTTTGCTTCATTAGCCTTGAATGCACATCTTGCTCGTCATCTTTATATGCATTCTTAAACTGCTGCCAAAGTGACCTGCAGATAGATCACTGAACCAATTAATCTAATTAAGATTATGCATACATCAACTACGTACAATGTTACAAAATGAGTACATACCTCCCATTAAAAAGAGCAATCTGAGAAATAGAGGATGTGTACTGAGCGAAACTAAACCCGTAACTATAAATTAGTGACGTAGTGAAGTATACCTTTGAGTATTTATCATAGGCTTCTTGATTTAACGAGAGAGTGTTCGAATCTAGAATTCTAGAGATATTGTATTTGTGGCCGGTAGAATCATAGATATTGGTCGAAACCATTGGAAATTTCCTTGCCTCGAATGCATTACTCCAATAAGAGAAGGGTAAGATAATGTATGCAACTACAATAAATCCAAACAACATATTGAATATCACAAATGAAGGAACGACCAAAGGACTTCCTATGAAACTTGTCGTCATCATCCAATCGAGTGAAAATGATCCAATGCCTAGCCCATTCATCCCGGAGCCAATTTGTTGTGCAGTGATCGAATCCTTCCATATCCAACACACAAATGAGAGAGCAGTAATAGACGGGAAGAAATAAAAAGGGATGATATTATAAGCGAAAATAGCAGCAGTGGCAATACAAAAGAATTGATAACGTGATAACCCTCCCTTAGGCCTCTTATCCTGCTCATGTAATGCCCTGATAAATATAAATAAAAAATTACACATCGTTTTAATTTCATCCTATGTTTAATAATTCATTAGGAAAAATAAATTAATTAACATACCTGTAGAACGAGATATTGGCAATTACATTGGGCCACCACATATATGCTGAATCCACAAAAACTTTTAGAAACAAACCAGCAAATCCGAAACCTAAAAACTGCATAAATTGAGTGTAAAATATACGATCACTTCTCTTCTTTTATATATATATATATATATATATATATATGATAACAAACTTGGTACCTGAGTTGATATAACCAAGAGTAAAGCGGGCAAAATATGAATTTCTCTATGGTAAAAGATCTTGGCTATGCTAATGTTGAGAAATCCTGGACTGCCTATTGAGTTGACAAATATGGACATGGTGATATGTTCTTTGACATTGAAAGAGCATGGATTCAGCGAAAAACTCCATCTTGTACCCGGAATCCTAACAACTTTATTTGGCAAAACCTTGGCCAACATATTACCTCCACTGAACATGAAGATGTCGAAACAAATTGACGATATGTAAACGAATGGCTGCCTGAAATAACCAATTCGAACCAACACCGAGTGCAAGATGCAAAGTGGAACACCAAGAATCCACATACGAAATGTTAACACCTGCAATGTTGCATCATCTGTTGGAGGAACTGTTAGTCGCACTTGTTCAATCGGCGAGTCATCCTCCATTTTCCTATCACCTTAGCTTGCAAATACTTGACACACTTAAATATTCATGAAAAATGGATTAAATAAGTTGTTGAAAATTTTGCTTCTAAAATGTTAATGCGAGTGATTGATAAAAATAACGAAGGAAAGAGATTAACGCCTTTAATTTTCTTCCATTAAAGTTTTCATGATCATATATGCAAAATTTTAACCTTTAAATGTCTCGATTTGTCTAACATATATAATTAATGTCCAAATATAATATATTCATGTAGAAACAGAAAAAAAAAAAAAAACGAAGATAATTTTAGTTAGTAAAGAATAGAATAATAGAAAGATAATTAAATTATAAATATTATTTAATTTACTATTTTGCTTTATTTAACTTATGGATCAACCAATTTTTTAGTTCAACGAATTCGAACACCATCATCGGTCAACATACGTACTGACATCACCTACCATTCTTCAGGTGATGTCCGACGGCAATTGATGTCACCGGAAAAACAAAAGCAGTAAAAACTTAAATAAAGCGTTGTAATTTAATTAAATTAGAAATAGTACATTGTAAGATCATGCATGACAGAAAACAAGATTTCGAGCTTAGCGATCGATCGGTTCACATTCGGATTCAGAAACGTGAAAACGCACAGAAGGTTCGGTGTAAATATTATTGTTTCGAGCAAATGCAATGCAGGTGCAGAAATTGCTGGAGACGTCATCGAAGACGTGGCGGCGAAGGAGATGACATCAGACGCGTAGGATCTAGATTTTGTACGTGTGTGTTAGTCATGATTTGCGACGTGGAAGAATCGTCATGGGAGGGGCCCACTGACCCGGTCGGGTCAGACTTCCTTGGCCCCCAGCAGTCGAGTTCAGGGACGATGATAACAATAAGAATGACCATTCGGTTCAAACTACGAGTCCCCGGAGCAAAACTTTTTAATTCGATTTTAGCATAAAAAAACAAATGAGTTCGCGATGTATGCCATCTAAAACAGATGTATGGTTTATTGAGTTAATGTTGATTTATTTGCTTGCTTTTAGGATAGAAAACACGAATACAATTGAAAGATCAGCAAGGTGGTATATGACACTTTATGAGAATGATAGATGGGTTTATGTCGTAGAAGTAGCCATTTTATTTTATTAGGCTGGTATGAATTCAAGTATTAGATGAAGGGCCAAGGCATAGCTGGCAAAAGTTCGAGTTACGACGGTAGCAAATAACTCTTCCATTTAGATATCGTTCAGTATCTAATTTACTTCCCTTCATTTCATCGGTTGATTGGCGATGAGAGATGTTTGGCACGAGTATTATCATGTTTGTATCTGTTGGGAATCAATCAGAGAACCAAGCACATTATTGACGGGTGACTCATATCTGGATGAAGACTAATGAGAGAGAGGTCATAGAAGGAAAAATCTGTTAAGGTTTTTAATAACGAATTCTGTTACGGTTTTTTATAACAGAATTCTATTACAATTTTTTATAATAATATTTGATTATGATTTTACTATATCTGGAATTTAGGTATTATTTGTAGGAATCATTGTAAACCTAATGTAGTGTATGCTACTGTTTGACCAATCCAATTTTTTTTAAAAAAAATTATAATCCAATTTTAAAGTTTTTAACCTGAAGATGATCAATCTGGATCTATTAAAATTTTCCATGTGACTAAGATAAATATGAAAAATACTCATGTTTAAGATCTCCACAATCGACTCATCGCTGTAAACAACCGTACTCTACTTGGGTGCTAGAACCGTGGTCGCAAACGCAGCCATTCTATTAGGTTGGGGTTGTTCGACCCCTATGAGTTGACATAGTTGGTACTTGTATAAATCGTTGCTCTAATAGATTTTAAGGGTAATTTTCAACGGATGTAAAATGTCTCGTTGGGTGCCTAATCTCCCTATGCAAAAGGTCATTGTAAATATTTTCTGTGATTTATCTGCCTATATCTAACCGGTCGACGATACTGAACTATTTGAAATGAATATCATCACTTGATGCGGTGATAAGGAGGGGCTCATCCTGTGGAGGATGCTAACACGGTAGAGGTCAAAGTCAAGTCGGTAAACGCTCAGGTATTATCGGTCGGACGGGCGGTCATGTCACCCAATCGGGAGGTAGGGTGCCTGATCCGACATCACCTCTAACTCGGCCATGCGCCGAACAGCCGATGCTCAACAATGGAAGATTTCCCAATATATGTAGAATTTGTGCCGAGCAGCAGGACTCGGGGTAGATGCAGTAGAATATCGGCCGACCAGATGAGATACAGGTGCGGTGAAGTGCTAGCTAAGCAGACAGGTGTACCAAGTTTGCTATGTATAGGTCGAGCGGCATTCCCGCTCGGCCTAACTATGGATCTACAGGGTTGTCCCTCGATATCCTTTTGGGAGTTAGTACCGTTGACAGACGGCATAGTCAGACAGAAGATCGTACGGCAGAAGATTCCACTGTCACTTCAGAGATATGCTCGGCCTGTTAAGGTACTATGTCACAGACACTTTATTGACAAGTCCTTTCAAGGAAAACTTAGGGAAGTGTGCTTGCCTTGGGAAATGTGTCATGAGAAGCATGCACGCATGATATAGGAGCTCTATATAAAGGGGGGTCCAAGCATCGACGATGGTATGCGCAATACACTATTATTGCTACTGTTCATTCTTGTTGTTGCTCCTCTTTCCACTTCATCGCCGATGACTAACTTGAGCGTAGGAGGGCCAACGCCGGGGACCCCTTCCCAAGCCTCGGCCTAACTATGGATCTACAAGGTTGTCCCTCGACATCCTTTTAGGAGTTAGTGCCGCTGACAGACGGCATAGTCAGACAGAAGATCGTACGGCAGAAGATTCCACTGTCACTTCAGAGATATGCTCGGCCTGTTAAGGTACTATGTCACAGACACTTTACTGATAAGTCCTTTCAAGGAAAACTTAGGGAAGTGTGCTTGCATTGGGAAATGTGTCATGGGAAGCAAGCACGCATGCTACAGGAACTCTATATAAATGGGGGTCCAAGCATCGGCGATAGTATGTGCAATACACTATTATTGCTATTATTCATTCTTGTTGTTGCTCCTCTTTCCACTTCATCGCCGGTGACTGACTTGAGCGTCGGAGGGCCAACGCTGGGACCCCTTCCCTGGCTCGGCACTGACATGGGTTGTGTTGCAAGTCTGAGTAGAATCTACAGGTAGTCAACAGGAACACCGCATCCTCAGTATTCTATTTCAACAGTTTTTGGACAGGATCATCACCTTTTACTCTAAGTAACAATCAAACTGTGATGACTCTCATTATCCATCAAGCACCTTGTCACTACACTGTAACCCGTGAGCTTATTTGATCCTTCCATGCTCAATGTAGAAATAATATTTTAGAGGTTGATTAGGTATAAATTATGTTCTGGATGGTACTCAAACGGCGAAGCGGGAGTTACCTTTAAGTTTGGCGATAAGTTTATTACAGGATATCATTTCATCCCTTATTTTTTTTTTTACTAGTAAATCATATCATTTTATTAAGGAATAATATCTGACGATACAATAATGACCAACCAAGAGGGAGATTCCCCGTTCATCCAACAAAAAGGTGTAGGAGGTAAAAGAGCAAAACGAGTTAAAGAATGAGCTACTATCACCGGCTTCACGAGCATTTCTTTGATTTCCTAAGCACACGAGCCAATATATCCAAGATCAGAGGCTGAATCCTCTTATTCGCATTTGCGGACTAAAGGGTGGTTTGTTTACATGCATTGATAGAGATTGATAGCCCCCACCTATAAATATAGGTGGGGGTCATCAATCCCCATTAATACATGTAAAGGGTGTAAAAAGAAGAATAGGGAGAGAGCAATAAAATCTATTATTCATTGATATTTGTCCTAAGGATAATATAATATATAATGTTCAAAAAAAATACTTGGTCAATTAACTAATTAATAAATAACAAAATTATTCTAAGAATAATTCTGAAAATAATTATAACAGAATTATTAGAATAATCCCAATACTAATATGATTTGATTTAGTAATTTGATCCGGTCAATTTTGATAATTCTATTTTATCTTTTTTACCCCCCCCCCCCCAACAAACTTAACGGGAGATCTCTGACGTTGAGTTTGCTTGTTAACTTGTTGAAACGTTTTCTGGATAGTGGCTTAGTAAAGATGTCAGCGATTTGATCTTCAGCAGAAATATAAGAGACAGATAATTGCTGAGTTGCCACACGTTCACGAACAAAATGAAAATCAATTTCCATATATTTTATACAAGCATGAAAGATTGGATTTGCTGTAAGATATGTTGCTCCAATATTGTCGCACCAAATTTTTGGTGCAATATTTGATGCGAGATGAAGTTCAGAGAGAAGTGATTGAAACTAAATAATTTTTGACGTTGTATTTGCTATAGCTTTATATTCTGCCTCAGTGCTTGAACGAGATACCGTAGGTTGCTTTTTCGAATTCCATGATATAAGATTTCATCCAAGAAATATTGCATATCCACTAGTAGAGCGTCTATCTTCAGGAGAACTTGCCCAATCCGCATCACTATATGCATGTAAATCTCGAGACGATTGGTGATATAAAAGAAGACCATATAGAATAGTACCTTTGAGATAGCGAAGGTAATATCAGGGTGTCTGATAGTGACATATTATAAGACCCCAACAATACTTCGATAAATCTGTGGATTAGATAAAGCAGGAGAGGATGAAGTTGGAGAATTGTTTATAGCAATTGGTGTAGAGACCGGACGTGCTCCATCCATTTTGGTTCTTTGAAGAAATCCAGTAATGTATTTGCTCTAAGAGAGAAGATAGTCATCCTCACGTGGAATAAGCTCAATACCAAGAAAAAAATGAGTAATACCCAAATCTTGAGTAGGAAATTCTTGATTGAGAAGACTTAATAAAGTTGTGATACTCTTGTAATCATTGTCGGTTATCAGAATGTCATCCACATAAATAAGAAAAAATATCATATTTCCATCATTATATTTGTGAAATAGAGACGAGTCAGTCTTTGATTCACAAAATCCTTGAGCTTGTAACCAATTAGATAGTCGATGAAACCATGCACGAGGAGTTTATCGAAGACCATATAAGGATTTCTTGAGTTAGCAAACATGAGATGGAAATTGTGGATGAATGAACCCAGGTGGTTGCTTCATAAATACAGTTTCCTCAAGATGACCATGGAGAAATGCATTTGAAATATCCAATTGTCGTACAAGCCAATTAGAACTAACAGCTATTGATAATAATAGTCTGACAGATGTAATTTTCATGACTGGGCTAAAAGTGTCATTAAAGTCAATACCTGGTTGTTGACTAAATCCTTTAGCTATAAGTCGAGCTTTGTATCTTTCAAGAGAACCATCAGCTCGATGCTTAAGACGGAATACTCATTTAGAGCTCACAACATTCATTGAGGGAGTGCGCGGAACTAGAGTCCATGTTTCATTACGAAGAAGTGCATCAAATTATGTAGCCATTGCACTACGCTAGTTTGGATCCTTGTTTGCTTGTGTAAAACAGGTTGGTTCAATAGATTTTGAAGAGACCACTAGAGCTCGTGGAAGGAGATATCGAGTTGCATTTGGTGGGCAACGTTCATAAATATCACTAATGGGAAGCATGCGACGAGGAGCATTATCATCTGAATCACTTGTTGACGACAACGAGGAAGTAGACTCACATGGTGATGTAGATGACGGACTTGCATTATCCGAGGAACCAAAGAGCATATTATCTTCGATTGGCGAGGCTTCTAAGATTGGAGCAGCAACCTGAGATGATTCTGATGGTATAGGAGAGTTATTAGAGAGCTCCAGAGCAGGACCTAGGATGCCATCACTTCTGATAATATTAAGTGGCATTAAGAAGGTGCCACTTGTATCTGGAGGAGAAATTGAAGAAGCTACCGAAAAAGGGAATAGAGACTCATCAAAAGTAACATGTAGTGAAATATAAATTCGTCCTGTTGGTATATGCAAGCAACGATAACCATGGTGCAAATTGCTATAACCAAGAAAAACACATTGTAGTGAACGAGAGTCAAGTTTGTGTTTAGAATAGGGGTGTAACCATGGATAACATGCGCAACCAAAAATTCGAAGGAAAGTGTAATCAGAGTTTTAATTATAAAGTTTTTCAAAAAGACATTTATGATTGAGCAATGGAGTAGGAAGTCGATTTATAAGATATACTGCAGTGCTAACAGCTTCATCCCAAAATTTGCACGGAATCGATGCATGATGAAGAAGAGTTAAGGCAGTTTCAACTATATGTCTATATTTTCTCTCAGCAGAGCCATTTTGTTCTGGAATATGAGGACAAGAAACTCGATAAACAATTCCACAAGAGACAAGATGACGATGGAGAGCTTGATATTCGCCTCTCCAATCAGAATGAAAAGAGAGTATTTTACGATTAAAAGATCGTTCAACTTGAATTTAAAAATTATAGAATATATCAAATAAATCAGATTTCCTTCTCATAGGATAGAGCCAAGTATATTTACTAAAATGATCAATGAATGTAACATAATATTGAAAACCTTGATTAGACAAAATAGGTGCAAGGCCCCAAACATCAGAATGAATTATTTCAAGTGGAAAATTAAAAACATGATCAGATGAAGAGAAAGGTAGCTTATGACTTTTAGATTCCATGCAAGCCCTACATGAATGAGATGGAGAGGAGGTAATAGAAGTAGGTAAATCATACCTATTGATGATTGACTGAACAATACGAAGGGAAGAATGACCAAGTTGAGCATGCCAAGCTGGTTTATTTGTGCGTTCACCAACAAAAGCTTTGATTGAAGAACTCTAAAGACAATAGAGGCCATTTTTTATTCTCCCATAAAACACAATAGCATTTGTTCCTCTATCCTTTATAAGATAATGATTATGATGAAACTCAAAAATGACATTGTTATCAAGACAAAACTTACGTGTAGAAAGTAAATATTTAGTGATAGATGGAATATGAAAGACATTGCGCATGTAAAAAGTTCGATTAGATAAATGAACATATGTGTTTCCAAGATTAGCAATTTGCAAACCTGAACCATCGCCTACTTGCACCGTATCTGAGCCATAATATGGCATTACGTCTGTAAGGATATTATAATCTAATGTGACATGATGAGTTACTCCAGTGTCAATATACCAATCAGTAGATGAAAACTCTGGGGTTTTACCACAAGTAGGCACATACGAAAGAACTTTAGGATATACTTGTGAAATAGATGGTTGTCTTGAGGCTATAGGACCACCAATGAAATTTGAATCAAATGGACTAGGACATTGAATATCAAAATGTCCAATTCCAAGACAAATTTGACATTTTACCCTAGACCAATTAAGTCTTTTAGGACATATATTTCCAGTATGACTAACGATATGACAAATCTGACATCGGTCTGAACTTTGCTTTTGGTCTCTTTGATGTCATCGAGTATTTACCATCTAAAGTAAAAAATACTTGTCTGGCGGCAGTGGAGAAAAAAAAACCACAGAGACGAGAAAAAAAATAGAGATTAAGGAAGAGGAAAAAGAAGCAAAGGGGTTGGTCGTGGAAGAAAATAAGAAAATTAAAACACGTAGGAGAAAAAAAGAGGCTTGAGGGAAAAATTTAAAATTCGTCGTTTATACGATCTCCGCCTCAAGGAATTGAGAGAAGATAAAAAAGAGATGACTCTGATACCATGTAAAAAGAAGAATAAGGAGAGAGCAAGAAATAATATAAGAGCAATAAAATCTATTATTTATTGATATTTGTCCTAAGGACAATACAATATATAATGTTCAAAAAAATACTTGGTTAATTAACTAATTAATACATAATAGAATTATTCTAAAAATAATTCTGAGAATAATTATAACAGAATTATTAGAATAATCTCAATACTAATATGATTTGATTTGATAATTTGATCCAATCAATTTTGATAATTCTATTTCATCTCTTTTAGAGGAATCATCTTATTATCCGTAAAGATGGAGGATCTCCTCTGCCAAGATCATCAGATGGGTTCATGATTGGTTGCACGACCATCTGTGAATTAGAAAAAACTAGAACATGATGAAATCCCCTATGTTGAACCAACTGCAGCGTGCCTTTAGTGTCATAAGCTCTGCATGCACGACTGAAATATTCTTCACAACCTGATTGCCAAATGCAAACACCAGCTGCTATCTGAATTTCGGATCACTCCAACAACACCATAGATATTTAGTTGTTCATTGAATGTCGTGTCCACATCAATCCGGAGATGTCCAACTGGAGGTGGAGATCAATAGCTTGGAGAGACAGTATCACAGATGGTGGCCCAACAGTCCTCTATAAACCTATCATTCCATTGCTTTGGCAAAGATCTACATGTGTCTCCATCAGTGTGCATAAACCGAAGTCTACCGCACCTGACACTCCGTGTTCGACACGCGAATCTCTCAAAATCTGATTTGCTCAGGTGCTCCATCATCCATATGCAGATGTCTAATGTCTAACGTGAGACGTCCTCAAACCGATTATAATATTGGCTTATACCTTTGGCTTTCTAAAAACCCCAAGTTTCCCAACAGAAGCATACCGTAACTTTAGAGGAGGCACATACCAAACACCAAGACGTGATATGCTAACAGATTCGATCCAGTTGTATCACGAGAAATTCGCCACCAAAAGATTTGAATTTTCAACGGAATAGTGAGAAGGGTATTGCTAAACGGCCAGAATCTGGCCAGCTAGAATATATGCATGCATGCATATGCATGAGTATTTTAGTAATTTCATATGACCACATTAATTATATGCATGTCCATGCATGCATTTTAATTGGGAGATAGGGATTTCTAGCTGGCC
This sequence comes from Zingiber officinale, assembly GCF_018446385.1. NCBI lineage: Eukaryota > Viridiplantae > Streptophyta > Magnoliopsida > Zingiberales > Zingiberaceae > Zingiber > Zingiber officinale. The sequence continues at coordinate 6,606,313 of NC_055989.1, read as the reverse complement.
AGATTCTGGCCAGCAAGATTTACTCTAGTGAGGGGTATTGCTAAACGGTCAGAATCTGGCCAGCTAGAATATATGCATGCATGCATATGCATGGATATTTTAGTAATAGTGAGAAACCAAAGAAATTTCCACCATTTCTGCATCGGGCATTTTACTTGGTTTTCAGGAGGATTCTGAAAGCCAATCCCAATGTTGTATCCCTCTTTAACTGAGTATTTACCTTTTGCATCGAACTTCGAGAACCTCGAATCCAAAGAGAGGCTGTGGAAGTGGAATACGTAGTAGCTCGTCCACAACATAGGGAAGGAAATTGTTTCTTACCACTTGAATGCCCCACCCTCCATCATGTATAAGAGTGTTCACCGTGTTGTGGTTTATTGCTGGAGCTGCACGGTTGACAAGCCGATTACGGAAACTGGGAATCCACTTATCTTGGAAAATGTCTCCAATAAAGACCTTCCTCCAGTAAATTACGACTCCCCATTAGAGAACGCCATATGCAGGATGGGTTGTTTCCAAGAGACAATTCCATGATATCGGCATGTTTAAAATATTGAGTGATCATGTCTAGAAATTGAGTCAAACGGACCATCGGATGAGGTGGCTGGAATGTTGACTAAATCGTTATGATCCGAAGGAAGATATACTGAGATGACTTCTATGTTGACTAAGTCGTTAGAAGTCCTCTGGTAAACGCTACCTGCAGCCAACAATCGGGTCGCCTCGGGTCTCTGATACCCCAATGCTTGAAGTAGATCCAACAAATATATAAGGAACAGAATAAATAGTAAAATAATGAAAGGAATGTAGAATAAGTATGATAATTTACCTTGGCCCAAAAGGGCGCCCTCCGGTGGATCGATGAGCTGGTCGGAGCGCTGCTCGAGTTGTCGTGTCCTTGAAAGGTAGATGACTCTGAGCAGGATGAAGAGCTGGATCTGACGCCACCTAGTCGAGCGCAACCTGGATCCGAAAGACGACATGCATGCCGGGACCTAGCAGCAACACGTAGACTGGGATATGACATTGGCGCGTAGGCCGGGATATAAGATCGGCGCGGGGCGGGATGTGACAACAACACGTAGGTCGGGATATGACATCGACATGTAAGACGGGATGTGACAACGGTACATAGGCTGGCAAGTCGGGATGCGATACACAAACTGGATCGACGTAGGGGTCGAAACTCCACAAAAGCAAAAAGATCAGCGATCGACGACAACCCAAAGTACTGAGGGCGATGACACACACCAGAGATGGCACATGGAGACGACTACTCTAGTGGTGTTGTGCCAACGATGGTCGACCACGGATAGAGGGGCTGGCGTGGTAGCTTACTACGGTAGTGGCAGTCGGCGAAGGCAACGAGAGGGGAATGACTACGGCATGCCTTGCGGAGTGATGGGGACGACATTGTCCTCATGGAGTTGCTGCTTGCTGGGGTGGGTGACGTCGGGTCTCTCCTGTAGCGGTGGCTGCGTAAAGAGGAGGAGAAGAAGAAGAGGGGGCGACCCATAACAGAAGCGGTCGGGTGAGAGACAATGAGGACAGTGGGCTTTCAGCGTGCCGGCGAGCTCAGGAAGAGGTCGTTGCAGGTGACGTCGAATGCCTCCCGGGGCAACAGCAGTGCTCTCTGGCGGCATTGGCCTGGACAGCAAAGAGCAACGTGCACGAGGAGAAGAGCGTGAGAGGGAGGAAGAAGGTGACCTCCTTGGCAGCGAAAAAGAATCTCGAAGAAGGAAGCCCCCCTCCTTGTGGTGGCGGCGGCAGCGAAGCCCAATGATGCTGCCCTCTCTGTTGAACAATGCCTCCACTCCTCTTAAAGGCTTAAACATTGATTTGACTAAAATGCCCCTCCTTCTCTCCTTAATTCCTCCTAGGTCCCTAAGATATATCTGTATCACAAGTATCCCCTTCAAGTCTAGTTGAAGGAGGCACAAGTCCGACTGACTGGACCAAGCCTCACGTAAAATGGAATTGCTACTAAATACAGAATCATATCGATGGGCTTATCTTATAACATCGAACGAGTGGTTGTGATGATGCTCAGCAAGTGACTAAAATAATCCCAAGCCAGTGATGAAAAATATTGTCGAGCGTATGCCAAGTAGGCGATCGGGCGAATGTCGGGTGATTGACTGAACAATATCAAGCAGGTGGTGGGGTGATTCTGAGCAAAGCGATCAGACTGTTATGCGAATGCAAAGCAAGAAACAAACTGGGTATCAACCGGGTGGTGAATGCGGGGCAGAGCGACGAGTGAGACGCGAGCGGCAAGTGCCGAGCAGAGCGGCGAGTGAGGTGCGAGCAATGAATGAGATGAATGTCGACCAGGCAATGAGTGTCGAATAGAGCGGCAAGTGAAACCAGCACCTGATCAGGGAGAGAACCCGGTCGACTAGTCGTTGTGCCCGACCGAGAGGTCGTTGGCCATGAGAGCCCTGCTCACTTATAACTCGCTCTTGGGCGAGAGTCTGAAAATCCGACTGAGTGAATTCGATCAGACGACCGAATGGTACCCAACGGATGCCAAGTAAATGGAAGAATGTCGAGTGTGCGTATAAATAGAACAAGGCGAAAGACCGACTAGTGCCGGGCGAGAGATCGAAGAAATGCCAACCGAGCACTCGGGAGAATGTCGAGCGAGTGGAAAGACGATTGGTGAACGGAGTCGAGCGCAGGATCGAGAAAATACAGACCAAGCAATCGGGAGAACACTGAGCAGGTGGAAAGACGATGGGCGAGCAGAGCTGAGCACGCGATCAAAAAAGTATTGACCAAGCAATCGGAAGAACACCGAGTAGGTGGAAAGACAACAGACAAGGGGATATGAGCGCATGACTAAGAAAATATCGACCAAGCAACAGTAAACCATGAACGGACGATCGAAAAATGATGACTGGGTGACTGTAAAATGCAAACAAGCGACCAAAAAATGTCGATCGAGCAATAGGGAGAATGTCGAGCGAGTCAAAAGACAATGGGCGAGCAGAGTCGAGTGCGCAACCGAGAAAGTGTTGATCGGACAGCAGAAACAATGTCAAGCTAAACCAAGAGGTGGATGGCGAACAGGAGCGAAACTCGTGAGCTGAGTGAGAGTAGATCCCGTGAACGGAGTGGACATGGAGCCCATGAGATCAAAGGCGAACGGGAGCAAAGCCCTTGAGCCAAGCAGACACAGAGCTCGTGAATCGAGCTGGAGCAGATCCCGAGAGATCAAAAGGCACAACGTCGATGCCCTAAGTGGGCGTGAAGCCCATCAAAGACGAATGCACGAGGAGGCAAAGCTAGGGATCTGAGTGGGCGTGAAGCCCATGAGCCAAGTAGCGAGTGAGATGCGAGAGCATGCTCGCTTATAACTCGCACGGGGCTGAGAGTCTGAAAAGCCGACCAAGAGGTAGTTGGTCGTGAGAGCATGCTCGCTTATAACTCGCACTAGGGTAAGAGTCTGGAATGCCGACCGGGAGGTCATTGGTTGCGAGAGTAGACTAGCTTATAACTCACACTGAGGAGAGAGTCTAGAACACAGATCGGGAGGTCGTTGGTCGTGAGAGCATGCTCGCTTATAACTCATACTGGAGCGAGAGTCTGGAACCCAACCAAGAGGTCATTGGTCATAAGAGCATGCTCACTTATAACTCACACTAAGATGAGAGTCTAGAATGCCGATCAGGAGGTTGTTGGTCACGAGAGCAAGCTCTCTTATAACTCGCACTGGGGCGAGAGTCTGGAACACTGACCTGGAGATTGTTTGTTGCGAGAGCATACTTGCTTATAACTCGCACTGAGGCGAGAGTTTGGAACGCCGATCTGGAGGTCGTTGGCGATACTTCAGTCCAAGACCGATGACGATACTCTGGTTCAGTGACGATACTCTGGTTCAGTGGCGATACTCTGGTTCGCGGCCAGTGAAGATACTCTGGTTTGAGACCAGTGATGATTCTCCGGTCTGAGACCAGTGGTGATAGCTCGACCATGAACGAGGGAGGTTAAGCCCTGAAGTTTATAGAAGTGGAGCTCATAGCAATACGAGGGAGCAGAGACCGTACAATAGGAGGAAGCAGAGCAACGTGGGTAGAAAGTACAAAGCCTGTAGATGTAAGAGATGTTGGGATATGTCTAATGCGGTGTGTGCTAAAATACGTTTTGTAAACATGCACAGCGGAAAATAAAACAATAATAATTTCTAAATTATTACATCACACACACCACACACATACAAGGATACAATATGTTAAACATGATTGCATAATTAAATTTTTACGGAAAGTAAATTTACGCTAAGTTTACCTTAGAGATTGTTGGTGTAATATCCCCTGGGTCAAGGTTGACTAACCTTGAGTTGGCTCAAACCTGAGTCTTGATGTTTAGGTTTTAATGTTTGACAATACATGGAGATTACATGTGCAATCATTCGATTGGGGAGATTGCTGGAGCAATTTCCCTCTAGTCAGGGTTTGACCAGATTGTTGTGAAGAAGAGTCAAATAGGTCAAAGTTGACCGGATACTTGACTAGAAAAGTTCTAACTGGAGGTTAGGCATTTGAGAAATCCTAGTGAGTGAAGCCAGGTGAAAGTTCCGTGAGTGAAGTCGGGCAATGGGAAAATCCTAGTGAGTGAAGCTAGGTGAAAGCCCTGGTGAGTGAAGTTAGGCAGATGAAAGTCCCGGTGAGTGAAGCAGGGCAGTGAGAAAATCCTGGTGAGTGAAGTCAGGTGAAAATCCTAGTGAGTGGAGCTAGGTGAAAGTTCTAGTGAGTGAAGCCAGGCAGAGGAAAGTCTTAGTGAGTGAAGCTAGGCAAAAGAAAAGTCCTGGTGAGTGAAGCCAGGCACGTGGAAATCCAAGTGGGTCAAGGTTAACCGGACACCTGGTGTTGGAAACCCCGAGTAGGTCAAAGGATTAACCGGATACTTGGAAAAAGAAAATCCATATGAGTCAAGGTTGACCGGACATTTGATGGAAGTCCAAGTGGGTCATGGAGGACTAGACACTTGGCACGAGACGGTAAGTCCAAGTGGATCAAGGTTGACCGACACTTGGCACAAGGAGAAAATACCAAGTGGGTCAAAGGATTGACCGGACACTTGGTGAAGAAGTCCTAGCAGGTCAAGGTTGACCGGATGCTAGGCATGAGGTCCCAACAGGTCACGATTAACTAGATGTTGGGTTTGGGGGCCTTGGACTTGAGTTTAGCTAAGTCCAAGGATGGTCAATCGATCGACTGATCGATTGAACCAGAGCCCAATCGATAAGTCAATCGATTGGCTGTATGGCTTACCCAATCAATCAGTCGATAAATTGGGCACCACCAATCGATCGGTCGATCGATTGGGGAGCTAGAAATCGCGCGAAGTTGTTATAAAGGTTGAATCGATCAGGCGATCGATTCAAGCATTTTTCAGAAAGTATAGAAGAAGGTTGAATTGATCAGTCGATCGATTCAGCCTCCCTAATCGATCAACCGATCGATTGGGAGGCGACCGTTGCGCAGGATAAAGTCGTTGGTGAGCGTCTTTCTCCGCAATTCTTCCACTCCACTTCCAGCGATCACTCTCAGAGATTCACGCCAGTTCTTGAAGCTTTCTTGGAGCAAAGTGTTGCTACACTTCCAAGATCAAGAGGCGTTTCACACAAGAAGAAGAAGCCAGGGTTAGTGTTTCATGTTGTAAATCTTATAAGATTTTACTTGTATTTTCTTTCCTTTTCTTTCTTCTTGTATTGAGAGTTTGTACAAGGCTTCTTTGCCTTCAGTAGTTACTGAGAAGGAGTATTTTAATTAGTGAAGTGTATGTCGCGTGTGGATCCTTTGATTAGTCATCTCTTCTTGAGGTGGATACCAAGTAAATCCTTTGTGTCAGCTTTGCAAGTTTGCTTCGAGTCCATTCCACTACAACAACATCATCATGAAGCAAGAAAACAAGCGCGATGAGCTATTCACCCCCCCCCCCCTCTAACACAAATCGACCCTAACACAGATGACTTGTAATAAGAAAGACATCAACTATAGCGACGTTGTCGAACCTTACCTCTATTTGTATCCATATCGAGCTCCTCAAGACAACTCCTTGAGTACAAGTCTCTCCTTCGAAAGTTACTAGCCATGAGTGAAGAAGAGGGATCAAGAGGAAGAGAAGCACACAAGGGAGAGTTTTCTCCCTTGTGGTGGTCACGACAACAAGGGGAAAGGCTCTCCTTGTTGGTGGCTGCAAAGAGAGAGGGGAGAGGGAGAGGAGAAAAGAAATTGTGTTAAGGTTTTCAAAAACCTAAGAAGTCAATTAATGATCTCATGTGTATAATTTTCTCTCAACCATATCAATATATAGCCCTCATTAATAAATTGGATTAGAAAGACCAAATCCAATCCATTATCCCTTAACCAAAAATTATCTCATTAACCCCTTGTTTGGTTCACAACTAAGCCAAGTTGGTTCATGACTAATTCATGATTAAACCAAATATGGTTCAACTCTTCTATAAGAGATGTGGCTCATCCATACTTCTATTGTGATAAATATTTTCATATTTGTCTTATGTATGGTTCAGTCAAACATTTATTACTTGATCTAAGAATCCTATTCTTTAATTTATTTTATGTCTTTTAGAGACTCGTTAGTGCGTGTGACCCAATAGGTTCCCGATTTACCTTGGTCGTCCATAATTAACTACTTAATTATAGAACATTCATGAATGACACATAGTAGTACATCATGATCACCAATTAGCTACAAAATCATAGTTGATCTTAAAATTAATTCTAAACCTTTCATCAGCTATAGTGAGTCGTGACTTGTTCCTTTCACTCATCTTATACCCACTTGGTTCAGGATATGGTCTATGTGTCTTGTCCCCATTAGGCTGACTACGTCACACCTAGCCCAAGTAACACTTCCTCGTTCTGCATATTCAAATTATTTGTACATGTATATAAGAGTCTCGCACTCTTAAGATGTGATGCTTTGGTCAAAGACTTTGAGTAATAATCCTAACGAGTGACCATAGGATATACGTCTTCTCGCAAGGAGAGGTAAATCCTCTGTGGACTATCCAAACACCTTCGGGCACTTCAACTTATACCCAATCATCCCGAGTCCACGCCTTAATGAGATGCTTGCTTAAGATTTTAAAGTATAAGTCTCCATGACCAAGATGACTTATATATCTCAAGTCGAAGAAAACTTGCACTCGTGTTGTAGTAAGAACTTCACAGACATATCTATATATATATGTAGAGAACCATATGAAGTCTTACAGTGAGAGTCACTCTAATGAACTAGTTACCATAACCAGCATCCACATTTAACTCTCGATATCCCAATGTCTTCAACCAGTGAAAAAACAACTGCTTAGCTGAACCAAGGAGTATAACCCGTGCTAGTCTTATAAAATTAATGGTGTCTGAATACATCAATTCGACGACTAGGGAAATTTTAGCATATTTATAATTGTACATGTAGAGATAATCACTAGTTGCGATCGAATCATAAATTCTCTCATGCTATGAATTATATTACGGACATTCAATAAATGAATTTAAGAAACCAAACATATAATATGCACTCAAATAGTGAAACTATAGTTATCAAATAAATAGAAGAAAAAAACGTAAGGTGATTGTCTTAGGACATCCCTTAAATTCTAACAAGAGGATGCAAAACCTCATAGGTGGAGGGTTCTTTATAAATTATAAATAGTTGCTCGTGACTAAGATGGAAAGGAACAAACCGTTGAAATAGTCATAGTGTAATTAAGTATTAGTTTATCTTAACTAATAAATTACACTGATACACTCCAAGTATATTGAGTAGGACCATTTTAGGTAAGTTCTTTTTGTACTGACTTTATAAAAGAACTAGACCTTAGTTATTATGGAAGTGTGTGCTCTTAATCCTAATATAATAACAAACACATATATTTAGTATTTATTTCTTTGACTTATCAATGGGTGAGATTTAGCTCGATAAATCAATAAGCCCGATAAGTTAGAAAATGATATTACTTATAGTGTGTGTTGTTAATTATAGAAGGAAACTGTGTCCTAGTAATCTATGTTGAGAATGACCCCAAGAGGAGCTCATAAGGATTGTCATGTTAAACCCTGTAGGTGGACTTAGTCCGACATGACGATAAGGTTGAGCGGTACTACTCTTGGACTAAGATATTAATTAAGTGAGTTGTTAGTAACTCATTTAATTAGTGGACATTCATTATCTTAAACACAGGGAGACTAACACACTCATAATAAGAAGGAGCCCAAAATGTAATTTGGGATTGGTGCGGTAGTTCAATAATAGTTCTTTAGTGAATGAATTATTATTGATGAAATTAAGGTATGTGTTCGAGGCGAACACAGGATGCTTAATTTCATCGGGAGACCAAAACAAATTTCTCCTCTCGGTCCCTATCATAGCCTCTTAATTATAGAGTACTATACCCACCTATACCCACCTTTTTACCCATCCTATAGGGGCCGGCCAAGCTAGCTTGGAGTCCAAGCAAGGGTCGGCCAAAGGCATGGTTCATGGGTTCATGAGGTGGTCGACCCTATCTCGAACCCAAGCTTAGGTGGCCGGCCCTATTAAAATAAAAAGTAATTTTATTTTTAAAATTTTTCTTATATAGATTCCATGGTTTTAAAAGATAGTTTAAAATTTAAAACTTTCCTTTTATAGCTTTCTACAAAAGATTAAGAAAAGATTTGAAATCTTTCCTTATTTGTAGATTGAAAGGTAGATTTTAATTTTGAGAAAACTTTCCCTTTTTAACCATGTTCATGATTTAAAAGAGAGTTTAAAAATTAAATATTCTCTTTTATTAGTTTTTACAAAAGATTAAGAAAAGATTTGATATCTTTCCTTATTTGTAGATTAAAAGGAGATTTTAATTTTTAGAGATAACTTTCCTTTTTAAAAACCATCCACATGTTTAAAAGAAAGATTTTAATTTATAAAATTTCCTTTTTACAAACCATCATGAAGGGAAAAATTATTGGAGAAATATTTTATAAATTTCCGGAAGCAAATTAGGAAGTTTTAATTCTTGTGTGAATTAAATTTTCCTTGATTGGGATTAGAATAGTGGCCGGCCATATGGTTTGAGAAAAGGAAATTGATTTTAAATCAATTAAATTTTCTTTTTCATGACAAAGGAATTAAGAAAGTTTTTATTAAAATTTCCTTATTTGCCAAGACCAAGGAATATAAAAGAGGGGGTAAAGGTGCCTTCATGGGTGATAACCTCTATTCTATTTTTCTCCTCTCTTTTTCTCCTTGGGTGTGGCCGGCCCCTCCTCTTTCTCTCTTCCCTTTCTTGTGGTCGAAACCTCTTCAATGGTGGAGTTGCTTTGATGGCCGGATCAAGCAAGGAGAAGAAGGAGAGAAAGGAAGCCTAGTCTCTAGCATCCCTTTGAGCATTGGTGGTGGTCGAACCTATCCATCAAGAAGGATTCTTGGTGGCCGAAACCTAGAAGGAAGAAGAAGGTGCTTGGTGGTTCTCATCTCGGAAGATCGTTGCCTACACAACATCCGAGGTTAGAAGAGGAATACGGTAGAAGATCAAGAAGTCATTAAAGTTCACAAAGAAAGGTATTACTAGTATTTATTTTCCGCATCATGCTAGTTTATTTTTCTTTGTATGAATTCCAAACACAAAAGGTATTAGATCTAATTTTTTGAATTTTTTTTTTGAGTTTGTGTTTTCTTTGTTTTTAGCATTTGTGATTCGATTGTTCTTTTTGGTTAAATCTAGAGTTATTTAAAGAAATTAAATATTAGCTTTCCTTAAAAGGCTTTGTCTAGGCGGTGGTGGTTGCTCCCATATCCAAGAAGGTCATGTTTCTCGCCATGCAGTCCTGGAAGTCAATTTTGGAAATTAATATTTAATGGAATTAATAACATAGGTGGATTTGAATCAATAGTGTTAAGTTCCGCTTGCGATTCAAATATAAATCATTAAGAACAGATAAGTTAAATTTGGAATCAATGATGTTAAGTTCCGTCTGTGATTCCTAATTTAACTTCTAAAAAACACGATAGGTTATTTAAGGAAAGGTTTGACACTTGTACAAAATTTTGTACAGTGGAGTCGGTACGGTTTGTTGGTGCAACCTTAGGTCAAGGTTGACCTGGTTGACCCGACTCGAGTTGACGTGACTCGAGTTGTATTTTGATGTTTGACTTGGGAAGATTGTCGGTGCAACCTTAGGTCAAGGTTGACCTAGTTGTGTTGCATGTTGATGTTTGACACTCGTGAGAGAGTTCTATTCTTGATGTGGGACAAGAATAGATGTTTGGGAGATTATTGGTGCAACCGTAGGTCAGGGTTGACCTGGTTGACCTGATTCGGGAAAAGTCCAAGTATGGAGACTTGGCACGGAAAAGTCCAAGTAGGGAGCTTGGCACTGGAAAAGTCCAAGTATGGAGACTTGGCACGGAAAAGTCCAAGCAGGGCACGCGAAAAGTCAAGTATGGAGACTTGGCAGGAAAAGTCCAAGTATGGAGACTTGGCAGGGAAAGTCCAAGTATGGAGACTTGGCACGGAGAAGTCGAAGAGGGAGCTTGGCACGAGGAAAGTCCTAAGCGGGATGTTAGGCAATGGGAAAGTCTGGTGAGTGAAGCCAGGCGGTGGGAAAGTCTGGTGAGTGAAGCCGAGGCGGTGAGAAAGTCTAGCGGGATGTTAGGCGGTGTGGAAATCTGGTGAGTGAAGCCGGTGAAAGTCCTGGTGAGTGAAGCCAGGCAAGGAAAATCCAGATGGATCGGGGATGATCGGACTTACGGTGTTGGAAAGTCAAGTAGGTCAAAGGTTGACCGGACACTTGGCGAGGAAGTCTAGCAGTCAAGGGTGACCGGATGCTAGGGATGAAGTACCAATAGGTCAAGGTTGACCGGATATTGGTTTGGAAGTCTTGGGACTTGGTTTGGGCAAAAACCAAGCTCGGATCGGTCACCGGACCGATCGATGATCTATGTTGCTCGATCGGTGCGGTGACCGATCGAGATCAACAAAACTCTGTTCGGATTCTTGATCGATCGGTGGCCGTCGGCCAGCAACAGGCGAAAGAAAGCGGTGATCGGTCCGGGCCGATCGAGGCCATCTGATCGATGCGGGGACGTCGAGGAGGCGATGTCGCGGACGAGTTGGGATCGATCGTGGACCGATCGGTGTAACTGATCGGTCCACGGACCGATCGAATGCCTGAAGGTTACGTGCACTAGCGGTCGATGCGGGACCCGATCGGCCTGGCTGATCGGTCCGTAGGCCGATCGGGGTTCTAAGCGTTGACGCAGCGGCTAGTTTCTTCCTTGTTTCTTCTTGGCGGTATAAAGGATCGAGGGCATCTGCCGTGGTCTCTCCTTCTTCCTCTTCTTTCTGCTGAGCTCTGGTGTGCTCTTGAGCTTTGCGTGAGCTTCCTTTTGGCTGGGTCACCTGCTGTTGTAGGCGCTTGAAGCTGCTGCTTCTTCCAGTCGAAGAGAAGGCAAGCAAGAGTTTTCTTACTGTTGTATTTCTTGCTGTCTTTCTTTGTATTTCTGTACTCTCCTTACTTGCTGTTGCAAGAGTGTGTTGTGGCGAGGTTTCTCCACCCATAAGGAGTTTGTATTAGCCGGTTCTCCGGGGACTCATCCACCGACGGATTGACTGGACTCGTCCACCTTACGGACACGCCGAGGAGTAGGAGCCCTAATCTCCGAACCTCGTTACATCGGTTTGTTTGAGGTTTGTATTCTTCTTTTCGTTTCTAGTTTATTTTTCCGCTGCGCTAACGAATTGTAGGAAGAAACGAGCGATTTGGGGCGGCTATTCACACCCCCCCTCTCTAGCCGAGTACGAAGAGATCCTAACAAGTGGTATCAGAGCGAGGCCGCTCTTCATCGGATCAACACCCGTGGGAGCAAAGCTAGAGATGGATCTCTATGGAGAAGATGTCACGATTCAACCCTTCTACGAGTCTCACGACAACTTCACATATTGGAAGGTAAGGATGATGTATTTTCTTAAGACTAATATGTTAAATTGGTTTTGTGTACAAGAAGGGTTTTCCCCTCCGATGGATGAGGAAGGAAAACCTATCAAGAAGAAGGAGTGGACGAAAGAGCAAATCCGACAATCCGAAATCAATGACGAGGTAACGAAAATCATTGAATTTTCTTTACCTAATGATGTTTTGTGTAGGGTAGAAGGATACAATAGTGCCAAGGAGTTGTGGAACAACTTGGCCAAACTTCATGAGAAGAACTCCACTTCAAGTCATGAAGAGGAGACAAGTGAGTCATCAAGTAGCTCACTTCATGGAGATAGAGAATTAGAAGTTGAGGGTTACTCAACATCTAAGGAAGAAGAGGAGGAGAGTTCTTCTTCAAGTTCGGAGCAAGAAGAAGAAGCTTCTACCTCCGGAAGGGATGAAGAAGAGAGCTCGCATCCACCCTCATCCCTAGGTAACTCAAGCATTTTAGTTTCAAATAAATTACATATATTATGCTTTGAGTGTAGGGAGTATGGACATTACAAGAGCAAATGTCCAAAGAGAGTTAGGAAGACTCCACCGGCGCCAAAGGTCAAGGTAGCCGGAGTCCCGACACGCAAGGGCAAGGAGCACGTGGTGTGCTTCCAATGCAAGCGAAGGGGACATTATCGGAGGCAACCTCACAAGGGCAAGAGACCGAGCACATCGATAGGGGGAGCTAAGGCAAACCCTAAGGTAACCTCTAAGGTTCATTTTTGCAACTCTAATAAAATGCATGCTAGGAATTTTATTGCACTTGTCGATAATAACAAGCATGATAACCTTAGGAATCAATACATGTGCTTAGGAGCCAAGCATGTTAGCCTAGATAAGAACAATTCTAGAAATGCTAACCCTAGAATTAACTCATCTAAGGCTAAGGAGAACCTAGGTAGAAACCCCAAAACAACTAGACACATGCCTAGGAATACCTCAAAGAAAAATGACAAATCAAAAATTGAGGTATTAGAGAAGGAGAATCAAGTCTTGAGGTCAAGACTTGATACTTTGGAAAAAGCTCTTAAGAACTTGGAGAAGTCATCTCTAGGGTTTAAGGGTCAAAAACCAAAGCCCAAGGACAAGAAAGGTTTGGGTCACAAACCTAAGTCCCAAGTGGTCAAGCCCACTTACCACAATGTTCCATTCGATTATGAAATAAAACCTAGGGCTAGGAAGACCATTACCAAGGTTACAAGGGGAGTCACCCCTATAGTTGACCTTGATGAGACCCAAATGACCAAGGCTTCAAAGCCTAAGAGGGTCATTAGGAGGGTTGCTAGGGAAGTCATCCCTAGTGAATATTTAGTGAACCCAATGAGCTCAAGTAGGTATTGGGTTCCTAGGAGCATCTTCTCTACCCCATAGATGGGTTAGAGAGTGTCAACTCCAATAAGAAGGGTAGTTAACCCAACTTTGAGGAAATTGACACTCAAGGAGCATTTTCAAGGTTTTTGGGAACCTTTGAAAATGAAATGGAATAATTTTTATCATTCACTCCTTGGAAGAGTAAAGTGTGCCAAAGTGAGAATATATTAATCTTACTTTAAATTGACACAATTTGGGAAAACCTAGAGAAATATCAAATTGGGATTTTGATATTCTCTTAGGTAATCAAGGCAATCCGGGCCTTAATTTAGAAATGCTACTCTTGTAGAATTTTAAATGGTATAAATCAAACAAGAGATCAAGAAATGCCAATTTGGGTTTTGACATTTTCTTGGAGCACTTTTGGCAATCTAGGATTAGAATTTAAGTTAGCTAAGTGATTAAGGATACTTAGATAGGTAATCTAGGTATTTTATTTGTGTTAACTTACCATGGTTGTTTGCCATATGCCATGTCATGATATCATATTTAATTTATGATCATTTGAAATGTCATGATAATGCTTAGGTTATTATATGTCATGCTCTAGTTAAGTTTCATACTTTATGCCATGACATCATGACATTGACACATGTTTTCCATTTATGATATCATTTTATGTCATGTCATCATCTCTTGCATTAATAATCAATTGAATTGATTTAAGGATGAAAAACACATTTTGATATTGAGATCAAATTTGTGTTTAGAAAATGCATGAGACCTTAGTCTAAGATACCTAAACCCATATCTCACATCAAAATTGACATGGATGTGTTTGATACACTTTAGATGTGTGTGAGATATTAGGATCATGAGTTAGGATCAAGGTGCATAGTTCTTGTACCTAGATGAGCCTAATTCAAGAAATGGAGGATCATAGGGAAAGCTTGTGTACAAGTCATGTACATTTAGCCCTAAGATTATGGTCCTAAATTAAAAGGTTTAAAATCATTTTGAAATTGATTTGTAAAACCTTGATGAAGCCATCTTAGTGATAGCATTCATCATTGAACATTGTGATACAAAGTTGAGTTAAACTTGAAATATTTCAAAGTTTTTGAACTTTGTATCAAGATTGAAAAATGGAAGTTATTTTCATAGAAAACTATTTTTCCATGATAGTGTATGATATGAGGAATGTATCCTCAAAGTTTCGTAATTTTTGGAATTTTCTTGAATTTATTAGGAGTTTCTGAATTTCCGGAAGGAGAAATCAGAAATTCTGATTTCAGTGTCTGGATCGGTCCGGGGACCGATCCAGGGAAGTTCTGATCGGTCTGGTGACCGATCAGTGACGATCCAGTGCGATCAGTGAAGGGTGGATCGGTCTGGGGACCGATCCAGGGGGATTCTGATCGGTCTGGGGACCGATCAGTGCGTGCCAGTTTCTGATTTTCAGCTGTTGGTCTGAAATTTCAGCTGGAAATTGGGTTTTGTGGATTTCTAAAGGTTTGAAACTCGCCAAGACATTGTTGGTGCAATGGTCAAGGGAGAGTTGACCTTTAGGGGAAGTTTTACCTAATTGTCAAGGGGGAGTTGACTTTTAGGGGGAGTTTTTACTCCAAAAGACTTTTAAGGATTAGTGATATGGGATTATCATTAAGTTGATTGTTGAGTTTAGTATCAAGGGGGAAATTAAGAGTTTCAAATGAAAGGTATGGGACTTTCATTAGGAAGAAACTCTTGACCTTGATACCCTCCTTTTTCTTTTTGATGTGTGTCAAAAAGGGGGAGAATTATTGGGGAACCCAAGTTAGGTTATCGGGTTAACCTAAGTTTGGGGGAGAAACGTTCAAGGGAGAATATTGGAGTTTGGAAAGAATGTTCAAGGAAGAACATTGGAAAACCTGAGTTAAGGTTATCGGTTTAACCTAACTTGATTATGGTTTTGTCAAACATCAAAAAGGGGGAGATTGTTGGTGCAACCTTAGGTCAAGGTTGACCTGGTTGACCCGACTCGAGTTGACGTGACTCGAGTTGTATTTTGATGTTTGACTTGGGAAGATTGTCGGTGCAACCTTAGGTCAAGGTTGACCTAGTTGTGTTGCATGTTGATGTTTGACACTCGTGAGAGAGTTCTATTCTTGATGTGGGACAAGAATAGATGTTTGGGAGATTATTGGTGCAACCGTAGGTCGAGGTTGACCGTTGACTGATTCGGAAAAGTCCAAGTATGGAGACTTGGCACGGAAAAGTCCAAGTAGGGAGCTTGGCCCTGGAAAAGTCCAAGTATGGAGACTTGGCGGGGAAAAGTCCAAGCAGGGGCTTGGCATGAAAAGTCCAAGTATGGAGACTTGGCACGGGAAAAATCCAAGTATGGAGACTTGGCTGGAAAAGTCCAAGTATGGAGACTTGCACGGAGAAGTCCGGCGGGGAGCTTGCACGAGGGAAAGTCCTAAGCGGGATGTTAGGCAATGGGAAAGTCCCGTGAGTGAAGCCGGAAGGGAAAGTCACAGTGAGTGAAGCCGGGTGAGAAAGTCCTAACTGGGATGTTAGGCGGTGTGGAAATCTGGTGAGTGAAGCCGGTGAAAGTCCCGTGAGTGAAGCGGGCAAGGGAAAATCCAGATGGATCGGGGATGATCGGACTTACGGTGTTGGAAAGTCCAAGTAGGTCGAAGGATTGACCGGACACTTGGCGAGGGAGTTCTAGCAGTCAAGGGTGACCGGATGCTAGGGATGAAGTACCAATAGGTCAAGGTTGACGGATATTGGTTTGGAAGTCTTGGGACTTGGTTTGGGCAAAAACCAAGCTCCGGATCGGTCACCGGACCGATCGGTGATCTGCTGTTTGCTCGATCGGTGCGGTGACCGATCGGATACAACAGAAACTCTGTTCGGTTCTTGATCGATCGGTGGCCGGATCGACAGCAACAGGCGAAAAAAGGCGGTGATCGGTCCACAGGCCGTCGGGCCATCTGATCGTGCGGGCCGTCGAGGAGGCAATGTCGCGAGACGAGTTGGGATCGGTGCGTGGACCGATCCGGTGCTCTGATCGGTCCACGGGCCGTCGATCTGCCTGAAGGTTACGTGCACTAAGCGATCGATGCGGGGACCCGATCGGCCTGATCGGTCGTAGACCGATCGGGGTTCTAACCGTTGCGACGCAGCGGCTAGTTTCTTTGTTTCTTCTTCGCAGGTATAAAGGATCGAGGGCATCTGCTGTGCGTCTCTCTCCTTCTTCCTCTTCTTTCTGCTGCTGAGCTCTGCTGAGTTCTTGAAGCGTTGAAGCTTTGCGTGAGCTTCCTTTTGGCTGGGTCACCTGCTGTTGTAGGCGCTTGGAGCTGCTGCTTCTTCCAGTCGAAGAGAAGGCAAGCAAGAGTTTTCTTACTGTTGTATTTCTTGCTGTCTTTCTTTGTATTTCTGTACTCTCCTTACTTGCTGTTGCAAGAGTGTGTTGTGGCGAGGTTTCTCCACCCATAAGGAGTTTGTATTAGCCGGTTCTCCGGGGACTCATCCACCGACGGATTGACTGGACTCATCCACCTTACGGACACGCCGAGGAGTAGGAGCCCTAATCTCCGAACCTCGTTACATCGGTTTGTTTGAGGTTTGTATTCTTCTTTTCGTTTCTAGTTTATTTTTCCGCTGCGCTAACGAATTGTAGGAAGAAACGAGCGATTTGGGGCGGCTATTCACACCCCCCCTCTCTAGCCGAGTACGAAGAGATCCTAACACGGTTTTCCTAAGACTAACCAACAATTGGTATCAGAGCTAGGGTTTGCCTCTGTGTGTTTAGAATTCAAATAGGTTATGCACATGTCATACATAATTTAGGCAGAATAATAGTAGGATGTGCTAACTTTTTTGTTGCAGGCTCCAACTATTATGGCTTATAGATGTTATGTGTGATTGGACCCTTGGACATGTCAAGGGCATTATTGTGTGTGTGCATGATTGTATGTAACTAATACAGCAGGAGCTGTATTATCCCTAGGATTTTAGAATTTTATTTTCGATCTAGATTTCATGTACATTCTCTCGTGGAATATAGGATCGACACATGTAAAATTCTATTTTTGTCGCGGATTGGATGCTTGTGAGGCATGGTACTTTTGAAGCACCAGAGGCGCAGTGGAATAAGAAGCAAGATGGATGCGACGTCTCGACCCGATGCCGGTGGCTAAAGATGGTAGCAACTAGGGTTGGAGCATACTGAAGACGGTGAAGGAAAATGCCATAATGGCTAGAAAATTAATTTCTAAATTTATTGCTTTTATTTACTGTGATGTTTATGTGCATGTGATGTATGCTAGCATAGGTTAAAATCCTCATTTTTAAATAACTAAGTAGGAGAGAGATTTTAATAAATCCCATGGTCTCCATTACTGGTTTGTAAGTGATGCAACAAGCTTGCGTGTTGGCTCTGAGTGCCTCCCTCCACAACGGATGGGTTTGTTGCGGATCACTAGATCAAACTTCCTTTATGGATGGTTATAGGAAATTATTTATGAGCGTGTGATCTTCTCCAACTGAAGGGGCATAATCCTATTTAATGGACTAAGTATCATGTAATGGTATACACTTAGACGCATTCAATAGTATCCTCCCCAACGGAGTCACTGCTATTGTTTTGCGGGACCAAAGCAATACCAATTATTAATTTGTCATAAAGTTAGGTAAAACCCCTCTCTTACAAATGTTTGAATTTGTATACGTCCACACTAACGTGGCATACAAAATTCATGGTGTTTGAGGAAATTTTATTTGTCATAAAATTAGGTTGACAATATAAAAAGGGTAATACCTCCTCTTACAAACAATTGAATTTGTATACGTCCACACTAACATGACATACAAAATTCATGGTGTTTGAGGAAATTCAAGGTTGACAAGATAATTAATGGGTAAGACCCTCCTCTTACGAATATTGAATTTGTATACGTCCACACTAACGTGGCATGCATAATTCCCGATGTTTGAGGTGTTAGTGAATTTAAATAATATTGTTTGAGGAATCAATATTATTTTAAAATTCAAAGTTTTGACCAAATATTTGATCAAAGACAGGCCAACTATTAATTTTATTCGTCATAAAGTAAGATTGACGAGATAATAAAATTAATGTATAAAATCTCCTCTTTGATTTTGTATATGTCCACACTATCGTGGCATATAAAATTCACGAGGATTTTTAAGGAGTTGATCTTGACCAAATATTTTTGTGATTCTTAGGTTTTCAAATGATAGTTAATCCCCTAGTTGTTATACTATAGAAAAGACTTAGTAGTCTCAATTATAATAATTGGAAATAGGACTTGGACATTAAGGTAAACTGTCTTCTTAGAACTAAGAACAATATAGGTGTATTTAATTCATTAAGTTGAAACATGTTTAGTGGTGTTATCTACTAGAACCTGGAGTGCAGATACAGATGTCATTAATCATGTCTGGAATTCATTGTAGGGTTCCAGGAAACCCGACAACTATATGAAAAGAAAAACACCGTCTACATGGGCACTACTGCAAAAGTAGCAACTGTTGCAGTGGAAGATGTTTATTCTCTGATAGGAATATAATATGGATTTTCAGAAATTGTCTTTACGTATTAAGTTTAGAATGAACCTGATTACGGTTTCTAAACTATTAAAGAATAGATATTCTGTATATTTTGATAACAAAATTGTTATCAAGAAAAATAGGGAAGTTATCTGTTCTGGTACATTGGTTGACAATTTATAATAACTCCCACGATGCAATAAATGGAAATTAATAACACATCTTCTAAATAAGAGAAATTAACCTTCAGAGATGAACCAATCATTTTTTTTGACATCTAAGGCTAGGTTATATTAACTTGAGTAGGATTCAAAGGATAATAACCAATGAACTCTTGGGTTCATTGGTAGTGGAAATGTTTCCAACCTGCGAGTCTTACATGGAAGCAAAAATAACCAAGAAACTTTTAAGTCTAAGGGGTATAGAACCAAAAATATGATGGAATTGGTTCATTCTGATTTGTGTAGATCTTTGACTATCCAGGCAAGAGGTTGTTTCGAATATTTCGTCTCTTTTATAGACGACTATTCGAGATAAGGATACATTTACTTGACGCACCACAAGTCTAAGTGCTTTGATTAGTTCAGAGAGTACTAGGCTGATGTGGAGTAACATCAAAGTAAAAGTATCAAGACACTACGGTGAAATCGTAGTAACAAATACCTCTTAGGAGAGTTTAGGAGTCACTTATCAGAAGTCGGGATTCAATCCCAACTAACTACACCTGTACACCCCAATAGAATGGTGTTGTAGAAAGAAGGTATAAGGCTCTTATGGAATAATTAGATCGATGATAAGTTATTCAGAAAAATTACCAAAATCGTTTTAAGGATATACACTGGAAATGGAAGTAAATATAGTATCTTCTAAGTCAGAACTCTCTACTCCCACAGAATTACAGAATAGGCGTAAGCCTAGTCTGAAGCATATTCGGATTTGGGTGGTCTAGCACATGAGAGACACTGATAAGTTAGACATGAGTTCACTTGTTTATGAGTTATCCTAGAAAAAAAAAGATTTATAGTCCTTAAAATCGGAAGATCGTTATTGGCACCAATGCCTGATTTTAGAAAAGGACTATACTATGAACCACAAGCTCATGAGTAAAAATTGTTCTTAAGAAAATTAAAGGGCACGTCTAACTTAGTACCAACTGTACAAGATGAAATATCACAAGAAACTACAACACGTATCACAAATGATGCACAATTGTAGAAAGTGTCTCGTCGTAGTAGAAGGGGTGTTAGGCAACCTAAAAGATTCATGTTTTGGAAGAGTCTTTGGACTTGATCCCTGGTAGACATGAACTTGATCTCCGGACATATGACGAAGCACTCCAAGATAAAGATGCAGCATCTTTGCAAAGAATACAGAATTAGAATATATGTATTCTAATATAGTCTGGGAGCTTATAAAATCACCAAATGGTGTAAAAGTCATTGGGTGAAAATAAGTCTACAATAGGAAAAGAGGGATAGACAGGAAGGTAGAAACTTTCAAAGCAAGGCTTGTTGAAAAAGGAAATTTTTTTACCGGTAGCCATGCTTAAGTCTATCCGGATTCTTTTATCTATGAAATTTAGCAAGTGGATGTCAAGACAGCTTTCCTTAATGGAAGTCTTGAAGAAAACATCCATATAAAGCAACCAGAAGGGTTCATTGCAAAAGGCAAAGAGCATCTTGTGTGTAAGCTCAATCAGTCTATGGACTGAAGAAAAGCTTCAAGGTCTTGGTACATCCGATTTAATAAAGTAATCCAGACCTATGGATTTATTTTATAACCGAATGAGTTTTGTGTATACAAGAAGTGTGATGGAAACATTGTGGTATTTCTTGTACTATACGTAGATAACATTTTTGGTGGTTGGAAACAATATCAAAGTGTTGTCAGAAGTAAGGGTATGGTTGTCCAAACAATTAGATATGAAGGACTTGGGAGAATGCATATATTCTTGGGATCAAAGGGATCGCAAGAAAAGTATATATTTTACTTATCCCAAGCTTCATATATCGAAACAATCCTTGCTCGTTTTAAGCATGCAAAACTCCAAGAAAGGTTTCTTACCTTTTCAGCATGGAGTAACTTTATCTAAAAGAGATGTTTCCAAAGACATCAAAGCAGATAAAGGACATCAAAGCAAGTTCCTTATGCTTCGGCTATTGGAAAGCCTAATGTATGCTATGCACGAGATCGGATATCTGTTTTGCCCAGTGCATAGTTAGCAGATATCGAAGTAACTTAGGATCGGAGCACTACACTGTCGTAAAGCATATATTGAAGTACCTGAGAAGGGCTTGGAATTATATGTTAGATTACAAAGCAGATGATTTGATCCCTGTGGGTTACACGGATTTTTGACCTCCAATCAGATAGGGACAATAGTAAGTCGACCTCGGGGTTTTGTGTTTACTTTAGGAGGTAAAGCCATAACTATGGAGGAGTGTTAAGCATAGGTGCTTTTCAGACTCCACTATGGAAGTTGAGTATGTGGCAGCCTCAGAGGAAGTCATAAAAGCTGAATGACTCAGTAACCTCAAGATGGACTAAGATATGATTTCTGATTTGTCCAAAGATTACTACAATTTATTGCAATAATAGTGGAGCAGTAACAAACTCGAAGAAACCATGAGTCCATAAGGCAAGTAAACACAATAGAGCGCAAGTACCACCCAATACGAGAAATCGTATAAACGAGGAGAAGTTGTTGTCGCCTAGATTGCATCAGGTGATGACCTATAGATCCTTTCACTAAGGTCCTTAAGGCAAGAGCTTTTGATGGACATGTTGAAGGGTTGGGAATAAGATGAATGGTAGCATTTATGGCAGCATAGTCTTTTAGTATAAGTGGGAGATTATTAGAGTATATACTAAAAGCCTAGCTTTTGTATAAACATTTATTTAGAAATAAAGAATCACAATGGTCAAATATCTACATTTATTTGTTAAATGTAATTTGTTTAATTAATTTATATAGTAGACAACATGGTGTGTGGTGTCACACACAGAAGATCATGTTGTCGGTTCTTTATAAATTATAAACAGTTGCTCGTGACTAAAATGGAAAGGAACAAACCGTTGAAATAGTCGTAGTGTAATTAAGTATTAGTTTATCTTAACTAATAAATTTCACTGATACACTCCAAGTGTATTGAGTAGGATCATTTTAGGTAAGTTCTTTTTATACTAACTTTATAAAAGAACTAGACCTTAGTTATTATGGAAGTGTGTGCTCTTAATCCTAATATAATAACAAACACATATATTTAGTATTTATTTCTTTGACTTATCAATGAGTGAGATTTAGCTCGATAAATCAATAAGCCCGATAAGTTGGGAAATGATATTACTTATAGTGTGTGTTGTTGATTATAGAAGGAAACTGTGTCCTAGTAATCTAGGTTGAGAATGACCCCAAGAGGAGCTCATAAGGATTGTCATGTTAAACCCTGTAGGTGGACTTAGTCTGACATGACGATAAGGTTGAGCAGTACTACTCTTGGACTAAGATATTAATTAAGTGAGTTGTCAATAACTCATTTAATTAGTGGACATTTATTATCTTAAACATAGGGAGACTAACACACTCATAATAAGAAGGAGCCCAAAATGTAATTTGGGATTGGTGCAGTAGTTCAATAATAGTTCTTTAGTGGAATGAATTATTATTGATGAAATTAAGGTATGTGTTCGGAGCGAACACGGGATGTTTAATTTCATCGGGAGACCAAAATCAATTCCTTCTCTCGGTCCCTATTGTAGCCTCTTAATTATAGAGTACTATACACACCTATACCCACCTTTTTACCCATCCTATAGGGGTCGGCCAAGCTAGCTTGGAGTCCAAGCAAGGGTCGGCCAAAGGCATGGTTCATGGGTTCATGAGGTGGTCGGCCCTAGCTTGAACCCAAGCTTAGGTGGTCGGCTCTATTAAAATAAAAAGTAATTTTATTTTTTAAATTTTTCTTATGTGGATTCCATGGTTTTAAAAGATAGTTTAAAATTTAAATCTTTCCTTTTATAGCTTTCTTCAAAAGATTAAGAAAAGATTTGAAATCTTTCCTTATTTGTAGATTGAAAGGTAGATTTTAATTTTGAGAAAACTTTCCTTTTTTAACCATGTTCATGATTTAAAAGAGAGTTTAAAAATTAAATATTCTCTTTTATTAGTTTCTACAAAAGATTAAGAAAAGATTTGATATCTTTCCTTATTTGTAGATTAAAAGGAGATTTTAATTTTTAGAGATAACTTTCCTTTTTAAAAATCATCCACATGTTTAAAAGAAAGATTTTAATTTATAAAATTTCCTTTTTATAAACCACCCTGAAGGGAAAAATTATTGGAGAATTTTTTTATAAATTTCCGGAAAAAAATTAGGAAGTTTTAATTCTTGTGTGAATTAAATTTCCTTGATTGGGATTAGAATAGTGGCCGGCCATATGGTTTGAGAAAAGGAAATTGATTTTAAATCAATTAAATTTTCTTTTTCATGGCAAAGGAATTAAGGAAGTTTTTATTAAAATTTCTTTATTTGCCTAAGACCAAGGAATATAAAAGAGGGGGTAAAGGTGCCTTCATGGGTGATAACCTCTATTCTATTTTTCTCCTCTCTTTTTCTCCTTGGGTGTGGTCGGCCCCTCCTCTTTCTCTCTTCCCTTTCTTGTGGTCGAAACCTCTTCAATGGTGGAGTTGCTTTGGTGGTCGGATCAAGCAAGGAGAAGAAGGAGAGAAAGGAAGCCTAGTCTCTAGCATCCCTTGGAGCATTGGTGGTGGTCGAACCTATCCATCAAGAAGGATTCTTGGTGGCCAAAACCTAGAAGGAAGAAGAAGGTGCTTGGTGGTTCTCATCTCGAAAGATCGTTGCCCACACAACGTCCGAGGTTAGAAGAGGAATACGGTAGAAGATCAAGAAGTCATTAAAGTTCACAAAGAAAGGTATTACTAGTATTTATTTTCCGCATCATGCTAGTTTATTTTTCTTTGTATGAATTCCAAACACAAGAGGCATTAGATCTAGTTTTTCGAATTTATTTTTCGAGTTTGTGTTTTCTTTGTTTTTAGAATTTGTGATTCGATTGTTCTTTTTGGTTAAATATAGAGTTATTTAAGGAAATTAAATATTAACTTTCCTTAAAAGGCTTTGTCTAGACGGTGGTGGTTACTCCCATATCCAAGAAGGTCGTGTGCCTCGCCATGCAGTCCTGGAAGCCAATTTTGAAAATTAATATTTAATGGAATTAATAACATAAGTAGATTTGAATCAATAGTGTTAAGTTCCGCTTGCGATTCAAATTTAAACCATTAAGAACAGATAAGTTAAATTTGGAATCAATGATGTTAAGTTCCGTCTGCGATTCCTAATTTAACTTCTAAAGAACATAATACGTTATTTAAGAAAAGGTTCGACACATATACAAAATTTTGTACAGTGGAGCCGGTACAGTTTTCCTAGGACTAACCAACACGGAGATGGCACATGGAGACGACTACTGCAGCGGTGTTGTGCCAATGATGGATGACTGCAGACAGAGGGGCTGGCATGGTAGCTTACTACGATAGTGGTAGCCGGCGAAGTAAAATAGAGGGGAACGACTGCGACGTGAGTTGCGGAGCGATGGGGACAGCGTTGTCCTCATGGTGTTGCTGCTTGTCGGGGGTGGGCGACGCTAGGTCTCTCCTGTAGCGGCGGCTGCATAAAGAGGAGGAGAAGAAGAAGAGGGGACGACCCACAACAGAAGTGGTCGGGTGAGAGACAACGAGGGCAGTGGGCTGTCGACATGTCGGCGAGCTTAGGAGGAACCCGTTGCAGGTGACGCCGAAGGCCTCTCGGGGCGGCAGCGGTGCTCTCCAGCGACGTCGGCCTGGAAAGGGAAGAACGGTGTGCGCGAGGAGAAGAGCGTGAGAGGGAGGAAGAAGGTGACCTCCTTGGCGGCGGAAAAGAACCCCGAAGAAGGAAGCCCCCCTCTTGCTTGTGGTGGCGGCGGTGAAGTCCAATGAAGCTGCCCCCTCTGTTGAATAGTGCGTCCGCTCCTCTTAAAATCCTAAACAATAATTTGACTAAAATACTCCTTCTCCCCTTAATTCCTCCAAGGTCCCTAAGACATATCTGCATCACTGAGCTTTAAGAACTCGAGCCATAAGGGAATGAGTGTTAAAAGAAGAATAGAAAGAAGATAAAATAGGAGAGTAATAATTAATCTTATTGTTTGTTGATATTTTCCCTCAAGACAATACAATATATAGGATTTAAATAAGTACTCGGTCAATTAACCAATTAATAAATAACAGAATAATTCTAAAAATTATTCTGAGAATTATTCTAATAATTATAACAGAATTATTAGAATAATCCTAAAACTAATTTGATTTGATTTAATGATTTGATCCGGTCAATTCTAGTAATTCTCTTTTATCTCTTTTACCCCCCGACAAACTTAACGGGAGATCTTTGACGTTGAGTTTACTTGCTAACTTGTTGAAACGTTGTCTGGATAATGGCTTAGTAAAGATATCAGCAATTTGATCCTCAGCAAAGATATAAGAGACGGATAATTGTTGAGTTGCCACACGTTCACGAACAAAATGAAAATCAATCTCCACATGTTTTGTACGAGCATGAAAGATTGGATTTGTTGTGAGATATGTTGCTCCAATATTGTCGTACCAAATTTTTGGTGCAATATTTGATGCAAGATGAAGTTCAGAGAGAAGTGATTGAAGCCAAATAATTTCAGACGTTGTATTGGTATAGCTTTATATTCTGCCTCAGTACTTGAACGAGATACCATAGGTTGCTTCTTCGAATTCCATGAGATAAGATTTCGTCCAAGAAATATTGCATATCCACTAGTAGAGCGTCTATCTTCAGGAGAACTTGCCCAATCCACATCACTATAGGCATGTAAATCTCGAGACGATTGACGATATAAAAGAAGACCATGTAGAATAGTACCTTTGAGATAGCGATGTATTCTTTTTACATTATCCCAATTTTGTTCAGTTGGAGCATGCATGAATTGACAAGCACGATTTACTGCAAAAGTGATATCAGGGCGTGTGATAGTGACATATTGTAAGGCTCCAACAATACTTCGATAAATCTGTGGATCAGACATAGCAGGAGAGGATGCAGATGGAGAGTTGTTTATAGCAATTGGTGTAGAGACCGGACGTGCTCCATCTATTTTGGATCTTTGAAGAAGTCCAGTAATGTATTTGCTCTGAGAGAGAAGATAGTCATCCTTATGTGGAATAAGTTCAATACCAAGAAAAAAACGAGCAATGCCCAAATCTCGGGTAGGAAATTCTTGATTGAGAAGACTTAATAAAGTTATGATGCTCTTGTGATCATTACGGGTTATCAGGATATCATCCACATAAATAAGAAAAAATATCATAGACCCATCATTATATTTGTGAAATAGAGATGAGTCAGTCTTTGATCCAGAAAATCCTTGAGATTGTAACCAATTGGATAGTCGATGAAACCATGCACGAGGAGCTTGTCAAAGACCATATAAAGATTTCTTAAGTTGGCAAACATGAGATGGAAATTGTGGATGAATAAACCCAGATGATTGCTCCATAAATACAGTTTCCTCAAGATGACCATGGAGAAACGCATTTGAGATGTCCAATTGGCGTACATGCCAATTGGAACTAATAGCTATCGATAATAATAGTCTGACAGATGTAATCTTGATGACTGGACTAAAAGTGTCATTGAAGTCAATACCTGATTGCTGACTAAAACCTTTGGCTACAAGTCGAGCTTTGTATCGTTCAAGAGAGCCATCAGCTCGATACTTAAGATGGAATATCCATTTAGAGCCCAAAACATTCATTGAGGAAGTGCGTGGAACTAGACTCCATGTTCCATTGCGAAGAAGTGCATCAAATTCTGTAGCCATTGCACTACGCCAATTTGGATCCTTGTTTGCTTGCGTAAAACAAGTTGGTTCAATAGATTTTGAAGAAACCACTAGAGCCCGTGGAAGAGGATATCGAGTCGCATTTGGTGGGCAACGTTCATAAATGTCACTAATGGGAAGCATGCGACGAGGAGCATTATCATCTGAATCACTTGTTGATGGTGATGAGGAAGTAGGCTGACATGGTCATGTAGATGACGGACTTGCATTATCCGAGGATTCAGAACTAGAGAGCATATTATCTTCGACCGGCGAGGCTTCCAAGATTGGAGCAGCATCTTGAGGTGATTCTGATGGTATAAGGGAGTTATTAGAGAGCGGAGCAGGACCTAGGATGCCATCATTTCTGACAATATTAGGTGGTATTAAGAAGGTGCCACCTGTATCTGGAGGAGAGATCGAAGAAGATACTGAAAAAGGGAATAGAGTCTCATCAAAAGTAACATGTCGTGAAATATAAATTTGACCTGTTGGTATATGGAAGCAACGATAACCATGGTGCAAATTGTTGTTGTTGGAGTGTATACTGAAAGCCTAAGCTTTGTAAACATTCATTATGAATAAAGAATCACATTTGGTCAAATTATCTACATTTGTTTGTAGTTGTTCATTTAATTTATATTGTAGATAACATAGTATATGGTGTCACATACAGAAGATGATGTTATCAGTACCTTATAAATTATAAACAGTAGCTCACGACTAAAATGGAAAGGAACAAACCATTAGAAGGTCGTAGTGTAATTAGGTATTAGTTTATCTTGACTATATAATTACACTAGTACACTCAGAGTGTATTGAGTAGGACCATTAGAGGTCGTTTCTTTTATACTGACTTTATAAAGGAACAAAGACCTCAGTTATTATGGAAGTGTGTGCTCTTAATCCTAATATAATAACAAGCACATATGTTTGATATTTATTTCTTTAATTTATCAATGGGTGAGATTTAGTTCGATGAATCAATAAACTCGATAAGTTGGGAAATGGTATCTCTTATAGTGTGTGTTGTTGATTATAGAAGGAAACTGTGTCCTAGAGATACTAGGTTGATAATGTCCTCAAGAGGAGCTCATAAAGATTGTCATGTTAAACCCTGCAGGTGAACTTAGTCCGACATGATAATAAGGTTGAGTGGTACTACTCTTGGACTTAGATATTAATTAAATGAGTTGTCAGTAACTCACTTAATTAGTGGACATTCGATATCTTAAACACAGGGAGACTAACACACTCATAATAAGAAGGAGCCCAAAAATGTAATTTGGGATTGGTGCGGTAGTTCAATGATAGTTCTCTAGTGGAATGAATTATCATTGATAAAATTAAGTTGTGTGTTCGGGGTGAACATGGGATGCTTAATTTTATCGGGAGACCAAAACCAATTTCTCCTCTCGGTCCCTATCGTAGCCTCTTATTTATAGAGTTCTATACCCACCTATACCCACCCAATAGGGGCCGGCCAAGCTAGCTTGGGAACAAGCTAGGGTCGGCCTAGGTATAATATTGGGTGGCCGGCCCTAGCTTGAACCCAAGCTAGTGGGGGCCGGCCAAATTAAATTAAAAAGGGATTTTAATTTTAGTTTTTATTATGTGGAAGAAATAATTTTTTAAAGAGAATTAAATTTAAAATATCTCTCTTGTAAAAGATCTACAAAAGATTAAAGAAAGAGATTAGATCTCTTTCCTTATTTGTAGATTGATGAGTTATTTTATTTTCTCTTTAAAAATTATCCACATGTTGATAAAATTAAAATTATAGAAATTCCTTTATCAACCATGAAGAGATTTTTAAAGAGAAATTTTATTTTTAAAATTTCCGGAAACAAATTAGGAAGTTTTAATTTGTTGATTAAAACTTGTCTAATTTATTTCCTCTAGAAGTGGCCGGCCATTAGAGATTAATTGGGGAAATATTATTTTATTTTTCTCAATTAAATCATGTCAAGGGAATTAAGGAAATTTTATTGTAATTAAATTTCCTAATTTGCCTAGGCCAAGGAATATAAAAGAAGGGGTGAGGGTGCCTTCATAAGACACAACATCTATTATTTCTCTCCTTCTTTTGTTCCTTGGTGTGGCCGGCCATCCTCTCCCTCTCTTCCTCTTGTGGTGGCCGAACCCTTCTCTTCCATTGGAGCTCTTGTGGTGGCCGGATACTACTCGGAGAAGAAAAAGAAGAAGGAGAGAAAGCTAGCATCTCTTGGAGCTTGGTTAGTGTTTTGATTTTCTTCCTTGGTGAAGCTTTCTCTTTGTTGGCCGAACCTAGCTAGGAGGAGAAGAAGGTGATTGGTGGTTTCTCGTCTCGGAAGATCGTTGCCCACACAACGTCCGAGGTTAGAAGAGGAATACGGTAGAAGATCAAGAGGTTTTTCTACAAGGTATAACTAGTAATTTTTCTTTCCGCATCATGCTAGTTATTTATGGAAATAATACCAAATACAAGAGGCTTACGTTCTAGAATTTCGAATATGTTTTTCGAAGTTTTGTTCTTTTGTTTTTTCTTTTCCTTGTGATTTGATTGTTCTCTTTGGTTAACCTAAAGTTATTTTAGGAAATTAAATATTATCTTTCTATAAAAGGTTTTGTCTAGTCGGTGGTGGTTGCTCCCATATCCAAGAAGGCCATGTGCCTCGCCACGTCAGTACTGGAAACCAATTATGGAAAATAATATTTAATGGAATTAATAACTTAAGGAGACTTGGGTCGAACGTGTTAAGTTCCGCAGGAGATCCAAGTCAAAACCTAAAAGAACAAATAGATTAAGTTTTGGATCAAACATGTTAAGTTCCGCAGGCGATCCAAAATTTAATTTAAAAGAACACATGGTAGCTAGGAAAAGGTTCAGACCTTTGTACAAAATTTTTGTACAGTGGAACCTATAGGTTTTCCGAGTAGCAACCAACAATTGGTATCAGAGCTAGGGTTTTGCCTCTTTGTATTTAGTTTAATTATGCACATGTCATACATAATTTAGGCAGGTTAATAGTAGGATGTGCTAACTTTGTGGATGCAGGATCCAACTATTATGGCTTTTAGTTATTATGTGTGTGATTGGACCCTTGGACATGTCAAGGGCATTTATATGTGTGTGCATGATTGTATTAAAATACAGCAGGAGCTGTATTTAGTTTTATTAGGATTTTATTTTTGATCTAGATACATGTACATTCCTTTTATGGAATATAGGATCAAAATGTAAAAATTCTATTTATGTCGCGGATCGAATCTTGCAAAGCGTGGAACCTTCTAAGGACCAGAGGCGCAGCGGAACTAGGAGCAAGATGGATGCGACAGCTAGACCCGGTGGCGGTGGCCAAATATGGCAGCAGCTTGGGATGACAACACACGGAGGACAACTAGAGATAAAAGCCATAATAGTTGAAATTAGATTTTCTATTTATTGCTTTTATATTGTGTTGTGTGTGCATGTTAGTTTACAAGTAAAGTAGGCTAGCATAGTTAAAATTCCTCATTTATAAATAACTAAGTGGGAGAGGGATTTTTAAATAAATCCCATGGTCTCCATTACTGGTTTGTAAGTGATGCAAACAAGCTTGCGCGTTGGCTCTGAGTGCCTTCCTCCATAATGAATGAGCTTGTTTGCGGATCACTAGAACAGACTTCCATCTTTGGATGACTATAGGAAGTTAATTAAGAGCGTGTGATCTTCCCCAACGGAAGGGGCATAATCTTATTAATGGACTTAGTGTCAAGTAATGGTGTACACTTAGACACATCTAATAGTATCCTCCCCAACGGAGTCACTGCTATTATTTGTGTGACCAAATAATACCAACTATTAATTTTATTTGTCAAAAGTTAGGTTGACAAGATAATAAAATTAATGGGTTAAAAACCCTCCTTTACAAATGTTGAATTTGTATACGTCCACACTATCATGGCATACAAAATTCACGGTGTTTTGAGGTGTTGGTTAATTTAAAATAGTATTATTTGAGGAATCAATATTATTCTAAATTTAGAGTTCTGACCAAAAGTTATTTGTGATTCTTAGGATGACTTTCAACTCACTGTCCATCATACTACAACAAAATAGACTTACTGGTCCTAACTACATAGATTGGAAAAGGAACCTGGACATTGTTCTTACTGCTGAAAGCTATAAGTTTGTACTGACTGAGCCTTGTCCTGATGCACCCAATGGTGAATCTACCCAAGAGGAGATTGAATATCATAAGAAATGGGTAAAAGCAGATGAGATGGCGCGGTGTTACATTTTGGCTTCAATGTCAAATGTATTGCAACATCAGCATCAAGATTTACCAACAGCTTATGATATTATGAACAATCTCAAGTAACTCTTTGGTCATCAGGATCGGGCTTCTAGACAAGAAGCCATGAGAAAGATAATGACAGCCACCATGCAAGAGGGTACTCCTGTGAGGGATCATATCCTAAAGATGATGGCTTATCTGAACGAAATACAGATCCTTGGAGGAGAAATTGATGGAAACCCGGATCGATATGATCCTCCAAGCGCTACCTAGAAGTTTTGAGCGATTCCGTTTGAACTATAATATGAATAAAAGGATTTATTCATTAGGGAAACTACTGACAGAACTTCAAGGATTATTTCGTCACAATTCTCAAATTCACTTTCTGAAAATGGTTCTACTTCTAAACCGAAAGGAAGAAGAAGAAGAAACAAGTCGGCTCAGAAAGAAAGTGAATAAAGTCTGGGATTTAAAGCTGGAGTGAAGAAGCCGAAGGGCAAGTGCTTCATCTGCAAGCAGGACATTGGAAGGCGGACTGTCCTCGTAGGAACCAAAACAAAAGTATATCTCATGCTCTGGTTGTTGAAACATATTTAGCGGTGTTATCTACCAGCACCTGGTGTGTAGATACAGGAGCCACTCATCATGTCTGCAATTCTTTGCAGGGGTTCCAGGAAACCTGATGACTATATGAAGGAGAGATAACCGTCTACATGAGCAATGCTACTAAGGTGGCGACTGTTGCAGTGGGAGACGTCTACTTATCTTTTAGTAGAAATAAAAATTTGGTTTTAAGAAATTGTCTTTATGTACCCAGTTTTAGAAAGAATTTAATTTCAGTTTCTAAACTGTTTTTAGATGGATATTCAGTTTCTTTCAGTAACGATGTAGTTATTAAAAGAAATAAAGTGATTATCTGTTCTGGTGCATTTGTTGGCAATTTTTATACTTTAAATCCAATTTCTTCCACAAAGCAAAACATGGAAATTTATAACTCATCTTCTAATTCTAATAAGAGAAAAGAACCTTCGCAAATGAACCAAGCATATCTTTGGCATCTAAGGCTTGGTCATATTAACTTAAGTAGGATTCAGAGGCTTATAGCCGATGGACTTTTGAGTTCATTAGAGTTGGAAAATTTTCCAACTTGTGAATCCTGCTTAGAAGGTAAAATGACTAAAAGGTCGTTCAAGGCCAAGGGGTATAGAGCCAAAGAAGTGTTAGAATTGGTTCACTCTGATTTGTGTGGTCCTATGTCTGTCCAGGAAAGAGGAGGTTTTGAATATTTTGTCTCTTTCATAGACGATTATTCAAGATATGGATACATTTACCTAATGCGCTGCAAGTCCGAGTGCTTTGATAAGTTCAAAGAATACAAGGCTGATGTGGAGAAACGACTAGGTAAAAGTATCAAGACACTACGGTCTGATCGTGGTGGCGAATACCTCTTAGGAGAGTTTAGGAATTACTTATCAGAGACCGGGATTCAATCTCAATTGCACTGAACACCTAATGGTGTAGCGAGCGAAGGAATATGACTCTTATGGAGATGGTTAGATCGATGATGAGTTATTCGAATTACCAAATTCGTTTTGGGGATATGCTCTGGAAACGATATCGTTCGAACTTAGTACCTTCTAAATCAGTTTCTTCTACTCCCATAGAATTGTGGAATGGGTGAAAACCCAGTCTAAAACATATTCGGATTTGGGGTAGTCCACATGTCTGAAACCAGATCTTGATAAGTTAGAATCCGTCATAAGTTCGCGTGTTTGTAGGATATCCCAAAGGAACGAAGGTGGTTTATTTTATAGTCATAAAGACCGAAGGTCATTGTTAGCACCAATGCCCGCTTTTAGAAGAAGACTATATAATGGATCACAAGCCCGAGCAAAATTATTTTGGAAGAACTTAGAGAGGACATGTCTACTTTACAGGACAAGATGAAGTACCACAAGAGCGCAACACGTGTCACACATGATACACAACCACGACGATGCCTCGTCGTAGTGGGAGGGTTGTAAGGCGACTGAAGATTCATGTTTTGGGAGAGTCTTGGACTTGATCCACAGTAAACATGAACGAACATATGATGAAGCACTCCAAGATATAGATGCATCTTGGCAAAATGCAATGAATTCTGAAATAGAGTCTATGTACTCTAATAAGGTCTGGGAGCTTGTAGAACCACCTGATGGTATAAAAGCCGTTGGATGCAAGTGGATCTACAAAAGGAAAAGAGGGACAGACGGGAAGGTAGAAACCTTCAAAGCTAGGCTTGTTGCGAAAGGGTACACTCAGAAAGAGGGAATCGATTATGAGGAAACTTTTTCACCGGTAGCCATGCTTAAGTCTATCCGGATACTCTTATCCATTGCTGTTCATATGGATTATGAGATTTGGCAAATGGATGTCAAAACAGCTTTCCTTAATGGAAGTCTTGAAGAGAACATCCATATGAAGCAACCAGAAGGGTTCATTGAAAAAGGCAAAGAGCATCTAGTGTGCAAGCTCAATCGGTCCATTTATGGACTGAAGCAAGCTTCAAGATCTTGGAACATCCGGTTTAATGAAGTAATCCAGTCATATGGATTTATTCAAAGTCCGGATGAGTCTTGTGTATATAAGAAGTGTAACGGAAACGTGGTGGTATTTCTTGTACTATACGTAGATGATATTTTGTTAATTGGCAACAATGTCAAGGTATTATCAGACGTAAGGGTATGATTGTCCAAACAATTTGATATGAAGGACTTAGGAGATTGTGCACACATTCTTGGGATCAAAGTTATAAGGGATCGTAAGAAAAGAATGTTGTGTCTATCCCAAGCTTCATATATAGATACAATCCTTGCTCGTTTTAGCATGCAGGATTCCAAGAAAGGTTTCTTACCTTTTAGACATGGAGTAGCTCTATCTAAAGAGATGTCTCCAAAGACATCGAAAGAGATAGATGACATGAAAGCAGTTCCTTATGCTTCAGCTGTAGGAAGCCTAATGTATGCAATGCTATGTACGAGACCTGATATCTGTTTTGTCGTGGGCATGGTCAGCAGATATCAGAGTAACCCTGGACAAGGACATTGGACTGCGGTAAAGCATATATTAAAGTACTTGAGAAGGACTAGAGATTATATGCTAGTTTACCAAGCAGACGATTTGCTCCCTGTGGGTTACACGGATTCAGATTTCCAATCAGATAGGGATAACAGTAAGTCTACATCAGGCTATGTGTTTACTTTAGGAGGTGGAGCCATTTCATGGAGGAGTGTTAAGCAGAAATGCGTTTCGGACTCAACCATGGAAGCTGAGTATGTAGCAGCCTCTGAGGCAGCTAAAGAAGCAGTATGGCTCAGGAACTTTCTAATGGACTTAGATGTGATTCCTGGTTTGCCCAAAATCATCACAATTTATTGTGATAATAGCGGTGCAGTTGCAAACTCGAAGGAACCACGAGCTCATAAGGCAAGTAAACATATAGAGCGCAAGTACCACCTGATACGAGATATCGTGAAGCGAGGAGAAGTTGTCATCGCCAAGATTGCATCAGCGGATAACCTGGCAGATCCTTTCACTAAGGCCCTTCCGGCGAAAGCTTTCGATCGGCATGTGGAGGGAATGGGAATCAGATGTATGGTAGAAGATATGGCAGCTTAGTCATTAGTATAAGTGGGAGATTGTTGGAGTGTATACTGAAAGCCTAAGCTTTGTAAACATTCATTATGAATAAAGAATCACATTTGGTCAAATTATCTATATTTGTTTGTAGTTGTTCATTTAATTTATATTGTAGATAACATAGTATGTGGTGTCACATACAGAAGATGATGTTATCAGTACATTATAAATTATAAACAGTAGCTCACGACTAAAATGGAAAGGAACAAACCATTAGAAGGTCGTAGTGTAATTAGGTATTAGTTTATCTTGACTATATAATTACACTAGTACACTCAGAGTGTATTGAGTAGGACCATTAGAGGTCGTTTCTTTTATACTGACTTTATAAAGGAACAAAGACCTCAATTATTATGGAAGTGTGTGCTCTTAATCCTAATATAATAACAAGCACATATGTTTGATATTTATTTCTTTAATTTATCAATGGGTGAGATTTAGTTCGATGAATCAATAAACTCGATAAGTTGGGAAATGGTATCTCTTATAGTGTGTGTTGTTGATTATAGAAGGAAACTGTGTCCTAGAGATACTAGGTTGATAATGTCCTCAAGAGGAGCTCATAAAGATTGTCATGTTAAACCCTGCAGGTGGACTTAGTCCGACATGATAATAAGGTTGAGTGGTACTACTCTTGGACTTAGATATTAATTAAATGAGTTGTCAGTAACTCACTTAATTAGTGGACATTCGATATCTTAAACACAGGGAGACTAACACACTCATAATAAGAAGGAGCCCAAAAATGTAATTTGGGATTGGTGCGGTAGTTCAATGATAGTTCTCTAGTGGAATGAATTATCATTGATAAAATTAAGTTGTGTGTTCGGGGTGAACATGGGATGCTTAATTTTATCGGGAGACCAAAACCAATTTCTCCTCTCGGTCCCTATCGTAGCCTCTTATTTATAGAGTTCTATACCCAACTATACCCACCTTCTATACCCACCCAATAGGGGTCGGCCAAGCTAGCTTGGGAACAAGCTAGGGCCGACCTAGGTATAATATTGGGTGGCCGGCCCTAGCTTGAACCCAAGCTAGTGGGGGCCGGCCAAATTAAATTAAAAAGGGATTTTAATTTTAGTTTTTATTATGTGGAAGAAATAATTTTTTAAAGAGAATTAAATTTAAAATATCTCTCTTGTAAAAGATCTACAAAAGATTAAAGAAAGAGATTAGATCTCTTTCCTTATTTGTAGATTGATGAGTTATTTTATTTTCTCTTTAAAAATTATCCACATGTTGATAAAATTAAAATTATAGAAATTTCCTTTATCAACCATGAAGAGATTTTTAAAGAGAAATTTTATTTTTAAAATTTCCGGAAACAAATTAGGAAGTTTTAATTTGTTGATTAAAACTTGTCTAATTTATTTCCTCTAGAAGTGGCCGGCCATTAGAGATTAATTGGGGAAATATTATTTTATTTTTCTCAATTAAATCATGTCAAGGGAATTAAGGAAATTTTATTGTAATTAAATTTCCTAATTTGCCTAGGCCAAGGAATATAAAAGAAGGGGTGAGGGTGCCTTCATAAGACACAACATCTATTATTTCTCTCCCTCTTTTGTTCCTTGGTGTGGCCGGCCATCCTCTCCCTCTCTTCCTCTTGTGGTGGCCGAACCCTTCTCTTCCATTGGAGCTCTTGTGGTGGCCGGATACTACTCGGAGAAGAAGAAGAAGAAGGAGAGAAAGCTAGCATCTCTTGGAGCTTGGTTAGTGTTTTGATTTTCTTCCTTGGTGAAGCTTTCTCTTTGTTGGCCGAACCTAGCTAGGAGGAGAAGAAGGTGATTGGTGGTTTCTCGTCTCGGAAGATCGTTGCCCACACAACGTCCGAGGTTAGAAGAGGAATACGGTAGAAGATCAAGAGGTTTTTCTACAAGGTATAACTAGTAATTTTTCTTTCCGCATCATGCTAGTTATTTATGGAAATAATACCAAATACAAGAGGCTTACGTTCTAGAATTTCGAATATGTTTTTCGAAGTTGTGTTCTTTTGTTTTTTCTTTTCCTTGTGATTTGATTGTTCTCTTTGGTTAACCTAAAGTTATTTTAGGAAATTAAATATTATCTTTCTATAAAAGGTTTTGTCTAGTCGGTGGTGGTTGCTCCCATATCCAAGAAGGCCATGTGCCTCGCCACGTCAGTACTGGGAACCAATTATGGAAAATAATATTTAATGGAATTAATAACTTAAGGAGACTTGGGTCGAACGTGTTAAGTTCCGCAGGAGATCCAAGTCAAAACCTAAAAGAACAAATAGATTAAGTTTTGGATCAAACGTGTTAAGTTCCGCAGGCGATCCAAAATTTAATTTAAAAGAACACATGGTAGCTAGGAAAAGGTTCAGACCTTTGTACAAAATTTTTGTACAGTGGAACCTATAGGTTTTCCGAGTAGCAACCAACAGTTGTAACTAAGGAAAACACATTGTAGTGAACGAGAGTCAAGTTTGTGTTTAGAGTAGGGGTATAACCATGGATAACATGCGCAACCAAAAATTCGAAGGAAAGTGTAATTAGGAGTTTGATTATAAAGTGTTTCAAAAGGATATTTATGATTGAGCAATGGAGTAGGGAGTCGATTTATGAGATATACAACAGTGGTAACAGCTTCATCCCAAAATTTACGTGGAACTGATGCATGATGAAGAAAAGCTAAGGCAGTTTCGACTATGTGTCTATGTTTTCTCTCAGCAGAGCCATTTTGTTCCGGAGTGTGAGGACAAGAGACTCGATGAACAATTCCACAAGAGACAAGATGACGATGGAGAGCTTGATATTCACCTCCCCAATTAGAATGAAAAGAAAGTATTTTACGATTAAAATATCGTTCAACTTGATTTTGAAATTTACAGAATATATCCAATAAATCAAATTTTCTTTTCATAGGATAGAGCCAAGTATATTTACTAAAATGATCAATAAATGTAACATAATATTGGAAACCTTGGTTAGATAAAACAGGTGCAGGGCCCTAAACATCAGAATGAATTAATTCAAGTGGAAAATTAGAAACATAATCGGATGAATAGAAAGGTAGCTTATGACTTTTAGATTCCATGCAGGCCCTACATGAATGAGATGGAGAGGAGGTAATGGAAGTAGGTAAACCATACCTATTGATGATTGACTGGACAATATGAACAGAAGGATGACCAAGTCGAGCATACCAAGCTGGTTTATTTGTGCGTTCACCAACAAAAGTTTGATTGAAGAACTTTGAAGATAGTAGAGGTCATTTTTGATTCTCCCATGAAACACAATAGCATCTGTTCCTTTATCTTTTATAAGATAATGATTATAATGAAACTCAAAAATGACATTGTTATCAAGACAAAACTGACAGGTAGAAAGTAAATTTTTAGTGATAGATGGAACATGAAAGATATTGCGCATGTGAAAAGTTTGATTAGATAAATGAATATATGTGTTTCCAAGATTAGCAATTTGCAAACCCGAGTCATCGCCTACTTGAACCGTATCTGAGCCATAATATGACATTACGTATGTAAGGATATTATAATCCGATGTGACATGATGAGTTGCTCCAGTGTCAATATACCAATCAGTAGATGAAAACTCTGGGGTTTTACCGCAAGTAGGCACAGATGAGAGAGCTTTAGGACATGCTTGTGAAATAGACGGTTGTCTTGAGACTATAGAACCACCAATGAAATTTGAGGCAAATCTTTGAAGGCATAGATTTCTAGGATGACCAATGATGTGACAAATTTGACATTTTACCCGAGAGTAATCAAATCTTTTAGGGCATAAATTTCTAGTATGGCCAATGATGCGACAAATTTGACATCGGACTGAATTTTGTTTTTGGCCTTCTTGATAATGTTGAGTATTTGACATCTAAAGTAAAATAACTTATCATGTAGAGAGACTGGATCGCCGGAAAGGGGGCCTTTCGCCTGGAGAAATTCCCCTTGGAGGAAATAGAAGCCTTGGCTGGAGCAACCACTTGTTGTCAACGTCGAGGTTTGGTCGGCGTTCGGTGGACAGCGGCGGTAGCACAAAAGGAGAAGCCCTTTTGTCATCTTGTTTTGCGGTTTCAAAAAAAGAAACTCCTCTTTTGTCTTGGGCGACGGCAGAAAAGGAAGGGAAGAGGATTTGTGAAGGAGAATTAAGAGAAAGAGAAGGAACGAAGGATCATGGATCTGATACCATGTTAAAAGAAGAATAGAAAGAAAATAAAATAGGAGAGTAATAATTAATCTTATTGTTTGTTGATATTTGCCTTCAAGACAATACAATATATAGGATTTAAACAAGTACTCGGTCAATTAACCAATTAATAAATAATATAATAATTTTAAAAATTATTCTGAGAATTATTCTAATAATTATAACAGAATTATTAGAATAATCCTAAAACTAATTTGATTTGATTTAATGATTTGATCCAGTCAATTCTGGTAATTCTCTTTTATCTCTTTTAATGAGGATTCCGAATGATTCTCCAAACTTGTTTCACCATAAGCGATTTATGAATCCTATACCTCCCTGACATTTCGGTTTGCACATAGAGTCCCATCGTCTCCAATACATATTTTTGTGTCCGGCGTCCGAGATCCACTGAAAATTTGCACCCTCACTTTCAATACTAACACAAACTGACTTAGGAAGCCATAAACATGACATGGCATACGTTGGCATAGCCTGGAGCATCAATTTTATGAGAACCTATTTACCCTTCGTCGAGAAAATTTATTACCCCAACCAGAGATTTTCCTCACTACTCTTTCCATCAGATAAGCAAATTGTACCCTCTTACTTAGCAAGGAGAAAGTAGGGAGACCAAGATACACTTCATGTCCCTGAACCACCTGAACTATAAACTCCGATTTTATCCGGTCCACAACATTCTGGTTAGTGTTCGGGCAAAAAGATAGGGCTGATTTTTCAAAATTGATGGTTGTTCCAATGCCTCGGCATAGTGATCAATACATTGTTTCACTTGAGTACTGTCTCCTTCTGTTGCTCTGAAAAAAACAAGGTATCATCCGCAAAAAAATAGATGCGATAGAGTCGGACTTATTGTTGCAATTCTAATGCCCTTGAATTGAGATCTCTCCTGGAAAGAGGTCATAATCGAAGAAACCCATGAGCACAAGTCACAAATAAATATGGGGATAGCGGATCACCTTGTCGGATGCCCCTTCTATGGTCCTGCTTTTTAAAAATGTCCTAGTTGACTCGAAAAGAATAAGATACAGATGTGATGCACCGTATTATTTTCTCGATCCAAATCAAGTCAAAACCCAGTTTTTTCATCATAGCCTCGAGAAATTGTCATTCAACCCGGTCATATTCCTTACTCATGTCAAGCTTCAGCGATGCATAAGCATGTTTCCCCACTTTCCTGCTCCTCATCCAAGGAACTGCCTCAAATCCAGGGTTATGTTATCAGATATCATTTGTTCCGGCACAAAAGCGCTTTGGAAATCATCAATGATTTTATGCATAATAAGCCTTAGTTGGTTTGTCATAGCCCTAGCAACAATTTTATAACATACATTGCACAAACTGATAAGTCTAAATTCTTTCACCATAAGAGGATTGTCAACTTTAGGGATGAGAGTAATCACTATTTTGTTCCACTCATCAAGAGGAGCACCTTAATCCTGTTCAATGATATGCCAAAACTTGTAATAGGAAAGGGCTAACATACTGTAAGTACTGGAGATTTATTAGTGTGTTATTTTATTTCTATCTAATAATAATAATAATAATTATTATTATTATTAATATTATTATTATTATTATTATTATTATTTGATAATCTAGTATTTAGTTCATACGATCTGAGTAATCCCATAAGTGATCGCTCCGATCTCATCCAATTAATTCTAGAGGCAACTAGTTAGTCCCATGGAAATTTCACATCAACCATAAAATAAAATTAAAAAATACTTAGGGCGCATTTGATTCAAGTTATTATATATAACCTTGGGTATGTGATTACCAAATAATCACATAACTAAGGTTATGGGAGAATAAAACATAATCTTAATATTTTTTTGTTTAACTAGGTAATAGTATAATCTAACTTGACATTTACTATATTACCCTTTGTTTAATTATATGATTAATTTTGTAGAATAAATTAAATTAAATTAATAATAATAATAATTATTATTATTATATTAATGAATAAGGTGATAATATATATAACAAATAAATAAAATTGATTTCCTCTCCTCAGTATTCTTCTTCCTTTTCCCGATCTCGTTTTCCCCTTTTTCCTCATCTTCCCATCTCACAATCTCGTCATGCCACCAATTCGATGCCACGTTTCTCAATCGCCTTGGTGTCACCGCTCAGCTTCGCCGGCAGGGTTCGATCCACCACCAGCCGAGCTACCTTCTCCTCCTTATATCGTCGAGTTCGTCCGGTCATTGTCCTCCCCAAGCTGCTGATCCTCTCGTGGGCAGATTTTTGGCCAAGAGGCAAGATCCGTGCCCTAGCTTCGATCTCCTATTGTCGTACTTCTGTGCATTGCGTCTACGATCGTTGGGTCGTGCTTACTCTAGCTGATCTCTGCCCTAGTGTCGATCATCGCCACCTGATTGTCAACGCCGCATCCATGCTGAAGGCTAGATTTGTGACGTTGCCGATCGAGGGGGAGATGTTGATCTCCTCCCGTGCCCTAGCTTACATCGTTGGTGCCAGAGTTTCAAGAGTGAGCCAGTCATTTGAATCCTCCTCTTTTCTGAGTTCCCCGAGCTACAACGATGAGACTCCTGACTCCTTACTTTTGCCGCACTGCCAGTCTTTGTGGAAGTGGAGTCGTGGCCACCCGATGCCAGATCTGGACCTTCGCCGGCTGTTAAGGGGAAAAAATAGTCGTGGCCACCCGATGCCAGATCTGGACCCTCGCACCGCGCGTACCCGTGGATGAGATGGTTGAAGGCGGAGACGGTAAGGGCGCCGGCCTTGAGGAAAGCCGCATGTGATTTGAAGGGTAATTTTGGAAAAAAAATATTGATAACCCCGGAATCGCAGAAAACCTAAGATTTCCAAGGTCTTGTGATTCCTGATTCTATTCCCTAATTACTGATGTGGTGGTAATGTTGCATCACCAGAAATAACCAATTACTTAAACCAAATAAGATTATCGTTGATAACCAACTAAGATTATCAACGATAACTCCGAACCAAATACGTCCTTAAAGCTGTCCATCTGAAACGGCCAACATTCTAATATTTATACTCTCATTACAAAAAAAAAAAAAAAATACTCCGTAGTAGATCGTAATTAAGATTCAGATGTTGGATATCTGATTAATTAGTTGAGTGTTTGGCATCGTAATTACTATAGTGTTTGACCGATGCCAGGAATAGAGCCACCCTCGAGCTCGGATGACCTCCCACCCCACCTACTTTATAAAAATTAAAATAATACTTTTGTTTTTTTTTCAACCCTGCCAAAAACAAATTCAATCCGTATAGTTAAATTTTAAAATATCAAATTAAAAATAAATAATTTTAAAATTAAAATATCAAATTAGATTGATAAATTTCATAAATGACGTTATATTTATAAGTTAATAAATATATTTGATGCGAGACATAAGCTTACATGGCACAGGTCAACCACGATGTAGGTCAAACTTAAAGAGGTAAACATTAGGGTTCGAGGCTAATCCGTCATCTGCCGATTGGAAGGATGCTGCCCGACCAATGGAAAATCAGTCCGAGCGGACCACCCTTTCAGTCAAATACAACCCCGACATCAGTTAGGCGAAGTAATAAAGAAGAAAACTAAGGGTCTTGAGAAACAGAAAACAAAAGAGGATACTCCATCCATCATTAAGCATACAGAAGTCAAGACAAAGATGTCTTCTGTAGATAATTAATATGATTAGAAAAAAGGAAAATGAAAGGTCATCAGAAAAGGTATAAAAAAGGCACGTCAAGTATGAAGCAAGACAAGAAAAAGATCTTTATCCTTAGTACTCACTTTTTTCCTCTCATATTTCTGACTTGAGCGTCGGAGGGCCAACGTCAGGGACCTCTTCCCTGGTTTTGGTTTTATTTTGCAGAGAACGAGGTCTTTAAATGGAACTATCACCTCCTGGCTTTCCAGCTTCGCACCTTCGGACAGGATCAATATTAATTCAAACTTGTTTAATTTTTTTACCCTAAACTCTTCGATAGCACCGTCGGTTGATGTAATTATTCTCGGGTTATGATTGATCCATTTAATTCAGCTCGGATGGACTCTACCTTAAGTTCCCATAGTTAATAATATGGGAAAGAAAATAATAATAATCCATGTACAAACGATTTTACTTATTTATCATAGTTTAGTTAAATAGATTAGATTAATCATATGATCTATTTAATTATATAAATAATTTCACACAATAATTAAAAAACTTAAATTAAATTAAATATAACAATATGCATTAATTATTTCTGATCCTGTCTGAGAAGCTAGGTAAGCCGGAGATCCGGTGAAAAGAAATCCACCGCTGGTGAAGAGTAATGCTGCTAGCGAAGAATAATACCTGGAGAGTGTCGATCCGAGAAACCCAAAGCGGATCGGGAAAAATAGAGTCACCGGATGCCTTCCTCGTACGAATATCTGATGATGAAAGAGACCTCCTGCACACAAGAGACCAGCCAACACTATCGTCAGTGACCTAAGACCAGGGTGGGAATCTCTGGCTAGGCCCTCCGACGCTCAAGTCAATGATCTCTCTCGGTGTGGAAGAAGGAAAGAGAAGATGAACAGTAGTTGAAATTAGGGTTATGAAGGTGTACAATGATGTGAACTTACCTAGCCAACGGAGAGGATTCCTCCTTTTATACCACTTCATATAACCTCCGTAGTCATGAAGTGGACCCCGGTTTGTTAGAGTTTGTTATAAGATGACGTAAACCGTGTACTTGTAGTGAATGACTTTTTAAGGAATCTTTCTTGTACCCCAGATATACCTTCTTTGTCGTTTAGCACCTGCAAAATAATCTAAAAACACATTTCTCGCCAAAATATATAATTCCTGTCATATAGTTACATATTGCAGATATCTTCATTAATTATCATTTCACCCCTCCTGCTGCAGATAACTCAATGTACCAATATTCCTTATATCGATCGAAGTTAATCATGATTAGGTTTAGTTAATGAGGCAACCTTCTCTGTTACTGATCCTAACTATATTTTATCAAGTATCTTTCCCAGACATTGGTCAATCGGCCGGTCTCGGCTTTCCTTCTGGGAAGCATGTTTCGGTCGATGCGAACCTACTTTCTTTGGAGGTATATCTCGGCCGATATTAGCATACCTCCTTTGAGGTATATGCCAATTGATGTGAATCTTTCTCCTGGGAAGTATA
The DNA here is from genome assembly GCF_018446385.1 of Zingiber officinale. Classification (NCBI taxonomy): domain Eukaryota; kingdom Viridiplantae; phylum Streptophyta; class Magnoliopsida; order Zingiberales; family Zingiberaceae; genus Zingiber; species Zingiber officinale. The sequence goes on along the minus strand of NC_055989.1, from coordinate 6,562,256 downwards.
TTTCGGTCGATGCGAACCTACCTTCTTTGGAGGTATATCCCGGCTGATATTGACCTACCTCCTTTGAGGTATATGTCAGTTGATGTGAATCTTCCTCCTGGGAAGTATATTTCGGTCGATGCAAACCTACTTTCTTTGAAGGTATATCCCGACCAATATTGACATACCTCCTTTGAAGTATATGCCAGTTGATGTGAATCTTCCTTCTGAGAAGTATATTTCGGTCGATGCAAACCTACCTTCTTTGGAAGTATATCCCGGCCGATATTGGCCTACCTCCTTTGAGGTATATGCCAATTGATGTGAATCTTCCTCCTGGGAAGTATATTTCGATCGATACCTACCTTTTTTGGAAGTATATCCCGGTCGATATTAGCATACGTCCTTTGAGGTATATGCCAATTGATGTGAATCTTCCTCCTGGGAAGTATATTTCAGTTGATGCGAACCTACCTTCTTTGGAGGTATATCCCGGCCGATATTAGCCTACCTCCTTTGATGTATATGCCAATTGATGTGAATCTTCCTCCTGGGAAGTATATTTCGGTCGATGCAAACCTACCTTCTTTGGAGGTATATCCCGGCCGATATTGGCCTACATCCTTTGAGGTATATACCAATTGTTGTGAATCTTCCTCCTGGGAAGTATATTTCGGTCGGTACAAACCTACATTTTTTGAAGGTATATCCCGGCCGATATTGGTCTACTTCCTTTGAGGTATATACCAATTGTCGTGAATCTTCCTCCTGGGAAGTATATTTCGGTCGGTATAAATCTACCTTTTTTGGAGGTATATCCCGGTCGATATTGGTCTACCTCCTTTGAGGTATATACCAATTGTTGTGAATCTTTCTCCTGGAAAGTATATTTCGGTCGATACAAACCTATCTCTTTTGGAGGTATATCCCGATCGATATTAACCTATCTTCTTCATTTGATCCTCTCCTTTCCTTTCCTTATCGGGAACCTATGAAACCTAACCATATCAATTTCAATTATACAAAATGTAAAATATAATTTATGATTATATAATACACAGACTTTTATCAATTGTGCAACGGGCCTTCGCTGCGGTGCCTCTGCTGCACTGCACCGAGGCTGTCTGTTGCCTGTGCAAGTTAAGTAGCTTCTTTCCATTCTATTCCAAAGGAAATTGCGGCACTGCACTGCCACAGTGTCATTTGTCTGCTTAAATTAATTCGATTAATTTAATATTAATATTTTATTATTTTTTTAATAAATTTGATTAATTCGGTGTGAATTAAAATAATCGATTGTTTCGATTATTCAGTTTTAATAAAATTCTGATTCAATTTAATTAGTTAATGTTAAATTAATTTTTAATTAATTCGATTAATTTATGGATTGAATTAATTGAATATTCATCTTGTCTGAGACATGGTGTAAATTCACAAGAGGTCTGGCCCGACATGAGTTAGCCTATGGTCTATTTGGTTTGTCAATAATCATGTTGTGTTGAGTCCAATCCAGCCCGTGCAATAGATTGAGCTAGCCCAGTATGAGTTAGCCCATGATCCGACAACCATTGTTCTGTGTTTGAGTGCAGTGCAACCGTCCCCGAGGTCATGGTATCGTGATAGGACATCCAGGTTGTCTCCCAGGCACACGTGGTTCGAACCTTAGCTACGGCGTATTTACAAGAATTTTTCTTCCAAATAGAGGCGTAATCAAAGGATACTAGGTTTCTGGGCTGGTCACCGTGTGTACTTCCTGATTTATCCTTGTGACCGGTAGAAAACTTTCCTGGGACCGGATAGATCACCAAAGATAATTAATGAGACTAACTAAGATTATTTTTTGAGTGTGGTGCAGCCTGTGCTACGGACCTACTCATCCCAAACTTCACATCACTCTCTTTTATTAGTCTAAGTCTTTTTTTTTAACAAAAAAACTATGCTTTAATGTTATCAATTTTTCTAAATTGAACAAATTTGACACGGGACATAATAAGCGGATCCAAAAAATGACATTGTAGTCAAAGTCAAAGTAACATGGTGTTCAAAGTCAATAGAAAAGAGCATCCCTTGCCAAGCTCTGATTGTTTACCCTGTGCTAAAGCTCGCCGGTCCAACCTGATCGGATTGTAAGTCGTTCGGAGAGGGCCGATCGGCCCCTAAGTTGATCGAACCTAAGGAGTTTAATGCTTTGCTCTGTCATGCAATAGCCAACCAGGTTTTAGGACGGTCGACCATACAGACAGGCCGAAATGTCTGACCCACCTCACAACTGCCTAGCCATAGATCTAGTTGAAGGAAAAGTCAAACTCCTTTGTATTAATCTCTTTACACATGTTCGGCCAACCTTATTACTAGTCGCCCCTATGGGTTATCATACGACGATATTCTTGTGTTTCTGTTCGATTATAGAACAGAACGGATTTACACATCCTGCCGAACAAAAAGTTGACCGGACCTAAGGCACATTGGCTTAAAGTACCGACCGAACCTCTTAGAATACAACTTCATTTCTCTAGGTGGTGCATTATATGTCCAGCCAGACAAAAGGCCAACCGGCCCTGCAATACTTAACTTCATATTGCTTCCCAGAATGATTATATTTTCAGCACGCCCAGTGTATCATATTATTATTTCCTAAACGTATTTTCAAATAGCCTTCCATACATAACAAAGCAGCTTAATGTGAGGACATGATAAAGACAGTCGACCTTATGGGCTAGCTGAGATATAATCAGCCAACAATATGAATAGAGAATTTTAACAACCTATCAGAATAACAATTATATGTTATAGAATAATCTTCTACAACATTCTTCGAGGATCATCATGTCTCTCATCAGCAGACCACTTATAATAATATATTCATTCAAAAACATCAGTAATGATATAAATTTTAAATGATAAAAGAGATATATATATATATATATATATATATGAATAAATAAAATATTTCTAAATAATTATTGTGCAGTACTTAAACTATTCACTTTCCACTGCCTAATAACTTCTGACATAGAAAACGGCACGCCTTTTGACAGGTGCGTCACAACAGAGCAACACATCGAGTTGGCTATATACCCCATTTAAGTTGTCAGCTATTAAGCCAATCTCATAAATTCACGTGACGTTTTCATAAACAAATAATTAACATTAATAGGCTACTATATTTAATTTACTAAGTTGCAGGCGGTTTTTGATCTAATAAGAATGTGTGAACTATCAACACTGAATAATTGCAGGCGGTTTTTTATTTAAGTTTTATTAATTCAGGGATTTAAATTTTATTATTTTTTAAAGAACAAAAACAATAATTGACATAAACAAGACAAGGTTGGTGTTGAGGTTGGCGGAGAGATCATAAATAATACATTTATAAATAACTCAAAAATCTTAACTCACTAATAATTCATTTATAAATAAATTTGTTTATTTATCATTATTTAATTGAATAGATTAAGATTAATCTTTCTAATTTAGCTTAAGAAGTTAGAATAACTACATGCGACGTGACAATAACTTTTATCCTTATCCTTACTTTCATCCTAACCTTTATTTATTTAGTATTTACTAAAGCATGATGTTCTCTGGCTATAGAAACTTAATCTTGTCAGCCAGGTATTGTAAATTATATTGTTAATATATTGTTAGTTTTAATAATTACATTTATTGCTATGATTAATGGTTAGTTGTTTCAATGCATATTATGGATGGTAAATCTCAATAGTCAGAATTTAGCCGGTTAAAAATATAAATATAAAGTATTTAAGGGGAAGACATTCTGAAATCCGTCAAGTTAACAGTGTCACGTATCTTAAACATCTCACCACCCCGAGACGGTTATATAAAAATCATTTAGAGTTATATTAATATGTGCACATGTACTTATAATATTAAGACGCCATGGAAACAGTAAAGTCTCATTCCATTGTAACTTGCAATTATGAAATCATGTGTCCGCTCAATCACAGTCAGATGCGACAGATCTTTTTTTTTAAAAAATATATTAAATGAAATCTCTAACTTTATATCTAAGTTTTTTTTTTAATTCAATGCGTTTAATTTTGTTAATTTTTTCAAAGCAAACATCTCATTTTAAAAAAAAAATTGTCATTCACTTTATATATTTGGCATAAGGTTGGATAAATCGTTTATAAATGAGTCCGAAATCTTAAGTCTTAACTAACAAATAATCTATAAATAAATTTATTTATTTTTCATCGTTTAATTGAATAAAAATCATACGGACCTATGAATAATTTTACACAACAATTTAAAAAGATAAATTTAAATTTAAATACAACACTATACATTAATTATTTTAAATTCTACAAAATCTAAAATATAATATATGATTTTATATTATAATATTAATATATGGTTATATCATATAATTGTAAAATTATATAATCATACTTTATATATTTTAACTATAAATAAATAAATAAATATTTATATATTTATAAATTGGACCATACTAGTGTTGCAACCTAATGGCATTAATAAGGAAGAAATGACTTCTTGACTCCTAACTCAACGACTCTACTTTTTGACTCACTGACTTTTAACTCAGTGACTTTTTCTTCCCGACTGAAGGAAGCATTCGACTTCTTCACTTACCAACTTAAGGAACCACTAGGTGACTTCCTTTTTCCGACTTGACTACACTCAGCTTCCACTCGAATACCATACTACTACAAAAATTACTTTTAACGACGAAAATTAATGATGGTATCAGATGTTGTCGTTATTGGTGGTTCAATAACGATCAGATTTAGTGCTCATTGTTGATGTATATGTATTAATGACGATATTTTCTTCCATCATTGATGTTTTGTCATCAAGGATGATTTTTTTATTTCGATCATTAATATCATACTTTTAAGATTTCTATGGTCGCTATTGTAAAACTTTAACCATGATTTTTTTTTCGTTATTGTTACTTTTTTTTTTATTTTTTATTTTTTTTATTGAGCTAGAAATTTAAGCTGATTTTATTTACTGTCAGAAGCCTAAATTTTTTAAAATATAAAAACACGATCTTTTTCTAAATTTTTATTTTAAATTATTTATATATAAATTTAAGAGTCAGTTGACTTGATGAATCTAGTGCACTAAAATTAAAAATGAATAAATAAATAAAAATATCAATTTTAAAATTAGTGAGCATTTATCTCTCACTTTTAAAATCATTCAAACAGAGTAATTTTGGAAAAAGAAAATTGAGGAGTTGGATTTAGAAATTTGAATACATAAAGACTTTATTCGGTCAATATTGAGAGCATTAATTAATAACTTTAAACTCCTTGTATTTTATAGTAGGTTGTATTTTATCCTTTTCTATTTAAAAAATTATACTTAACCCCTCTTTGATATAAGTAAAAAAGAAAAAAAAGAAGAAGTAAATGACCAAAATAATCATAACCTAAATCAAACTTTCAGAAGAAAATGAAAAATAAAAATAATTTCATAAGATCATTGAAAGCTTAATATTAACCCAACTTAATTTATATATATGCTCAAAATCTTACTTATTCTTAAAAAAAATATCCTCACAAAATTCACACATGCACCAGCATAAATAACAGAAAATAGTAACTCTGAGAGGGATAATCAGTTAAAAACTCATTCCACCAAACAAAAAAGAGTCAAAATTCTAAATTAATAAGTCAAAATTAAATAAAGATAGAATAAAGTTTATCATTAAAAATAAAAATGAAGACCCTTCGATGATTTATAAAAATTAAAGGGTCTTTATTTTAATTTTTAATGATAAATTTTATTCTATCTTTATTTAATTTTGATTCATCAATTTAGAATTCTAGTTCTTTTTTTTTTTGGTGGAATGAGTTTTTGACTGATTACCCCTCTCAGAATTGCTATTTTTCTGTTATTTATGCTAGTGTATGTGTAAATTTCGTGAGGATATTTTTTGCTAGGAACAAGTGAGATTTTGAGCCTATATATAAATAAAGTTGGGTTAGGGTTAAACTTTCAATGAGCTTACGGGATTATTTTTATTTTTATTTTTTATTTTCTTCTAAAAGTTTGATTTAGATTAGAGTTATTTTGGTCATTTATTTATTTTTCTCTTTTTTACTTATGTCAAAGGGGGGTTAAGTATAGTTTTTTAAATAGAAGAGGGTAAAATATAACCTACTATAAAATACAATGGGGTTTAAAATTATTAACCCTAATTTTTAATATATGTACGTTGCCCTAACTCTAATCAATTCCTTTTTTTCCTTTCCCTCAAATTTGCTCCTTTTCGTAACCGAGCCTCCTTCACTCGAACACAAGGTTGCGCGGCGAGGGCGCCGAGCGACCTCACACTACAGTAAAGACGCTCACGGCGGCAAGGACGCTCACGGCCACTTCAAAGCCTCCAGTGCTCAACATCTCCGCCTTCTCCAAGATCGAAAGCAATCAAATCAAGATGTTTTTTCCCCAAATCGCATTACAGAATCTAGGTTTTTAAATCCTAATCTTTTTTTTTCACTGATTCACAATGGTTGTAGTACTTGAGATGAGGTCAAGATCTAGGGTTTTGTTCTTATTGCATAGGGTTTCTTTTCAACCCTCAAAGATGAGGCTATCTTCTTCAAATCTGTCACCACAATACCACAAGAAGGAACTCTATTCTAACAGCCTCACGTGAGGTTTATTTGTTTATTCAAGAGAAGATTTGATAGCTATCTTCCGCATCTCTTGTGTTGTGAATGTTAGAAATGGAGCAACCCAGTAACTAGCATGACATCATCACTTTTTGATTTGTTGATTGATATTGCCTTTTGACTCTCAAGTTTATATTATTAATTATAGTCTCGCAAAGAAGTACAGGCATTTCCAAACTCATAAGCACATACCGTATAGGTAATCAAAACTTGATCTTGATATAATAATTCTGTGTTATTTTTTTTTTACTTCATAGCACGTTTGGCAAATTCTTCTTTGAGGCTGATGTTTCAATAGTGACAAGTATGCATAATCTTAGATAAATTTGCATTGTTTCTCTTAGTTTATAATTTATTATTTTTATAAGTTTCTTCATGTCATACTAGCCACTGTTTGAGAGACTTTTCAGCCCCTAAAAATTAATCTGTACTATACATGCTTTTTTATGAGCAGCTTGACAGGAAGGGTAAAGAGTGAAATGGAGGGCGAAAATAAAATTTGAGATGTTTGCACAGTTTTTTTTTTTTCTGAATCAAAATAATTTGATCAATTTCAGGGTTTTTGTCATTTCTGAAAGGAAATGATTTCTTTTGGGGGTTGAGTTATAGTAAACAATCAATTAGGCATAGCACTTTAGGATCTTTGGTGACTAACAAGAAATGTACAAACTAAATTGAGTAGAGAATACTGTCTTTTCCTAAGCAAGTTTTGTTTTATGACTATAAAATTGACTTTTCTTTGGAATTTTTTTCTTGTTTTTATTTACTCCATCCAGCCTAACAAATTTTGTTATATTTTACATCTTCCTACCATGGGATTTTGTTGAATTGTTTTATAGGCAATGTGTTTTTGGTTTCATATGGTGTATCCATTTACAGGGAGAATAAGAATCTTACAGGAACTGCAAACTATGCCAGTGTTAATACACATATAGGGATTGGTGACTTTCTTGATCCTTAAATATTAATGTAAATATTGTGTACTTGACACTGTTCATTTGTATTTATTAATACATGATTGTTTACCTGTAGAGCAAAACCAAAGATGATTTGAAATCTCTTGGTTACGTTCTTATGTATTTTTAAGAGGAAGGTTATCATCTGTCCACTTACTGTCTTTATTTCCATTTTTGTTTCAATTGGATACTTAATATCTCTGGTGATTTTATTTTGCTTCAGCCTTCTTTGGAAAGGGCTTAAAGCTATCAGTAAAAAGCAAAAGTATGACAAAATTAGTGAGAAGAAAGTGCTTGCCCCTTGGAGGTAATTCAAAATCCTTCTTTTACATACTTGAGAAAAATTTAGTCAACCACTTTTATTTTTATTTCAATTTGCATATTGATTGTGAGAGAGTTTAGATTTTTGATGATGTAAACCAGGCACTTTGTAAGTCATTTCCTTCAGAATTTACATCTTATTTCCACTACTATTAATCCTTGTGTTTTGAGGACAAGCCGGATTATTCATACTTGAGGAGGCTATTCCGTGAGCTATTTATTCGAGAAGGTTAGCAAAATTACAATTATTGTCTATTGTTCTTATTCTTTTTTGTTGAATTGGCATTCCACTTTATACTTTGTCCATGTTAATGTGGGTATACAAATTTGGTTCTTAAGAATTCTAAGTTCTAACACTCTTTATTATAGGTACGGGATAGTTGAAGCGAAATAGACTTGGAGCTTTTGAGAATGTCAACATTTTGCATATGAATACTTTAGAGAAATGAATACTTAGCTTTTGATGTAAATGGATGTTAATTTTACTAGATGATTACTAGACATTTGATATCTAGTTTAATGATGTGTAGAAACAATTATCATAAATTACTGGATGATATTTTAATATATATGGTGGTTTAATTTTTAATATATCGTGTTTTAATTTTTATTAGTATTCATTAATATATTTATTAAAAATATATACATTTTGACCGGTCTGAATTAGTGATATTACCATTGTTGCCATTAACGATGGTGTACTAAATTGTTGTTAAACAATTAAACGACATTAAATTGTTAATAATGGTACGTATAATCGTCATTGTTATTAACAGCGGTATATATGATTGTCATTGTTACCATTAATGATGGTATCTAAACCTGTTGTTATTATCATGAACAACGGTAGCGTATACCGTCGTTAAGAGCTATTAACGACTGTATTTTGTTTCTCGTCACTAATTAATTTCCAATGGGTACTTTTAGCTACAACTTCCTATGGTATTTAATATCGTCCTTGATGAGCTTTAACGATGGGAATTACCCCTTTAATGACGGGAAATCCCGTCGTTAAAGGGTCTTTTTTAGTAGTGGGCCACTTGGCATCCGACTCGACAACTTGCTTCCTGACTCGCCGTTCATTTGGGTGATACTACTGTTGGACCCCGTGGTTGTTTATGATGTGATCAACCAAGTTTAGGTTAGATCCTATTTCTATGATCCATGTATCTAAGTGTGCAGGAGCTTAGGAGCACAGGAAGTCGAGCGGAAGACGTAGCTAGCGAGAAGGACGGCACGGGAAGGGAATCGACGAGCTCGGTGCGTCCGAAGGACGAGAGAGCTGCGGAAGAGTACACCGGTGGGCAAGAAGAACGCGCGCGGCGTTCGAGGGACGTAAAGCCGGGAAGGAAGACTGCTCGAGGAGAAGGTCGGGAGCTGGGTTCGGGTGAGCCCTATTCCGGATGACCGAAATCACCCAAGTGAGCAGAACCAGAGCAAGTCAATTGGGACATTGACTTGACAAGTGTTCGGTCGACCGAACACCCTTATCGGTTGACCGAACCCCTATCATCAGAAAGCCAGCTGTTGGTGACACGTCAGAAGCCACGACAAGCAACCAGCCGTTGGTGAAGTGATCAGTCGACCGAACCTTCTGATCGGTCGACCGAACCGAAGATAATCAGAGACTTGGTCGAGCGATTTGATCGGGTCAGATCGAGTAGAGACCGTTGGTTGATCGGTTGATCGAACACAAGGATCGGTCGACCGAACCTAAGCTCGATCCACAGAACCTGCATCCAGACGGAAAGTTGGGAAAGTTCATCAGGTTCGGTCGACCGAACTTGGGGATCAGTCGACCGATCCCTCTTGAGTCAAAGCCTGATCCCGAAGATCAGGTGATTTGGATGAGTGTTGGAACCCCTATATAAAGGGGTCTCGAACAGCTATTCGATATCAACTCTGTACTTTCGTTCTTAGCAACTTCTGTGCTTTCAAAGTGTAAACGGCTTCTTCGCCTGCAAAGAAGGAGATGTTTCTAGTGCGCTTTCCACTGCCTTCGATTAACAACCGTCTCGGTTGTAACCAAGTCAAATAGCTGAGTCGTCTCTCTTTTTGTTTCTGTTACTTAATTTAAATACTCTTGTTGCTTTTATTTTGAGTTAAAGTTCTTTGAGGAGGGTATACTCTTTGATTGTAGGTAATTCACCGCCCTCTTGCTGGCCCGCTGCACCAACAAGTGGTATCAGAGCCCAACAGCCTCAGAAGAACTAACCGTCGTCTGAAGCACAAATATCAGGACAATGGCCGGTGCGAACATTCATCCCCCAAAGTTTGACTGAGATTCGCTACATGGAAGCGAAAAATGGAGGTATTCTTTAAAGCAGATTTTGACATTCTTATTACAATGAAATATGATTTTGCAGCTCCAAAAGACAAAGAAGCATACCAATGGATGAAGAAGGAGCAGGCTGATTTCATGGCTAACGGAAAGGCTGAGTTCCACTTGCTCAGCGTTCTTCCGCCCCAGGAGGTAAGTCTGATTGGAAGCTACGACTCCGCAAAAGACCTCTGGGAGAAATTCCTAGAGCTCCACGAAGGTACCTCGGAAGCAAAGCTAGCTAGGCGCGACATCCTTCGGACACAACTAACGAATCTCCGGATGAACACCGTCGAAAAAATAACACAACTCCAAGCGAGAATCAAGGAGTTGATTACGCAACTGACGAATCTCGGCGAATCGGTAACAAACCGAGATTCCATCTGATACGCGCTCAACGCCTTCCCCAGAACTCTAGATTGGGCGTCCTTAGTAGATGCATACTACATCTCTAAGAACTTTGAGGTAAGTAGTTTAGAAAACTTATTTTCAACATTCGAACTTCACGAGTCTCGACTTGTAGAGAAACCAGTAGAGAACTCGAACCTCAACATTGCCCTACAAGCCGAAAAGGACGATCTCGACTCCGAAGGACCGATCGACGAAATCGAAGCGGTCCTACTGGTAAGACGTTTTAATAAATTTCTTAAATCTAATAAATTTAAATCACAGTCGAGGAAACATCAACGTAACAAAAGGACGGTTAGATGCTACAACTGCAACGAGGAAGGGTACATCAAGGATGACTGCCCCAAACTGAAGAAAAAGAATAAGGAGAAGCCTAAAAAATCGACGTCCTCTACACGCAAGAGCCTGAAGGCTACATGGGATGATTCTTCATCCTCCGAGTCAGAAGTCGAAGCTTTCTCGGGACTAGCACTGGTGGCCAACCATCTCTTTAAAGATGACTCGAACTCAGAGATGAACATTGATCAAGGGGGAGAATCAAAAGAGAAAGCTACGATGAAGGGGGAGCATCACCAAGTGAGGTAAGTAAGGTACGTGATCTCACTCCTTCTCAGTCTTTTAAGTTTATCAAAGTACTTACTAAAGACTTAGTCAAATCAGAAAATTTTTTGCCAATTTAAAAACAATCTTAGAAAATTTGAATTTAGAAAATGAGAAATTAAATTTGGAAATTGAAAAATTGTAAACTAAAAATGCATGTTTAAAAACTAATGCTTTTCAAAAATAAAAAATTAATGTTTATGGAAAATTAAACTGGTATATAAGAAAACATCAGAGTCAACTTAGAAGAATACCTAAAGGATATGTACCCCCTAAGTTTTTGACCAACCTTGTAAGAAGGAACCTTTACTGAGTTCCAAAATCTTTGCTAGTTTAAAATTTTCTTTTAGTTAAAAGCTTACAGTGAGAAAATTAAACAATGAGTTTCTTTATGGAAGTTTTGTCTAAGGAAGTGGTTGTTGCTCCAATAACCAAGAAGGCCTAGTGCCTCACCACTACCTGGAAGCTGAAGTATCGAAATAAAATGTTTAATTAACTTTCTAATAAAAAGTATTAAAATCAGAATAACATAATGATTTAAAAAGTTACTTAAATATTTTAAAATCATTTTTGAAAATGCTGCACTTGGATTGTGAAAAATATTTCTTTGTACTTAGAAAAATTTCTTTTATTTTATTTTTTTCTGTTTTTCTTAAGTTAAAATCTCTTCTAAACTTAAAAAATTTTTGAAAATTGTCTTAAACTAAGTTTTTTTTATGAAAATGATTTAAATATTAAACTTTTACATAGAAATGTTTTCAAAAAACCTAGAAAATTTTCAAAAGACTTAGAAATTTTTGGAAATTGTGTTAACTAAGTCTGTTTTTTGAAAATAATTTAAATATTAAATTTTACTTAGAAAATTTCTTTCAACAACACTTAGAAAACGTTTTAAATTAACTTAGATTTTTTTAAAAATATTTTTGTACCCCGTTTTTGCTGTGATCAAAGGGGAGAGGGGAGTTAGGGACATATTTTTTTTAAATTATGTTTGAATTTTTTTTAAAACAATTTGCACTAAAATTTGATGTTGCAATTTATACTAATTGCAAATTTATGCTAATTGCAAATTTATGCTTATAATGTTAGTCTAGTAACTTTATTTAAATTACTATTTGTTTGTTTTACCCTAACTTAAACTTGGGTTGATACACATCAAAAAGAGGGAGATCGTTGGATCTCATGGTTGTTTTGATGTGATCAACCAAGTTTAGGTTAGGTCTTGTTTGTCTGATCCCTGTGTCTAAGTGTGCAGGAGCTTAGGAGTGCAGGAAGTCGAGCAGAAGATGCAACTAGCGAGAAGAACGGTACAGGAAGGGAGCCGACGAGCTCGGTGTGTCGGAAGGACGAGAGAGCTGCGGAAGAGTACACCGGTGGGTGAGAAGAACGTGCACGACATTCGAGGGATGTAAAGCCAGGACGAAAGACTGCTCGTGGAGAAGGTCGGGAACTGGGTTCGGGTGAGCCCTATTCCGGATGGCCGAAATCACCCAAGTGAGCAGAACCAGAGCAAGTCAACCGGGGCGTTGACTTGACAAGTGTTTGGTCGACCGAACACCCTTATCGGTTGACCGAACCCCTATCATCAGAAAGCCAGCTGTTGGTGACACGTCAGAAGCCACAAAAAGCAGCCAGTTGTTGGTGAAGTGATCGGTCGATCGAACCGAAGATAATCAAAGACTTAGTCGAGTAATTTGATCGGGTCAGATCGAGTAGAGACCGTTGGCTGATCGGTTGACCGAACACAAGGATCGGTCGACCGAGCCTAAGCTCTATCCACAGAGCCTGCATCTAGACGGAAAGCTGGGAAAGTTCATCAGGTTCGATCGACCGAACCTGGGGATCTGTCGGCCGATCCCTCTCGAGTCAAAGCCTGGTCCCGAAGATCAGGTGATCTGGATGAGTGTTGGAACCCCTATATAAAGGGGTCTCGAACAGCTATTCGATATCAACTCTATACTTTCATTCTTAGCAACTTCTGTGCTCTCAAAGTGTAAAAAGGCTTCTCCGCCTTCAAAGAAGGAGACGCTTCTAGTGCGCTTTCCACCGCCTTGGATTAACAACTGTCTCGGTTGTAACCAAGTCAAATTGCTGAGTCGTCACTCTTTTTGTTTCTGTTACTTAATTTAAATACTCTTGTTGCTTTTATTTTGAGTTAAAGTTCTTTGAAGAGGGTATACTTTTTGATTGCAGATAGTTCACCCCTCTCTTGTTGGTCCCGTTGCACCAACAACTACTTCTCCCGACTTGACACTCGGAGCTTTCGACCGACTCGGCGCTCGACACTTGAACTCGACTGTCACTCTGATTCGACTGAGACTTGGACTTGGTGATATACAAACAACCAGGGGTGTAACTAGGATTTAAAATCACCTGGAGCTGATCGTTGATAGTTTCCTGAAGTCAGTGGTGGCACGGGGTCAGGGTAGCTACGGTTGGCCGACAGGGGCGGAGCCACCCTTGGGCTAGGGTGGGCTCTAGGCCCACCAATTTTTAAAAAATAAATCTAAAATGTTTTTATAGCTCATCATCATTAATTTCCTTTTATTGTTTCCCGATTAAAGTTTCAATAACTTTTTTCCTACTTGAGGCCAGAGCACTTATGTTGCTTGAACTTTAATTAAATAAAAAAATTTTCATTATTTTATCAGTGCCACCTGCATGACATTTTTGTCGCACGCCACAAGAGCAACCAACACTACCGCATTGCTTGCTACTGCTCGCAGCCGCAAAGCCGCAAGTGTGAAAAATTCTAATTTTGATCCTCTTTATCCTTTTCGTTCATTGGGTTCAAATAGATATATTTATCTTTGAAATGGATTTTCTTCGACCTCCTTTTTCAACGGTGTAATCTCTATATTTCTTAAAGATTTTTTACATTATCCTTCACTTGATATTTCATATTCATGTCCGGTACAAGCGTCAAGCAGTGACTCGACGAGTACAACCACGACATCCCTTCTCTCAAATAACATGTGATATTTGTGCGACTATCGCCGCAGGTTTATTTTATTTTAATATCATCTCTACGAGTGAACTACTATTAATATCCCTGCTTGACATTAGCTCTACAAGTCAACTATTATTTTTCTCATTTGTTATAGTTTATATATTATAATTATATTATTTACTTATATATTAAATCTAATATAGTTATTTAATTGGCAGGTTAATTTGTCTAGTTTTAATTCTTTCTATTTCTACAGCAACAACGAAATGAGCATTTTCAGTTATGAAACTTGTTGAAACAACTCTTCATAATAAGATGGAAGAAGAGTTTTTAGCAGATTCTATGGTCATATATATTGGACTAATAGCTGACAACTTTAATGGGGTATATAACCAACTCGATATGTTGCTCTGTTGTGAAAACAGCACGCCTTTTGACAGGTGTGTCACGATAGAAGTGCATATCTCTAGTGCAATTTAAGCAAATAAATATATGGCTACCAGCCGCATGTAGATGTTGGTGTAATTAATTATACCATCAATTATCAATAATATCCCAATATGATTGCCAATCTCTAGTATTATCTTTTATTTCCATTTTTGCTCTATCCATTGCTTCATAGATAATTGACATTGTTGGTTTTTGATCTTGGTCAACTAATTTCAAAACTTTTACTAATGGTTCAATTGCAGCACAAATATCATGAGCCCTCTTCCAAAATCTTCCATCCATTATGATGCTTGCAATGTTTTCTGCTTCTTTTCTTCTTTTGCTTGTATTATTGTCTGCTTCCCAATCACCAGAAGTGCACATTCTTTTTAAATCTGAAGAATGCCGAACAAGATTTTCAATTGAAATAAATTCTATCGCAAATTGGGTTATTCCTAGTGTCAATAATTCATGGTCATTTGTAAATGTTTTCATCAAATTCACAACTTTATCGCTGTTATATATGAAGCTCATTATTTGCTTGGCTTTCTCAACACACTTTTTTACTTTTGTCGTCTTACCAATATCTTCTAGCATGAGATCAATACAATGTGCTGCACAAGGGGACCAAAACAAATGTTGCCTTTCTATCATCAATTTGGCACCAGCAACCTTATTTGCACCTTCGCTATCTGTGACTACATGCACAATATTTTCCTCTCCGATTTCGTCAATAATTTTACTTAATAAAGATAAAATAAAATCAACTGTCTTTGCTTTGTTGGTGCAATCAACGGAACTATGAAATACCATGTTGCGGTCACAATATATCATAAAATTTATGATTGGATGCTTGTTGTGTGTGCTCCAACCATCGCACATTATTGTGCATCCATACTTTGACCATTTAGATTTTAAAGTGTTCAAATAGCCATTTATTTCATCTACCTCCTCTTGTAAATAAACACCACCAATTTGGCGTCCTTTGGGGCCTTTAATTCCTGTTCCAGCCTCAGCAATGGTGTTTATCATGGATTGATTGTATGGACCACTATCTGCTGCATTAAATGGAATAGCATTAAATATAAACCATTTCGATATTGCCTTACCAACATTTTTTACCTTTTTAGCCCCAAACCAGTTTTTGAGACTCTTTTGTTTTGTGGGAAGCATAAAAGAGTCAATTCCTTTTGATGGTAATCTAGGATCCTCTCTTACACTAAAGCTTCAAGACATCCCTTTTTTCAAACCAGGATCTAAGCCAGATGAAGAACCAGAAAATCCTACAATTATAAAATTTAGAGTAGTTAAGTACATTAAATTGATAAGATATATACACATAAATTTAAAATATTATTTATATATTTTACCTTGACCATAGCGATTACGCATTTGCTCCTCAATGACTCTTGTTTTACGACCTTCCTTGATGGCTTTTTGTAATTCTCGATTTTCTATATCTTCTATGTCATCTCCACCACTACTACCACTTTCTGATACGCGTGTATTTTGTGTAATTGAATCTAAGGCTATTTGCTTTTTTCTTTGCATTGAACTTCTACTTGTCTTAGAGTCTTGAAGATGTTTTCTTAACATTGATGATATTTCCTTATGAGCTTTGTGACATATTTCAACATTTCCAGTAACATGTGCAATATATTGTTTTAGTCTTGTAATTCCTCCGGTTATAACTTTTCCACAAAATTTGCATCGTATTGTTTTACGATTATCACCTACCATTTGACCAAATTGCCAACCAATATCAGGGTTTGGTGTCATTCTAAACAAATAAATAAACAAATAAATAATATTGAATAATTTTGACTTAATTAAATGATAAAAATCATGATAATGAGAATGAAGCACCTAAAATTAAATAATTCTTAATAACTTAATTTATTAAACTAAAAAATTAGAAAACTTACCTGTTTGCAAATATAATAGAAATGATAGAAGAAATTAATTAATCAATCGAAGGAACTAGTGACCGTGAGCCAAATGCTGCATATGCTCAAATTTATGGTAGATACTGAATTAATAAAACTGGTAAAAAAAATTAGAAAACTTGCCTTGTCTATGAATATGATGGAAATGATAGAAGAAATATGTTAATCAAACGAAGGAGCCGATGACAAGAGCCAAAAGATGCAAATACTCAAATTAATAATAGATGCTCAATTAATAGAATCAGAAGGTACTCATGTAGTCAAACATTATTAGCAAATGCTTGGAAAAAAACCTGATGTGAATAACTTAATATATTAAACTAAAAAATTTGAAACATGTGAATATAATGAAAATGACAGAAGAAATTAATTAACGAAGGAGTTGATAACCTTGAGTAAACATGATGCATATGTTCACATTTAAAGTAGATGCTTAATTAATAGAATTGGATGAAAAATTAAAAAGCTTACTTTATTTGTGAATATGATAGAAATGACATAAGAAATTAATTAATCAAACGAAACAAGCTAATTACAGTAGCTAAAAAATGTAAATATTAAAATTAATGGTAGATGCTTAATTAATTGAATTGGAGGGTACTCATGCAATCAAGCATTATTTTCAAAGGGCTGGGAAAAAATGATATCAATAACTTAGTATATTAAACTAAAAATTTAGAAAACTTATGTGTATGTGAATATAATGGGAATGATATAAGAAATTGATTAATGGAGATGTTGATGACTATAAGTAAAAAAAGATTCATATACTTAGATTTAAGTTAGATGCTTAATTAATAGAAATGGATGGAAAATTAGAAAACTTACCTTGTTTGTGAATACGATGGAAACGATAGAAAAACACAATTAATCTGGTGAAACGAAAGACACTGATGAAAAGCAAATGCTATCAATAGATGCATGCTCAATTAATAGAATGAGGGTATTCGTATTGACAAATTAAGACGAATGTGATAGTGATGTGATGTTGTTTTTTATTTTTCAATAATGACAAAATAGTAAAAGATGGAATGAAAAAATAAAGTGATCAATGAAAAGCAATGTCGGCTGAATAAAGCAAATTTGGTCAAAAGAAATATAGAATCCAAAGCTTTTTATAATTTAATCAAGAGATCAATGAAAAGTAAAGTGATAAAAAAATGGAATCCAAGGTTTCTTAATCAATTAATCAAGCATAAAAATGGAATAAAGGCTTTTTAATCAAGTGTCGGCTGAATATAATGCAACATCAGAACCAAAAAATGGGAATCCAAAGATGTTTAATCTATAATCAAAATGTTTGTTATCGAGTCATTCCGTTCCAGCCGTTCCGGCCATTATAACGTCGAAGAACGGCGTCCCAAAGCAACCGACGTTATACACGGGAACTTTGGAATGCCATGGGTCATTCCCGTGCCGGAACGGTCGTTCCAGCCATTCCGGGTCCATTCCGACGAACTATGCTAGCGTTGGCTACCTATGCTCATGGCCCACAAGTGAATAAATTAAATTTAAAATTAATTTTATCTTTAGATGTTTTTAATTGGGTTTAAGATAATATTAATTAAGTAAAATTAAATTAATTTATATATATATATATATAGATATAGATATAGATAGATAGATCATTTTGATTTGCTGCATATCTTATCATGTGGGATTGTGCGGACTGAACTCGGGGTGCTTGGAATTGATCTCTAGGCGTCCATGTTAGAAAGAGTCCAAGCGCCTAGAATCATTTTAGTATTTTTTATTTTTATTATTTTATTTTAGGGTATATTATATGTATTTAGGGTTTAAATTTTTAGGATTTAGGAGTTGGGTTATAACGGATTTGAGTTAATAAGATTTCCCTCTAGAGATCAAGCTTCCCTCTTGGTTTATATTGTTACAGATTTAAAATTTTAGATGCTCACAGAGTATATTATATATATTTAGGGTTTAAAATTTTAGGTTTTAGGAGTTGGGTTATAACGGGTTTGAGTTAATAAGATTTTTCCTCTAGAGTTCAGGCTTCCCTCTTGGTTTATGATCCTCTAGATTAAAAAATTTTATGCTCACGGGGTATCATATATGCATTTAAGATGTTTTAAGAAATTTTTAATTTTTAAAAATTTAAAAAAAAAACAAGTCGGGGCTCCCGGATTTAATCCAGACGCCCCGACCAACATTTAAAAAAAATTAAAAAAAAAACAAATCGGGCGCCTGGATTAATTCCAGATGCCCGGATTGATATGTCGCAGATCGTGTTTATATATATATATATATATATATATATATATAAAATAACTGCAACAACATAACAATATGTAATAAATATCAAACTATTAAAATCTACGCAAATCAATAAATAACAAGCCTATTGCACAACAGCGGGATGTTTTCTTAATTTTCTAGACATATAAGGAACGAGTTCTTGCATCGATCAATTAACGGATGAATTTTTCTCCATGGACAGTGGATTGATGAGTCGTTCGCTACAAACGCTTCTGGTTTATCTTTATACACACCCAAAGGCAAACACTTCGAATATAGAGACGTCACTTCCGAGCTAGATGGGATGCAAGACACTTGACAGAGTACTCTGCCATTGTGGATGAAACTTTACCAAATGTCATCTTTAAGAGAGTGCAGTGTGAGTAGTGAGGAATGATGAGTGACGAGAGCTGAGAGGGGAGGACACGACAGGGTGAGTCCTATTGTAGAGAGTAGGGAGTCATGTTGTAAAGTATGAGGACAGTGTGTGGAAGAGATTATATGAGATGATGGTGATGTACAAGTGAATAGATCCACCTTGAAATTGTTGGATCGAAAAGCGCTAGAGGGGGGGGGGGGTGAATAGCGCTCGTGGCTATTTCTCGTTTCGGAATCGGAAAACAATCGAGTAACGCAACGAAAATAATGAAAACAAGCAACGCACAAACATAAGCTGTTTACTTGGTTCAGAGTCTGTGGCGACTCCTACTCCAAGGCCCACGCTTGTTGAGCGTTTACGTTGGGCAACAACTATAATCACGAAAAGTATTACAAACTAAGTACAATTATGAACTGAAATAAACTTTATACCGACAACAACTAGATTGAAACTGAAGATCCGAGTCGTCGGGATGTCGCTACAACACTTCGGGATCATCTCGTTAGCAGCTTGTGGCATAAGGATTGCTTAGAAGGTGATATACTAGACTGTTGCTCGAGACCTCCTTATAAAGGGCGTTCAAGGCGCCTCCATTGAGATCCAAGGTGCCTCTAACCCAAGGTTTTATCCCGACTCAGCCGCTGTTGATCAAGCTTTGACCGCTGCTCGTTATCCACCTGAAGGTGCCTTCAACGCCACTCCAAGGCGCCTTCAAGCCACGGTCCAAGGCGCCTTCAGTCCCCATGAAGGTGCCTCCAGCTCCTTCTCGCAGACATCCTCCACCTTGTACCTGAGGCGCCTCCAAGCTCCATGGAGGCGCCTTGGGTATTGTTCATCCGGGTGAAGTGTGCTCTTTTGTCCCTACACAATGTGTTAGTCCTTAAAATATACATATACCCTGCAAGACAAGGTTAGTACACATAAATATGATAAGAAAGGTGTTTGACAGTCTCTGGACTGTCCGGGTCTGACTTCGGTTTGCCAACCGGAAACCCTAGGTCAACCCGACGCCTACTGTTCCCTCTGCGGGGAACGCGTCCTCACCTACTCCTCTCTGGAGAGTTACCTATTGACAGTGTGATCCTCCAGATCGACTAGACTTTTGCTCAGTGCTCGATGCTTCCGGACTTTCTGCTGGATGCCCGCTCCCCGACCCGTCCAGCCTTCCACCTGGTTCACGACACCAGAACTTTCCACCTAGGGTTACCACCCCCTAGGACTTCTGCCTGAAGCCCTCGACCCACCAAGACTTTCCGCATAGGGTTACCACCTCCTATGACCTAGGGTTACCACCCTTAGGGTTTTCCACCTGCCTAACCTCGGTTAGGACTTTTGCTTGAGTACACTTAAGAATTTCCCCGACCCGTCCAGCCTTCCACCTGGTTCACGACACCAGAACTTTCCACCTAGGGTTACCACCCCCTAGGACTTTTGCCTGAAGCCCTCGACCCACCAAGACTTTCCGCATAGGGTTACCACCCCCTATGATCTAGGGTTACCACCCTTAGGGTTTTCCACCTGCCTAACCTCGGTTAGGACTTTTGCCTGAGTACACTTAGGAATTTCCTGCAAGCTCATTCAAACTTATCTAGTCCGCAACAAATGGCTAACAGTAAAGACATGTCAAATTCGTTTATGGCTAGGGCTTTGCGAAAAAGCCCAAAAGGGTGAATAAACCCACCATGAAGGTTTATCTGGTCCGCAGCAAACGACATGCGGTAAGGACATCACAAATCTATTTATGCTTGGGGCTTTGCTAAAAAGCCTATAAGGGTCATGAATAGGTCCACCATAAAGGCCTATTTAATTTGCAATAAATGACTCGCGGTAAAGATATATCAAATTCGTTGACAGCCGATCACTTATTTAAAGTGATTTCATGATACTTGGAGCTGATATTGGGCGATCCTAGGCTCATGACATAGGAGGAGTTTGACAAAGGCGACTTGGAGACATTGGTGGGTCGTGGACACAGGATAGAATTTCTGGCTGGGAGGCGGATGGGGGATACACACACTTTGGCAGCTGTTTAAGAAGGCATATGATACGGTGCATAATGATGGGGTCCGATAAAGCCGGACAGTCAAAAATCAAGAGGACATGACAGTTAGAAGTCACGGGGACGTGACAAACAGAAGTCAAGGTGACACGACAGTCAGCAGTTATGGAGAAGAAGAGGAAAGACCGTTTGACTGACATCAGTGACATGGTGCCCGGTCGGGTTCTCACAGACCAGGATCCCAGATTTGAGACACCAAGTTCTGAGGCATGGTGGGCAGCCAGGGTGATGCCTGACCTGCTCTGACTGGTCGGGTTCCCACAGCTCGATTAAATCCAGGCCTAGTCCCTCCAGTAGGCCCACTCCCGACCGTCCCGAGCTATCGCTAGTCATACCCAGGCAGGACAGAAGGCACTAGATGACAACAAGGTCAGAGAATTATAACTGTCTGTCAGTAGGCCCACTCCCGACCGTTCCGAGCTATCGCTAGTCATACCCAGGCAGGACAGAAGGCACTAGATGACAACAAGGTCAGAGAATTATAACTGTCTGTCAGAGAATGATTGCTACATGTCAAGGAATATTCCAATGGTCGATCATCATCTGTGAGTGGAACCTTCTTCCGTCCCATAGAAGGGTGCCACGTGCCCTCCATCCACCCGGCAAGTCCTGACACCCGACATCCTCTGACATGAGCCACGCTTCAGAAGTGTGCATGGTCATATAAAAAGGGAGGTCCTCTCCCTTACACAGGTACCCTATCTCGCACATTCACACTTGTCTTCTACTTTTCTTTCTCCTTTATACATTGTTCTTCTGGGGAAAAAGTACCTGACTTAAGCGTCGGAGAGCCTACTCTGGGGAATTTTTTCCTGGTTTTTGGCCTCTAACGCCCTGGGTGTTTGTCTAAGTGCGCGCAAAGCTCAAGTACCTGCGGCTCAGTCCTCGCCGTCTGTCAGCACCCCATGGGAGTCCGTTCTTGTAGGCGCATACAAGAAGGATGTCCTAGTCGCCTCTCTATCAACGCAGTGACAGCTCATTCGGCTTCATCTGACTCAGATTCCGGACAGAATTAATTTGACGCCATCTGTGGGAATTTCCTTCACCTGTTTTGGAGCATGAAGATAGAGGAGATTGGAAGAATCAACGTGACCATGACAGCGGGGGAATACGAACTGTTCAAGGAAGCCAAGAGACCTACAACTTACGAAAAACAGACCACCACTTCACGACCGCACAAGATGCCTGCAGCTTCAAAGGACCTGACTCACGTTTCTTATAGAGGATCTAAAAGGAAATAGTCCGAGGAGGTTCCCCCGGCCTTTTATCGGGAACTTGGCCCGGACTATTACCACAAGGGTCTGGATTGCTATAATAAGAAAAAGCAACCGCAGGCCTCCATGGCCAAAAGCTCCCCGCCTAGGGACTCCAAGAAAGGGAAGGTCATAGTCCTTAGGGAGGAGCCCGGGGAGAGCCTGAGGAGCAAGTGTCCTTCTCTCTAAAGGTACTCGAGGAGAAGCTACCAAAGGGGTAGAAGCCCCTAGCTATCGGAGAGTATGACGGTAGCAAGGATCCGGAGGATCATCTCCGAAAGTTTCGGAACATTGATCTATTGCACCAGTATAGCGATGTCATTAAGTGCCGAGTATTCTTGAACACTCTGTCTGGCTCAGCACAAAAATTGTTTGATGGATTGCCAAACGGGTCCATCACCAGCTTCCATGACTTCATAGACTGTCTTCCTGCACTACTTCGCCAATAGCAGGAAGTATCAAAAGATAAACCACTGTCTCTTCATCCTTATGCAAGGAGACAGCCGAGCCCTTGAGGAGCTATATCAAACGCTTTAATCAGGTGGCCCAAGACGTCCCATCCGCTACCTCTGAAATATTAATGAGCGTCTTCTCTCACAGGCTAGTGGAAGGGGAGTTCTTTCGAGACCTCATCCAAGAGCCCGTGAGGAACTTCGATGAGATGCTAGGAAAGGCCGCCAGTTACATTAATGTAGAAGAAGCTCAAGCGACTCGACAGAAAGTGGACAAGGTGCCTACTCCCATCAACAAATCAGATAAGAGGTCACCCCAACCGCTAGCTCAGCCTCTTCCATGCGCCTTGGATGCGTGACCGCAATTCCCTCTCGGTCAAGATTCCAGGCCGGCCCAACATGTGGCGGTTGTCCAAGTCCCAAGGTCTGGTCAGTGGAGGCCGCGTTATTGCACTTACCATAGGTCACATACCCACACCACTAGTGATTGCTTCCAGTTCGCCCGTGACTCCAAGCGCACGGTTGAGCTGGGTCTACCTCCACTTTAGATCGTGCCCAAGATCCAGAGGCTGTTGGATGACCGATAGGCCAGAGTAGGCCAGTTTCGTAGACCCCTGCCTGACCACATAAGATAAGGAAATCAGCAGCCTTGTCGCAACCAGGATCCAGGAGAAGTCTGAGAAGAGGAGAATAGGGAAAACGTGGTTATCTGAGAGATTGACATGATCTCCGAAGGGCCCACAGATAGAGATTCTGCTAGGGCTCAGAAATCTCATGGGTGTCACCCGGTGGTACACGCTGTAGGATGTAACCAGGAACAAGCTGTCGGACCCATCATCAGTTTCGAGCCGCAAACCTGGAAAGGCTGGAGCTTCCTCACGATGATGTTTTAATAATTAAAGCCGTCATAGCCAACAGTCGTGTGGCCAGGGTTTTCGTTGATACCGGAAGCTCTGTTAACGTATTGTTCAAGAGTGCATTCGAAGGCATGCAGACCGATGCCAATGAGCTCTAGCCCGTGGTCACTTCATTATACGACTTTACTGGTAACGAAATAAGACCCATAGGATAGGTCAAGCTAGCCATATCTTTGGGTAGCGAGATCACTTTCATAGTGGTGGATTCGCCGTCCTCATACAACATCATCCTGGGGAGACCGACACTGCACGAGTTTTGAGCGGCATTCTCCACTTTCCACCAGAAGATCAAGTTTCCTGTGGGAGACCAAGTCGGGGAAGTCCGAGATGAGCAATTGGTCTCTCTCATGTGTTACATCAACATGATGAAGGTGGAGGCCCGTAAGGGTGGAGGCCCGTAAGGCTCAAAGAACTAGTATGGCAGTATCCACGTCATTCAAGAGGAGCCTCTGCCCATAACAGAAGATCATATCCCTTGGGAGGAGATCCAGCTCTATCCCGAGCATCCGGAAAGCCTCACCCTCATATTGAGTGACCTGCCTATTGAGATCAAGACAAACCTGGTTCAATACTTGACACACAATAGGGACGTCTTCGCTTGGTCCTTTGCAAAGCTACCCAGAGTCAAGCCTGAGGTAGCTGAGCACAAGATACATCTTCTACCTGATTCCCGACCAATCAAGCAGAAGAAGTGGAACTTCTTGGCCGAGCAAAATAAGATCATGCGAGCTAAGGTGGACCAGCTCTGGAAAGCAGGACACATTAGAGAAGTGCAATTCCCGCCCTGGCTCTCTAATATGGTCCTGGTGTCTAAGCACAACAATAAGTGTAGAGTCTGCATCAACTTCGGAGACCTCAATCGTGCTAGTCCCAAGGACTACTACCCGTTGCCCAGGATTGATCAGATGGTAGACTCGATCTTAGGTTGTGAAAGGATTTGCATGTTCGATGCTTACCAAAGGTACCACCAAATCCCTCTGGCACAGGAAGATCAGGAGAAGGTCAGTTTCATCACGATGGATGGTACTTTCTGTTACACCATTATGCCTTTTGGATTATGAAATGCAGGAGCTACCTACCAAAGGATGATGGATAAGATCTTCCGAGAGCAAATAGGACGGAACGTGGAGGTTTATGTGGATGACATCCTCATCAAATCCACTCTAACTATAAATTTGATCTCTGACATAGAGGAAACTTGCAGCATGCTATGGCAATATGGGCTGAAGTTAAACCCATTGAAGTGCTTGTTTGGAGCTCGGGGAGGGAAGTTCTTGGGATACCTCATTACCGAGAGGAGAATTGAGGCTAATCCAGAGAAGATCCAAGCACTTCGAGATATGAAAGATCCTCAAAACCTGAAGGAAGCTCAGAAGTTGGTGGGCAGAATAACTGCACTATCCAGGTTCATATCTCAGTCTGCAGATCGAGCACTGCCCTTCTTCAAGGTGATAGGAGAGCGGCCAAGTTTCAATGGAA
Source organism: Zingiber officinale (assembly GCF_018446385.1). Lineage (NCBI taxonomy): Eukaryota > Viridiplantae > Streptophyta > Magnoliopsida > Zingiberales > Zingiberaceae > Zingiber > Zingiber officinale. The sequence continues at coordinate 6,536,881 of NC_055989.1, read as the reverse complement.
TGAAGAATGTAACCAAGCCTTCAAAAAGTTGAAAAAACACTTAGGAACCTTGCCCTCATTATTTAACACCATTGCAGGAGAGCTGCTCTAGGTTTATCTGTCAACCACCCCGGAGGTCGTGGGGGTGGTGTTGGTAAAAGAGTAAGATGATGTATAGCGGTCAGTGTACTTCTTCAACCACTTATTGAAAGGGATTGAGTCCCGATACATGACCCTGGAGAAATTGGTTTATGGATTGGTACTCATGGCTCGCCGCTTAAGACCTTACTTCTTGGCACACCCCATCATAGTCCTAACCAACAGCACTATGGGGATAGTTCTTACTGACATGGAGGTAGTAAGTTGTCTTATCAAATGGGCAACTGAATTAGGAGAATATGACATATAGTATCAGCCCTGAACGATAGTTAAAGTGCATGCCCTAGCAATTTTTCTGACGGAGGTTCATCAACCTGATTCCGAAAAAACTTAGAGGATCTATGTGGATGGATCGTCCACCCAGCAAGGAAGTGGAGTGGAGATACTCCTGATATCCCCCCAGGAAGACATCCTACAACTAGCCATAAGGTTAAATTTCAGAGCCACTAATAACGATGCAGAGTATGAGGCACTATTGGCAGGGCTGCAGGCAACTCGGCTAGGGCTGTAAACAAGCCGAGTCGAGCCGAGCTTTGGGGTGTTCAAGCTTGTTTGACAAGATAACCGAGCCGAGCCGAGCTTAAAATGAACCAAGCTTTTGAAATGAGTGTTCAAGCTTGGCTTGGTTTATTTTTTATGAGCTTGAGCTTGTTTGAAGCTTGGCTTGAGCTTGGTTCGTTTAGATGTTATCAAGCTCTCAATTCAAGCTTGGCTTGAGCTTGGTTCGAGCTTGGTTCGAGCTTGGCTTGAGCTTAGTTCATTTAGATGTTATCAGGCTCTCAATTCAAGCTTATTTGATTTTTTGAAACTTTTAATTATTTGATTGGTTATTAAGATTGATAATTTAAATTTATTTATTTTATTTTATTTTATTATTTATTTAGCATATTGAAAAGAGTTTTATTAATAAATATGGTTCGTGAACATTGTTCATGAACGTTGTTCACGAACATTGTTCACGAACGTTGTTCACGAACGTTAACGAGCGGAACACATATGTGTTCAAGCTTGTTTGTTTAGCTTAACGATTTGTTCAAGCTTGTTTGTTTAATTAATCTTATGTATATTGAACGAGCATAAACAAGCTCTTACCAAGCCGAACACCAAGCTTGTTCACGAACGCTTGGTTCATTTACAGCCCTAAACTCGGCATGTCAGAGTCGCTCGGGTAGTCATTTATTCGGATTCTCAGCTTGTGACTCAACAAATAATGGGTAACTTTGAAGTTAATAGTGACAATCTGTAACTATACCGAGAAGCATATGAGAAAATGAAAGAAGGTTTCAAGGAAGTAACCGTGACTAAGATTCCCCGAATGGATAACCAAATGACTGACGAACTAACTAAAATGACCAGCTCTTTGACCACTTGGGTATTGGAAAGGTCTATAGCCCAAACCTTCTTAGTAGCTCAAAAAGACCTACAGAACAATATCAGGGAATAGATCGACTAGAGAGCCCCAATGATCATTTATCTTCAGCAGGGTGTTTTGCCTGTTGATGTAGAAGAAGCCAGGCTGATTAGGAAAAGAGCTCATGTATATACCCTGATAGGAGACCAACTGTACAAGCGAGTATTTTCTAGACTGTTGCTCAAATGTTTAGGAGCAGAGAAGGCCAAGTATGCTTTGCAAGAAGTACATCATGGGTGTTGTGGTAACCATATTGGAGGGTAAATACTTGCTTATCTTGCCAAAAGGATCAGAACCTGACCCATTAATCGACCAACACTTTGAAAACTTCAATAGTCTCATGCCCCTTTGATCAATGGGGCATAGACATTGTGGGGTCATTGATAAGCTATGAGTAGATACATTATTTTTGGGTTAATAGGTGGTGTTCTTTATACATTTGCATATTTTAATTTCCAATTATAATCATATTCTTCAAACAAGGGTTTTTATGAGCTTTGTTATGTTTTTCCTTTTAATGCATGATTTATCCCTTATTATGTGAATTTGGTCATGTAGGGTACAAATGGACTCATGATTCAAGTGGAGGCTTGGTCCATCTAACCAAATGAAGTAGTGCACAACCACATTTGGGCTCAACTAAACTTGGATTTCAATTGATTTCATCGAGCCTAACCCCAAGCTAGAGCACACATGAGCCTTAATCAAACTTAGGTCTCAATTGGCAAAAACTCTAAGTATTTAAGGAAAATATGGCACGGTGAACAGTGAGCTTGCGCTACTATTCATCGTGTCGTTTCTCTCGACGGCGTGACGCTTGCTCCTACCTTCTCCCAGATCTTCGAATCAACTTGTTCTCATCAGCGTGGAGTTCCTCAGCTTCCGGCGACTAGTTTCCAAAACTTCGGCGCATCACCAGCGAGTTTTTTGCAGGCTGAACATTGTAGCTATGAATCCCGATTTTCTCCTCAGTCCGGTGGCGTTCCTCCGGTTTGAGCTTTCACCCCTCTATGGAACCATCGGCGGCACTCCTCTAGTGATTATGGACCATTTCCAACAGCACTGCATCATTCCTAGCTTCTTTCTAGCCTCACGATTCCAGCGCCAGTGAACCCAGTAGGCGTGACAGTGAACGATATCAACATTCTGAACTCGCTGAAGATTGGTGAGCTGATTCAGGTTAATCTGAGTTTGTCTTGAGCATTCTCTGATTTCTGTTGGAGTGTTCTCTGCGGTTTCTTTGTGCAACGACAAAGAGAAGGCGAGTTTGGTCCGAGATTTTGCTTGTAGGGATGTTTAGTTCTTAGCAGTTTGTTTCTTAGCTTAGATTTTCTTATTCTCTCAATTTTGATTCTGAATGTGCTAGTTTATAGAATAGATCAGTTGGTAAATCACTTTTCTGCACAAATCTGTTCAGAGCATTTCTGTTAACTCTGTTTTTGCTTATAAGTATTACTGCAGATTCTGTTTTCTCACTTTTGTTATACAATTTTTGTTCTAGCAATCCATGATATGATGATTTAGTTAGCTTGATAGATATTAGTCAGGTTTAATCTTTAGTGTGATTAAGTAGATGGAGTGTAGAGTTTTTGTTAAATTCTGATCTGCAATAAGTTAAAATTGAATTCTGCACTTTGATTTTTCATTAGGTAAACTAGGCTAGCTAAGCAGATTTAGTTTCTTGTTAATTGTTGGTAGCTTAAGATTAGTTTTCTAGTTTAATTTAGATGAATCTAGAATGTGCAGGTTTCAATAATTGTAGTTGGTTGAGTTTCATTTAGTGCAAGATTATTTCTGCAGTTTTGCATTTTTGCAGTTTTGCAGATTAGTGTAAGATTGGTTTGAAGTTTTGTTTCTTTTGGTTATTTAGAATTTACTTTTGTAGTAGGGTAATTGTAGTGTTTGCAATTTATTTCTAGGGATAATATTGCATTTTTAATACCAAACCCCATTTCATAACTTGAAAACCCAAAAAGAGTATTCTAATCCTAAACAAGCATGTTGCTAGCATGATCCTCGAAAAATTTGACTCAGGCCTTATACTAAAACATTTCTTTGTATAGTTGTGGATTTTCAATCTTGACATTAATTTGGGAGTTTATTTGTGACATTAATTTGGATAGCTACCAAATTTTGGCGCCATTGCCGGGGAACACGCGTTGCTAGAATTGTTTGTTTGTTTTGGATTGTGAATAATTTTCTTTTTCTCAGCTGTAGTTTCATTGATTTTATTGACTATCTATTGAATTTTGATTGTTGATTTGCTTGCATGACTAGGTCTTCCTTTGCAACATTGCTTGAACTTGACCCTGAAATTGAGAGACCCTTTTGGGCCTTGAGGAGACAAGCTAGGTCAGCAAGAACTTTTGAGAGCAGAATTTCATATATGGATAATCAGATAATAGAAGGCAATCAAACTATGAAAGAGCTTGCAGCTCCAGATGTGGCTTACAAGTACTCATGCATCACTTATCCAGATTTGGCAATAGATTTTGAACTCAGATCAGGACTTATTCATCTGCTTCCCAAATTTCAAGGCTTATCAGCAGATTATCCTAACCGACATCTACATGAATTCCATGTGGTTTGTTCGACCATGAAACCACAGGGGATTTCAGAAGAAGACATTAAGTTGAGGGCTTTTCCATTCTCTTTGACGGGAGCAGCTAAAGACTGGTTATATTGCCTTCTAGCTAGATACATTACAAGTTGGATAGATATGAAGAGAGCATTCTTGGAGAAATTTTTCCCAATTTCTAGGACTGCAACTATCAGGAAGAGCATTTGTGGTATTCAACAAGTAGTGGGAGAGACTCTTTTGATTATTAGGAGAGATTCAAGAAGTTGTATTCGAGTTGTCCACAACATCAAATTAGTGATCAACTTCTTGTTCAGTATTTTTATGAGGGTCTACTTCCCATGGATAGGAGCATGATAGATGCAGCAGCTGGAGGAGCTTTGGTGAATAAGACTCCAAATCAAGCAAGGGAGTTGATTTCAAATATGGCAGAAAATTCACAGCAATTTGGGAGTAGAGATCTTGGTACTAGAGTAGTTAACGAAACTCATTTGGTCTCAACTGAGCAATAAGAAATCAGATACAATTTGCAAGAATTGGCCTCTCTAGTGAAGCAAATGGCGTTGCAAAATTCTTGTCAAGTCTCAAATTTTCCCTTACTAATGATGAAATTGTGTGGAATTTGTTCAAGTTAAGATCACTCTTCAGATCATTGTCCTAATCTGCATCAAGATGAATCTGTTGCAGCAATCTCAAGACCTCAATATCAACAACACATATATGATCCCAACTCTTCAACTTATAATCCGGGATGGAGGGATTACCCTAATTTGAGTTATGAGAATATATTTTATCAACAGCCACCACAAAATCAGATTACTCAGCCATCATTCTAGCATCAACAGAATCAACATCATTTTCAAAGTTATCCTGCAGTCCATTCTCAGCAGTATTAGCAATATTAGCAGCCTCAATTTCAGCAAAACTTCAACCAGAATCAGCAAATTCAAGCATTCCAGAATTTCCAGCAGTCACATAATGTGATCAAGCCACAATTTCAGAACCTGCAGAATCAACAAACACATTTCCAGCAGATTCAGCCACCTGTGCAGAATTTCCAGGAGCAAAGTAATGCAAACCAGCAACAATTTCAGCATGCACTGCCATCTTCCACAAGCCCGAGATCAATGCAACCTCAGCACAACTTCAGCAGCTCAAAAATAGAAGATTTGATGTAGGAAATGTTGCAACAGCAGCATCGAATGTTGCAACAGCAGGAACATCAGCAGAGGACAGATACAACACTGCAAAACATTGAAAGATAGATTGGGCAGCTGGCTAGTAACATTAATCAGATTCAGAATCAAGGATCTGGGCAATTGCCTTCACAACCCACTCCAAATCCTAAGGGAAATGCGAGTGCATTAACTCATCAAAGTGGTAAAACAATTTCAGAACCAAATCAGAAGCTATCATCCGGATCACAACAGAGCTTTTCCAGACTAGCTGCAGATTCGACTCCACAAAGATCCTAGATTTTTCCAGCAAATCCAGAGCCAATAGACTCTGCACAGAATACGATTTCTGGAGCTAATCGGCTTCATTTTACTTACCCTACAACTTCAGAACCTACTCAATCTGGTGGAGCATATTCTGGTTTGGAATTTAATCAAACAACAGTAAACAATTCAGCTTCAAATTCAGCACAAAATCTGGACAATACAGCACAGAATCTGGACAAGAATTTTCACCAGCAAGGAGCCGAGCCTTCTATTCCTCTACCCTTCCCTCAAAGAAGTGTATTCTCTAGTCTGCAACCACAATGGCAGCCTTTGAAAGTTTTTACCTTCCTGTCTATTCCTCTTTTCCTATTGTAGACTTATTTTTACCCAATGGCTTTTACACCATTTGGTGATTTTATAAGCTTCCAGACTCTATTAGAATACATATATTCTAATTCTGTATTCTTTGCAAAGATGCTGCATCTTTATCTTGGAGTGCTTCGTCATATGTCCAGAGATCAGGTTCATGCCCTCCAGGGATCGAGTCCAAAGACTCTCCCAAAACATGAATCTTTTTAGGTTGCCTAACAACCCTCCCACTACGACGAAGTACTTTCTGCAATTGTGTATCATTTGTGATACGTGTTGTAGTTTCTTGTGATATTTCATCTTGTACAGTTGGTACTAGGTTAGACGTGTCCTTTAATTTCCTTAAGAACAATTTTTACTCATGGGCTTGTGGTTTATAGTATAGTCCTTTTCTAAAATCGACCATTGATGCCAACAATGACCTTCCGATTTTAAGGACTACAAACTTCTTTTCATTTTTCTAGGATAACTCACAAACAAGTGAACTCATGTCCAATTTTTCAGTGTCTCTCACGTGCTAGACCACCCAAATCCAAATATGCTTCAAACTAGGCTTACGTCCATTCTGCAATTCTGTGGGAGTAGAGAGTTCTGACTTAGAAGGTACTATGTTCACTTCCGTTTCCAGTGTATATCCTTAAAACGAATTTGGTAATTTTCTAAATAACTCATCATCGATCTAATTATTCCATAAGAGCCTTATACCTTCTTTCTACTACACCATTCTGTTGGGATGTATCAAGTGTAGTTAGTTGGGATTGAATCCCTACTTCTGATAAGTGACTCCTAAATTCTCCTAAGAGGTATTTGCTACTATGATCTCACCGTAGTGTCTCGATTTTTTTTAATTTGACATTTCTCCACATCAGCCTCGTACTCGTTGAACTAATCAAAGCACTTAGACTTGTGGTGTATCAAGTAAATCTATCTGTCTCGAATAGTTGTTTATAAAATAGACCAAATGTTCGAAACTACCTCTTGTCTGGATAGTCATAGGACCACACAAATCAGAATGAACTAATTCCATTATATCTTTAGCTCCATACCCCTTAGACTTAAAAGCTTCTCGATTAATTTTCCTTCCAAGTAAGACTCTCAGGTTGGAAAGATTTTCACTACCAATGAACCCAAAAGTTCATCAGCTACCAATGAATCCTACTTAATTTAAAATAACCTAGCCTTTGATGCCAAAGATAAAATTGGTTCATTTCTAAAGGTTGCTTTCTCATAATAGTTAGAAGATGTGTTATTAATTTCCATTTATTGCATCGTGGGAGTTATTGGATTTATAAATTGTCAACCAATGTACCAGAACAGATAATTTTCCTATTTTTCTTGATAACAAGTTTGTTATCAAAATAGACAGGATATCTATTCTTTGATAGTTTAGAAACCAAAATCGAATTCTTTCTAAACTTTGTATATATAGACAATTTCTCAAAATTCATTTTTATTTCTATCATAGGATAAACATCACCCACTGCAACAGCTGCTACTTTTGCAGTAGTGCCCATGTAGACGGTGATTTCTCTTCATATAGTTGTCTGGTTTCCTGGAGCCCCTGCATATTGCAGACATGATAGTGGCTCCCGTATCTACTCACCAGGTACCGGTAGATAACTGTAACGACCACCCTTCTTACTACTACTACACTCTAAGGATGACCGTTACTTGACTACAGACTCTACTTAACTGGTATGATAAAAAATCATATGGGAACCCTACCGAAAAATTTCGGCAGAGTCTCCCCTGTACCGGTGACCATATCCGTAAATACATACAGAGTATACTCAGCCACAGGCGGCTGGAACATTTATTTTCACAACCACGCAGTTTAATAAATCAAAACATGCAGGTAATGAAAAGCGGAAACATAACTTCTTACTACAAAATTTTCTTATCAACTTAATAAGAAATTAAACTAAACAAATTCTTAAACTAAGTGAGTTCTTTAGCTAAGTCTCAAGGATCTCCATAGTCCACACATCACACACCGTCACAGCATCTCCTTGTCGCCTTCTTCCTTATACTTTAGCTTTTCCTTTATCTGCAGTAGGAGGAAATGCAGTCTATAAGCTAAAAGCTTAGTGAGCGCTATCCTACTCACAAAAACTCGATATGCATGTATATAAATAAAACATGCTAAAACTGAATGCTAACATGTAAAGCTACTCATGCTCATAAATAGCAAAAGAATCATGCTAACTGAAATACTAAACATGTATAGCTAATCATGCTCATAAATAGCAATAAAGGAATCATACTAACTGAAATACTAAACATGTATAGCTAATCATGCTCATAAATAGCAAAGAAATCTAACTAACTGAAATACTAAACATGTATAGCTAATCATGCTCATAAATAGCAAAGAAATCTAACTAACTGAAATACTAAACATGTATAGCTAATCATGCTCATAAATAGCGACGAAACTAACTGAAAAGCTAACATGTAAAGCTAACCATAGAACTATCATGTGTATCAATAAGAAACTGAATTGATACCTAAGCTAAACTAATTAATGCTAAACTGAGTCTAACTTGTATTCACATAACTAATTTGTGAAGTTTTGAAAACTATTTACATAATAGATTAAAATAATAATCATGCTGCTGATGGGCCCGGCAACTGTACTTGCTGTGCGCGCATCCCTAACTAAACCCGGGATTGCAAGTTCCGAGTCCAGTAGGGTTTACTAGGTTATCTAAACTTAGGGACGACTGTGGGAGCCCAACCCAATGGATATCTAATCCAGTACAGTGCCTTTGCTGAAAATAAAATACTGATTTCATAATTAATTTTCTTACCTTGCTTTAACTAGGTTATCTGAACCTAGAACTAGGTTATCTGAACCTAGAGGCGACTGTGGGAGCCCACCCATTGGACATCTAGTCCATAAAAGCTGTAGCAAGACTATATAAGCTGAATTAAATGCTTCCTACTGCATTCACTGTGCTATTTAGATGCTTACTGTAGCATCCTACTGAGCTAAGCATTCTATCGAACACTTGGTGTGCACTAAAACACACCCTACGTACTGAAAATCTGTATACAAAGCTTAACATAAATTTACATGCAAAGCTTAACAAAAATCTGCATATTAAGCTTATCCAAAATCTGCATACTAAGATAATAAAATTCTGCATATTAAGCTAACACAATCCTGCATACTAACTTAATTAAATTCTGCATTATAACTTGCTAAAATATGCATATCAAGTTCCACCAAAAATCTGCAAATCTAGTTAAGCTACTAGGGATCTAATTGGATCTTCCAATGCTAAACCATCAAAACTGCAATGCTAAACAAATCCATGACAACTGGTTTAACAGTATGGTAACCACATCAGTCGTTCCTACTAAAAGGTTCAGCAGAAAACCAAAACTTCGTGTATGGATTAGCTACTAAGGATCCAACTGAAACTTCCATAATTAAATATGTTCATTGTTGTTCATTTACAAGCCGATCATGCTTAAAAGAAATAAATCTATTTAACTAACTGTTCTTAAACTAATAGCAGGTTCCAAAGGCTGTTCTTTTCAATGCATGGCACAAACAAAGCTAAAATCTACTGAAGCTTAAAATCTAATTAAAAATCTCTTCTCCTCTTCTTTATCAAACTCACGGCAGTAACTAAATGGTTCTAAAACTGCACACTAAATCTGAAACAGGAAACACTGAAACACTTGCTGTACAGAAAAATCCAAGCATGGAATCAAAGCATACTAGAATCCTGACTGTAACAAGCTCTAAGAGGGGCTGTTCTAAGCTCTAATTAAGCTGTTCATGGTTACGAAATGCAAATAAAACTGCATGTACAATCCAGAACCAACAGCAAGGGTTGTTCTTGCCCACTAGCCAACTAACAGATCCAAGGGTTTCATAGAACAAGCAAAGCCTCTTTACACATACTACAACAGAACATAAAGGAGCAATTAAAACTAAGTCCACATTCTATCAGACAAACACATTGAACCAACACGCTGTGCTACGCAGGAAATCCACAATCGTGGCAAGAAATCAAACCAATCGAAAACCAATCGAAGGGAACTACTCCTACTACAGGTGAGTAGCAACTCACCTCGCTGTTCTTGGACTTACAACCGAGAAGAAGGAGGCTTCTAGGGCTTCGGATATATGCTTCCTCGACGATCTCTTGGTATCTTCTTGCTCTCCTCGACGAGAGGATCACAAAGGTATGAAGAACTCACGGAGAAGGGTGCTCGTCGGCCGCCGGAGACGAAGCCCTAGCTTCGTCTCTGTTTTCGCCCGAGAGGAGAAGCGTCGTCGCGAGAGGAGGAGAGGAGAAGATTTTGTCACGGGGAAAACCTAAGTTCTCTTCTTATAATTTTAATATTCTGTTAACTAACTATTGCTTAAATATGACTTGATTCGGGTTTTATTAACAAACCCGCGGCTGGTCTGTTGGTTAAGCGAACCTCTGCTTCACCCGAGGTTCACGGTTCAAATCTCGACTTGGACATTTTTTGTCGAAACTTCTTTCGTTCAGTAAAAATACCAAATGAACTCCAAAAATTACGTAAAAATACTCTAAAAATTCCTAAAAATCTCTAGAATTTTTCTAAAGCATTTCTAGATTTTTATAAGGACTTTTAGAACTCGAAATAGGGAAAATTGGGTCGTTACAATTCTCCCTCCCTTATAAAAAGTTCGTCCTCGAACTTAGAATAATTCTGGATATATTTCTGTCTCATGCTGTCTCCACACCCCCCTAGTAACTTCCTCGTGCTTCTGGTTCTACCAGATGACTTTTACTAATGACACTTCTCTGTTTCCTAGTCTCTTGTCTGCTCTGTCCACTATCTGTGTCTGCTCTCATAGCTAAGATCCTCTTGGATCTACACTGTCTGAGGCTGAATCACTTGGCTAAGGTCGTGAATACACTTCTTTAGCATGGAGACATGAAATACATTGTGTATTGCTGACATATCCTGAGGTAAGTCTAGCTTGTAAGCTACCTTCCAAATTCTCTCTGTGATCGGGATAGGGTCCTACGTATCGAGGACTTAACTTGCCCTTTTTCTCTTGGGTTCTCCGATGTACTCGAACTGTGCTTCTGCTTCAGGTTGGAATACGACTCTCTGTTTACGGCACTCTATGGAGGCACCGTATCTGATCAGGAAGTTCATTCCAAATATGACATCGTAGTCAGTCATGTCTAGCACTATCAGATCACAAAAAAAATTCTCTGTCTGCTATCATGACTGGCACTGTTCTGAACCAGTGCGTGGATGTCATAACTTCTCCCGAAGGTAATGTCGTCAAAAAATGACCACTGAGTACCTCTGAGGGTATGTCTAATTTTTCGGAGAACATCCTGGCTATATATGAATGGGTTGCCCCAGTATCAAATAGAACAGTAGCACTATACTGTAAAATGCTAATCTGACCTGTGACAACTGTCGAGGCATTGGCTACGTCCTCTCTGGTGAGTGAGTAGATCCTCGCATTCGCCATCGCTGGAGGGGTTTCTAATCTGCCCTGGCTAATAGGTGGACCTTCTAGAGCGGCCTGCATCTGATATAACTGAGCTGGCTGGCCTGCATACTGAATCTGCTGTGGCTGAGGGAGACCGGTCTTGTTCGGGCACTGCTTGGCCATGTGCCCTTCTTGTCCACATTCAAAGCATCCTCGTGTGCCCTTGCGACAAACCCCTGGGTGGAATTTCCCACAAGTAGCACACTTGGGATAACTTGGCTGCTTGCTAGCTGGTCCTCCTTTTGGGTAATTCTCTGGTTTGCGCTTGTTGCTGGAGTTCTCTTTCCAGTTAGAGCTGTGGCCTTGCTGTTTTTGAGTGTGAGAGTTTCCTTGGCCTTTGGACTCTGAGGAGACTTGCTTCTGCTGCTTTATGCTGTTCTGGTAATGCTCTGTGGTCAAGGCACTGCTCACTAACTCCTCTGTGGTTTGTGGCCTATGTATGCCACCAGCCACATTCACTGCTATCTCTGGCCTCAGCATCTTGAGCATCAACCGAACTCGTTCCTTTTCTGTGCTGACTAATTCGGGACATAGACGAGCCAGTCTGTTGAATTTCTTCACGGCTTCCTCAACTGATAGGTTGCCCTGACGAAACTCTGTGAACTCGTCGTAGTGGCGGTTTGTGACCCGCATGTGAAAGAACTCCTCGAAGAATTCTTTCTCGAAGTCAGCCCATGTCATCTGGCTCACTGGGCGCTTCGCTCTGACTCTCTCCCACCACATACGTGCGTCTCCTGTCAGGCAGAAGGAGGCACACTTCACCTTCTCCTGTTCTAGCCAGTCCAGAAGCTCCATCGTGCTCTCCAGTGTTTTGAACCAGGCCTGAGCATCTCATGGCTCGCTGGTGCCTGAGAAGTTCTCGGGCTTGACTTGCTGCCACTGGATCAGATAGGCTTCCTTTCTTGGCTCAGCTGCTGGGACTGCTGGTGCTGGTACTGGTGCTGGCGTTGGCGCTGTAGGCTGGGCTGGTGGAACCTCTAAGACTTCTGGAGTCGTCAGATTCGGTTCCGGGGTGACTGTGGGGGTACTCTGCTGATTAGCCTTTAAGGTGGCTATTTCCTGTTGCTGTTCAGCTAGCTGCTGCTGTAACTGAGCCACTAATGCTGTAAGGTCTGGAGGAGGCACTGAACTGCCTGCCTCTTGCTGGGGCTCAGTAGCTAGTGCCCTTCTAGCTGGGCGTCCTCGTGCCATTTCTAAAGACATAGAGGATGTACATAACTAATCTAATCATGTTTAACTAGCTACTATAAACATGTTAGAGGCTATCACACATAAGCATGCTATAATTATTCCTAAACATGAAAGCAAGAAACATAAATAGAGTAAAGGTATTCTTACTTGGAAGACGGCAAGGCTGATGCTGATGTGTGTGATGCTGGAGAATGGGAACTGCTCTAATACCAACTGTAACGACCACCCTTCTTACTACTACTACACTCTAAGGATGACCGTTACTTGACTACAGACTCTACTTAACCGGTATGATAAAAAATCATATGGGAACCCTACCGAAAAATTTCGGCAGAGTCTCCCCTGTACCGGTGACCATATCCGTAAATACATCCACAGGCGGCTGGAACATTTATTTTCACAACCACGCAGTTTAATAAATCAAAACATGCAGGTAATGAAAAGCGGAAACATAACTTCTTACTACAAAATTTTCTTATCAACTTAATAAGAAATTAAACTAAACAAATTCTTAAACTAAGTGAGTTCTTTAGCTAAGTCTCAAGGATCTCCATAGTCCACACATCACACACCGTCACAGCATCTCCTTGTCGCCTTCTTCCTTATACTTTAGCTTTTCCTTTATCTGCAGTAGGAGGAAATGCAGTCTATAAGCTAAAAGCTTAGTGAGCGCTATCCTACTCACAAAAACTCGATATGCATGTATATAAATAAAACATGCTAAAACTGAATGCTAACATGTAAAGCTACTCATGCTCATAAATAGCAAAGAAATCAACTAACTGAAAAGCTAACATGTATAGCTACTCATGCTCATAAATAGCAAAAGAATCATGCTAACTGAAATACTAAACATGTATAGCTAATCATGCTCATAAATAGCAATAAAGGAATCATACTAACTGAAATACTAAACATGTATAGCTAATCATGCTCATAAATAGCAAAGAAATCTAACTAACTGAAATACTAAACATGTATAGCTAATCATGCTCATAAATAGCAAAGAAATCTAACTAACTGAAATACTAAACATGTATAGCTAATCATGCTCATAAATAGCGAAGAAACTAACTGAAAAGCTAACATGTAAAGCTAACCATAGAACTATCATGTGTATCAATAAGAAACTGAATTGATACCTAAGCTAAACTAATTAATGCTAAACTGAGTCTAACTTGTATTCACATAACTAATTTGTGAAGTTTTGAAAACTATTTACATAATAGATTAAAATAATAATCATGCTGCTGATGGGTCCGGCAACTGTACTTGCTGTGCGCGCATCCCTAACTAAACCCGGGATTGCAAGTTCCGAGTCCAGTAGGGTTTACTAGGTTATCTAAACCTAGGGACGACTGTGGGAGCCCAACCCAATGGATATCTAATCCAGTACAGTGCCTTTGCTGAAAATAAAATACTGATTTCATAATTAATTTTCTTACCTTGCTTTAACTAGGTTATCTGAACCTAGAACTAGGTTATTTGAACCTAGAGGCGACTGTGGGAGCCCACCCATTGGACATCTAGTCCATAAAAGCTGTAGCAAGACTATATAAGCTGAATTAAATGCTTCCTACTGCATTCACTGTGCTATTTAGATGCTTACTGTAGCATCCTACTGAGCTAAGCATTCTATCGAACACTTGGTGTGCACTAAAACACACCCTACGTACTGAAAATCTGTATACAAAGCTTAACATAAATTTACATGCAAAGCTTAACAAAAATCTGCATATTAAGCTTATCCAAAATCTGCATACTAAGATAATAAAATTCTGCATATTAAGCTAACACAATCCTACATACTAACTTAATTAAATTCTGCATTATAACTTGCTAAAATCTGCATATCAAGTTCCACCAAAAATCTGCAAATCTAGTTAAGCTACTAGGGATCTAATTGGATCTTCCAATGCTAAACCATCAAAACTGCAATGCTAAACAAATCCATGACAACTGGTTTAACAGTATGGTAACCACATCAGTCGTTCCTACTAAAAGGTTCAGCAGAAAACCAAAACTTCGTGTATGGATTAGCTACTAAGGATCCAACTGAAACTTCCATAATTAAATTTGTTCATTGTTGTTCATTTACAAGCCGATCATGCTTAAAAGAAATAAATCTATTTAACTAACTGTTCTTAAACTAATAGCAGGTTCCAAAGGCTGTTCTTTTCAATGCATGGCACAAACAAAGCTAAAATCTGTTGAAGCTTAAAATCTAATTAAAAATCTCTTCTCCTCTTCTTTATCAAACTCACGGCAGTAACTAAATGGTTCTAAAACTGCACACTAAATCTGAAACAGGAAACACTGAAACACTTGCTGTACAGAAAAATCCAAGCATGGAATCAAAGCATACTAGAATCCTGACTGTAACAAGCTCTAAGAGGGGCTGTTCTAAGCTCTAATTAAGCTGTTCATGGTTACGAAATGCAAATAAAACTGCATGTACAATCCAGAACCAACAGCAAGGGTTGTTCTTGCCCACTAGCCAACTAACAGATCCAAGGGTTTCATAGAACAAGAAAAGCCTCTTTACACATACTACAACAGAACATAAAGGAGCAATTAAAACTAAGTCCACATTCTATCAGACAAACACATTGAACCAACACGCTGTGCTACGCAGGAAATCCACAATCGTGGCAAGAAATCAAACCAATCGAAAACCAATCGAAGGGAACTACTCCTACTACAGGTGAGTAGCAACTCACCTCGCTGTTCTTGGACTTACAACCGAGAAGAAGGAGGCTTCTAGGGCTTCGGATATATGCTTCCTCGACGATCTCTTGGTATCTTCTTGCTCTCCTCGACGAGAGGATCACAAAGGTATGAAGAACTCACGGAGAAGGGTGCTCGCCGGCCGCCGGAGACGAAGCCCTAGCTTCGTCTCTGTTTTCGCCCGAGAGGAGAAGCGCCGTCGCGAGAGGAGGAGAGGAGAAGATTTTGTCACGGGGAAAACCTAAGTTCTCTTCTTATAATTTTAATATTATGTTAACTAACTATTGCTTAAATATGACTTAATTCGGGTTTTATTAACAAACCCGCGGCTGGTCTGTTGGTTAAGGGAACCTCTGCTTCACCCGAGGTTCACGGTTCAAATCTCGGCTTGGACATTTTTTGTCGAAACTTCTTTCGTTCAGTAAAAATACCAAACGAACTCAAAAAATTACGTAAAAATACTCTAAAAATTCCTAAAAATCTCTAGAATTTTTCTAAAGAATTTCTAGATTTTTATAAGGACTTTTAGAACTCGAAATATGGAAAATTGGGTCGTTACAATAACACCACTAAACATGTTTCAACAACTAATGAATCAAATACAACTATATTGTTCTTAGTTTTAAGAGGGCAGTCTACCTTAATGTCCAAGTCTTATTTCCAATCATAATAATTGGGACAACTAAGTCTATTCTATAGTATAACAACTAAGGGATTGACTAACATTTGAAAACCTAAGAATCACAAAAATATTTGGTCAAGACCAACATCTCAAAATCCCCGTGAATTTTGTATGTCACGATAGTGTGGACGTATACAAATTCTAAAAGGAGATTTTATCCATTAATTTTTATTATCTTGTCAACCTATGACAAATAAAATTAATAGTTGGTCTGTCTTTGATCAAATATTTGGTCAAGACTTTAAATTTAAAATAATATTGATTCCTCAAACAATACTATTTAAATTTACCAACACCTCAAAACACCGTGAATTTTGCATGCCACGTTAGTGTGGACGTATACAAAATCAACATTTGTAAGAGGAGGGTTTTACCCATTAACTATCTTGTCAACCTAACTTTATGACAAATAAAATTATCTCAAACACCGTTAATTTTGTATGTCATGTTAGTGTGGGCGTATACAAAATCAATCTTTTGTAAGAGGGGTTTTAACCCATTAATTTTCTTATCTTGTCACCCTAGTTTTATGACAAATTAATAGTTGGTTTCCCTTTGGTCACACAAGTAATAACAGTGACTCCATTGGGGAGGATATTATTAAATGTGTCTAAGTGTATACCATTACTTGATACTTAGTCCATTAAATAGAATTATGCCCCTTCAGTTGGAGAAGATCACACACATCCTAAATAATTTCCTATAACCATCCATAAAGGAAGTTTGATCTAGTGATCTGCAAACAAACTCATCCATTGTGGAGGGAGGCACTCAGAGCCAACACGCAAGCTTGTTGCATCACTTACAAACCAGTAATGGAGACCGTGGGATTTATATACTAATCCCTCTCCCACTTAGTTATGCTATGGTGAGGAATTTTAACCTATGCTAGCATACATTACATACACACACACATCACAGTAAATAAAAGCAATAAATATGGAAATTAATTTTCCAACTATTATGGCATTTTCATCACTGTCCTCCGTATGCTTCAACTCTAGCTGCTGCAATCTTTAGCCACCGCCATCGGGTCGAGACGTCGCATCCATCTTGCTTCTTATTCTGCTGCGCCTCTGGTGCTTCAAAAGTACCACGCCTCGCAAGCATCCGATCCGCGACAAAAATAGAATTTTACATGTGTCGATTCTATATTCCATAAAGGAATGTACATATATTCTAGATCAAAAATAAAATTCTAAAAATAACACAGCTCCTGCTGTATTTGATACATACAATCATGCACACACAATAAAATGCCCTTGACATGTTCAAGGGTCCAATCACACACAATATCTATATGCCATAATAGTTGGAGCCTGCAACCACAAAGTTAGCACATCCTATTATTATCCTGCCTAAATTATGTATGGGATGTGCATAATCTATTTGAAAACCAAACACAAAGAGGCAAACCCTAGCTCTGATACTAATTGTTGGTTAGTCCTAGGAAAATCGTACCGGTTCCACTGTACAAAAATTTTGTACAAGTGTCGAACCTTTCCTTAAAAGTTAAATTAGGAATCGCAGATAGAACTTAACATCATTGATTCCAAATTTAACTTATCTGTTCTTAATGGTTTAGATTTGAATCGCAAGCGGAACTTAACACTATTGATTCAAATCCACCTATGTTATTAATTCTATTAAATATTAATTTCCAAAATTGGCTTCCAGAATTGCATGGCGAGACACATGGCCTTCTTGGATATGGGAGCAACCACCACCGCCTAGACAAAGCCTTTTAAGGAAAGCTAATATTTAATTTCCTTAAATAACTCTAGGTTAACTAAAAAGTACAATCGAATCATAAATTTGAAAAATAAAAGAAAAGAAACACAACCTCGAAACAAATCCGAAAACTCTAGAATCATATGCCTCTTGTGTTTGGTATTTCCAAAAATAACTATACAAAGAAAACTAGTATGATGTGGAAAACAATTACTAGTTATACCTTTCTTTGTAAGCAAAAATAACCTCTTGATCTTCTAACATATTCCTCTTCTAACCTCGGACGTTGTGTGGGCAATGATCTTCCGAGATGAGAACCACCAAGCACCTTCTTCTACCTTCTAGGTTTCGGCCACCAAAAGCTCCTCCAAAGATGAAGAGGTTCAGCCACCACCAAGCTCCAAGGGATGCTAGAAATATCGCCTCCTTTTCTCTCCTTCTTCTCCAAGCAAGATCCGGCCACCACAAGGACTCCAAGGATGAGATGAGGTTCGGCCACAAGATGGAGAAGAGAGAAAGAGGAGGGGCCGGCCACACCCAAGGAGAAAAAGAGAGGAGAAAAATAATAGAGTCGTTCGTCATGAAGGCACCTCTACCCCTTCTTTTATAATCCTTGGTCTTGGCAAATAAGAAAATTTAAATAAAAACTTCCTTAATTCTTTTGCCATGAAAAATAAAATTTTAATTAATTAAAATTAAATTCCTTTTTTCAATTACAATGGCCGGCCACATTCAAATCTCCAAGCAAATAAAATTTTAAACACAAATTAAAACTTCCTTATTTGCTTCCGGAAATTTATAAAAAAATTCTCCACTAATGTTTCCTTTCATGGTGGTTTGTAAAAAGGAAATTTTATAAATTAAAATCTTTCTTTAAAACATGTGGATAAAAAGAAAGTTATCTCTAAAAATTAAAATATCTTTTAATCTACAAATAAGGAAAGATATTAAATCTTTTCTTAATCTTTTGTAGAAGAAATATTTAATTTTTAAACTCTCTTTTAAATCATGAACATGGTTAAAAACGAAAGTTTTCTCAAAATTAAAATCTACCTTTCAATTTACAAATAAGGAAAGATTTCAAATCTTTTCTTAATCTTTTGTAGAAAGCTATAAAAGGAAAGATTTAAATTTCAAACTCTCTTTTAAAATCATGATATCCACATAAGAATTAATTTTAATAAAAAACCCTTTTTAATATGATGTGGTTGGCCACCTAAGCTTGGGCTCCAAGCAATTGGCCGGCCACCTTAAGGCTCAACCTTTAGGCTTGGCCGACCCTAAGCTTGAGCTTCAAGCTTGGCTTGGCCGACCCCTATAGGTTGGGTAAGAAGGTGGGTATAAATCTCTATATACAAGAGGCTACGATAGGGACCGAGAGGAGGAATTGGTTTTGGTCTCCCGATGAAATTAAGCTTCTCATGTTCGCCCCGAACACACAACTTAATTCATCAATAATAATTCATTCCACTAAAGAACTATTATTGAACTACCGCACCAATCCCAAATTACATTTTGGGCTCCTTCTTATTATGAGTGTGTTAGTCTCCCTGTGTTTAAGATGTCGAATGCCCACTAATTAAATAAGTTACTGACAACTCACTTAATTAATATCTTAGTCCAAGAGTAGTACCACTCAACCTTATCATCATGTCGGACTAAGTCCACCTGCAGGGTTTAACATGACAATCTTTATGAGCTCCTCTTGGGGACATTATCAACCTAGATCACTAGGACACAGTTTCCTTCTATAATCAACAACACACACTATAAGTGATATCATTTCCCAACTTATCAGGCTTATTGATTTATCGAACTAAATCTCACTCATTGATAAATTAAAGAAATAAATATCAAATATATGTGCTTGTTATTATATTAGGATTAAGAGCACACACTTCCATAATAACTGAGGTCTTTGTTCCTTTATAAAGTCAGTATAAAAAGAAACGACCTCTAATGGTCTTACTCAATACACTCTAAGTGTAAAAGTGTAATTATATAGTTAAGATAAACTAATACCTAATTACACTACGACCTTCCAATGGTTTGTTCCTTTCCATCTTGGTCGTGGGCTACTTTTTATAATTTATAAGGTGCTGATAACATGATCCTCTGTGTGTGACACCACATACCATGTTATCTACAATATAAATTAATTGAACAACTACATTTATCATAAATGAAGATATTTGACCAATGTGATTCTTATTTCTAGATAAATGTTTATACCAAAAGCTAGGCTTTTAGTATACACTCTAACATCCCGCACCAACAGTCTGCGCCTAGACCGTCACGAAAGCGGCTGCTCATCTAAGTCTGATTCCCCTGATGAAGTTAGAGGTCGATGGGTAGGGGGAACTAGAGGAGTGCGCCTCACGGGCTCAGTAACAGAGCGGGCATGTGAAGCCGCTCGAGCAGCCAGACAAGCAACATTTGGGGCTATCGCCTCGAGGGCATGTGGAGCCAGATGCAAAAGGCCTCGCCTATCCAGAATTATATGACCTCAGCAGTTTATTTCCATGTCACTCAAGAGAAGAGGCATGGTCATGGAGGCTCGGGTGAGAGTATTTACTGTAAAGAGAGTGTCAGAATTAGAATTAGATAATAAAGGCAAGTCAGGGCAGGATAAGCTTGTTGGTTAAACTTAGGAAAACGTACCGGTTCCACTGTACAAAAATTTTTGTACAAGTGTCGAACCTTTCCTTAAATAACCTATTGTGTTCTTTAGAAGTTAAATAAGGAATCGCAGACGGAACTTAACATCATTGATTCCAAATTTAACTTATCTGTTCTTAATGGTTTAGATTTGAATCGCAAGTGAAACTGTCACGCCCCAGAGGAGTCCCTATCCGAAGAAATTTCGGCAGCATCTCCCCTGTACGGCGGACAATCTGAAACTTCTACATAACACATATACCTCAGCCACAGGCGGCTGGAATAATAACAATAAATAAAAACAATCACCACGCAATTTATATAGATATTCAGCCTCTAGCTGTCACAACCACGCAGTTAATAATAGTAATCACAAACAATAATACTCTGACTCGAAATCCACCCTACTCAACTACACTCGTAAAGCTCAAATCCGACGAACTCACCTCTTCTGCCGTCCAGGTAGGCATGTAGTAGAATAAAATCCAAATCATACCAAAAATCCATCAACATCTCAAAATCCATACAAAGTCCAAGTATCCAAACAAACCAAGTCTATAACATAGTCAAAAAGGAAACAAACAAGACCAGTAGATCCGTAAGTCTTCGGGTCTTCAGGGGACCAGCAACTAGAACTCTCTCCTGACAGCATTATCCTGAAATATAAGAACAATGGAGGCGGGGTGAGTCCAAAACTCAGCAGGTACAATTGATATGCAAAGTAAAGAAATAACACCTAGCACTAATCATGCGTACAGTCTCCTGATAAAAATAAAGATAAATGCAAACCGAAGTAGACAGGAGAGAATCTGTACTAACCAGGACCCGGTATAAGGACAAACAGTCCGAAAGGTATAGAAGACCTGTATGCATGTCAAACATAGGTATCCAAACAATATGCAGCATATAAATACAGCAAACACAATCACAAACAATAAATACATCATGCATATGATGCCAATGTCATGGTCACCCCTGACGCAGTCAACCAACTCATAACAAAAGTGGGACCGAGTGGGTAGAGCTGTGACAACCGTGCACTCTGCATCACTACCCCTGATGAGTGACCGAGTGGACGGGATGCTGTCGGAGTACACACGTACTCCTACCCCAAATCATAAATGGGGGAGCGCAATGCTCTCATCTCCCGGTACGCTATGACGGGGAGGGATCTCTAACGTGCTACACGCTGCGTCACACTACCCATGAGCGGACCAACGGAGCACCGGAAGAGCCAAACTGACGTGCTACCACGCTGTGTCAAGCTACCCCTGAGTGTCACAACGAAGCACCGAACAGTGATGAAACTGGCAATGTGCTCAACAATAATGGAGCAATCTATCGCACAACATGCGATCATGCAAATGGTGCATGTCACTAAGCATGGTAATATACTAAACCAACCTCTGGACATATAACAATGGGCACCATAGTGAATAAATCATATCAAGATATACTGATCAATAAGGTATCAAACCTAGGTCCTGAACATGTGAAACATGGTTATATCACTACCCATGAGCATGAAAAATCAGGTACAAGATCAATACGAGATGCAAACAAACAACCAATCAAACAGGTAACATGTATTGGGCAGTGATTAACCGAAATAAATAAGAAACACAATTAATGCAACATGTTAATTTCATTACTAAGCATATCAAAGACAATAAGTCAAAAGTACCCGCCTCCGATAAAATGGTCCAAATCTGACTCCGAGATACTTGTCTCGCGTCAAAGTCCTGTGATACCAAACATACATTTTTATTTAGCTACAAATTAAATGAATAGCTAAATAAAATTCCTTAAGAACAATTTTAGGGAAAAACCCTAAACCATAATCTCGACCTTCCTAAATTAAATCCAACAATTAACTAGGGTTAATTTCCTTTAACCCTAATCATAACATTAGATTAAAAGTCTAAAGCTAATCAAATCTACCTATTCCAAACATAAACATAATCAATCTACTCGAAGTTCAATATCCTAAACCTTACCTCAAATTCACCGTCGTTACAAGAACCAATAGCCACTGTATGGAGTGACTGTCCAACCACAGCACAAAACTTCACCTCAAAGCTGGGATCACTGCTGAAATCAGACTGATCAGAAAAAGGATCAATCAGTGGAGATCACAGATCCTACACAACCCAACTCACCTTATCTGCTCGGATTTAGGGCACAATGCAAGAACAGGGAGTCGACAGCACTCGGCAGAGAAGTTGTCGACTTGATCGGCACTGCTCGGGATGTGGCCGACGGCGGTTTCGAGACTAAGGTACGCGGCTGGAGTTACCCAATCCAGGGTCGGCAGCAGTGCAGAGGGAAGGGAGAGCGGCAGTGTCGAAGAGGAGACCGGGTCGGATACTAGCTAGGGCACAGCGGACAGAAGAGGGGATAGGCTCGATGTCGGCAGTGCTCGGTCACAAGGGAAACACCGGCGGTGGTACTCAAGTGCCGGCGAGAAGGAAAACTAGGCCACGGTCGGCGCTGGGTCGAGAGGCGGCAGCGTCGGTAGGCACAGTGGTGGCAGTCGGCGTTGGCTGTGATCGGCTGCGGAAGAAGGTGCGGCCAAGATGAAATCGGCTGGGAAGAAGTAGAAGGAGGAGAAGAAATAGAGATCGGCTCACAAGAGGAGAGGAGAAGTGGCCCAGGGATTGTAGGTTCGGCGAAGATGAAAACCGCAGTGTAACCGCTAGGGCACGGGATCGCGACAAGGAAGAAGGGTGCGCGGGGGTTCGGCGTCGAGGGAAACCGGAGAAAAAGAAAAAGAAAAAGAAAAAGAAAAAAAAAGAAAAAGGGAAAAAGAAATAAAACTTTTCCTCTTTAAAACAGGGTAGACTAAACAGGCTTTTTCCCGGAACCCCGTTTTATCCCCGTTAACTCGTCCATACGAGCTCCGAAAAATTCCCGAAAAATGTCCAAAAATTTCGGAAAATTTCCCTTATTCATATTTTCCTATTTCCGGTATTTTACATTCTCCCCCACTTATAAAAATTTGGTCCCCAAATTTCGTTATCTACCATCAGCAAGTACTAACAACAGATATAGAGTATAAATGCTGAACGGTAAATAAATCACATACCTCAAGTGAAAAGATGGGGATATCGAGCTCGGATCGTATCCTCGAGCTCCCAAGTAGCCTCCTCGTCCGAATGATGCTGCCATCCGACTTTAACCAGCCGGATAGTCTTGTTCCGCAACTGACGCTCCTTCCGGTCGAGAATCCGTACCGGAACCTTCTCATAAGTAATGTCAGGCTGAACTGGAACTGGAATATCTGTCAGCACATGCGTCAGATCGGGTACATATCTCCTCAGCATGGATACATGAAATACATCGTGCACGCCTGACAGGGACGGTGGTAGTGCCAGCCGGTAAGCTACCGCTCCGATCCTCTCCAAGATCTCGAAAGGGCCAATATACCACGGAGCTAGCTTACCTCTGAGGTCAAATCTGTTCACCCCTTTCGTGGGTGAAACTCGCAGAAATACATGGTCGCCAACAGAGAACTCTAGTGGTCTGCGTCTCCGATCAGCATAACTCTTCTGGCGATCCTGTGCCTCTGACATCCTCCGTCTGATAGTACGGGCCAACTCTGCATCCTGCTGAACTCTATGAGGTCCCAACAACTGGGCCTCTCCAACCTCATCCCAGAGGACGGGTGTCCGACAAGGTCTACCATACAACGCCTCAAACGGTGCCATCTGGATAGCCGAATGGAAGCTGTTGTTGTAAGCAAACTCTACTAACGGCAGATGATCCTCCCAACTGCCTTTAAGCAAACTCCGGTATTTTACAAAAACTTAACACTATTGATTCAAATCTACCTAAATTATTAATTCCATAAATATTAATTTCTAAAATTGGCTTCCAGGACTGCATGGCGAGGCACATGGCCTTCTTGGATATGGGAGCAACCACCACCGCCTAGGCAAAGCCTTTTAAGGAAAGCTAATATTTATTTCCTTAAATAACTTTAGGTTAACCAAAAATAACAATCGAATCACAAATTCGAAAAAGAAGAAAACATAAAATCGAAAAATAAATTCGATAAACTAGATCTAATTGTCTCTTGTATTTAGAATTCATACAAAGAAAAATAACTAGTATGATGCGGAAGAAAACTACTAGTTATACCTTCTGTTGGATCGAGACGCGCTAGAGGGGGGGAGAATAGCGCTCGCGGCTATAATCGTTCTATTATCGGAATCGTAAAACGTAAGAGTTAATGCAGCGGAATAAAATAACACAGAGAGACAAGGGATTTTTACTTCGTTCGGAGCCTATGACGACTCCTACTCGAAGGCCCGCGATCCTTGATCGCTTTCCGTGGGCAACAACTATAAGCTCGACAAGAGTACAAGTATTACAGTTAAGTATTAAAAAGAATACAGTTATACCGACGACAATATCGTAATCTGAAGATTCAGAGCTCCGGGTCGTCGATGTCTCGCAACAGCACTTTGGAATCGTCTCGTGAGCAGCTTGTAGCAGTAAGATCACTTGAAAGTTGTGTATTGAAGCTGCTGGTCGAGACCCCTTATAAAGGGGGTTCAAGGCGCCTTATACAGTTCACCAAGGCGCCTTATACAGTTCACCAAGGCGCCTTGAACGAGCTGAGTCACCCGCGTGGATCAGCACGGACCTGGTCGAACTCTATCTGGTTCAAGGCGCCTTCAGCCTATCCAAGGCGCCTTCAACCTCCGGTCCAAGGCGCCTTGGACTCCATTCAAGGCGCCTCCAGTCTGCTGCGCTGGCCTTTTCCTGGCTCGCACCCGAGCCGCCTCCAAGCTCCATGGAGGCGCCTCGGCACTGTTCATCCGAGGTCTTTTTTGCACTTTGGTCCCTGCAAGATATGTTAATCCCAAAAATACCCTACAGCACAACATTAGCACAAAACAATGATTGAAATATTTAACAGTCTCTGGACTGTCCGAGTCTGACTTCAGGTTTCCTACCGGAAACCCTAGGTCGACCCGACGCCTACTGTTCCCTCTACGGGGAACGCGTCCTCACCTACTCCACTCAGGAGATTTACTTGTTGCCAGTACGATCCTCCAGATCGACTGGACTTTTGCTCGGCACTCGATGCTTCCGGACTTTCTGCTGAACATCCGCTTCACCGGCCAGTTCAGACTTTCACCTGGTTCGCGACACCAGGACTTTCCACCTAGGGTTACCACCCCCTAGGACTTTTGCCTGAAGCCATCGACCTGCCAAGACTTTCCGCATAGGGTTACCACCCCCTATGACCTAGGGTTACCACCCCCTAGGGTTTTACCTTGCCTAACCGCAGTTAGGACTTTCCTGAAACACTCAGCAAAAGCTGTCAGATAACAAAGCACCTTAACTTTGAATCCTTTGCCATTATCAAAACTTAGGTTTGATCGTCGGATGCTTCCCGCACCAACAATCTCCCCCTTTTTGATTATGGCAATACGTAATTCAAAGTTAAGAAAAACAGCATATGTAATAACTGCATAAAGTTAACCAAGCTTAAGTAAATAAACTTCAAATGCAATAACAGTTAAGCTGGAAACTTTTAACTTTGTAATATTAGACTCCCCCTTAATAAAAGCCCTCCTTTTATTAAATACTTTGAATTTTCCTTTAATTTTAATTTACCTACTCTCCCCCTTTGCCATATATCAAAAATAAACCAGTTTGAAAGTAGATTTGTATTTTTCTGAAGGAAAATTTTCAAAGAGGGATAAAAATAAATTTTCTTCTTAGCAAAACGACTTAGCTTTTTGAATTTTGGAATTTGCCAAATTTGAAAATACTTAGCTATATATTCAGCTTCGAAATGATTTGTATTGAGAAAATATTTTGTCAAATAGCTAAGTTTAGAGTACAATCTAACTAAGTCTAGTTAAAATAGTCTTAAAATTAACTAAGTTTGAAAATATGAGTATTTGAATTTTCAATAAAAGGATTTGCTTAGAAGTTATAAAATATGAGGTCACTTGAAAAAAATAACTTTAAAACGTTATAAAAGTTGACTAGATTTGAAAATATTTGAATACTCAATTTGAAGAAACTTTGATATTAAAGAAAAATATTTAGTTTTAGGACAGAGGGAGTAGCAGTAGTTTGTTTTCTAGTCCAAGCATGAGTCAAATTAAATTATTGAGTTTAATTTGATTAAGTATCAGAGCCTTAAAATAATCAGGTAAAGTAATTTGATTAGAACCTTAAAGTACAATCATGCTTAAACAAAAAAATTGAAACACACTTTTCCCAATTGTCTAACCTTTAGCTACTTGCTGATTGCCTAGAGGGCAGTAGCTTTCACATGGTTAGTCAAATTAAGTCCATTTGGTCCAGTTAGAGTTGGCTAGAGCTGGAAGACTTGACTTGATTATTATTTATGATGTGTTTAACGCCCAGACTCATATTGATGCACAAATATAAGCATTCCTGAGTCCAGGCTGTACCCTATGCATCTCACGCCATTCTAAGTTTGTCAAACACAAGCAAGGTATACCTAGGTGATTGTGAGATGCTCTGGCTTTAATCTAGGGGTACATGATATCTAGGGGAAAACCTAAGCTAAATCCAAATTTTAAAAATCTAACAAAATTGGAGTTTTGAAAACTGTTTTTCCTAGAATTTGAATGAGTGATAAGTAAACTCAGATTTTGTGAAACTGAATAAGCATGCAAATAAGTATATATTACTTCAAGGAAGTCTAAACAAGTGAGACAACAATCCACAGAATAATGCATAACAGAGTCATATCAAATAGTAGGATCATCTGCTCGAGGAGAAATAGCTGGAGGATCATGGGGCTGCTCAGGTGCTGGCTGACCTAGCCGTCGTATCTCGTCACGAAGGGGCGTAAATCCGGCAGCCATCTCGGATCGAATAGAGAGAACTATCCGTCGTGTCTGGATGGACTCGACCTCGAGTCGAGCAAGTCTGCCCTCGACGGAGAGTGAGGAGGAGGTCGAAGGTCCAGCTGAGGTGGATGGTCTGGCAGACGGGGAGGGATCCGCGAAAAGATCCTCAGCTAAGAAATCAGCCCACTCCTCTCCCTTGCCTGGTAAATCCTCGGCTGCTGGAGCGATAGGGGCAGCTGCCTGCTGTGGTCGTCCTATCCACGCTAGAACTCCATCAGCTGTGATATCGGCACTGGCTAGTCTACAACTACGGGATCCTAGCTCATCATATATAGTAAGAGGAATGACTGTTCCTCTGGTCACATCTATACCCTCTATGGTCGAAAAGAAGCGTGTCAGAATATGACAATAGGGCATGTGGACTATCTTGGAGGTGACTGTCCCAGATGCACAGATAATGTTCTGGAACATATGCAGGGCAATATCGATATCAAATCGATGACACAGGGCGTACAAGAAGAATGAGTGTGAAGATCTCATCTTCGGGACATCCCGAGATGAGATCGGCAGAATACATGCTGTCAGGACCCTATACATCACGTAGTCCTGAACCCGAAGAGTAACCGACCTGAACTCGGTATTGCCCTCTCGCTCCAAATACGTATAGATAGTATCTAACGTAATGTGGGAGTAAGGATCGCCAAATGGCAGATCCCTACTAGGGTAGCATAGAAAGGTAGACTCAGAAGCCCTAAGTCCTAGGGTGGTGCGTAGCAGAGTGGGAGTAACCTCAATGTCCACGCCAGAAACTCTGGTGTTGTACCTATTATCATCAATCCTCTCAAGGTTGTGATAAAACTGTGCACATAACTCCTGGTTTACTGTATCGGTGCAGTAAACCAATTGATCCAGTTGATAGTGCTCTATCATTTGAATAGTTGGTTGACAATACTGGGTATAAAAAGTCTTATTTACATATCTAGGTTTGATAGGTTCAAAGATGTAATTAGCAAAGGTATCCCTAAGATGTATAGTCGGGAATCTGATATCTGCTGATGGAATTCTAGCTGGATTAAGATCAACATGTTAGCGTTTCCTATTTTTAACGATTTTACCAAAAATTGACAGAGATAAGCAAAAATTCTAAATAAAACTTGATCTGAAGGGATTAGGATTATACCTAGGAGGCATTGTCACGTAGAGAGGGAAAAAAATGGTTGAGGGCGCCTTAGTTGGGAAGAAAATGCACGAGTATCGCGTGCTCGGCGTCGGCAGGAAACGAACAGAAAAGCTTCTGTTCGTTTTGACATAAAGTGTTGAAGGCGCCTTAAAACAAGGTTTAAGGCGCCTTATATACGTTGGAGGCGCCTTGGGTTGATCCGAGGCGCCTTAAGACGAAGCGGCGGGAATTTTCCCGCCGCTTGCTAGGGCGCCTCCTTTTGATGGGAGGCGCCTCCGTTAAGCTCCACGCGATTTTTTTTTTTTAAATTTAATTTAATTAATAAATTTTGAAGAGGTTTTTTAAAAATAATTTTAAAGTTAATTAATTTTGAAAAAAGTTTTAAGGAATTTTGAAATTGAGTTTAAAATAATTATGAAATTGAGTTTTAATAAAAATAATTTTGAAATTGAGTTTTAAAATTGAGTTTTAAAATAATTTTGAAATTGAGTTTTAAAATAATTTTGAAATTGAGTTTTGAAATTTAGTTTTAAAATAATTTTGAAATTGAGTTTTGAGTTTTAAAATAATTTTGAAATTGAGTTTTGAAATTGAGTTTTAAAATAATTTTGAAATTGAGTTTTGAAATTGAGTTTTAAAATAATTTTGAATTTGAGTTTTAAAATAAGTTTTAAAATAATTTTGAAATTGAGTTTTAAAATAATTTTGAAATTGAGTTTTAAAATAAGTTTTAAAATAATTTTGAAATTGAGTTTTAAAATAATTTTGAAATTGAGTTTTGAAATTGAGTTTTAAAATAATTTTGAAATTGAGTTTTGAAATTTAGTTTTAAAATAATTTTGAAATTGAGTTTTGAAATTTAGTTTTAAAAATATTTTGAAATTGAGTTTTGAAATTGAGTTTTAAAATAATTTTGAAATTGAGTTTTAAAATAATTTTGAAATTGAGTTTTAAAATAATTTTGAAATTTAGTTTTAAAATAATTTTGAAATTGAGTTTTGAAATTGAGTTTTAAAATAATTTTGAAATTGAGTTTTGAAAATTTTAAAATAATTTTGAAATTGAGTTTTGAGTTTTAAAATAATTTTGAAATTGAGTTTTGAAATTGAGTTTTAAAATAATTTTGAAATTGAGTTTTAAAATAATTTTGAAATTGAGTTTTAAAATAATTTTGAATTTGAGTTTTAAAATAAGTTTTAAAATAATTTTGAAATTGAGTTTTAAAATAAGTTTTAAAATAATTTTGAAATTGAGTTTTGAAATTTAGTTTTAAAATAATTTTGAAATTGAGTTTTGAAATTGAGTTTTAAAATAATTTTGAAATTGAGTTTTAAAATAAGTTTTAAAATAATTTTGAAATTGAGTTTTAAAATAATTTTGAAATTGAGTTTTAAAATAATTTAATTTTAAAATAATTTTGAATTTTAATTTTAAATTTCTTAATCATCTCACCCGACCTAAATTTTCAATCAGGGAATCCTATGATTGATGTGAGATGATTTATTGTTGAATTCAGGAGTTTGGTTTAACTTTGTGTTAGATTCAGGTTTGGCTTTGGGTTCAACAAGTAAGCATTCTTTGGATAAACTTCTGGGCTATGGTGAGTCACAAGGAGCTCATTAAAGTAACCAAGCCTTCGAGGTTTTCCAAATAGTCCTACCCATTGAACTTAATATCAATCCTTGGTCTAACTAGTCAGGATCCATTTAAGGGTAGCTTCGGTCAGTTCTACTTAGCCAAATGCACCAGGTCGAAGTCATATCTTCCTAGACATGCGATGCCCAAGCTTCCCTAACGTACTATCATCCAAAAACTTCACCAGTACTGTGGTTCAAGTTAACCTTAGTCCGTTTTAATCTAACCTTAATTACCCTGCCGGGTAATCTACTCTTGTTTTACCCATTTCGGTTAGATTAGGTTCAGTTACCCTGCCGGGTAGTTTAGTTGGGGGTGCCAGCGATTCTGGATCCTCCATCTTTATTTTGAGTTTTAATTTAATTTCGAATCCTGAATTTATAACTTAATTTTAAATTTTGAAGTTTGATTTTAATTTTGAATTTTGAATTGATAATTTAATTTTGAATTTTGAATTTAATTTTAATTTCGAATTTTGAATTTTGAATTTTACTTTCAATTTCGAATTTTGAATTTAATTTTAATTTTAAATTTTGAAGTTGATTTTAATTTTGAATTTATAATTTAATTTTGAATTTTGAATTTTAATTTTAATTTCAATTTCGAATTTTGAATTTAACTTTAATTTAGAATTTAGAATTTTAAATTTTTAGGATTGTTTTTCTGTTTGCTCCCCCTGGATCACGGCCTCGATATGGTCTATCGAGGTAGTATATTTGATCCTTCGGAACCCAGTATTGGCCAAGTCCAACTTGATTGACCAAGTTAGACTTGGAGACCCATGCTTGGACTGATCTAATACTTTGTTTGTTTATTAATGATAAAGAAGATCTATATTTACTTTTGTATCCCAGCCCAGTTCTGTTGTAGACGGCTCTTTGTGTCCCAAGAATCAAGTCCAAATTCTTGGAGCCCAAAGTAAACCGTTCTAAGGTATTTTCTAAATCTTTAACCTGATTTGTTAGACTTGAATTTTCTTCCTCAAGTTTTTGAACTTGAGTTGGAAAATCAGTCTGATCCTGGTCAGGTAAGGGTTTGGTGTTAGCCACTTCTTTAAGGACACTTACTTCCTTTAGAAGTGACTTAACTTTCAGGTTTGACTTAGCTAATTTGCGCAATAAATAGCTAACTAAAATGTTCAACCGGGAGATACTTACAGCGGGGTCTGGTCCTTCGGAAACGGATACGGATCCGTGGCTTTGCTCGGACTCTGCCTCAGACTCGCTCTCGCATCCGTATTCGACGACTTGGTCCTGGGCCATTAATGCGAGTAGACTCGTTTGTTCGAGCTCGTCGTCGTCGTCCTCCGATGAAGATTCGTCCCATGTTGCCTTAAGGACCTTTTTCCTTCTTTGCTTTTTGACCTCCTTCAGGTTAGGCCAGTTGGATTTGATGTGCCCTTTTTGGTTACACCCGTAGCATGTAACTTCAAACTTCATCTTTGTATTTTGTGGGCCTTCCTTTGATTTTACTGCCTTCTTTAGATCCCTTTTGTCGAATCCTTTCGTCTTGTAGAGCTTCTTCACGAGGTTTACCAGCTCGGTTGTAATGTCACCTTCTTCATCATCAGAGTCTGGTTCAGCTTCCGATGCTGGTTCGGTTCTCCGTCGTGGTCTCGGTTCCCGGCTTGTACCTGCAACCAACGCAATACCTTTCTCGGTAGGCTGTGCATTAGTCTGCTCATGAAGTTCAAATTCACTAAAAAGTTCATCTAGTTTTAAAGAAGATAAATCCTTGGAAACTTTGTAGGCATCTACCATTGATGCCCACAATGTATTCCTTGGAAACGAGTTTAGGGCATACCTTATTACGTCCCGATTTTCTATCTTCTGGCCAATTCCGTGAAGAGAGTTAAGGATGTCTTGTATTCTCGCGTGAAGAGAACTCGCCGTTTCGCCTTCCTGCATTTTTAGATTATATAATTTATAAGTAAAAGATCTCTTTTACTTACCTTGGTGTCGTCAGTGCCTTCGTGGAGTTCGATTAGCTTTTCCCAGAGCTCCTTTGCAGAGGAGAACGGGCCAACTCTGTTGAGTTCTTCCTTGGTAAGACCACACTGGAGGGTGCAGGTAGCTTTGGCGTCGGCTTCCACCTTTTTTATTAAAGAAGCGTCCCACTTCTCGCAGGGTGTAGTTTTGCCGTCGTCATCGATTGGCAGTTTCAGTCCCGTCTTTATGATCATCCACGTTTCGAATTGTATCTTTAGATACGTTTCCATTCTTCCCTTCCAGTAGCCAAAATCCTCTCCGGAGAATAGCGGGGGACGTACAGTGCTGAAACCCTCTTGTTGGGCCATTTATAATATGTAACAAAAGAAAATAACATAATATGTTCCAAGACTAAGTCTTGGATTAGTAGTGCTGGAATAAAGAATAATAAAAACGAACTCGAGTGGTGTTGCACCTACTTCGAGCAAAAGTCGATTCGAGGGAAACAAAAATTAGAATATAGCTATAAGGCTAAATTCTAATTCGACTCCGAAAACGAAAAAAAACTGCGAAAAATTTGTTTTGAAAGGTGGTTGCACCAATTCAAAACGACCCCGCTCTGATACCAATTGTTGGATCGAGACGCGCTAGAGGGGGGGAGAATAGCGCTCGCGGCTATAATCATTCTATTATCGGAATCGTAAAACGTAAGAGTTAATGCAGCGGAATAAAATAACACAGAGAGACAAGAGATTTTTACTTCGTTCGGAGCCTATGACGACTCCTACTCGAAGGCCCGCAATCCTTGATCGCTTTCCGTGGGCAACAACTATAAGCTCGACAAGAGTACAAGTATTACAGTTAAGTATTAAAAAGAATACAATTATACCGACGACAATATCGTAATCTGAAGATTCAGAGCTCCGGGTCGTCGATGTCTCGCAACAGCACTTCGGAATCGTCTCGTGAGCAGCTTGTAGCAGTAAGATCACTTGAAAGTTGTGTATTGAAGCTGCTGGTCGAGACCCCTTATAAAGGGGGTTCAAGGCGCCTTATACTGTTCACCAAGGCGCCTTGAACGAGCCGAGTCACTCGCGTGGATCAGCACGGACCTAGTCGAACTCTATCTGGTTCAAGGCGCCTTCAGCCTATCCAAGGCGCCTTCAACCTCCGGTCCAAGGCGCCTTGGACTCCATTCAAGGCGCCTCCAGTCTGCTGCGCTGGCCTTTTCCTGGCTCGCACCCGAGGCACCTCCAAGCTCCATGGAGGCGCCTCGGCACTGTTCATCCGAGGTCTTTTTTGCACTTTGGTCCCTGCAAGATATGTTAATCCCAAAAATACCCTGCAGCACAACATTAGCACAAAACAATGATTGAAATATTTAACAGTCTCTGGACTGTCCGAGTCTGACTTCAGGTTTCCTACCGGAAACCCTAGGTCGACCCGACGCCTACTGTTTCCTCTACGGGGAACGCGTCCTCACCTACTCCACTCAGGAGATTTACCTGTTGCCAATACGATCCTCCAGATCGACTGGACTTTTGCTCGGCACTCGATGCTTCCGGACTTTCTGCTGAACATCCGCTTCACCGGCCAGTTCAGACTTTCACCTGGTTCGCGACACCAGGACTTTCCACCTAGGGTTACCACCCCCTAGGACTTTTGCCTGAAGCCATCGACCTGCCAAGACTTTCCGCATAGGGTTACCACCCCCTATGACCTAGGGTTACCACCCCCTAGGGTTTTACCTTGCCTAACCGCAGTTAGGACTTTCCTGAAACACTCAGCAAAAGCTGTCAGATAACAAAGCACCTTAACTTTGAATCCTTTTCCATTATCAAAACTTAGGTTCGATCGTCGGATGCTTCCCGCACCAACACCTTCTCTTTGTAAGCTAATGACCTCGAGATCTTCTGCCGTATTCCTCGCCTCGCCTTGGACGTCGTGTGGGCGACGATCCTCCAAGATGAACACTACCCAAAAGCTTCCTCCTTCTTCTTCTAAAATCCGGCCACCACCACCACCAAGGAGAAGAGAGCAAAGGGAGAGGAAGAAGGGAGAGGACCGGCCACACCAAGAGATCACCCAAGCAAAAGAATAAGAGTTGTGTCTCATGAAGCCCCCTCACCCCTTCTTTTATATTACTTGCCCAAGGCAAATAAGGAAAAATATTTTACAAAAAATAAAATCATCCAAGAGTTTTTCCTTTTTCCTTTTTATTTTTCCTTTTCTTTCCTCTTGATTGAATCAATCACCAATCAATGGTTATGATCAATCCTATTTGGTTTAGGATTGAATTTGGTTTAATCCTATTGGTCGGCCCTTGCTTGGGCACCAAGCAAGGTGGCCGACCACAATTAAAAGGAAAGGAAAAATAATTTTTTTAAAATTTTACAAGAAGAAATCCTCTTATAAAATTTACAAGCTCTCTTTCCTAAAGTATGAGTTAAAAAAGGAAAATTTCTAAAAATTAAAACCATGTTTTAAAATTTAAAAACTCTCTTATAAAATTTCCCCTTTTTTAACATGGTGATAGAAAATTTAAATTTTAAAACTTCTTTTCTTTTTTTTTCCTTAAACCATAAGGATGGTTAAAAAAGGAAAGTTTTAAAATCTTTTAAACTCTCTATTTAAACATGTGGCCTAATTCAAATAAGGAAAGTTTTAAAAATTAAAATCTCTCTTTTAAAACTTATAGTTTTCTACAAAGAGAAGATTTTAAAAAATTCAAAACAACCCTCCCTTTTTGAATTATTATGGCCGGCCCCTACAAGCTTGGTCACCAAGCTATAGGGCCGGCCCCTTCAAGAGGATGTGGCCGGCCATTGCTTGGTCACCAAGCAATGGTCCGGCCCCCTTCTTAGACACCAAGAAAAGCCTTACATTTGGATGGACTTGAGGCTATAATGAGGCTACGACAGGGACCTAGAGGAGAAATTGGTTTTGGCCTTCCGATGAGCTTGAGTATCCCGTGTTCGCCCCGAACACACAACTCAAGTTCATCGATAATAACTCATTCCACTAGAGAGTTATTACCGCACTACCGCACCAATCCCAAATTACATTATGGGCTCCTTCTTATCATGAGTGTGTTAGTCTCCCTGTGTTTAAGATTATGAATGTCCACTAATTAAGTAAGTTACTGACAACTCACTTAATTAATATTTAGCTCCAAGAGTAGTACCACTCAACTTTATTTTCATGTCGGACTAGGTCCACCTGCAGGGTTTAACATGACAATCCTTATGAGCTCCTCTTGGGGACATTCTCAACCTAGATAAATAGGACACAGATTCCTTCTATAATCAACAACACACACTATAAGTAAAATTATTTCCCAACTTATCGGGCATATTGATTTATCGAGCTAAACCTCACCCTTTGATAAATCAAAGAAATAAATATTAAATATATGTGATTGTTATTATATTAGGATTAAGAGCACACACTTCCATAATAACTAAGGTTTAGTTCTTTTACTAAGTCAGTACAAAAGAACATACTTAAATGATCCTACTCAATACACTTAAAGTGTATTAGTGTAGTTTATTAGTCAAGATAAACTAATACTTAATTACACTACGACTATACTGATAGTTTGTTCCTTTCTATCTTAGTCACGAGCAACTGTTTATAATTTATAGAGAACCGACAACATGATCTTCTGAGTGTGGCACCACACTCCATGTTGTCTACTATATAAATTAATTGAACAATTACATTTAATAAATACAAATATTGACCAATGTGATTCTTTTATTTTAACAAATAAATGTTTACAAAAGCTAGACTTTTAGTATACACTCCAACAAAGCCTTACCCAAAAAAGCATGGCTGCTCTGAGGGGATGCAACTCAGCTTGAACAGAAACAACACGTCTTCGATCAGTAGTAGGAGCAAATCTAAACGCCAACCTGCCAGTTGTGCGGAGGCCTCCGTAAAATTAGGGATGTCTGAAAGTCCCCCAGATAGGGCACTGAAGGAAGAGCTAATCTCCACTGGGTAGGTCACTCTGGGGCAAGGGGAAAACGCAGGAAAAAATATTTTCCTTCCAGTCTTATTTTGAGCAGGGGAGGGGAGCAAAGAAGGTGGTGCGAGTACGGGCTTGGAGACGGAAAAGACCCTCACTATGATGACGAGAAGTAAAAAAGTAGTGGAACAGGAAAGGAGACTAGGGTACGTCACACACTTCACAGAGTAGGACGAATCCACACAAGATACTCATGGAATTGGAGATGAGTTGACCAAGAGGAAGTCGAAAGTAACGACTCACTTCAGAAAAAGGGTGGGCAGGAAGACGGAGGTCGGCGACAAATTGTTCTTTAAAAAATGTCGCATACCCCGCCGGAGGGGAGGAGACCCTGTGAACCTCAGAGGGTATACTAATATGTATGGCCATGGGGATTTCATATGAGAAGCGGAGATCGTCTAGATCCACGTCGGTGAAGGTTGAAACTCCGGGAGCGTAAGTAGGCGCAGGGGAATCCATGAGAGCGTACAAGCAGGAACAAAGGAGGCAGAGTGCCAAAGGCTACAGAAGCAAGATAAAGACTGAAGCTAGAGGCAAGATGCTCTGGGGAAAGGTAGGAGGAGGATATTTATAGCTGTTAAGGGGAGAATAGAGGGCCTCAACATCAGCGCCAATCCTACGGTCGGTATACTAGAAAGTGGATATTATTCGTGCACACTGGAATAAGGGTGGTCGTTTGATTTCCCTCAAGAACCGTGCCAGAAAAGTCTTGTCAGAAAAGGTCACAACCAAATGTTGGTTGCTACTCGGAAAACCTAGAGGTTCCACTGTACAAAAATTTTGTACAAAGGTCTGAACCTTTTCCTAGCTACCATGTGTTCTTTTAAATTAAATTTTGGATCGCCTGCGGAACTTAACACGTTTGATCCAAAACTTAATCTATTTGTTCTTTTAGGTTTTGAGTTGGATCTCCTGCGGAACTTAACACGTTCGACTCAAGTCACCTTAAGTTATTAATTCCATTAAATACTAATTTCCATAATTGGTTCCCAGTACTGACGTGGCGAGGCACATGGCCTTCTTGGATATGGGAGCAACCACCACCGACTAGACAAAACCTTTTATGGAAAGCTAATATTTAATTTCCTAAAATAATTTTAGGTTAACCGAAAAGAACAATCAAATCACAAGGAAAAGAAAAACAAAAGAACACTATATCAAAAACAAATTCGAAACTCTAGAATCATATGCCTCTTGTATTTAGTATTATTTCCAAAAATAACTAGTATGATGCGGAAAGAAAAAATACTAGTTATACCTTTTAGAAAAACCTCTTGATCTTCTACCGTATTCCTCTTCTAACCTCAGACGTTGTGTGGGCAACGATCTTCCGAGATGAGAACCACCAAGCACCTTCTTCTTCCTTGTAAGTTTCGACCATCAAAACTTCTTCTAGGATGAAGAGGTTCGGCCATCACCACCATGCTCCAAGGGATGCTAGAAAAGAGGCTTCTTTTCTCTCCTTCTTCTCCTTCTTAGATCCGGCCACCAAAGCTATCTCCACCATGAGAGAGTTTCGGCCACACAAAGGAGAGGAGAGAAAAGAAAGGGCCGACCATACCCAAAGAAGAAAAGAGGGAGAAAAATAATAGAGACATTCTTAATGAAGCCTCCTCTACCCCCTCTTTTATAATCCTTGGTCTTGGCAAATAAGGAAAAAAAAAACTTCCTTAATTCTTTTGCCATTGAAAAGGAAAATTTATTTAATTAAAAATAATTTTCTTTTCATCATGTTAATGGCCGGCCACCTTAATCCCTTTAATCAAGGAAATTTTAATTCACACAAGAATTAAAACTTCCTAATTTGCTTCCGGAAATTAATAAAAAATTCTCAAATAATTTTTCCCTTCATGGTGGTTAATAAAAAGGAAATTTTATAAATTAAAATATTTCTTTTAAACATGTGGATAAAAAGAAAGTTATCTCTAAAAAATTAAAATCTCTTTTAATCTACAAATAAGGAAAGATATCAAATCTTTTCTTAATCTTTTGTAGAAACTTATAAAAGAGAATATTTAATTTTAAACTCTCTTTTAAATCATGAACATGATTAAAATTGAAAGTTTTCTTAAAATTTAAAATCCTCCTTTAATCAACAAATAAGGAAAGATTTCAAATTTTAAACTCTCTTTTAAACATGTAGATGATTTACAAATAAGGAAAGTTTTTACCAAAAATTAAAACCATCCTTTTAAACTACCACTACAAGAAAAAAGCCTTACAACAACGGTTTTTCACCGTTGTCGTAGCCCCTTTCTGACTGTTGTTAAAGGCTGTGTTGTTAAAGGGGGTACTCAAAGACAACGGTTTTTAACCGTTGTCTTTGAAGACAAAGACAACAGTTTTTACAACGGTGAAAAACTGTTGTCTTTTCCTTCAAAGACAACAGTTTTTCACCGTTGTCTTTGAGCGTCTACCTTTAATAACAGGGTCTTCAACAACAGTTTTAACCTATTTACGACAACAGTGAAAAATCGTTGTCTTTTTTTGATAAAAAATAAAAAAAAATATTAAAATTTATTATACAATTTTCTAGTATTATAAATCATTCAAAATACTAAATTTGTAAATAAAATTTAACATATAATTTTCTAACATTCGAAAATAATATTTACAACATTCCGAAGAAATTTCAAAAGCAGCTAACAAAATGACAACGACACTATTAAAACAAAGGTAGAACAACACAACATCCTAATCCTAGAAGAGTAACACAACATCCTAATCTTGATATCCAGTTTTGAAGAGTTGGATCATTTGAACTACTTTTACCATGTACAACACTAGAAGAGTAACAAAACACTGCTTCTTAATTCTCCTAATCCTTCATCTTCTTCATCCTTGCCATGTTTGCATCGTACTTGGATCGAAGTGGACCAAATAGATAAAGAAAGAAGATAAACTAGATGCCTTCATCTTCTTCATCCTTGCTTCTTAATTCTCCTAATCCTTCATCTTCTTCATCCTTGCTTCTTAATTCTCCTAATCCTTCAAACTCCACCTGTAAGAAGAAGATAAAGAAATGTCACTTGATCTAAACTAAATGCCTATGAATAATAAAAAAATCTGAAATCTCATAAAGTAGACTTAATTCATTAATAATGCATCATATTGAATGCCTCTCCATGACTAGCTTAATAGCCTGTGCTATAGACATGTCTTCATTTGTTTCATACCTGAGTTTGTTAGCCTGTAAACGTTGAACAGTCATTTCACAAGAGAAATATTTCCAAGTTATCAGCACTGCAGATATAAGGTTAATAAAGAACTTACCTCTTCCAGAATGGTTTCAAACACCTTACCAACTTTTTCCACTAGATCTTGAGGCACTTGATGTCCATCACCATCAAAGAGTGCGTAGCTGAAAAATAGAAGTAAATTTGTCTCCATAAGATTATAGTCTCCATGATCAGTGATATCTGTTAGTTATTCAGTTAACCATTACCTCTGCAAGTCATGATCATACAAGACAGAATTGTCACCAGAAGTCAGATTGATGTTAGGTTTTCTATCCCAACTGTGTAAGAAGTTACTTCCTTAGAATTGCAATCCCCTATCATTTTCATTTCATAGCTTAAGTGCAACGGTAAAATTATTGTCGCATGACCTGGTAATCACTGGTTCAAATTTAAGGAAACAAGAGGAATTTTGTGCACTGGGTTGTTTCTCTAATGAACACAGAGTGCAAATTCTACTTACACATCAGGACAAGCGACCTTGTTATTGCTGCATTTCTCCCATTTCACAACTTGATCAGACCACTCTCCCTGTTGTTCAACTAAAAGCTTTAATCAAAACTAACACAAAGACATCAAAAAAAAAACTCACGGAAAATTATCTCACAGTGATGTTTTGTTTGAGTGCGTCGAGAAATTCCTCCACAACATTGTCGTAAAATCGATCTCCTGCTGTCTCAATAATATCTTTATCCCAGACCTGCATTGCAGCATATATCCGCACATGAAAATTAGTGTGAAAAATGGTGAAAGAGATTTTCAAAAAAATAAACCAAATTCCTACTTTATGGAGCTCTGATTTCCTTCTAAACCAATGCACTGGGATCGTATTTCCTCCTCTATCAGAAGTAAATCCTACATGAAGAGGCTAAACAATTCCGAATCGACATCAGTTGGTGCAAATAACTGAAGAAAGCAATTAAGAAATAGTCTCTTCTACCTGATGGATGTCACCCATTAAGTGAGAAAGGAATAGAAGTGCTTCAGTGAGATTATCTAGATTACAGGTAAAAAAAAACAGAGGAAATGAATTAAGTAGAAATGATATCAATATAACATAGGACATAGAAACTATCTTTGATATATTAATTACATTGTGATTCATCGGCAGAGCTTCCATAGGTGAGAAGCTGATTAGTATAATTAGTGATGGCACCTGAGACACACCTTCCTTTCACACCATCTTCATCTTTGCAATCCCCTGATCATAACCAAACAACATATCATTGCTAATACTAGAACGATATTGTATGGACTAGAATAAACACAATCAAAGCATGCATGAACACTAACTGTTGTAATTATAAGTGCAAAGATCATCAGGGGTATCAATGTAGTGAAGTTCCGACGACCAATGGTATCGAAACTTGATTGTATCTGCCCAAGAGCAAAGGGTGCTTAGGTCGTTCTCTGCGTAGGCAGGGAGTAGTTCTTTAACCGCTGCAGCTGCTGACTCACTTAAATGATCCTGGGTAATCTGGCAAATAATCTGGTGGCCGACAATTCCCCATCCATAAGTGAAGGCTGGGAATGCTAAGAGCAAGAAGAAAGAGGCCAGCGTGTGAGAATTGAAGTAGAAGCCCATTTCTGTGATCTGGTGGTTGTGGCCTCAAATGAGATGAATCCGAGAGATTATATTGCAACACTTTTGAGTTCAGTCTTTGTCATATACACTGAAAGGGAAGGTGGAAGTAGACGAGCAAGAAAGTTAATGCAAAGCTGTAATTGTATTTTGAGGAAAGTTAATGCAAAGCTGTAATTGTATTTTGAGGCAAGTTAATGCAACAGTAATTGTATTTTGAGGCAAGAAATGCTTTGGCATGTAATGGAAACAAAAACACAAAAAAAAAAAAGAAGCATACCAGGCTGCTCCCAGGTTTTGGAGCAGGAGGGTCTCCTCCAACGGAAGCGAACGCTCCGC
Source organism: Zingiber officinale (assembly GCF_018446385.1). Lineage (NCBI taxonomy): Eukaryota > Viridiplantae > Streptophyta > Magnoliopsida > Zingiberales > Zingiberaceae > Zingiber > Zingiber officinale. The sequence continues at coordinate 6,495,676 of NC_055989.1, read as the reverse complement.
TAACGAGCTCGGAACCCCCTCAGACCAGATACACCCACCGCCATCCCCATGGAGGACCGACGTCGGCAAATCATCGGCGATGCGGAAACCGGCACCGTCGGGTCTATCGAGGACACCACGATGACGAAGATGGGGAATCTCATCCAATAGATTATCGATATCGAGCTCCTCCGCTCTCTTTCCCATTATCACGTCTCGCTCCTTCAAGAGTCTGGCAGAATCAGGAAAGAAATGGGATAAGAGGAGGATTAGGGTTCGACGACCAGGATTTGTGGCACGGGGAGCCTTCGCGGAGGCGAAGAAGAAGAGTGTGGAGCAAGAAGACGATAGAAGGGGCTTTATACAGAGGAATGCGAAGAGGGCGAGCCCAGAGTACCGCAGACGGCGAGAAGATGCAGGAGTATCTAGGGTTTTCGACGAGAAGATGCAGGAGGAAGAAGTAGAGGACACTTACTGTTAGTGGATTTCATGTAGGAGGTCTTGCCGGTGAGGGCGTCCTTAATGGACTCGTGGACTGCTGCTGCTCCTACGCGGCTCCGGTGAGCGAGAGATTGTGAGAAAAGAGAAAAGAGGGACGGATTGAGAAGATAAAAGGGTGGAATGCGGCGGCAAAAAACTTTCGGGGAGAGGGAAAGAAAAAAAGCGGGGCAAAAATTGGCGAAGGGGAAAAAACGGCGAAGGAAAAAAAACACCGGTATTCAACATCACTTAAGACAACGGCTTTTAAAAACTGTTGTCGTAATCCCAAAAAAAAGCGCACATAGACAACAGTTTTCAAAAACTGTTGTTGTATCATTTAAAAACCGTTGTCGTAGTCTTAAAAAAACATAAATAGACAACGGTTTTTAAAAACCGTTGTCGTAGGCCAAAAAAATTGCTAAAAGACAACGGTTTTGGTTAAAACCGTTGTTAAAAGGCAAAAAGACAACGGTTTGGTATAAAACCGTTGTCGTTTGAGTGTTGTTGAATGACGTTTTTCTTGTAGTGTACAAATAAGGAAAGAGATTAATCTCTTCTCTTAATCTTTTGTAGAAAGTTATAAAAGGAAATTTTTAATTTTTTAAACTCATGATATCCACATAAGAAATAATTTTAATAAAAATCCTTTTTAATATTCTAGTGGTCGGCCACCTAAGCTTGGGACCCAAGCTTTAGCCGGCCACCTACATGACTCATCCACTTGGTCTTGGCCGGCCCTAGCTTGGGTTCCAAGCTAGCTTGGCCGGCCCCATTGGATGGGTAAGAAGGTGGGTATGCGGTGGGTATAAATCTCTATATACTAGAGGCTACGATAGGGACCGAGAGGAGGAATTGGTTTTGGTCTCCCGATGAAATTAAGCATCTCGTGTTCGCCCCGAACACACAACTTAATTTCATCAATAATAATTCATTCCACTAAAGAACTATTATTGAACTACCGCACCAATCCCAAATTACATTTTGGGCTCCTGCTTATTATGAGTGTGTTAGTCTCCCTGTGTTTAAGATAACAAATGTCCACTAATTAAGTAAGTTACTGACAACTCAATTAATATCTAGCTCCAAGAGTAGTACCACTCAACTTCATCGTCATGTCGGACTAAGTCCACTGCAGGTTTAACATGACAATCCTTATGAGCTCCTCTTGGGGACATTCTCAACCTAGATCACTAGGACACGGTTCTTCTATAATCAACAACACACACTATAAGTGATATCATTTCCCAACTTATCGGGCTTATTGATTCATCGAACTAAATCTCACCCATTGATAAATTAAAGAAATAAATATCAAATATATGTGCTTGTTATTATATTAGGATTAAGAGCACACACTTCCATAATAACTGAGGTCTTTGTTTCTTTATAAAGTCAGTATAAAAGAAACGACCTCTAATGGTCCTACTCAATACACTCTAAGTGTACTAGTGTAATTATATAGTTAAGATAAACTAATACCTAATTACACTACGACCTTCCAATGGTTTGTTCCTTTCCATTATGGTCGTGAGCTACTGTTTATAATTTATAAGGTACTGATAACATGATCCTCTGTGTGTGACACCACACACCATGTTATCTACAATATAAATTAATTGAACAACTTCATTTATCATAAATGTAGACATTTGACCAATGTGATTCTTATTTCTAGATAAATGTTTATACCAAAAGCTAGGCTTTTAGTATACACTCTAACACCAAAGACACGTGGAAACACTAGAGTGGACACCTTTATGATCTCGTAAGTGGACTAAACTCTGATAGTTCCAATATGGGCGATAGTTTCAATGTGGGCAGATGGAAAGACCCGACAACCATGACTTATCGCGATGATTCAGGGTCAGTCGAGTAGCTCTATCAGTTAACCTGGTCGGGCTAACCTGATAGGGCTAACCTGATAGGGGAAATAGAGTAGGAAAGGGGAAGCAGTGCCCGATCAGGGCAATGACCCTGAATAAGTCCTGCTCAGGTAATAAGCTATCCAGTCTTTTCATACAAGTTGGCAGCACTCCACCAATTTACAAAATCATAGAAGGGGCCCATGGGGCTTAACGGGACTCTGTAGGTATATGAACATCACACCACACACAAACAGCAAGTTTATTGGCACAAATTTTCACAATATAGAGCACTCACTGGTATCAAGAAATTTGAAGTCTTGCTTGTCTTATGTTACTACAAGTGGATTGGTATCAGTTAAAAGAGGGAAAAGCTTTGTCAGGAAGCTCCTTGAGAAGGTGAGTCCGGTCTAAGAAGTCATCAGGAGGGGCTGACCGAAGAAAGCCTTTCAAGTAAAGCTGTAGCAGGGCCCCCGCGTCGCCATAGAAAACCATCCGGTCAATGAGACTGCCTATCTTAGCCCCAAATTCTTTGGAAGCAATGGCGGTGGCCTTGTAAGCTTCCAGACGAGCAGCCTCGCCAGCTTGATAGTCTGTCAGCTCGCCCTTGGCCTTGTTAGCATCAACTTGGACCATAGCTAGCTCTTGATGTATCATGGTGGCCTCATCCCATACCTTAGAGAGGCCCGCCTGAAGGAACTTGAGGGTAGCCTTGGCTACCTCCCACTGCTTTTGAAGGGCAACTTCTCGATCCATGCTGGCAAACATATCTGCCTTTTTGGTTGTCAGGTCCCTCTCTAGTGAGTTATAGGCTCCTTGGAGCTCCTGCAACTTTGAAGAAAGGGTGGCGACCTCTGTTTCCCTCGCCTCTAGGTCCACCAGAATTTGGATGTGTATCATCCCCTCAGATTTCAGTTTGGCAGAGTTGGTCTTCAAGGTGGCCTCTAGAGATCACACCTTTGCAAGCTCTGCGCGGGATAGGTCTCGGGCGGCTCGAGTTCTATCCTCCATCTCTTGCAAATGGGATTGGATCGGGCTCTCCGGGGTTTTCAGATCGATAGCCTGACTTGTAGCCAAAGGAGACGCCAACTCCTAAAGCCGAGCTCGGAGCGCCTCGTTTTCCCGGTGAAGACCGACGACATATTGGGCAAGGCTCAGCACCATGAAAGAAGTCTATAAAAAAATGATAGTATTATTAGCCACAAAAGGGCATGAGGAAGAATCAGGTAGGACTTACCTCCACTAGCAGTTGGGAGAATAGGTCGGCTAGGTCCAGTGGAAAACATTCCGAAATATAGTCAGCGGAGGCTTTCCAGGAGTCGGCCAGAGCACTATGAAGTTGCACCTGACCGCGAAGGGGGGAAGAGCCCGAGGGGGCTGGATCTAACACCTAAAGGGATGGTAGTTAAAAGGAGGAGGAGAAGATATATCGTCCCTTGGAGCGTTCCTTGGTGCGAGCAGGAGGCGCCATAACCACAGGGGATGGGTGGCTCGAAGACGGATGAAAGGGGGTTGTGGAGTCCCCGGGTTGGTCTTCCACTCGGGGGACAGTATATTCTTGGGCGAGGACTTGTACAGGAGGAGAAGACGTAGCCTCTATGGTAAGGGTAGTGTTTGCCCAGGTGGGGGTTGCTTCCTTAGAAGAGGCTTGCGAAATGGGAGGCCTAGACAGAGGGGCTTGGACTGAAGGAATAACGTACTTCCTCTTGCGCTGAAGTTGTAAACACTTCTCAGGAGCAGGAGAAGGAGCCCTCTCACTAGCAATTGACTCAGTGGGGTGGGGTTCAGTTTTGGGGTCCTCAAGGTCCCTCAACTGATGAGAAGAAGCCTCTGCGGAAGCGCTGGCTGTTGGTGCAACCTTAGGTCAAGGTTGACCTGGTTGACCCGACTCGAGTTGACCTGACTCGAGTTGTATTTTGATGTTTGACGAAAACAGAAGAGTTGTATTTTGATGGGAGATTGTTGGTGCAACCTTAGGTCAAGGTTGACCTGACTCAAGTTGTATCTTGATGTTTGACAAGAACAGAAACTTGGGAGGTTGTGGGTGCAACCCTTGGTCAAGGTTGACCTGATTGACCCGAGGTGAGTTGACCTGACTCGGAAAAGTCCAAGCAGGGAGCTTGGCGCGGGAAAAGTCTAAGCAGGAAGCTTGGCATGGGAAAAGTCCAAGCAAGGAGCTTGGCACGGGAAAAGTCCAAGTATGGAGACTTGGCACGGAGAAGTCCAAGTATGGAAGCTTGGCACATGGGAAGTCGGAGAGGGCTCGGTAGCTCGTTCTCCGGACTGTGGTCAGAGAGGGCTCGGGAGCTCGTTCTCTGGACCGGATGGAAGTCGGAGAGGGCTCGGTAGCTCGTTCTCCAAACTGAGGTCAGAGAGGGCTCGGTAGCTCGTTCTCTGGACCGGATGTGGAAAGTCCTGGTGAGTGAAGACAGGCAGTGGGAAAGTCCTGGTGAGTGAAGCCAGGCAGTGGGAAAGTCCTAGTGAGTGAAGCCAGGCAGTTGGAAAGTCCTGGTGAGTGAAGCCGGACAGATTGGAAATCCTGGTGAGTGAAGCCAGGTGAAAAACCCTAGTGAGTGAAGCTAGGTGAAAGTCCTGGTGAGTGAAGCCGGGCAAGGGAAAATCCAGATGGATCAAGGGTGATCGGACATCTGGTGTTGAGAAGGTCAAGTAGGTCAAGAGAGTGACCGGATACTTGACACGAAGAGAAAAGTCCAAGTGGGTCAAAGGGATTGACCGGACACTTGGTGGGGAGTCTTAGCAGGTCAAGGGAGTGACCGGATGCTAAGCATGATGTACCAACAGTCAAGGTTGACCGGTATTGGTTTGGACTTGGTTTGGGCAAAATCCGGCTCGATCGATCGGTGGATCGATCCGGATACTATGGGTTATCTGATCGGTCCGGTGACCGATCAAGAATCAAACAAGATGCTATCAGTATGTTATCGATCGGTCGCGGACGATCGAGCGAAAGCGAAGGCAAAGAGAAGGAGGGATCGGTGCGTGGACCGATCCACATGCACTCTGATCGGTCCACCGATTAGGGAACCGATCGAGAACTCTCTCGAGTTCTTCTGTGAGAAATCTGATCGGTCCGGGGACCGATCAACAGTCCTGATCGGTCCCCAAGACCGATCGAGAGATCTGACCGATCAGTGAGCGATCGGTCCACGCACTCAGCCATTGCGACACAAGCGGCAGATTATGTGTCTTTGTCTTCTTCGCAGTGCGGTGTATAAGACCTCTATAACGAAGGAGAAGATAACTCTCTTCCTCACGAGACTGTGATTTGAGCTTTGCTGAGCTCTTTGTTTCTGAAGCTTCGTGTGAGCTTCCTCGGCTGGTCAGCTGCTGCTGTTCTTCCGTGAAGTTGCTGCTTCGTCAATGGAAACCAGTCAAAGGCAAGCAAGGTGTTTTACATTCATATTGTATGTATTTCTTGCTGTATTTCTGTACTTCATTCTTGCTGTTGCAAGAGATATTGTGGTGAGGTTTCTCCACCCAGAAGGAGTTCTTATTAGCCGGTTTTCCGGGGACTCATCCACCGACGGATTGATAGGCTTCGTCCACCTTACGGACACGCCGAGGAGTAGGAGTTTATCTCCGAACCTCGTTACATCGACGAGTTTGAGGTTTGATCTTTCCGCTTTCGTTTCTATTCGTTTTATTTCCGTTGCGCTAACTCTAATTGTAGAAAGAAACGAGAATTTGGGGTCGGCTATTCACACTCCCCTCTCTAGCCGCGATCATCGATCCTAACAAGTGGTATCAGAGCGAGGTCGCTCTTCGCCGGATTAACACCCGGGGGAGCACGAGCTAGAGATGGATCAACTCGGAGAGGACATCACGATTCCACCCTTCTACGATCGCGACGACTTCGCGTTTTGGAAGGTAAGAATGAAATATTTTCTTATGACTAATCTTGAGAATTGGAGGTGTGTGCAATTAGGTTTTACCCCTCCATTGGATAAAGAAGGAGAACTTTTGGAGAATAAGAAGTGGACAAAGGAGCAAATCCACCAATCAACCATCAATGATGAGGTAACGAAAATCATTGAATTCTCTTTACCTAATGATGTTTTGTGTAGGATAGGTGGATATAACAATGCCAAGGAGTTGTGGAACAACTTGGCGAAGCTCCATGAGGGAAGCTCCATTTCAAGTCATGAAGAGGAGCCAAGTGAGCCAAGTAGCTCACATCATGGAGGAGAGGAATTAGAAGTTGAGGGCTACTCAACATCTAAGGAAGAAGAGGAGGAGAGTTCTTCTTCAAGAATGGAGCAAGAAGAAGAAGAAGCGTCTACCTCCGGAAGGGATGAAGAAGAAAGTCTTCATCCATCCTCAACCCTAGGTAACTCAAGCATCTCAATTTCAAATAAATTACACATAATGTGCTTTGAGTGTAGGGAGTATGGACATTACAAGAGTAAGTGTCCAAGGAGGATTAGGAAGACGCCACCGGCACCAAAAGTCAAGGAAGCCGGAGTCCCGATACGCAAGAGCAAGGAGCACGTGGTGTGCTTCCAATGCAAGCGAAAGGGACACTATAGGAGCCAATGTCCGAGGGGGAGGCAACCTCACAAGGACAAGAGATCGAGCACATGTATAGGGGGAGCTAGGGCAAACCCTAAGGTAATCTCTAAGGCACATTCTTGCAATTCTAGTAGGATGCATGCAAGTAGCCTTATTGCTATTGTCAAGAATGATAAGCATGTTAATTATAGAAATCGATACACATGCTTAGGAGCCAAACATGTTAACCTAGATAAGGATAACTCTAGAAATGTCAACCCTAGGATTAACTCATCTAAGGTTAAGGGAAACCTAGGTAGGAATCCCAAATCAACTAGACACATGCCTAGGAATACCTCAAAGAAAAATGAAAAATTAAAAATTGAGGTATTAGAAAAGGAGAATCAAGTCTTGAGGTCAAGACTTGATACTTTGGAAAAGGCTCTTAAGAACTTGGAGAAGTCATCTCTAGGGTTTAAGGGTCAAAAATCCAAGTCCAAGGACAAGAAAGGTTTGGGTCACAAACCTAAGTCCCAAGTGGTCAAGCCCACTTATCACAATGTTCCATTCGATTATGGAACAAAATCTAGGGCTAGGAAGACCATCACCAAGGTCACAAGGGGAGTCACCCCTAGAGTTGATCTTGATGAGTTCCAAATGACCAAGGTTTCAAAGCCTAGGAGGGTCATTAGGAGGGTTGCTAGGGAAGTCATCCCTAGTGAATATTTAGTGAACCCAATGAGCTCCAATAGGTATTGGGTTCCTAGGAGCGTGATTTCATCACGCTAGATGAGTTAGGGTGTGCCAACCTTACTTGAATGGGTAGTTAACCTAATCATGGAAAAAGGTGGCACTTTAGGAATTTTCAAGGTGTGATCAAGCCTTGAAAATGAAATTAAGAACTATTCCTAAGGTGATTAGAATGTGCCAATCAAATTTGAGGAGTTGTCTAGAGTCAATCTAATTGGCATATAGTGATCTAAAAGTCTTGAGGATATGATTTTAGGTCTATTACACTTAGGAATATAGAACCTATGGCAAAATGATCAAAATTATCAAAAATGGCAACTAAGGCTAGAATTAGGTATTTCCTATACCTTTATGTGCTATTTGCCATATCTTGTTTGTCATATGTCATGTCATGACATCATATTTATTTTATGATCATTTAAAATGTCATGATAATGCTTAGGTTAGTTAAATGTCATGCTTTATTTAAGTTTTATACTTTATGTCATGATATCATGACATTGGCACATGTTTTTACTTATGATATCATTATATGCCATGTCATTATCTCTTGCATGTATAATCAATGAAATTGATCTAAGGATAAGAAACACAATTTGATATGGAGATCAAATTGATGTTTAGAAAATGCATGAGACCTTAGCCTAAGATAACCTAAACCCATATCTCACATCAAAATTGACTTGGATGTATTTTTGATACACCTTAGATGTGTGTGAGATATTAGGATGATGAGTTAGGATCAAGGTGCATAGTTCTTGTACCTAGATGAGCCTAATTCGAAATTGGGGATCATAGGGAAAGCTTATGTACAAGTCATGTACATTTAGCCCAAAGATTGTGGTCCTAAATTAAAGGGTTAAAAATCATTTCAAAATTGATTTGAAAAACCTTGATGAAGCTTTTCTAGTAATAGCATTCATCATTGAGCAAGTTGATACAAAGTTGAGGTAAACTTGAACTATTTCAAAGTTTTTAAACTTTGTATCAATATTGAAAAATGGAAGTTATTTTCATAGAAAACTATTTTTCCATGATAGTATATGTTATGAGGAATGTATCCTCAAAATTTCATAATTTTTGGAATTTTCTGTAATTTTCTAGAGGTTTCTGAATTTTGGGAGAAGAAAAATTCAGAAATCAGAAATCAGATGTGTGGACCGATCAGGAGGTTCCCTGATCGGTCCAGGTCTGTGTCGATCGGTCACTAGGACCGATCCAGGAAAGTGTGGATCGGTCTGGTGACCGATCCAGTGAAGGCTGATCGGTCTGGTGACCGATCAGAGCGTGCCAAATGTTGATTTTTCGACTGGTTGTCTGAAATTTCAGCTCGAGAATTGGTGTTTTAGAATTCTAAAGGTTTGAAACTCTCCAAGACATTGTTGGTGCAATGGTCAAGGGGGAGTTGACCTTTAGGGGGAGTTTTACCTATTAGTCAAGGGGGAGTTGACTTTTAGGGGGAGTTTTTACTCCTAAAAGACTTGAGTGATATGGGATTATCACTAAGTTAATTGTTGGACCTTAGTATCAAGGGGGAAATTAAGAATTTCAGTGAAAGGTATGGGACTTTCATTAGGATGAAACTCTTGACCTTGATTCACTCTTTTTGATGTGTGTCAAAAAGGGGGAGAGTGTAGGTTTGGGGAGAATGTTCAAGGAAGAACATTAGAAAACCTAAGTTAGGTTATGGTTTTGTCAAACATCAAAAAGGGGGAGATTGTTGGTGCAACCTTAGGTCAAGGTTGACCTGGTTGACCCGACTCGAGTTGACCTGACTCGAGTTGTATTTTGATGTTTGACGAAAATAGAAGAGTTGTATTTTGATGGGAGATTGTTGGTGCAACCTTAGGTCAAGGTTGACCTGACTCAAGTTGTATCTTGATGTTTGACAAGAACAAAAACTTGGGAGGTTGTGGGTGCAACCCTTGGTCAAGGTTGACCTGATTGACCCGAGGTGAGTTGACCTGACTCGGAAAAGTCCAAGCAGGGAGCTTGGCGCGGGAAAAGTCTAAGCAGGAAGCTTGGCATGGGAAAAGTCCAAGCAGGGAGCTTGGCACGGGAAAAGTCCAAGTATGGAGACTTGGCACGGAGAAGTCCAAGTATGAAAGCTTGGCACATGGGAAGTCGGAGAGGGCTCGGTAGCTCGTTCTCCGGACTGTGGTCAGAGAGGGCTCGGGAGCTCGTTCTCTGGACCGGATGGAAGTCGGAGAGGGCTCGGTAGCTCGTTCTCCGAACTGAGGTCAAAGAGGGCTCGGTAGCTCGTTCTCTGGACCGAATGTGGAAAGTCCTGGTGAGTGAAGCCAGACAGTGGGAAAGTCCTGGTGAGTGAAGCCAGGCAGTGGGAAAGTCCTGTTGAGTGAAGCCAGGCAGTTGGAAAGTCCTGGTGAGTGAAGCCGGGCAGATTGGAAATCCTGGTGAGTGAAGCCAGGTGAAAAACCCTAGTGAGTGAAGCTAGGTGAAAGTCCTGGTGAGTGAAGCCGGGCAAGGGAAAATCCAGATGGATCAAGGGTGATCGGACATCTGGTGTTGAGAAGGTCAAGTAGGTCAAGAGATTGACCGGATACTTGACACGAAGAGAAAAGTCTAAGTGGGTCAAAGGGATTGACCGGACACTTGGTGGGGAGTCTTAGCATGTCAAGGGAGTGACCGGATGCTAAGCATGATGTACCAACAGGTCAAGGTTGACCGGGTATTGGTTTGGACTTGGTTTGGGCAAAAACCGAGCTCTGGATCGATCAGTGGATAGATCCAGTGATACACTGGGTTATCTGATCGGTCTGGTGACCGATCAGTAACCAAACAGTATGATACTGTATGTTATCTGATTGGTCTGCAGACCGATCAGAAAGCGAACAGAAGGCAAAGAGAAAAGGAGGGGATCGGTCTGTGGACCGATCCACATGCACCCTGATCGGTCCACAGACCGATCAGGAGACGATCAAAAAACTTGGGCGAGTTCTCTGTGAAGAGTGCTGATCGGTCTGGGGACCGATCAGCACAGGTCCTGATCGGTCCCCAAGACCGATCAGAGAGGATCTGGACCGATCAGGCTGAAGCCTGATCGGTCCACGCACTAACCGTTGCGACACAACAGCTAGATTCTGTGTCTTCTTTGTCTTCTTCGCAGGTGCAGGTATAAGACCTCTATAGTAGACGAAGGAGAAGATAACTCTCTTCCTCACGAGACTGTGATTTGAGCTTTGCTGAGCTCTTTGTTTCTGAAGCTTCGTGTGAGCTTCCCCGGCTGGTCAGCTGCTGCTGTTCTTCCGTGAAGTTGCTGCTTCGTCAACGGAAACCAGTCAAAGGCAAGCAAGGTGTTTTACATTCATATTGTCTGTATTTCTTGCTGTATTTCTGTACTTCATTCTTGCTGTTGCAAGAGATATTGTGGTGAGGTTTCTCCACCCAGAAGGAGTTCTTATTAGCCGGTTTTCCGGGGACTCATCCACCGACGGATTGATAGGCTTCGTCCACCTTACGGACACGCCGAGGAGTAGGAGTTTATCTCCGAACCTCGTTACATCGACGAGTTTAAGGTTTGATCTTTCCGCTTTCGTTTCTATTCGTTTTATTTCCGCTGCGCTAACTCTAATTGTAGAAAGAAACGAGAATTTGGGGTCGGCTATTCACACCCCCCTCTCTAGCCGCGATCATCGATCCTAACACTGGCCTGGGGGACTTCCTGACCAGCCAAAATCTCTTGGCCCAGCTGTCGTAGGACAGCGTTGGGAAACTTAGAAGAGTCAAGGGCGTAAGCTCGAAACATAGCGGCTTCTGCAAAATAAAGGAAAATTACCTTAGTTAGTGAAGACCTAGAAGAGGGAGATCTTGAATCTTACCAAAAGGAGCACCCAAATGCGTCTGGATAGGGCTGATCCCGAAAGTGTATATCACACTCTCTCGTAACAAAAAGGGAAGCTGAAGTTGCACTCCCTCCAATTTATTAGAAGTCATGAGGCAATCTGGGTGATGCTGTTGATCACTTAGTTCGGAGGGGGTGGGTACAGTGTGACACCATTCTACAGGCCAAGACATAGATTCAGGCAATTGGATGCAGAAGAATTGAGACTTCCATCCCTTATTGGAGGTAGGCATTCCTTCAAAGAACTTGTACCCGACCCTTGATTACACCATGAAGACACCTAGTTTCGAGCGTTTGAGAGCGTAGAAATGGTGGAAAAGATGGGGAGTCAAAGGGATCTGATACAAGCGACACATAATCACCATTCTGCACATAGCACGGAAGGCGTTAGGGGCGAATTACGAAAGGGGAATTCTAAAATATCATCTTAAAGAAGAAAAGAAGGTAGGGATAGGAAAGCAAAAGCCACTGAGAAGTTGGTCTTTGAAGAAAGTCACAAAGCCGGCAGGAGGAGGAAAATGATGATCATCAGGCCCTGGAGGGCGAAGCTTGTAAGCATCAGAAAGCTGCAAGCTAGACTGAATAGCCTTAAGGTCGCTTCTATCCAAATCGGAGCGGTAATATGCATACCAGGGTGTTACCATCTCGATGGCCATGGCAGATTCAACAGAGGGGGGAGAGGAAGAGGAAGGAGAAGTACTTACAGATAGGATGCACGAAGGGGAAGGCGAGGGAGCAAAGGAAAATAAAGAAGAAAGGATCCGAAGGAAGACGAAGCACTGATGAGTAACGACGAGCGGCCTTAAGGGTTTTTAAATCAAAACCCTTAGGTTTGTGAGCCAGACAACTGAAACGGCGAGGCGCACGTCAGCCGTCAAATCCTGAGGAGATGCATCTTGGAGTCACGTGTAAAAAGCATGCATCAGACATAATGAGAAAGTTCGTGGAACACGTGTCCGTTCCCTAGGAAGTGGCATTTATGATGGAAGTGATAGGAAAATCATGAAGGGGATATGTGAAGAGGAGCACCTTACCTCGGGAAGACTCTGCCTTGAGGACCGAAAAGTCCAAGCGGCAACCTCGGGAAAGGGAGCAAAAGACGACGAAAAACATTGATTGAAACTTAGCGGCTCCACCCATTCTCGAAAGCAGAGTAAAGTTCAAATTTGATTAAAGCCTTATGTAATGAACTTTGTGATCGCAAGAACATGTGGTTGAGTCCACTAGCCCAACTCCTTCCAAGCCACAAGTGATGTCCTTCCAGACCAGTTCCCAATCGGGTTTCTAGATCAATGCCTGATCAGGTTTCTAGATCAATGCCCGATCAGGTTTTCAAATCAATTCCTGGTCAAGCCGCCAGATCAATCCCTGGTCAGGCCTCCAGAGCACTTCCTGGACAGGCCTCCAAAGCACTTTCTGGTCAAGCCTCCAGAGCATTTCCCGCTCAAGCCTCCAGAGCACTTCTTGGTCAGGCTTCCAGAGCTCTTCTTGGTCAGGCCTCCAGAGCACTTCCTGGTCAGGCCTCCAGAGCACTTCCGAGTCAGGCCTCCAGATCACTTCCCAGTCAGATCTTCGGACAACGGGTAGTTTATGATTCCAGACTTTCACCCCAGCACGAGTTATAAGTGAGCATGCTCTCACGCTTCCAGACTCTCGCCCCAGCACGAGTTATAAGTGAGCATGCTTTCACGCTTATAGACTCTCGCCTCAGAGCGAGTTATAAGTGAGCATGCTCTCACGCCTTCAGACTCTCACCCTAGCGCGAGTTATAAGTGAGCTTGCTCTTATGACCAATGACCTCTCGGTTGGGATTCCAGGCTCTCGCCCCAGCGTGAGTTATAAGTGAGCATGCTCTCACTCTTCTAGACTCTCGCCCTAGAGCGAGTTATAAGTGAGCATGCTCTCACACCTCCAGACTCTCGCCCCAACACGAGTTATAAGTGAGCTTGCTCTCACGACCAATGACCTCTCGGTCGGGATTCTAGGCTCTCGACCCAGCGCGAGTTATAAGTGAGCATGCTCTCATGCTTCTAGACTCTAGCCCTAGAGCAAGTTATAAATGAGCATGACCTCACGCCTCCAGATTCTCACCCCAGCGTAAGTTATAAGTGAGCTTACTCTCATGACCAACGACCTCTCGGTTGGGATTCTAGACTCTCGCCCCAGTGCGAGTTATAAGTGAGCATGCTCTCACGCTTCCAGACTCTCGCCTTAGCGCAAGTTTATGGGTCAATCTTTCTATCTGTTCACTCCTGAGCAAATTATTAGCAAGCAGAATTTCCGCTAAATATCGCGGGGTTGTGTAAAAAAAGAAAAGGCCAGGACAAATTAAGCAGTTAGACCGGTGGCACTATCTATAGTTTGGGAAAGGGACAACAGCTAAGTAAAAAAGACTAAGGTTTGGGTCTAATCAGTCATACCTGAGCTTCCTTCGACTACACTTGGAGGGGAGGCTTGTGATACGGTACATAATGATGGGGTTCGATAAAACCGGGCAGTCATAAGTCAAGGGGGCGTGACAGTCAGAAGTCAAGGGGGCGTGACAGTCAGAAGTCAAAGGGACGTGACAGTCAGAAGTCAAAGGGACGTGACAGTCAGAAGTCAAAGGGACGTGACAGTCAGAAGTCAAAGGGACGTGGCAGTCAGAAGTCATGGGGACATGACAGACAGAAGTCAAGGCGACACGGCAGTCGGAAGTTATAGAGAAGAAGAGGTAAGACCATTTGACAACATCAGTGACATGGAGCCCGGTCGGGTTCTCACAAACCAGGATCCTAGATCTGAGACACCCAGGTCTGAGGCATGGTGGGCAACCAAGGTGACACCTGACCTACTCTGACTGGTCGGGTTCCCACAGCTCGGTTATATCCAGGCCTGTTCCCTCCAGTAGGCCCACTCTAGATCGTCCTGAGCTGCCCCTAGTCATACCTGGGCAGGATAGAAGGCGCTAAACGACAACAAAGTCAGGGAATCTTAACTATTTGTCAGAGAATAATTGCTGCATGTCAGGGAATATTCCAAGGGTCAGCCATCATCTGTGAGTGGATCCTTCTTCCATCCCATAGAAGGGTGTCACGTGTACTCCATCACCCAACAAGTTCTGACACCCGACATCCTCTGACATGGGCAAGGCTCCAGAAGTGCACATAGTCATATAAAAAGGGAAGTCCTCTACCTTACACAGGTACGCTCTCTCGCACATTCGTATTTTTCTCCTTCGTACACTGTTCTTCTGGGGAAAAAGTACCTAATTTGAGTATCGGAGGACCTGCTCTGGGGAATTTTCCCCTAGTTTCTGGCCTCTAATGTTCCGGGTGCTTGTCTGAGTGCGCGTAGAGCTTAAGCACCAGCTGCTCAGTCTCACCGTCCGCCATCGTCCGGTGGGGGTCCGTTCTTGTAGGCGCATACAAGAAGGGTGCCCCAGTCGTCTCTCCGTCAACGCCACTGATAGTTCATCCGGCCTTCGTCTGACTTAGATTCTGGACAGGATCAGTATATAAAGATGACGAGCAAGATGTGCATTCAAGGCTAATGAAGCTAAACTATGAGGGTGCGTTTGGTTCAAGTTATCATGTATAACCTTGGTTATGTGATTACCAGGTAATCACATAACCAAGGTTATGGGGAATAAAACATAACCAAATGTTGTTTGGTTCAACCTAGGTAATGTAACAAAAACTTGTTTGTTTGAAGGTTTTAATGAATACCTTAGTTTAATATTTTACCGTATTACCCTCAGTTACAAAATCAACTATACATATTATTATTATTATTATTATTATTATTATTATTATTATTTATTTTTTATGTTTTTTTACTTTTCTTTTTCTTGTATATTTTTTTACTTTTTTATGTATTTTTTTATTTTTTTAATGTTTTTATATTATTTATATTTATATTTTTTTACATTTTTTAAATTTTAATTTTAATTTATTTATTTTATTTTTTAATTTTTTACTTTTTTAAATTTTTAAATTTTTATAAATTTTTAAATTTTTAAAAAAAATTTAAATTTTTTATTTTTAAAATTTGTATTTATTAAAATTATTTATTTTTTAAAAAAATAAATTTTAAAAATTTTAAAACATTTTTTTATTTTTTTTTACATTTTTTAATATTTTTTTACATTTTTTCTCTTTTTTCCATATTTTTTCTTATCGGAGGGTATTTTTGGTAAAAAAAATTGTTAACTCCGGAATCAAGAAAAACCTTAGTTTTATGAGGTTTTCCGATTCCGAGTTGCATGACCCTTTTGCTGACGTGTCGGGCATGGAACATTACTCGGGAATCATCGAATATCTAAATCAAACAAGGTTTTTGTTGATAACTTTAGATGGATAATCAAGGTTATCAAGAATAACCCCGAACTAAATGCACCCTGAATGTGTTTCTCAATGGTGGTTTTACTTGATATTTTTCTCAGTGATCGGAACGGCAATTCTAGTCTGTGAAAGTTTTGGATGTCAAATTCAACTTCGTTATTGGGAGGTTTTATTGGCATGCGCTCTGGTGCTTCTGTTCCTTCCTGTGGAAACTGTACTTCGAGCAATTAGTGGTCTGGTGCGCACTCATCTTTACAATGAATTTGTTGACTGTCGAACCCATATTTTAACTTACCAATAACTTTGTGTGACATGCAGGAATTCTCATTAGAACTATTACTAGAAACCATCTATGGCATCATTGGATATATGAATCCAGGCAACCCTATAGCCAACTTGGCTTTCAAATTATACGCATCAGAGGCTCACCTTTTGGCATCCTCTGTTATCTATAACTTCAAATTATCATAGTGAGTTTATTCATTATCTTAATTCTTCCATTGTTGGATGCTTGATTTTATTCATCATTAATTATATACAAAATGAGACTTCACAGATTCTAAGCACGGTGATTTCATGCTTCACTGATTTTATATTATTTTTAACTTTAGTCTTTATAATATATTTTTTAAAAAATCAGAATATAAATTTTATTGAATAAATAAAAGTTTAATATAAATTATAAAAATAACAACATTGATTGTTGAGTTCATTAAAAATTTTAATAATATTCTTAAATAAATTTAAATTCAGTTCATAAATAAATTTGAACATAATTAATTTTGCTTTGCCTCGACTAATTTACATCTTATAAGAAATAACATAAAAAGATAATTTTAAAGGATTTACAAATTGAAAAATTACATATTTACTCCTTAATCGGCTATGAAAAGATCATTCACGAACAAGGAGTTGGTGCCAACGGTAGGCAGCTTTTGAATTACTCTCCTGTTATGGACTCTGTTAGCATCATTTGTCTACTGCAGTTCTCTGTTCTGACTTTGAAAGTGAGGGGGAGAGAAGGAAATGTCTATTTAAAGAAAGTCAGACAAGGAAACGTCAGAAGTAAATAGGATCATTGCAAATAGCATTGATCATTGCAAATAGCATTAGTAGTGTATGTAAAGACTTATCTTACCTATTAGTAGCGTGTGTTGTGTCTTTTCTTTTAATTTTTCATGTATGCGTCTTGAGGGCATAGATGAGGATGACATTATGTATAATATTTATCTATACATATAACTAAGACAAGGCTACCAACAGTTAATTTTTGACAATGTGTAGGGGATAATATAACTAGAACATAGTTTAAGAATACCTTCACTCTCATGCATATATGGGTGACATCTTCTTTCGGTCTTTACTAAAAAAAAAAAGAGCAACTCCAATAAAAAAATAATTTATCCAAGTTTGTGAGTTTTCATGTTGAAGTTTCGCTCTTTTATCATTTGAGTTTCCTATTGAACGGGTGAAAAAAATAGATTTACGGTCGTCTAAATAATTTGTATGTTTTGTGCATATTTTAAGCATGGGAAGGAAGAAAACATATTAGACAATTGAAAAAAATCACTTGCTTCATGAAAGCATGTTCCGTTATTAACGACACAGAATCAAAATTAAGTGTAAATGGTTGCTTCGACAGAAGAGGGTGAGGTGGCAAGATTCAGTTCATTTACCTTTGTTCGTCGTCTATGCAACTCATCCGACTTCTTTGGTGTTGAACTTTTCGTGAGACCATATTTTGACTACAAAGATGAACATGAAGAAAAAGATGCCAATTATTAGTCAATAACTTCTTTAATGTATACTCATACTAAGAGAGTGAGTGTACATTCAACATCACACACTCAACTAATGCTTTTTTACTTGATTCTTAACTGGATGTCAGATCCAATGAGAATTTGTAGTGTTCTAATTCAGGAACTCAGTTTAGAAATTAAAAATGCATTTCCTAAAGTTTTCCTTCTTTCAGAAAGAGATTAAGATCAAGAATGAATTTGGTTGGTTTTTCAGTTGCAGATTACCTGATGCCGGAACTGAGAGATGCAACGTAACGATGTTCATTCAATGCTACAAGCTCACTCCGCCTTTCCTGTTCCATTCTTACAACAAAATCTTCAATGGATCGCCGATCACTTGAGGTCTTTCTGGGGAATTACTGATTATTGGATGTCAATCAGCATACTCACGAGGTTTGCCACCCGACGACGGCCCGATGTTAGAATTTGAGTCCCCGGACTCCAGAAGTAGCAGCGGGGGTGGCATTGTCGGAGTCGTTGTTGTTGTTTTCCGGTTGGTTTTGGGGAATTGAACCCTGCGTCAATCTCCAAATCCCTCAAAATCTCTATCAGCGACGACGCTGCTAGAAAGTGTTAGAATGTATATTAAAAGCCTAGCTTTTGGTATAAATATTTAGTTTGAAATAAGAATCACATTGGTCAAATGTCTACATTTATATGCTAAGTGTAGTTGTTCAATTAATTTATATTGTAAATAACATGGTGTGTGGTGTCACACACAGAAGATCATGTTATCAGTTCCTTATAAATTATAAATAGTAGCTCACGACCAAGATGGAAAGGGGTAAACCATTGTAATGGTCGTAATGTAATTTGGTATTAGTTTATCTTAACTATAAAATTACACTAATACACTCTGAGTGTATTGAGCAGGATCATTTGACGTAGTTTTTTTTATACTGACTGCATAAAAGAACAAGACCTCTGTTATTATGGAAGTGTGTGTTTTAATCCTAATATAATAATAAACACGTATATTTAGTATTTATTTCTTTAATTTATCAATGTGTGAAATTTAGTTCGATAAATCAAAATACCCGATAAGTTAGGAAATAATATTATTTATAGTGTGTGTTGTTGATTATAGAAGGAAATTGTGTCATAGTGATCTAGGTTGATAATGCCCCCAAGAAGAGCTCATAAGGATTGTCATCTAAACTCTACAGGTGGACTTAGTCCGACATGACAATAAGATTGAGTGGCATTACTCTTGGAGCTATATATTAATTAAGTGAGTTGTCAGTAACTTACTTAATTAGTGGGCATTCGATATCTTAAACATAGGGAGATTAATGCACTCATGATAAGAAGGAGCCCATAATGTAATATGAGATTGGTGGCGTAGTTCAATAATAGCTCTTTAGTGGTATGAGTTATTATTGATGAACTTGAGTTGGGTGTTCGGGGCGAACACGGGAAGCCCAAGTTCATCGGGAGACCAAAACCAATTCCTCCTCTCGGTCCCTATTGTAGTCTCTCATATAAAGCCTTATTATCCACCCAAAGCCCACTTTCTTACCCAAGAAGGGGCCGGCCACACCCTTGCTTGGTGGCCAAGCAAGGGGGTCGGCTAAGCCCTCTTAGTGCCTAAGATTTGGGCCGGCACTAGCACATCTTGGTGTCCAAGATAGGGTCGACCATAAGAAGATAAAAAAGGAAGTTTTATTTTTGTAAAAATCTTTCCTTTATAGTCATCCACAAAAAATGATTTAAAGGAAAAATTTTAGTTATAAAACTTTCTTTTTTAGATTGGTCATAAAAGGAAATTTTATTTTGTTAAAAACTTTCCTTTTATGATGTCATTCACATAGTTTTAAAAGAAAGTTTTAAAATTTAAAATCTTTCCTTATATAGCTTTTCTACAAAGGATTAAAAGGAAGATTTGAAATTTTTCCTTATTTGTAGTTATCTATATTGTGAAAGAAAGATTTTAATTTTAGATAAAACTTTCCTTTTTTTGTAACCATGATTTAAAAGAGAAGTTTTATTTTTTAAAATCTTTTCTTTTATAGATATCTATAAAAGGATTTAAAAGAGAGAGATTTTAATTTATAAAACATATCTTTTATATCTTTCCACAAAAGGGATTTTAAAAGATAAGATTTTAATTTTTTGATTGAAATCTTTCCTTGCTTGGAGCATTGATTGATGGCCGACCATATCATGGTTAAAAGGAGTTTTAATTTTTGTTATTAAACTTTCCTTTTTAGCCATGTTAGAGAAATAAAAGGAAGTTTTATTTTTTGTTATAAAACTTTCCTTTTTTGGATTCACCAAGGATTATAAAAGAGAGGGAGAGGGTGTCTTCATGAGACACAACCTATTCTCTTGTTCCTCTTCTTTCTTCCTTGGTGGTCGGCCCTACATCCTCTTGTTCCTCTTCTTTCTTCCTTGGTGGTCGGCCCTACATCTTTCTCTTTTCTTCTTGTTGTGGCCGGCGGTTCCCTTTGGAGGATTCTCTTTGGTGGTCGGTTACTTGGTGGTGAAGAAGAAGAGAAGGAGGCTCTCTTGTCTAGCATCCCTTGGAGGTGGAAGGTGTAGGGGAGGATCGTGCGGCCGGCTAGAAGGGGGGTTGAATGGACGGTGCCCCCAAATACTCGCTTCCTACATATTCGTTAGCACAGCGAAATACAAAGAATACGAATATGAATACGAAAGCTAATCTAAAGACAAAGACTAGGAAAGAAAATGCAAACTGCTAACATGTTCGTTTACGTGGTTCGGAGGTAACTTGCTCCTACTCCACGGCGTGTCCGTAAGATGGACGATCCCTCAATCCGTCGATGGATTAGTCCCCGACAAATTCCGGTTAGCTCAACCTCCTTGTGGGTGGAAAAACCTCACCACAACTCTAACCAAGACCTCTTGGCACACAAAGATCTCTTGAGCACTTTGGTGACTACTAATTAGGCTTTAACCAAGTCTAATTTCGTCACCTTGGCCGACCATCCCAAGCTCCTTCTTATAGAGCTTGGAAGAAATCAGCAAGCTGATTTGCCCGTTGCTAGTCGACTGGTCCTTGCACCAGTCGACTGGTGCCAGCCAAACGGCTCTCTCAACGGCTCTCTACCAGTCAACTGGTCCAAGGACCAGTCGACTGATCCCAGCCATTTTGGGCACAGAGAGCTTCTATGTTCACCACCAGTCGACTGGTACAACCCTATACCTAGGGTTCCCATCCCGAGTACATTTCTCTCAGCACTCGGACTCTCACGACTCATTTGACTTTTCTTTGCAACCTTGACCTCTTGTCTTCAAGTCTACTTCCTTTGGCTCTCGTCCCTCGGATGCATCCAAGCTTGCGGCTCATCTCCAATGTCATCCTTCGTGTATGCCTCGAAGTCGTTTCCCTTGGCCCTTGTCCTTACTGCCTTGTCCACGGTCCCTCGGATGCTCCATCCTTCACCGGACCCGAAGCCGTCAACCTGAGTCACATGTGTATCCTGCAAACTTGCACACTCACATACACATATCAAATAACGAGGGTAATCCTAACTTAAACCCTTTGCCCAAACACCAAAACACATGGTCGCACAGACCATTGGGATTGCTCCAACAATCTCCCCCTTTTTAATGTTTGGCAAAACGTTTAAGTTAGGAAATATATATAGCAAATAAACATGCTAAAAAGAAACAATGGGCTTACGTTGCCAAGGCTACACACTTGGACTTACACCGCCGAATGGACTTATGTTGCCAAGGCTACACACTTAGACTTATACCGTCGAATGGACTTACGTTGCCAAGGCTACACACTTGGACTTACACCGCCGAATGGACTTACGTTGCCAAGGCTACACACTTGGACTTACACCTCCGAATCAAAATGCAAACATGTATTGGAACCTATCACAAGACTCCCCCTACACCTCAACTCCCCATTGAGCTAGGATTTTCCCACAGGGCTTTTTAAGAACCTATCATAAGGCTCCCCCTATACCTCAGCTCTCCATTGAACTAGGATTTTCCCACAGGGCTTTTTAAGAACCTATCACAAGGCTCCCCCTACGCAAGGACATTTAAGGTTTTTAAGAACCTATCATAAGGCTCCCCCTATACCTCAGCTCTCCGTTGAGCTAGGATTTTCCCACAGGGTTTTTTAAGAACCTATCACAAGGCTCCCCCTACGCAAAGGACACTTAAGGTTTTCCCAACTAAACCTTATTTCTCCCCCTTTTCCTAACATCCAAAAAATTCTCCAATAATATCTCAATTGTTGAAAACTTGTCATCCAAACTGATCCTAAACTCATGTATTTATCTCCCATGTATTTCATACATCTAAAAGAGTTGACACGGTCAAAATCAACGTTGAAAACACTTTCAGGCTGGTACCAGTCGATTGCCCCCTTCGACACAACCTTACTGAAGCATTCTGTGGTCAAAAAATATTGTTACCAGTCGACTGGTATCTGCACCAGTCGACTAGTACCCCATTTATGAAAATTTCAACCTTTTCAGGCCAACTTCATAAATACACCAGAAATTCCACAAACCTCCAAAAATCTCCAAATTTTATGGAGAGGTCCGTTTTACCCATGTCTATTTGGAAAAAATACATTACAAAATGTATCTATCACCAATCCCAAGATTGACATAAAATTCAAAACTAGTTAAATGGTTCAATTGAACCTTGACCTAAAGTCCTAGTTTTGACTTCCTTTTGATGTATTTGCACATACCAATCCACAATGCATCCCTAGCATTGTTTTATATGGCATCTATACATCCAAAACCAATTATCATGCAATATGATCCCAATGTCATATTTCCTTGTATGAAACATAACACATGTGTGTCAATTCCCTAGGTTTGAGACTCAAGTCCGTCTCCAAATCATTTGGCACGCTTCATGGCTCCTCTAGACTCTCAAATAAAACTCACTTGAGATCCATTTGCCATGGGTCACAAATTGACTCTTTGAGCTCCCCCTAGAGCTCTTAACCTTGGTCACCTCCCCAGGTGACTCATCTACAATGGCTAGGCCACATTGGTGCACCTCCGGTGACACTTGGCCTACAAACCTAACATTCTTAACCTTGGACACCTTGTCCTTGGTTAATTTCTCCTTACCTTTAAATGACTTTCGCTTGTCATTTATTGACTTCTCCTTGCTATAGTCATATGCAACCCTAGCGTAAGACTTTCCCTTAGCCTTGGAGACACTAGATCGATAACCTAGACCCGATTTATCATTGTTGGGTCTTTGACTACCTAACACCATACTCAAACCCTTAAATCCAACATTAAATCTTGCTAGGGTTTCTCCATGCGATCAAGCTTTGCCTTCAAAGTTTGATTTTCCCTTTCTAGGTTCCTAAACCTAGAATCAACATGTCCACATTGGACATTCCTAGACCTACCCATTTTTCTAGGCATATGTCTTCTCTTCTTGGGATTAATGCATTGGGTCTCTTTAGGTATATTGTTTCTAGATTTATCATGAATGAGTCTCCTAGGGTTATGATCTACATTTATCCTATTTCTATCATGATATTTAAAACCAAAATTTTTCATTGCTACATAATTATAATCATTATTTTTCCTAGCATGCATGGGAACATAAGAATTTGAATTACATTTCAAATTAGGGTATACCTCCCTTACCCATGAAGCTCCCCCTTGATTTGAGCTCCTCTTCTTCTTCTCTCATTTCTTTAAATGTGCAAACTTCTTATTTCCCTCTTCTTGGGCATTTAGTGTGGTAGTGACCCTTCTCTCCACACATGAAGCATATGATGCGCAATCTTTTTCCTTGGATTTCTTCATTCCTACAACCCTTGTTAGTATTTAAAGTAACTTGATTGAGTTTAGGAATTACCTTCTTATCCAATGGACACCTATTCTTGTAGTGTCTATTCTCATTGCACCCAAAGCATATTATGAGGTCTTTTGACTTCACTTCGGTGGAAGTGCTTGCTAAGTTGACCACTTCCAAGACCTCTTCTTCATCCTCTGATGTTGAGTGCTCGTCACCTTCCGGTTGCTCCTCATTTACGTGAGCTTCTTCATCCATTTTTTCGGATTTTTCTTCTTCTTGTGTGGGCATAGGTTCTTTCCATTGAACCTTATTTATCTTGCTCCACAAATCGTGAGCATTTTCGTACTTTCCTACACACCTCATCATATTAGAAGGCAACATATCAATTAAAATTGATATTACCTTATTATTTGCCTCCGATCTTGAGGTTTGCTCCTCCGTCCAATATCGTGGTCTTTTTAGTAGATCGTCACTCACACGACGTCCAAGAAAGAGAGAGGAATACAATAGAAAATCAAGAGATCATTAGTTACAAAGAAAGATATAACTAACTAATTGTTTCCGCATCATGTTAGTTAGTTCATGTTCTTTGTTTTTTATCTTGAAATACCAAACACAAGAGACTATCGTTTTAGGAAATCGATTTTATGTTTCGATTTAGTGTTCTTTTTATTTTTCGGTCTTGTGATTTAATTGTTCTTAGTGGTTAAACCTAACGTTACTATGGGGAGATTGAATATTGAATTTCTTTAAAAGGCTTTGTCTACGATGTGGTGGATGATCTCATATCCAATAAGGCCTAGTGCCTCGCCATGTATAATCTGGAAGTCAATTTTAGAAATAAATATTTAATCAACTTTGTAACATAGGTGGACTTGGATTAATAATGTTAAGCATCGTTTGCAATCCAAGTCTAAACCTCTAAGAACAGATAAGTTGAACTTGGAATTAATAATGTTAAGTTCTGTTTGCGATTTCAAATTTAACTTTTAAAGAACACAACAGGTTATTAAGAAAGGTTCAGGACTTGTACAAATTTTTGTACAGGGAAACCGGTACGTTATTCCGAATAGCAGTCAACAGGAAAATCAACAGTAGCAACGCAGTAGTGCCGGCCAAAGAGTAATCAGAAGCCTGTCAGAGAAAGGATTGAGCGCGGGCGTAGACAAGCAGAGCGGCGGTGTCCAACGGTGCTATTTCAGCCTCGCAGGCCTATAGGTCGAGAGTCCTGGATAACTCTCGCACCTGCAACTACGCCCACTGTTCTAGAATCGCCGGCGACCCCGTGACCTCCAGGATTGCAACGACTGGAGTATCGGGATTGATGAAGAGATTTGAAATTTAAAAATTTTGGGCAGCGGAGAGGAGGTGGAACCGTAAGGCAGAGGCGCCTGTAACGGGTAGGACACAACAAGGGAAGGCGGATGGGGCATTATGGCACTCAACGGTCAGGTTGCATTATTGCTCTCAACGGTCAAACTCCGTGTCCAGCTGTTGTTAATTGCCGTGGTAAGTAAATCGGCTGATAAGAACAAAAGAAAAGATAAATTTTACTGGAACATGTTCTCAATCCTGATAATCCATGAGTACATATTACTTGGTGTTTCTGTTTTTTTCCTTTTCTTTAAAAAAAAATAAATGGATTTTTATAATACACCAGAAATTACAGTAGAATATTTGCTATCAGATCTCAACATCATTAAAATAACTAAGCATTATATTTATTTATTCATTTATAATAAGACTATCACATCCTAAAGACCAATATCTCCTGAGATATTGATTATTGATATTTAATTAATGCACCTGGGCCTATGTTTGGATGGGGTGAGGTAAGGTTTATTAATGGAAGGGGATGGAAGGGGAAGGGAGGGAAAGGAAAGGAAAGTAATATATTTATCTTACCCTTGTTTGGAAGGGAGGGAAAGGAAAGGAAAGTAATATATTTATCTTACCCTTTTTTGGAAGGGAGGGAAAGTTTATGTGAGAGGAAAGGGATGGAATGAAGGTTAAATATACAAATTTATAAAAATATCCTCTTATTTTTTTAAT
The DNA here is from genome assembly GCF_018446385.1 of Zingiber officinale. Classification (NCBI taxonomy): domain Eukaryota; kingdom Viridiplantae; phylum Streptophyta; class Magnoliopsida; order Zingiberales; family Zingiberaceae; genus Zingiber; species Zingiber officinale. Next base: position 6,470,301 of record NC_055989.1, on the reverse strand, counting down.
AAATCTGCATGTGAAAAAATAAATAAGGATATAATTGTAATAATTTTTCCTTACCCTTCCTTACACCCCAATTTGGGGTGTAAGGAATTTCGCTTATTCCCGAGCATACAAGGGGAGGCTTTACCCTTCTCTCCCCTTCCCCTTCATAGCTCACTCTCTCCCAAATAAGGGTAAAAATTCATTTTATCCATGTTTACCTTTCCCTCCCCTTTACTCACCTCCTCCCAAACAGAGGGTAAATCTCGGTGATCATAAAAGATGGGGGTGAACTTTCTACTTAAAAAAAAAAGTTCAAATTTCAGCCGAGCATATTAGACCTGAGGAGTATGAAACTTTAGAGATGAATTTTTTAGAGACTGAAAATTAAATTTCGTCCCTGACGAGTAAGAGTAACAAATTCTGCCACTAAGTACATGTAGTGATTGATTATTGTCTTCTCGGGACGGTCTAATGACTAACGCATGAGGTGTTATCATCATGAAGTCTGGGGTTTAAATCTTGATAAAGCCGTGATAAAATGTCTCCTTTATGTGCTAGTCACTATTCCAAAAGCTAGTAGTCCGGTTAGTAGCCGTCCGTGATTTACCTCCTCCGGGTTGACCTTAGGACGGATTGATGGAGGTACTGGGGATGAGCGTATTCACCTTTCTGGCATCATATAGTGATTGATTATTGATCGAAATTTTGGTTACAAAATGCTATTCTCCTTGTAGTGGGATCGACTCGGGTGATCGGAGACAAGTCCTGATACTTGTGTTGACTAAGTCATGGAGTATGTCACATGACTCCTCCAAATCCAGGGATCTCCAACATGGACTCTTTGTTGATTGAGTGAAAGGTCTGCCACATTGACCCCTTACCTCTAGATTGTTCATTTCATTTGGTAAGCATCCTTTGATAACAACGCCTACTATTGTGGGACATTTTGCCAACTAACAATGATCAATGTTCAATTAGTCCTAACTTCTTGAAATTGAAGAGAGACACTAAATAGAAGCAGACCAAATTCTCTAGTTCACTTTTTATACACCAAAGGATGGTCTATAATTTCATTGTAGTCGGATCGTGATCGTCATCTAGCTGTAATTAGTTATAATTTTTCCTAAGTTTACCTTTCCATTTAGGTTGTAGTTTAGATCGGAACAAGCGGTCGGAAGTCACCTAGAGACCGCTCTGCTCAACACTCGGCAGCCCAGCTACCCGCCCATCGCGGTGGCATCCGAACGACTTTCGCTTTCTGTCCCGATCCAAACTATAATCTGGATAGAAAGGTCGTAACTAATTATGGTTGGATCAGATTGTAACCATGATCCAATCATAATTAGACTATGAACCATCCCATGATTCACAAAAAGTACATCTGATGATCCTTCCCAAATAGAACACCACGAACAAACAATAAGTCCAGCCGATAATACATAATTATTTTCCACCTACCATTTTTTATGTTTTCAAAAGATAAATTAGTTCAAGAGTAACCATCAACAAACCAGCTCCATTGATTCATAAGCTCGCATAATTATTTCCCACCTACCAATTATAGCATTTTACCTTTCTTGCTTTTTTTTATTGCTTGTTTTTCTTAGCGTGCACTGATTAAATTTATTAGATATAAAAAAAAATTAAAATTTCCTTTACCATAAATATTATTATGTCATCGTCGAGGGAAGTGTCGGTGTTTAATTCGTCCTTCTTAACTTTTAAGACAATATTGTTCAATTTTTTTATTTCTTCAGTACTTTCACATCGAGACTCATGAAGTTCGAAACTAGAAAATAGATCCTCAAGTGTATTTACTTCGAGGTCCTTAGAGATGTAATATGCATCTACTAAGCCTGACCAACCTAGAGTTCTCAAAAAAACGTTGAGTGCATATCGAACAGAATCTCGGTTATTTATCGATTCTCTAAGATTGTTGAATTGGGTGATCAGTTCTTTGATCCTCACATAAAGTTGGGCTATCTTTTCCCCCTTGTTCATCTGGATGTTCGTTAGTTGGCTTCGGAGGATGTCCCGTCTTGCTAATTTAGCTTTTGAAGTACCCTCGTGAAGCTTTCGGAATTTTTCCTAGAAATTTTTGGCGGAGTCGTAGCTTCCGATCCGGCAGACCTCTTGGCGCGGAATAACACTAAGTAGATGGTATTCTACTTTTCTATTAGCCACGAAGTCGGCTTGTTCCTTCTTCATCCACGAGCATTCTTCTTTATCGATTTTGTGTTGATCCTTAGGTGCTACAAAACCATACTTTATAATTAACAAAATCTCAAAGCCAGTTTTAAAAAATATCTCCATACGCTTTTTCTACGTTACGAAATCTCCCTCGAATTTCGGTGGGTAAATGCGGGATCCGATCATTTCTTGTGCTTCGGATGACAGTTAGTCCTTCTGAAGCGTCCTAACTCTGATACCACTTGTTGATTCTTGTTGATGCGACCGGTAACAGAGCGTGAATTGTCTTGAAAATAAAATCAAATCTTTCTTGTCCTTTTCAAACTAATATTAGAGAAACATTTTTTTGTAAAAGAATTAATTAAAATAAACTAATTAATGAAAGAAAGAGACACAAAATCTAATTAGTTTGCAGTCAGAAGACTACAAATCTAAGATTATAAAAAACTCACTAGAATTCTCTTTCAAACGGAGTAGCCTCTTATAACGTTAACAGCTCATAATCAAAGTAGTAGAACAAAAAAATAATTCGAGCAAAAGTGTTGTGTTTTATTACTACTTGGACCAAGACTCTATTTATAGTTTGTTGGTCAAAGCTGACTTTTTTCTGACGCGGCAGCTCCAGGCGCCTGGAAGGGCTCCGGGCTCCTAGCGTAGATAAACCTTTATCCACGTCACAACTGTTCTCAATGGCTCGCAATGGATCAACCTTATCTAGTTCGGCCACCCGAACTACTCCAGACGCACGGAGCATGCTGATGTGGCCCGTTCGAAGCCTCGTCAAGGGAGGCACCCCTAGGCTGCCCTAGGGGGTCCAGACGCTCGGAGCATCCGAGCGCCTGGAGCTGCTCTAGGTCCCTGGAGCAGTCAACCTCTATTGGTTGCTCGTTTTTTCTCCATTCTGGCTTCATTCGCTTAGGTGATTTCGGTCATCCGAAATAGGGCTCACCCGAATCCATTTTCCGACCTTCTCCTCGAGCAATCTTCCGCTCCAGCTTCTCATCCCTCAAAAATATTGCACGCTTCATTCTTATCCGCCAGCATACTCTTCCACAGCACCTCGTCTCTCAGACGCTTTAAATCCGTCGATTCCTTCCCGTGTCGTCCTTCTCATTAGCTGCATCTTTTGCTCGACTTTTTATGCTCTTAAGTTTCTGCACACTTAGATACAAGACATCAAACAAACATAGGACCTAACGTAACTTAGTAGATCATATCAAAACTATCTTAAAGTACTTACAATAGGCTGAGCAATCGATTCAAAATCAAATTGACTAAATTGATTTAATTGAAATCAAACAAACCAAACTTTTTTTTGGAAGTAATCAAACCAGTTAAACTTTTTAATAAAAGTCGGACAAACGGAATCGATAAAATACTGAAGATTAAAAATTTTAAATTCCAATTGAATTAACCAAAATAATCTTAAAAAAATTAAATAACTGAATCGTACTTTTAAATTTCGATTGATGCGATTTAACAAAACTGTTGTTCAGAAGTTCAATGTTTGTTTTTCTTAAAAAAAAAAAAAAGAAATGCATGACATTAATAATAAGATGAAACGGTTAAAAAAATCAAAAGAAAAAAAATATTAAGCGGAGGAGAGCATTAATTAACTTGTGAGCAGGATTAATGTTTTGAAAAATTAAGTTTAATTTATAATTTTAAACTCGTAATATATATTTAATAGTAACTAAATAGGTATTTATCATACTTTTGCACGTAAATTTATCATCCTATAACTATTTGATCATACTTTAATAATCATTTAACGACATAAATACATAATTAATAATATTTATTATTTTCAAACATTAAAATAAAAATATATACTAATATTATATCGAAATTCGGTATAACGAATATTCGATATAACAAATTTTGATATGTAACTTTAATATACCAAATTTTTTATATATCAAATTTTTGATATACCGAAAAATATATTATACCGAAATTCGATATAATGAAGTTTCGATATAGCAAGTTTTGGTAAAATTTCAATATATCAAAATTTTAATATACTAAAATTTCAATATACCGGAATTTTAATATATCAAATTTTTGATATACCAAAATTTCGTTATACTAAATATTATATAAAATAAAATATTAATATATATGTATGTATATATATATAATCAAGAGTCAATATATATAAACATTTATTAATTTAATAAGGATGTAATTGGATAAATATTGGATCTAAATGAATTTATTAAAGAAAATAAGAATAAAGTATTTAATAATAAATATGGAAATAAATTTGTAAAAATATATAGAATTTAATCAGAAATTTATAGATAATTTAGAATAATTCATAAAAGTCTCATTAAATTATTCTATTTAAATGAGAAGTTCGATTGATCTCACAACCTTAGTTTATTAATTAAAACCTTAGTTTATTTTCTTTTTCCCTACCACCGTCTGTCTCTTGTTTTCCCCCTTTCCGCAAGTATTAAGAAACCTATATTGCAGTTTGTGTTAATGGAGGGTCAATTTGTATTTGGGGAATATTTGTATTTAAGGAATGAGTGACATCCGAAATTTGTCGTATCAAATGGCAAATTCATGGCAAACTCGAGTGCACGATAACTAGAATTTTGGGAATGCGTGATATTTGAAATCTACTGTATCACATGGCACTAGAATTTTGGGAATGCGTGATATTTGAAATCTACTGTATCACATGGCAAACACGGGTGTAAGACAAAATTCTATAATTAATGTTAAAATTATCATATATTAAAATTAGTCTATGTTATCGTTTGTATCAGCAGACGATGAATTTATATTTAGAGAATGAGTGATATTTGAAATTTACCGTAGCACATGTCAAGCACGGGTACATGGCAATCTTTATAATTAATGTTAAGATTGTCATATATACTACTGAAATTAGTATATGTTGCAATTGTGATCAGTAATGTACATTTAGGTTAACGCATAAGTGAAAGTTAGCTAAAAATGCAGTAGCTGACATCTTTATTGAGATTTTTTTAATGACATCGAAAATATAAATATGAAAGAACATCCTGTCTTTTATTGTAACTGATATAAATATTATTAAAATTTTGCTTAACTTTTCAATTTAAGATGGCAAGAAACTCAATGTATAAAATAAAGTAATTATAACATAATTTAAATATTTTATATCTTCCACCCATTTTATCATGTGTAAATTTATAGTGCAAAATGTAGAGATATTTGTGCCGTTAGAGGGGGTGAATAGCGGCTCATCGTGTTTGCGTCGGTTTGCTTCGTCTTGACGATGATATGCAGCGGAAATAGATACAAGACTCACACAACGCTAACAACGACGATTTACTTGATATCCACCTCAAGAAGAGGTGACTAATCAAAGGATCCACACACGACACGCTATCTCCACTATGAAAACCTCCTTCTCGGTCGCAGCCGGAGGCGGAGAAGTCTCGTACAAACTCACACACAACACAAACACAAATACAAATAAATACACCTTTCTTCTTACTACTTGGTGTTGCCTCTTGAACCTTGGAGATGCTCTCCAAGTGCCTTCAAGAACTGGCGTGAGTGCTGGAGAAATCGCTGTGAAGATCGCACAAAGCTCGCAGAAAACAGATCGCAAAAATCTACGAAAAAAAATGCTCCACACATACTTTAAATAGTGCTCCCAATCAATCTAAATCATCTCCAATCGATTGTCACGTCAGCACCGCTCCATCTCAGCCGTCCATCACCTGCATCCTGCGCAACGGTCACTTCCCAATCGATCGACCGATCGATTGGGACTGTCTGAATCGATCGCCCGATCGATTCAACTCCTTTTTGTGCTATCGCGTCTGCGCGCGAGCTTTTGCTGCCCAATCGATCGACCAATCGATTGGCAGCTCCCAATCGATCACCCGATCGATTGGGAAAGCTTCTGTGCTCGATATTTCACATCACAATCGATCGACCGATCGATTGGGCCTTCCCACAATCACAGCACACTCCAATCGATCGACTGGTCAATTGGACCTTGGTTCAATCGATCGCCCGATCGATTGACCAGCCTGGACTTGACTCAAACTCAAGTCCAAAGCCTCCAACCCAACTCCCGGTTAACCGTGACCTGTTGGGTCTCCGTGCCTAGTATTTGGCCACACCCAATCAACCTCGAACTAGCATTCTAGCCTCCTCCATCAGCCTTGCGTCCCTCAGATATCTCCCATCCTTCACGCCTTGTGTTCAGGAGCTTCCTTCGGCCTCATCCTAGTTGTCGAATTATACCACCACACTCGACTAACCTCGAACTAGCCTTCTAGTCTCCTCCATCAGCCTTGCGTCCCACGGATATCTCTCCATCCTTCATGCCTTGCCTTCAAAAGCTTCCTTCGGCCTCATTCTAGTTATCGAGTTCTCCTTGTCAAGTCACACTAGGACTTACCTTGCCAAGACTACATGCTTGGACTTACAACCTTTGTCAATATCACACTTGGACTTTCAACCTTTGCCAAGATCACACTTGGACTTTCCAATTACCTGGCTTCTCACCAGGACTTTCCCATTGCCTGGCTCCTCACCAGGACTTCCTTCCTTGCCAAGATCACACTTGGACTTTCCAATTGCCTGGCTCCTCACCAGGACTTTCCAAATGCCTAACCTCCAGTTAGGACTTTCCCAGTCAAGTCTCCTGTCAACCTTGACCTACTTGACTTGTATTTTCATCAACATGGTCAACCCTTTGACCATCTCCACAACCGGACGATTGCTCCAGCAATCTCCTTATATCGTCAATCTCCTTATATTGTCAAACGTCAAAACTCAAATCCCGACTCAAACTTGACTCAACTCAAGCTTAGTCAAACTGGTCAAACTTGACCAAGAAAAATTGTCCCAACAATCTCCCCCTTTTTGATGTTTGACAATACCTCTAAGTTAAGCTAAATCTCATAGCCTTAACTCTCTTCTTTATCATAAGACTAAATCTCATAGCCTTAATTCCATGACAAAGCATGAATGAAGGTTTCCTTCATTTTCTCCCTTTCCTAGAGGGCAAACTCCCCCCTTCTTGGGATGAAGACCTAACTTAACCTCCAATTCTCCCCCTTTGTCACACATCAAAATTAGAAAACAAACTCTTCTCCATAAGAGTTAACTCGTCGTTGTTTACAACCGCATATGTTGTTAACAACCCCACAATGAAGATCTCACGACCTCCATTATCTCCAAGGCCACCCTTGGGCTCCACTACACTTCACAATGCTAATCCTAGAGCATTCATCACATTACCAATGAATCTCTCATTCATCGTATTCAATGCTCCCCTTGAACAGTAATCTACTTCTCAATGCTCATCCAAGAGCATTCGTCATCTCACCAATGAAGGTCCGATCCCCTTCATTAACCCAATGCTCCCCCTTGAGCAAACATCTACTCCATAATGCTCATCCCATCCTAACAATGAAGATATCCAATCTTCCATTGTTTCCCAATACTCGACCCTGAGTATTATCCATCACGAAGGTTTAACCCACCTTCCAAGGTCTTTGAAAAGATTTTTATGTTTTCAAAGAATAACTCCCCCTAAAAACATGGTCAAACTTCTATCATTGCACCAACAATGACTTGGAGTTCCTAAACAGTTAGGAAAATCAAAACTTGAAGTTTTGAGGTTTAAAATTCAATAATGAACTTAAACCTTAACCTAAACTTCACCTAAGTCTATCTTAACCAATTCATACTTGTCTTCATCATGAAAACTCCCCCTAAATATATACAAATGTATTCCAAGGGGTTTGGAATGGTTATTGGGACTCGAAGTGACTTGAAGTGCAGAAATCAGGCTTTTCCAGCCAAAATCAGACTTCCCAATCGATTGAAGTTGGGACTCAATCGATTGAAATCACTTCACTCGATCCATTGATCGATTCCACAAGCTACTGCTCGCAGAAATTCCCTCTGAATCAATCAACTGATCGATCCATCCATCCTGAGTCAATCGATCGGCTGATCGATTCACTATCCTTCTGTTCACGGGAATTGGCTTCCCAATCGATCGACTGATCGATTGAAACCATCCCAATCGATCGGCTGATTGATTGGATTTCTGATTTCCTGAAATTCAATTTCAGCGAAATTCAGAAACTCCCCAAAAATTCTATAAAATTCTAAAAATCATGAAAACTCATGTAGACATTATTTAGAATATACTTTATCAAGAAAAAAGAGTTTTCTATGAAAATACTTTCTATTTTCAAAGATTGGCACAAATTTGAAAACCCTTGAAAACTTCAATGTTTTCTCCTAGTTTGTGTCTAACTTTCCAATGATGATTACTATCAAAAGATAGTCTTTACCAAGGTTTTCCAAAAGCATTTTAAAATGATTTTCAAAACTAATATCCAACCATATTTTTTGGGCTCAATGCACATGACTTGTATATTAGTTTTCCCAATGATTAGAAATCACATGACTATGTGCTTTGATGAATCTAAAACTCAACAAGATGCACTAAATCAATATCTTGAGTTTTGTTCACCATCCTAGCATCTCACTTATATCTAACGTGTATTAAAACACATACAAATCACCTTATAGTTATTTGTGAGTTGTATATTTGGTTTTACCCTAAACTAAGGGATCATGCATATCTATCTAGGCATTAAGAAATTTATGATCATTCACCTAGGATGTCACTTGGTATAATCCCACTTGTTGGGATATTTATCATTCATAATAAATGTCTTTTGTCCTTACTTACACGGAAATTAACATAATGCATGATGTTACATGGCATACATCAATATAAGTAATTTTCAAAAGAAAAACATGCTATATACTACATGATGTATGTATGACATGACATAGTATTTTTATTTTTTTCATAATAAAGGTGAATGCAACAATAAATATGATGTCATGACATATGAAGAGCAAGCAATCATGACATTTTAGCATAAATAAAATATACCTAGATAATCTATCTAAGTATCCTTAATTCTTAGCTAAGCCTTAAATTTAATCCTAGATTGCCTATGTCTTGAAGAAATGTCAAAACCCAACTTGTCATTTCTTCTACCTCTTCCCATTTGTGCTAATTGAAATTAGAAATTAAATCCTCAAATTTTATTTGGCACATTTTACTCCTTTTAAAGATTAATCTTTGAGACTTAAGAATTAGATTTGCTCTTAGTTTCTTAAGAACATACTAAGATCTCAACTAGACATTTCTTATTCTTTTTCCAAGTGTGCCGACTTACATTAGATGTGATTCTTCAAGATTTGGCACAACTTACTCTTTCTAAGAGTGACACTTTGGATTAAGGTTTATATTTCCCTTAATTCCATAAGAAAACGCCAACTTCCCAATTTTGGCATTTCTTTTGGTTCTCTCAAGTGTGTCCATTTAAATTAGACGCAACTTCTCGAATTTTGACACATTTTACTCTTTCAAAGAGTAATCCAATAATCATTTTCATTTTCAAATGTTAACAATAACCTTGAAAATGTTCTCAAGTGTCAACTTTATCAAGGTTGGATTAACTACCTTTCCAATTGGAGTTGACACTCTCTAAACCTATCTAGGGTGTAGAGAATATGCTCTTAGGAACCCAAAATCTATTGGTGTTCCTTGGGTGCTCTAAGTACTCACTAGGGTTAACTTCCCTAGATATCTTCCTAAGGACCTTTCTAGGCTTCTTAGAAGCCTTGGTCACTTCTACTAGATCACTCCTAGGGATAACTTTCCTTGTAACCTTCTTTGCGACTTTATTTGGCCTTTATGGAGCCTTAGTCACCTTGGTCTTGACAAAATTACTCTTAGGGATGGCTTCCCTAGTATTTTTGGCTTGACCTCTAAACTTAGGGTTGATTCCATAACTATATGGAACCTTATGAAAGGAAGTCACATCCTTCTTAGTCTTGGGCTTGTATCCCAAACCCCTATGGACATTGAATGGTTCTTGCCTAGTTCTCCCTAGATTTTGCTCATTTTGACCCTTAAGAATATTTTCCATTCTTACTAGGGTTTTTTCTAAGTTATCAAGTCTTGACCTCAAGACTTGATTCTCCGCTCTTAAATTCATAGATTTTAATTTTTCTTGATTCCTATGAGCATTTCTATTCTTAAGCATATATCTAAAGTCATTGGTGTTATTGCCTAAGTTGTTATTTACCTTCCTAACCTTAAGTGTGGTAAATCTAGCATGAGATGGAATATATTTATCCTTAAAGTCATCATGCCTCCTACTTTCATGATAATTTGCATTAAAATGATAAGGATTATTTTTAACATGCATTTTATCATGACTATAAGGAATTGCACTAATAAAGGTTACCTTGGGTTTGCTCTTAAAAGCTCTCCCTTGACTTGTGCTTGCTCCTTTAACCTTGGTTGTTTTCTTCCCTTTAGGACATTAACTTCTATAATGTCCTCTTTGATTGCATGAGAAACATACAATATGTTGGAACCCCAAGGTTATTTTGGTGTGATCAACAAGTTAAGCTAGGTCTTATGTATTTCTAACCTTGTGTCTAAGTGTGCAGGAGCTTAGGAGGACAGCAGTCGAGTGGAAGACGCAACTAGCGAGAAGGACAGCACGCAGTGCATCCGAGGGACGAGGCGCTACGGAAGAGTATACCGACAGACGAGAAGGAAGCGTGCGGTGGTTCCAAGGGACGAAAGCCAGAGCGGAAGACTGCTAGAGGAGCAAGAGACGCAGCTAGCGAGAAGGACGGCACGTAGTCTGTCCGAGGGATGAAGACTGCGGATGAGTACGCCGGCAGATGAGAAGGAAACACGTGGCAATTCCGAGGGATGAGAAGCCGGAGCGGAAGCCCACTCGAGAAGACCGGAAGTTGGGTTCGGGCGAGCCCTTTTCCGGATGTTCGAGATCACCCAATCGAGCGAATCCGGAGTTGAAGACCCGGACCGAGGCGAACTGAACCGGAGCAGTGGTCCCCGGATGAAAAAGTCAACACTAGTTAACTTTAGGCTCCGGGCACCCAGAACCATTCCAGGCGTCAGGAACAGCCCGGGGCGCCCGGACCTGGTTTGTTGACCAGATCGCGGCAAATGCGATCTGAACGTCGGGGGATAAAATTTTATCCCCCCCAAGGGCGCCCGGAACCCTTCGAGACACCCCGACCAAGGCTATAAATATAGCCTTGGTCCAGAAGCTTTTCATCAGTTCAGAAATTGTAACAACGCTTGTGCGCTTCCACTGTTTAGAATAACTTCTTTCTTTCTGTGCCTACATTGCTATAAGAGAGGCTTCTCCATCTGAAGGAGACAATAGTGCGATCATTTTTCTTGGATTAACAACCTCCCCAGTTGTAACCAAGTAAACATCTGGTGCATCCTCTTTTTCTGTTTTGATTTATTGCTTTTCTATTTTATATGCAAGTGTCAGTTTGAAAAGTCGGGAAGGGTTGTGTTTTATTTTTACAGGGTTATTCAACCCCCCTTTTAGTCGGCTGCAACGATCCTACAAGTGGTATCAGAGCCAAGGCGCTTCAGGAGGACTAACCGCCGAACGAAGCAACGAGATGGTCGGACCAAGCATCCACCCACCAAAATTCGAAGGGGATTTCGCCTCTTGGAAAAAGCTGATGCAGGTATTCTTTTCCACCGATTTTGAATTAATGCTTACAATGGAATTTAGTTTTACAGCACCGGAAGGTAAGGAGAAAAACAATTGGACGAAAAAGGAACAGGCCGACTTCGTGGCGAACGGCAAAGCAGAATACCATCTGCTAAGTGTTCTTCCATCTCAAGAAGTCAACAGGATCGGGAACTACGACTCGGCAAAGGAACTTTGGGAGAAGTTCCTCGAGCTGCACGAAGGGACGTCCGAAGCCAAGCTCGCCAAAAGAGATCTACTTCGCAATCAGCTCACCAGCCTGCGATTTGGGGAAGACGAGACGGTTGTGCACCTGCACTCGAGAATCAAGGAGATCATCACCGGACTCTCGAATCTCGGAGAAAAGGTAAGTAACCGAGATTCGCTAAGGTACGCTTTAAATTCCATTCCTAGAAATACCAAATGAGCATCATTAGTAGATGCATTTTACATTTCTAAAGATTTAGAAAAGATTTCGTTAGAAGAATTTTTTTCAACATTTGAAGTGCATGAGTCAAGATGTGAAGGAATGAAGGAGCCCAAGAACAACGTCGCCCTCAAAGTATCGAGAGACGAACTTGAGTCGGAGTCTTCTCTCGACGACGAGGAAATGGTAATGATGGTAAGGCGATTTAAGAAGTTATGCAATTCTAGAAAAACTAACCATCCACAGGGTAGAAAGAAAAGGACGATCCGCTGCTACCACTGCGACGAAGAAGAGCACGTCAAGGACAACTGCCCCAAGCTGAATAACAAGGACAAGGAGAAGGGTAAGAAGCCTATCCAAAAGCGAAAGGTCCTAAAGGCGACGTGGGACGATACGTCATCGGAGTCGGAAGTCGAGGCATTCTCCAGACTTGCTCTAATGGCAAGTCATCAAGACGACGACTACGAGTCAAGCTCTTCCGAAATGAGCATCGAGAGCATCGATGAAGGGGGAGCCATGTCGGAAGAAAGCAGCAGTTCAGGGGGAGAAACGGACAACGAGATCGACAAGGTAAGTGAGGTACGATCACTTCCTCCTGATAAACTCTTTAAGTTTGTTAAACTATTAACAAAAGACTGTTGCAAATTAGAAAAGGAGATTAAAAACTTAAAAATAATTTTGGCTAAATCTTGTCCCTTAGAAGAATTAGACAAATCAAAATTAGAAAATGAGAAATTAACATCAGAAAATAAAGATCTAAAAATTCAAGTAGATAATTTGAAAAAACATGCATGCTCATCTAATTTTAGAAAATTTAAAAATTTAAATTGGTAAGTTTTTCTACCCTTAGATTTTTTCTTAGAACCCCATTTTTTATGTGATCAAAGGGGGAGAAGGAAAAGTATAAGTCTAAGGGGAGGTAGACCAAAATTTAACTTGTTTTAATTTTGCACTTAATTGTAAATTTAGTTATGTTTTTTTATGTCTATTTTTACCCTACCTTAATTTGGGTTGCTCACACCAAAAAGGAGGAGATTGTTGGAACCCCAAGGTTATTTTGGTGTGATCAACAAGTTAAGCTAGGTCCTGTGTATTTCTAACCTTGTGTCTAAGTGTGCAGGAGCTTAGGAGCATAGGTAGTCGAGTGGAAGACGCAGCTAGCGAGAAGGACGACACGCGGTGCGTCTGAGGGACGAGGCGCTACGGAAGAGTACACCGGCGGACGAGAATGAAGCGTGCGGTGGTTCCAAGGGACGAAAGCCAGAGTGGAAGACTGCTCGAGGAGCAAGAGACGCAGTTAGCGAGAATGATGGCACACGGTGCGTCCGAGGGACGAAGACTGCGGATGAGTACACCGGCGGACGAGAAGGAAACAAGTGGCAATTCCGAGGGACGAGAAGCCGGAGCGGAAGCCCACTCGAGAAAACCAGGAGTTGGGTTTGGGTGAGCCCTTTTCCGGATGTTCGAGATCACCCAAGCGAGCGGATCCAGAGTTGAAGACTCGGACCGAGGCGAACTGAACCGGAGCAGTGGTCCCCGAATGAAAAAGTCAATACTGGTTGACTTTAGGCTCCGAGGCGCCCGGAACCATTCCGGCCACCCGGAATAGCCCGGGGCGCCCGGAATGGCTCCGGGCGCCCGGACCTGGTTTGTTGACCAGATCGTGTCAAACGCAATCTGAACGTTGGGGGATAAAATTTTATCCCCCCAGGGCGCCCGGAACCCTTCGGGGTGCCCCGACCAAGGCTATAAATATAGTCTTGGTCCAGAAGCTTTATATCAGTTCATAAATTGTAACAACTCTTGTGTGCTTCCACTGTTTAGAATAACTTCTTTCTTTCTGTGCCTACATTGCTGTAAGAGAGGCTTCTCCGCCTGAAGGAGACAATAGTGCGATCATTTTCCTTGGATTAACAACCTCCCCGGTTGTAACCAAGTAAACATCTGGTGTCTCATCTTTTTCTATTTTGATTTATTGCTTTTCTATTTTATATGCAAGTGTCAGTTTGAAAAGTCGGGAAGGGTTGTGTTTTATTTTTACAGGGCTATTCAACCCCCCCCTTTTTGCTGGCCGCAACGGTCCTACACAATATGCTCCTTGCTCTTGTGTTTCGTGGGATCAACCACTTTAGGCTTCTCCTTAGCCTTGGTTACCACTTTGTTGGTGCAACCTTAAGGTCAAGGTTGACCAGGTTGACCTGACTCGGGTTGACCTGACTCGAGTTGTGTTTTGATGTTTGACGATGTTTGACGAGAAGAGAGTTGTATTCTTGATGTTTGACAAGAATAGGTGTTTGGGAGATTGTGGGTGCAACCTTAGGTCAAGGTTGACCTGGTTGACCTGATTCGGGAAAAGTCCAAGCAGGTAGTTTGGCACGCGGAAAGTCCAAGTATGGAGACTTGGCACGGGGAAAGTCCAAACATGGAGTTTGGCACGGGGAAAAGTCCTGGTGAGTGAAGCCAGGCAGTCGGAGAAGTCCTGGTGAGTGAAGCCAGGCAGTCGGGAAATCCTGGTGAGTGAAGCCAGGTGAAAATCCTAGTGAGTGAAGCTAGGTGAAGGTAAAAGTCCTGGTGAGTGAAGCCAGGCATTCGAGAAAGTCCTGGTGAGTGAAGCCAGGCAGTTTGGAAGTCCTGGTGAGTGAAGCCAGGCAGATTGAAAATCCTGGTGAGTGAAGCCAGGTGAAAATCCTAGTGAGTGAAGCTAGGTGGAAGTCCTGGTGAGTGAAGCCGGGCAAGGGAAAATCCAGATGGATCAAGGATGATCGGACATCTGGTGTTGAGAAGATCAAGTAGGTCAAGGGAGTGACCGGATACTTGACACGAAGAGAAAAGTCCAAGTGGGTCAAAGGGATTGACCGGACACTTGGTGGGGAGTTTTAGCAGGTCAAGGGAGTGACCTGATGCTAAGCATGAGATACCAATAGGTCAAGGTTGACCGGATATTGGTTTGGAAGGCATGGGACTTGGTTTGGGCAAAAACCAAGAGCTGGATCGATCAGTGGATCGATCCAGTGATACTGTGGTTTCCTGATCGGTCTGAAGACCGATCAGAAAGCGTTCAGTGGCATTCTGTGAAGTTACTGATCGGTCCATGGACCGATCAGGATGAAGCTGGACCGATCAGGAGGATGCCTGATCGGTCCAGACCTTAAGCACAGGAAGGTCCAGGCTTAGCCTGATCGGTCTGTAGACCGATCAGGGCTTAGCCTGATCGGTCCCCATGACCGATCAGGAGCTCTGTGGACCGATCAGGATGGAGCCTGATCGGTCCAGCTCCTAGCCGTTGAGTCACAACGGCTCTCTGCTCTCTGTGTTTTCTTCTGTCTTCTTCGCAGGTTATAAAAGGAGATCGAGGGCTTCTACAGGACTTCTTCTTCTTCCTTCTTGCCCCTGCTTCTTGCTGTGTTTGAGCTTTGCTGAGCTCTCTGCTTCGTGAAGCTTCGTGTGAGCTTCCCCGACTGGTCAGTTGCTGCTGTTCTTCCGTGAAGTTGCTACTTTGTCAACGGAAACCAGTCGAAGGCAAGCAAGGTGTTTACATTCATATTGTTTGTATTTCTTGCTGTATTTCTATCTTGCTGTTGCAAGTTGTTGTGGCGAGGTTTCTCCACCCATAAGGAGTTTACATTAGCCGGTTCTCCGGGGTCTCATCCACCGACGGATTGATAGGATTCGTCCACCTTACGGACACGCCGAGGAGTAGGAGTTTCATCTCCGAACCTCGTTACATCGACGCGTTGAGGTTTGATCTTCCTGTTTTCGTTTCTTGTTTTTATTTCCGCTGCGCTAACCCTAGTTTGTAGAAAGAAACGCGAGCATTTGGGGTCGGCTATTCACACCCCCCCTCTCTAGCCGAGTACGAAGGATCCTAACACACTTGACCCTTCTTCTTGGTCAATTTTGGACACTTGCTCTTATAGTGTCTATGTTCCCTACACTCAAAGCAAATGATATGATTTTTATTATTTACAATTGAAATTTCTATACCTTTGCTTGTAGAGATGATGCTCGATTCTCCATTTGTCATAGCTTGTGTTGTGGAGGTGGTATTATCATCTTCTTCTTTTCCTCTTGAGAGTGTGAGTGCTTCCACCTCTTCAACTCTTGAGGATGTGGATGCTTCCACCTCTTCCTCTCTTGAAGATGCAGAGGATCTCTCATCTTCTTCCTTCTTCTTTTTCTCCTCGAATGTTTACCATGTGTCAACATCGGATTAGTCCTTCTCTTCTTAGACCAATGAGCCCTTCTCCTTAGACTCCTCCACTTCTTGGAGTTGTGTAGGTTTCTCATGAAGGGCAATGATATTTTTTTCCAAAGATCACATGCACTTATGTATTCACCTACAACCAAAATGATATTAGAAGGTAATAAATTTAATAAAATTTTTGTTACCTCCTTATCGGCCTCCGCTTATTCCCTTTGTTCCTCGGTCCAATGTCGAGGTCGAAGGCACTTCCCCTTTTTGTCCTTAGGAGCTTCAAATGGGTCTTCCAATACAATCCATTGGTTCCAATCCATTTGAAACCATGTCTCCAACCGCGTCCTCCAATTGTTGAAATCTTCTTTATCATACGGAGGTGGAATTCGGATATCCCATCCGAGCGATTCTTCAGACTCCATCTTCTTCTTCCTCTAGCTTCTTGCTCTCTTAGCGGTTAGTCCGTAGAAGAGCGACCTTGCTCTGATACCAATTGTAGAGACCTTTGTGCCTGCTAGAGGGGGTGAATAGCGGCTCATCGGGCTTGCGTCGGTTTGCTTCGTCTTGACGATGATATGCAGCGGAAATAGATACAAGACTCACACAACGCTAACAACTAGGATTTACTTGGTATCCACCTCAAGAAGAGATGACTAATCCAAAGATCCACACATGACACGCTATCTCTACTATGAAAACATCCTTCTCGGTCGTAGCCAGAGGCGGAGAAGCCTCGTACAAACTCACACACAACACAAACACAAATACAAGAAGAAACTACAAGAATACAAGTAAATACACCTTTCTTCTTGTTACTTGGTGTTGCCTCTTGAACCTTGGAGATGCTCCCCAAGTGCCTTCAAGAACTGGCGTGAGTGCTGGAGAAATCGCTGTGAAGATCGCACAAAGCTCGCAGAAAACATATCGTAAAATTCTACGGAGAACACGCTCCGCCCAGACTTTAAACAGTGCTCCCAATCGATCCAAATCATCTCCAATCGATTGACACGTCAGCACCGCTCCATCTCAGCCATCCATCACCTGCATCCTGTGCAACGGTCACTTACCAATCGATCGACCGATCGATTGGGACTGTCTGAATCGATCGCTCGATTGATTCAGCGCCTTTCTGTGCTCTCGCGTCTGCGCGAGCTTCTGCTGCCCAATCGATCGACCGATCGATTGGCAGCTCCCAATCGATCGCCCGATCGATTGGGAAAGCTTCTGTGCTCGCGATTTCACATCCCAATCGATCGACCGATCGATTGGGTCTTCCTACAATCGCAGCACACTCCAATCGATCGACTGATCGATTGTGCCCTGGTTAAATCGATCGCCCGATCGATTGACCAGCCTGGACTTGACTCAAACTCAAGTCCAAAGCCTCCAAACCAACTCCCGGTCAACCGTGACCTGTTGGGTCTCTGTGCCTAGTATTTGGCCACACCCGACCAACCTCGAACTAGCCTTCTAGCCTTCTCTATCAGCCTTGCGTCCCTCGGATATCTCTCATCCTTCACGCCTTACCTTCAGGAGCTTCTTTCGGCCTCATCCTAGTTGTTGGATTATACCACCACACTCGACTAACCTCGAACTAGCCTTCTAGCCTCTTCCATCAGCCTTGCGTCCCTCAGATATCTCCCCATCCTTCATGCCTTGCCTTCAAGAGCTTCCTTCGGCCTCATCCTAGTTATCTAGTTCTCCTTGTCAAGTCACACTAGGACTTACCTTGCCAAGACTACATGCTTGGACTTACAACCTTTGCCAATATCACACTTAGACTTTCAACATTTGCCAAGATCACACTTGGACTTTACAATTGCCTGGCTTCTCACCAGGATTTTCCCGTTGCCTGGCTCCTCACCAGGACTTCCTTCCTTGCCAAGATCACACTTGGACTTTCCAATTGCCTGGCTCCTCACCAGAACTTTCCAAATGTTTAACCTCCAGTTAGGACTTTCCCAATCAAGTCTCTTGTCAATCTTGACCTACTTGACTTGTATTCTCATCAACCTGGTCAACCCTTTAACCATCTCCACAACCGGACGATTGCTCCAACAATCTCCTTATATCGTCAATCTCTTTATATTGTCAAACATCAAAACTCAAATCCCGACTCAAATTTGACTCAACTCAAGTTTAATCAAACTGATCAAACTTGATCAAGGGAAATTGCCCCAACACAAAGAAAAAAAAACTTTTTTTGTTTTTTTTATATATCACTATCTTTTTTTTTAGTCTAAGTCTTATAAAAAAACAATGCTTTTAATTTTCTTCCTTTTCTAAATTGAACATAACGGAGAGATCCTAAATAATATATTTAATTAAATAGATTAGATCAATAATATTGATATAGTTAATTATGTCAATAATTCACACAATATATAATTTAAGAAGTTTAAATAAGCCCTGAGACTATGATGTAATGATGTAATGATAAAATATTTAGGTTGTTTTCTATGTACTCATAGTTTGATACTTAATTATAATAAATTTGTAGAATTTTTTTCAAATAGAACTGCGAGCGCTTGTCGATATATTCTGATTATTGGTAGAAAAATTTCGTCGGATCGAATCGGTCATCCTAAGTACGAACAATCTTATTAATTATTTTTTTAAGAAGCTTAAATCAAAGTAAAAATACTTAATTATTTTAATTATACAAAATGTAAAATATAATCTATGATTTTATATTATAATTAATATATGATTATATTAAACAATCAAAATTATATATTCATACCTTATATATATATTAACTAATAAAAAATAAATATTTATATATTTTAAAATCAGACCGACTAATTAATAACACTTAATAACATTAAAAATCTGCAAAAATAAAACCACCTACGAATCATTCACTATTTGGGTAGAAAACGGTAATGCGATATTAATAACATTAATAAAACTTAATATTTTAAAAAATAATAATTATTAATAAAATTCTAAAAAACACTTTGGAATAGCATAAATAACTAACTTTAAACTTTATAAAAAGAGAGCTAAATTCAATCGTAATGAAAGAAGTATCTGAAATAAGAAAAAGATAAAAGATTCTCCTCTCGTTGTCTCCTTTTTTTTTTTCGGTGTTAACAAAATAATCAACTGATTGACAACTCATTGATGTGTTTATACATATTGTAATATCCAAAGAAATAATAATTTGAAGCATCTAAACTCATGGGTGAAAAAAATTCCGAATTTTTAAGATATATGGATAAAATATTATTAATATATCAAAATTTTTGATATGACGTTATATCATACCGAATTCTTTAATATATATATTGGTATAGGGTTTAATATTTTGATACGGTATATAGTATATTGATATCGAAATTTAGAATAAACGATATGAAATTTATACAATACTAAAATTTAAGTAAGGTATCCATATGAATTTTATTATATCGATTTTTTTTTATACGATTTCAATATTGATATACCAAATCTTATCATCCCTATCTAAACTTGTCAATCTCCTTAATAAAGAATAAAGAATAAATCCACCAGTGAATAAAGAATAAAAACGATATCTGTGATTGTTTTATGCGTCGAAAATGGAAAACTTATAAAGAGTCCTGAAAGTTAAGAGGAAATATGTTCTTAATAAAGACCCATTACTTATATTGTTAGATATTAATATTTAGGGTTTAAAATCATAAATCAAACTATGCATTTACAAGTTGAATTCTATAAAAAAACACACCAAATAAATATAACAAATTACTTTATTTTTATTAAAACATGCATATTATAATATTTTATCATCCCTCTTAGTTCTTACACACTTCTAGTATTCACTATAATGCAAATACATGCGCCCCCAGGGCGTAGCGCAGACGGTGAGCGCATGGTATCTCTGATGTAATTGTCAGGGGTCGATTCTCAGGAACTGACGACCTGGGGTTTACCCCGCCATGCGCCTATGGCCTGTGTACCTGCATGAACCTCCCTCCATATCCGTGGTACCGGCACTAGGGGGGCCGCTAAGGTAACGGATCTACCTTTTTTTATAATGCAAATACATGCATAAACAAAAGTACACAATTAACTAGGATACTAATTACTATCAAAATTAAAACACAACTCACAACTAATGTACTAATTATTACATAAACACAAACACAACCGACAACTACGGGATGACAATACTCGCTTCACGGGTTTAGATGGGTGATGTTGCAAGGAGGCAGCAACATGACTTTTACGTTGAAATGATAACAAAGAGTACTTGACGGTTGCCCTAGTAAACTTGATCGTCGCACTTGGAACAAATTCCTTGTCTCACTAGAGATAATGATGATTAGAGGTGATATATAAAAATTTATTAAAATTTATACCGTATGCGTACCATATCGAAATACTCAGTATACAATAAAATCATATTGATACTGTACTGAATTTTCGCTATACTATCAAATCGGTATATTTTGTACGGTATGATAGTATATCAAAAGATTTTATATTTTTTCTCACAAACAAGATGATGAAAATCATCGTCAACGGTAGGAAAGAAATCACGGTAATTGTCATTATTAAGATGAGGGAATACTAGAGGTTGGTGTGGAATTAAAATATTAGTTTGGTTATTATTTTTTTCTCTTCTATTTCACTAATTTCAGTTGGCAGTTAGCTTCCATTATTATATCAAAAATTTTGATATAGTATTATACTGTTCCAAATTTATATTATTGATATGAAATTTAGCATATCGAAATTTTAAGATAAACTATATGAATTTATACCATATTGAAAGTTTAGTATACTGAATTTTGATACGATATCAGTTATATTCTTTTATGCCGAATATTTTCGGTATAGTATATATACAACTAGATATATTAATTAATTAAATATAATTTTACATAAAATATAAGAAAATCCTAAATCATGTATCAATATAATAGATCTATAAATTTAAATTTTATTACAGATAGAAATTAAAAAAAAAAAGCGAATGGAGAGTAAATATTAAAGAAGAAAGAGTTGTGAAATGATAAATTATTTATACATGTTAATTATGTTTTAATTAAAATATTAATTATTATCTATTTTTCAAAATTATTAAAAATATTATCATTGCATTAACTAAAAACTACAAAACACACACAAAAAACTAAAGGTTAGTTAGTCATTAAACTCTAATGTCTTCCATTAATTATTTATTAATGAAATTTAAAATAATAATATTTTTAAAAATTAAAATTAAAATCGAGGTCTCGTATTTTTTTCGTTAGGTGTCTGATTTGTGCAGATTAATCCTAAGGTGTATAGCTTGACCTCACTTCTCGTATACCTAGTAAAGTGGTAATTAAGCCATAGACGCATGAGTGGTTCCGGAGTTGGTGGCCACGCGCATAAGAAGTTCAATCGTGTATTTATGTCCAACAGGAGTTCGGGATTCAAATCCTCACTTCGTGGATTCATCGCCAAACCTTTATCAACTACATTGTGTCTTTGGAGGCAACTATTATCTCATACTTAATTCATATAACTAAGGTCATGAATGGTAAGTTGCCTAAATTGTTATAATTGATGTTGACGAGCGAACTATGATTGTGCAGTTTAGATGTAGACCATATGGACACCGCTGCCGTCTCACCCATCAACATATAATCCACTGGCAGTACGAAATTTTTTCTCTAATTTTTTTTTCAATCTTACCCTTTTTTTTGTTTTGTTTATGTAAGCACATAAATGGAAAGTTTTCATGTTGGTTTGACACACACGCGTGTGGTAATTAATAAAGTAGTACAACATAAATTTTATTTTATTTTTTAAAATGTATATGTATGAATAGTATGCATACATTAACCACAAACTTGATTGAAAATAAAGTAAAAGTATAATTTATATTTATGGTGTAATTAGTTTAATTACAATATCATAAATATGTATATAAAGTTAATTACTTAAATTAAAAAATTAATAAAATGGAATTTATTTTATTAAATCACTTTTAATATGATATATGAAGGGTCTCCAACCAAATTAATACACGATAATTTATTATTCTATTTCTTAATAATTTTGAGAAATTAATATAGTCTATTAATTAACAAATGACATCATCTCATCTGTATTTTGTGAACAAGAGAATAATCTTTTTACATGTATTAAAGGAGATTGTTGCGGGCAGAGATCTTCTGATCCAAGGATCATCCAGGATCCTTGGACCAGTCTTGGACCCTTGGATTTTCATTGGTGGAGTGAGCTGAACTTCACCTGTTAATTAAACATATAGGGTCTAGCTCACTACATTAATGTGCTTGTAGGTTCTTTTTTGGTCCAAAAGATTTTAGACCAGAGGATCTATACTCGATTGATGCCCCTACCTAAAAAAATTAATGGTGACCATCATTTCCAAGAATGCATGCAAATAAATTAACCTCTAGTCTGCATCGGTAGACAAGCGGATCTGATCTCATTAATTAGCATTACTTAGCTCTTAATTATTTATTAGTATTACTATTTTCATTTTAATTATCTATTATATATATATATATATATATATATATATATATATATATATATATATATATATATATATATATATATATATATAAAGTCAATAGAAAATCCTATTTTACTAAAATCTTAAGTCAATTTTGGTTGTAATTAAGAGTTAAAATCAATTTTTGAATTTGCAATGTATCTTAAAACACAACTCACAAGTCATCCACAACGCGCAGAATTTTTTGTGGTCCCTTCCATCCACTGCTACAACGAGATTTTTAATTTTTCAGAAAAAACGTTGGGAGAAATTAGGATGCTCCATTTGGAAATTGAGCCTATTTTTTTAAAATTTTTAATAATATAAAACATTAACAATTATATATATATATATATCTATCATGAGATGTGCACAGTGCACAATTGTACGTGTCATGCAGGAGATGCTTTTTTTTAAAAAAAAATTATTTTTTTTAATATTTTAAATTTAAAAAAAATCAATTAAAAAAATTAACATTTCCTTATATAAATTTTAATACATTAATATATCCCCTCAACATATTACAATATTTAATAAATACTTAAATTAATTTTATTTTAATTTTTTTTAAAACCAAACACTATAACCTAATTGGGAAGCCTGAACCCTAGAGGTAAAATCTAAAAAGAAAATAGCTTTGATACTATAACCCAAAGCATGAACCCTAGAGGTAAAATCTACAAAAAAAAAAAAAAAAAAAAATAGCTTTGATACTATAACCCAATGCCTGAACCCTAAATATCTTTGATATTATAACCCAAAGCCTGAACCCTAAAGGTAAAATCTAAAAAAAAAAATAGCTTTGATACTATAACCCAAAGCCTGAACCCTAGAAATAAAATTTTTAAAAAATATTTTAATTCTTTTTTTTAATTCAATTTTTTTTAAAAAAAAATTAAAACCTGTGATATCCTCTGCGCGCGCACAGTCGTGCACTGTGCGAGCGCGCAGGATATATATATATATATATATATATACACACACACAAAATTTATCTGCTGCGGTGAAAATATTACGGTTTCGTGTGGCACGTTTATGTGGCGGGTTCCACGTCATCAGCGTGAGAAGTTGATAATGTTGGTGCAATATCCCTTAGGTCAAGGTTGACTGGTTTGACCAAGCTTGAGTCTTGGTCATAGTTTCGATGTTTGACAATACATGTAGGCACATGGACAATGCAGGTGCAGTTGTTCATATGGGGAGATTCTGATCAGGGACTGATCAGTGTGAATGAAGAAGAGTCAAGTAGGTATACCTGACTGGATGGAAATCCTGGTGAGTGAAGCCAGGTGAAAGTCCTAGTGAGTGAAGCTAGGCAGATGGAAATCCTGGTGAGTGAAGCCAGGTGAAAGTCCTAGTGAGTGAAGCTAGGCAGATGGAAATCCTGGTGAGTGAAGCCAGGTGAAAATCCTAGTGAGTGAAGCTAGGCAGATGGAAATCCTGGTGAGTGAAGCTAGGTGAAAGTCCAAGTAGGTCAAGAGAGTGACCGGATACTTGGCATGAAAGAAAAGTCCAAGTGGGTCAAAGGGATTGACCGGACACTTGGTGAGGGAGTCCTAGCAGGTCAAGGGAGTGACTAGATGCTAGACATGACGTACCAACAGGTTAAGGTTGACCGGATGTTGCTTTGGGAGGTTTGGGACTTGGTTTTGGGCAAAAACCAAGTGCTGGATCGATCAGTGGATCGATCCAGACCTTTCCCAGCGAACAGAAAGTCTCTGGATCGATCAGTGGATCGATCCAGAGGTCTCAATCGATCAGTGGATCGATTGGGACGCTGCTGTTTCGCGCGATAAGCGCTGGATCGATCCAAAGCCTCCCCGATCGATTGGGAATAATCGAATCGATCGGGATCCGACCGTTGCGTCGTATTTGAGCTGCAGGCGGGCGTCTCCTTCAGCACTTCTTCACCGATTCATTTCAGATCTTCACCAGCTCCTCCACAGCTCTTCTCAAGCTCGAGATCGCCAGTTCTTGAAGGTTCTTCCAAGTCAAGAGGCGGATCAAAGCAAGGAGAAGAAACTAGGGTTAGGGCTTTTGCACTCATTGTAAGCTTGTGAGCTTGTATTTAATTACCTTTCCCTTTCTTCTTGTATTGAGTCTTGTAGGGCTTCTCCGCCCTTGGTAGTTACCATAAAGGAGAGTTTTATTAGTGGAGGGTGTGTGTGTAGGTGTGGATCCTTGGACTAGTCACCTCTTGTGAGGTGGATACCAAGTAAACCAACCGTGTTAGCGTTGTGTGATTTGTTTCTGTACTTTCCGCTGCACATCTTCGAAGAAACAAGCAACGCCGAACACCGGGCACGCGACGAGCTATTCACCCCCCCCTCCCTCTAGCTCACTTTTGGTCCTAACAGATAATGCAACGAAAAAATAGCGTTAAACCACTTCTCGCGATTCTTCTCCACGAAACCTAACCACTCCTCTCCAAATCGTTGAATGTGCCTCCCTCTCCAAATCGCCCGCCGCCCATACCTCTCTCGCCGAAGCTAGGATCTACGACTCTCTCTCTAGCCAAAGCGCCCCTCTCGCCGCAAGCACGCCTCTCCCGCCCTGAGCTCTCTTGCGGCGAGAGGGAGGCGCATTCGGCGATTTGGAGAGGAGTGGCTAGGTTTCGTGGAGAAGAATCGCGAGAAGAGGTTTAACACTATTTCTTCGTTGTATTATCAACTTCTTACGCTGATGACGTGGAACCCGCCACATAAGTGTGCCGCACGAAACCACAATATTTTCATCGCAGGAGATCAATTCTGTATATATATATATATATATCCCTAACTGTACGTTGGACATCTGCGTCAATTTCTATTTTTTTATTTTTTAAATTTTGAATTAAATAAATCAACATTACCTATATAAATCCCTAATATATTAATATATGCCCTACACATATTACAATACTTTGTAAATATTTAAATTTGTTTCATATCTAATTTTTCTTTTAACTAAACACTATAACTCAATTAGGAAATCTGAATTCTACAGGTAAAATCTTTAAAAATATATATATCTTAAAAATTATAACCCAATTGAAAAATCTGAACCTTAGAAATAAAATCTTAAAAAATATTTTAATTATTTTTTAAAATTCAAAAATAAAAAAAATAAGAAGGTTGATATACTCAACTCGCACAGTCGTGCACTCACGCAGCATATCATATTCGTATATTAAAAACAAGACAACTTAAATAATATGAAATAAAATAATCAATTTTATTTTTATACTAGCAAGTTAATTGTTATTTTATATATCTTTGTTTTTTCAAAAAAATAAGAATAAATTTTAAATTATTAGCTATTATAAATTAATTTTAATTCTATTTAATCAATATCATCTCAACCATAGCTGTAACTTCCATGAGGCCAGAGAGACAACTACCTCAGGGCCTAGCCCAATGAAAGGTCTATTTTTTTAAATTATACTAAAAAAATGAGAGACATGGACCCTAAATGGTCGTTAAACATATTCTCACTGTTGGGACCGAAATGTAGCTAGAGGGGGTGGGTTAAATAGCTCAGCGCGATCTCGTGTTTGTCGTTGCTTGCTTCTTTGTGATGATATGCAGTGGAAAATACAAGCAAACACACAACAATGCAACTTTAGGGATTTACTTGGTATCCACCTCAAGAAGAGGTGACTAGTCCAAGGATCCACACACTCACACACCCTCCACTATGGAAACACTCCTTTACGGTAATTACCGAAGGCGGAGAAGCCTTACAAGCGCACAATACAACAATACAAAATACAATGAAACCCTAGCTTCTTCTTCTTGTTGTTGCAACTCGCCTCTTGACTTGGATGCGCCTCCAAGAACCTTCAAGAACTGGCCGTGAGGAAGAAAGGATCGCTGTGGAGAGCTGCTGTGGTCGCATGGGAGTCAGCCGAGGAAGAACTGTGCGAAGAGGTATCGAAGAAACGCTCGCCAACGGCTTTATCCGCGCCAATAGTCGAATCTCAATCGATTGGATTGCTCCCAATCGATTGGGGAGGCTTTGGATCGATCGGTCGATCGATCCAGAGCACCTCTGTGCTCTCGGGAAAACGCCTGGATCGATCGACCAATCGATCCAGACTTTCTCGCGATCATGCACGAGAAAACCCAGTCTCCCAATCGATTGCCTGATCAATTGGGAGGGCTTCTGTTCGAGCGGCGACAGCCTCCCAATCAATTCACTGATCGATTGGGAGAAAAGCTTATCGCGGGGACTCACCCAATCGATCATCCGATCGATTGGGCATGAGCCAATCGATCGGCTGATCGATCCAGCTCATGGTTTTTACCCAAAACCAAGTCCAAAGTCCCCTAAACCAACATCCGGTCAACCATGACCTATTGGTACATCATGCCTAGCATCCAGTCACCCTCGACCTGCTAGGACTTTCTCACCAAGTGTTCGGTCAATCCCTTTGATCCACTTGGACTTTTCTCCTCGTGCCAAGTGTCCGGTCAATCCCTTTGACCCACTTGGATTTTTCTGCTCGTGCCAAGTGTCCGGTCAACCTTGACCCACTTGGACTTACCAATATCAGGTGTCCGATCACCCTTGATCCACTTGGAATTCTCATGCCTGGCTTCACTCACCAAGACTTCCCTTCTACCTAGTTTCACTGACTAGGACTTTTCATCTGCCTGGTTTCACTCACCAGGACTTTCCTTCTGCCTAGCTTCACTCATTAGGACTTTCACCTGGCTTCACTCACCAAAATTTTCCTTCTGCCTAGCTTCACTCACTAGGTCTTTCACCTGGCTTCACTCACCAGGATTTTCCAATTGCCTAGCTTCACTCACTAGGTCTTTCACCTAGCTTCACTCACCAGGATTTTCCAACTGCCCGGCTTCACTCACCGGGACTTTCCAACTGCCTTACTTCACTCACCAGGACTTTCACCTGACTTCACTCACCAGGACTTTCACCTGGCTTCACTCACCAAGATTTTCCAGTCAAGTATCCAATCAATCTTGACCTACTTGATTCTCCTTCACATCTAAACTGCTCAACCTTGATCAAAAGGGAATTGTACCAACAATCTCCCCACATGAACAATTGCACCTGTAATCTCCATGTATTGTCAAACATCGAAACTCAAATATCAAGACTCAAATTTGAGTCAACTTAAGCTTAGTCAACCAGGTCAACTTTGACCTAGAGAATATTGCACCAACACTCACGGCTCTGAGGCACACATCGACACATGACTCTTCTTTGCACGTAATTTCTTCTCCGGTGTTGCTCTTCTTTACACGCAATTTCTTCTCCGACGTTCTTTCTACCAAGGCACGGATCCATGGAACAAGAGGTAATCATAATCTTCTTCTTCGACCATTTTCTTCGTCTTGCAACACGTGGCACTAATTATAACATAATCGTGCAACAAGGATCGTTTGTGTGACCTAATTGCATCGATTCTCGCAGTAGCTATCTCACTCGACGCGAACTGGCGGTTGGCCTTTGCTCGCATGACCTAATTGCGTAGCACAGGGCTATCGCACGCTATCTCAGTCGCTTGTGCGAACTGCGACCTAATTGCATGGTGGTTATTACTTATTGCCTTGGTACTGCCTACGGTCATCCCATTGGTCTTAGTGTTACAGAATACACTAAATGGGCTATCAATGTTATCGATTGAGAAAGAAAGAATTCGACAAGTAGTGTTTATATAATTATTTTAAATATTTATTAACTTTTTATTGATGTAATATATTTATTTTTAGTTTATTTATATATTTAAGTATATATGTTATTTGTAAATTGAACTTTATTTTTATTTATCATAGCAAAAGGGTCATTTTTTTAATATGCGCTTCAGGCCCCGTTGAACGCAGGTACAATTCTGATCTCAACATGATTTTATATCATATTCGTATATTAAAAACAAGACAACTTAAATAATATAGAAATAAAATAATCAATTTTATGTTGATACTAGCAAGTTAATCGTCATTTTATATATCTTTGTTTTTTCAAAAAATAAGAATAAATTTTAAATTATTAGCTATTATAAATTAATTTTAATTCTATTTAATCAATATCATCTCAACCCAATTAAAATCATATAAAATTAATTTTAAATCCAATTTATCTGTGGACCATCGACATAGGTAACAGTACTATGTCCACACCTAGTACAGTAAATTAGTGGGCTAGTTTGCATGTAGACTATGCATATATGATATCACCATTAATTATCATAGGTGAATTAAGATTTTAAGTTTGTAATTTTATTAAAAAGTAGTATATTATAGATTAATGCATGACAATTCCGTGCATTAGTATTTTTTCATTCTAGTTCTATATAATTTTAATACAAATCCTAATGTGTATTATATTACTGTTTGACTTAACTTCTAATATCGATTTTTAGAAATTGACGATTTGGCCGAACCATGTACCTAACGTTTATAAATTTATATTTATCTTTTTTTTATATTCGTGAAATTGATATTAAAAAATGATTAATATAATGGATTTATATTTTTTTAAAAACAACTAAAAGTTTAAAATTAATTTATTTGATCGTTAGACATCTTCAAGTAAACAACCTTTTCAATAAATTAATAAAGATCGACAATTTCCTCGTGTAACTTTTCAAAAAAAATTTATTCAAGGGAAGATTAATTATGGAGATGTTCCTTAACCATTAATAGGGTCCAATAATAAAATGGCAAAATAAGGAAGATGGATGCTAGCTGCAATTAAACTGGTTGCCTTACCAGTTACCACCACTCGCGGCTGTGGAGGCCGCTGTTCCCAATTGCATGCGGAGGCCGTCATTTGCAAAAGCAGCAAGCAGTCGGACAATGATTCTTTAGTACTTTCTTGACATTTTTGTGTTGGTAAACAATGTGTTCCAGGAATGGCAGCCAAGCAACGGCAAAATAAAAATAAAAATCAATGACACTTGAAGGGCGAATATTGGGTGCCTTGAGAACCCCTTATCTATTTATTTTTAATTAATTATATATGCCACTTTTTACCACCATATTTATATTAATCTATGAATGATTTTTATATACATTGGATTGTAGGTAGCTTTTAACTTGAATATGTACTTACGGTATAAAAGATAAGTAAGTATTCAAGATGGTATGAACTATTCAATATTAAACTTTTAATTTCATTTTATCTTTTAAGGACATCACACTATTGCACACATTTTAATCCATATATATGATGTAAGATTTGTTGGATCGTAGAAGTCGTTAGAGGGATGAATAGCGATCGAAAAATCGTATAGTAAAGAAAAGTCGAGTATACAACGGAAAAGTAAAAGAATAATGCTAACACAAACCAGTTTTATTTGGTTCAGAGCCTTTGTCGACTCCTATTCCAATGTCCACACTCGTTGAGTGCTTTCATTGAACAATTCACTAGCAGTTTGGAAAAGAAGATTACAAATATAAGTACAAGAACTCTTAAAAAGGAAATACCGATAACAAAAATTAGACTCGAGTCACAGGTTGTCGAAGAAGCCTCGCAGCGTCGCAGGAGCTAGTAGTGCGCAATAGCAATCGTAGGAAGAAGTTGTTCTTTGCTCCAGGGTGAGACCTCCTTATATAGGAAGCTCCAGGCGCCTGGACTGTGACGTAGGTCCGACCAACCAGCGCGCTCCACGTTGCGACGAGATAAGTTTTTACCTTCCAGGTGCCCAAACCAGTTCCGGACACAAAGACCAACTCCGGGCGCCCGAATCCCTTCCGGGCACCTGGACCATCATTTTCCAAAAATTCCTTTTCCTGCAAAACAATATTAGTCCGAGGCAAAATAAAAGTTATACTACCTTGCAAAACAAAAGTTAACACAAATATAATAAAACAGAGGAATAATTAGATTCCGTCTCACCGAAATCGGAATCTAGTCACTATCTCAACTTAGATTCCCGAAATAGTTCTAAGTTGGATCGACGTCTAAGTTCCCTAAATGGGAACACTTCCTCACCAAGTCACTCCTCTCTAGTGACTTACCTTAACATACCTGCCAGATGTCCGGTCAGCCCGTCGACCCGTCTGGACTTTGTGCCAGCTATCCAGTCGGCCCGTCGACCTAGATGAACTTCCCTACAACACTAAGTTAGCACAATAGATAAAATGATAAAGTAAAATAGTATTAACAGAATTTAAGATTCGCTGGTCCGATCAACCGTGCGCGGTCGACCGAAAACCACTCGGTCACATATAACTTAGGGTTACCTTCCTAGGGTAGCCTAGCTTCACTCACTAGGACTTCGATTGTCTGGCTTCACTCACCATGACTTCCTCCACCTAACATCATTCACTAGGGTTCGGCTTCACTCACCGGGACTTCCACCACCTAGCTTCACTCACTAGGGGCCGACTTCACTCATCGGGACTTCCACCATCTAGCTTCACTCACTAGGGCCCGACTTCACTCACGGGGACTTCCACCACCTAGCTTCACTCACTAGGGCCCGGCTTCACTCACCAGGACTTCCACCACCTAGCTTCACTTACTAGGATCTGTCTTCACTCACCAGGACTTCCACTACCTAGCTTCACTCGCTAGGGTCTGACTTCACTCACCAAGACTTCCACTTTGCCTAACCTTTGCTAGTCATCTAGTTTTGACTAGACTTCTCTCTCCCAAACATCAAGTCATGTTTGGGTCAACCCTTAGTTATATTGTTAAACATCGAAACCATAAAGATCGATTGCACCAACAAGATTAAAACTCTCGATCCGTAAATATTATCTCACAACATCACTATCTGGCACATGTCCAAAGGCATGCTTTTTCCGACTCAAGATGCAGCATGATCATCACTGGCAGGTCACTATCATCAGTAAATCATGTGATCAATGGTATGTAGAGTCAATTTTTGATGGTAGCTTCTATCATCCGTAAATCACATGATCAATGACAGGTAGGGTTAGTTTTTTACCACAACTTCTATCATCGGTAAATCACGTGACCAATGGCACGTAGGGTTAGTTTTTTACTGCAACTTCTATCATCTATAAATCACGTGGTCAATGCAGACAGGGCTAATTTTTTACCGCAACTTCTATCATCGGTAAACAACGTTATCAATGATAGGTAGCGTACAACCTTTATTTCTGCCTCCCACTACAAGAAAATAGGGCTTTAGAGATGAAAAAATCTATCTCTGAAAATCATTTTTCCATCTCTAAAGAAAGTTTGAAACGGAATATTCCGTCTCAAAAATTCGTTAGTGAAAACCCCGTAGCTAATTTTGCAACAAAAATATTCCGTCTCTAATTTTAGAAATGGATAAAAAAAATTGTTTATAAAACTGTTTTCAAGTTAACAAAATAAAATTAATTTCAAATGTAAATTCAGTCTCTAATTTTATTAAAAATCTGTTATTAATCTTGTTTATAAATCTGTTTATAATTCTATTTATAAATCCGTATATAATTTTATTTTTAAATTTATCACTAAATATTATTATATTATATTTTTATATTTTTCATCAATATATTTAAATAATTCTTCATTTCAAATAAATTAAAATTATTAAAAAGAACATAATTTTTAATTCCAAATGTATTATACAATTAACATTAAAATAAATAAATATTTACATTATCAAAACAAATTCAACCAATAATCAAACTATAAAGACCAAATTTTCCTAGATATAAATGATTTGTATATTTCATTTCTTGAATCATTTACGAATCATCTCCTTGAGATTTTGTTTCCTGTGCCTACTTTCTGTAATAACAAGTTTTTTTTTCCCTTTCAATAATTTGTTCCTCCATCCTCAAGCTAATAGTATGCATGCCTTCAATTTCTTCTTTTTGCCCTCCATGTCTTCGAATTTCATGAGATAAATTGCTTCTCTTGTCCAGATGAATGAACCAACCAATTTTGTTGAGAAAATCTAACAAATCAAAATATGAAACGAGTAAGTCTTAGAATATCAGAATTTTTAATACAAATAAATTAAAATTGTACAAAAGTCATAATCAATATTAATAATCACCCACTAATTAGTCCATAGTTGTCAATGCTAAAGAATTAACAAGTCATGAAGACTCTTTTGACTCTGAAACAATGGGCATCACAAAACCATAAAAATTAGGTCAGTGTGAACAAATACTTAAGTAGGATTTTCTTCAAATTTGAATCTTAAACTTAGAATCTCTAAGTACATATAACAAAATCAAATACAAGATAATAGAAAAGACTTGCTAGTCTTCTTACTACATATTGATTAATTTAAATCACAAACTAAAAAATCTTAATATCTGCAAACACAATACCACACAAACTATAAATATTGCTAAGAAATAATCCTATAATATTAATAAACAAAACTATAAAAGATAGTAAGCAAATAGTACCAAGCAAAAGATTAATAGATGGTTTTGAATCCAACATTTACTCTTGGTTGTTGTGGCTAATGCAACGTTTGCTCTTGGTATCCTACATGATACTAACGAGTGAAACATAAGTCACACTAGAATATGGAAAAGTAGAATTACCCAATTAAATAATTAGGTATCATTCTTGGATAACTTGATTACCTCTAGATAACCTCATTCTCATCTACAAATTAGTTAGAACATTGTGGCTATAAGGAAACAATATGTAACAACCTAAAATACAATAAACACTAAACATAGAAATGAGAATGCAAAGAGTACAAATGTTACAAAAAAAGGAAAATGACAAAAGAAATTCTTGTGAATAAAAAATAAAAGAAAAGGAAAACATAAAAGAAATTCTTGAGTCCAACAACCCTCACCGCCTCAGAATTCACCGATACACTACAGTGGCACAAATCCAAGCACAAATGGGGTCACCGAAGGAATGAATCTACAATCCAGAAGATGTCAATCCGTTGATAAGCTGTGACGGCTGTCAAACAGGGAAGAGGAATATAGATGACAACATCTCATACCTCCTTGTGGCTGACCGGATGGCCAAGGCACAATTGAAGGGGGCAACGCGTGGTAACCCCTCGCAACTGCTAATATGCGGAAGAACAATCCTACTCTCCTGTGTACTCAACTCTCCGATGGTGGCAAATGGAAGAGGAAGAAGTGGCAGCCGGTGAAAGAGATGGCGGTGACGCTAGCCGCCCAAAATTGCAGTTACTGTGGTCGGATGTGATGACGCCGGCTGCATGTAGGGCAGAGACGCAAGGGGAAAAAGTAGAAGAGGATCGGGTCGCCTGATAGCCCAGAGAGCTTGGTGTTGGTGAGGCTCGCGGAGAGAAGGACTGTTGTTGGCGGTGCTCTTGTGACAATTGGCGTGGTGAGGACCTCCGCGACGAGGAGACGACGACAGAGGAGGGAAGACGATGCGGAAGAAGAGAAAGGGGTGCCGGTTGGAGAAGATGAGGAGAAGAAGAAGAGCAGAGAGTAAACGACGCGAGAGAGGAGGAAGAATCGGGGAGGCGACGAGATAAGGTGAGGAAGGGTTCGGCGATTCAGGAGGAATAGGGCACGGTGAGGAATTATAATAAAAATTGATTAATTAAATTAGGAAACTAGGTTTATTTTAATTAAAGCTTAAGTAATTTCTTTTATCAACTCCTACTTAAATTGGGTATTCCAAACAAGTTTTTCTCAAACCCGTAAATGCATCTCCTCCAATTACATCTTACAAGCTCCGAAATTTTTTTAGAAAATTTCTAAAAATTCCGTTAAGATTATTCCCTAATTAAACCTTATTAATTAATTATTATTATTCTTTTTTAGTGATGTATTTTACAATAAAATTGCACAATTATTAGTAAAAATCAATAAAAATAACAAGAATTTAGGGACTGTAGGGTGGATGACCTCACGGTCATGAGGGGGCTAATTGAAAAGGTCGCAAACCTTGCGGCCTTGAGAAGCAACTGTAGACAACCTCAAGTGGTTGCGACCGACCTCGCAGCTACGAGCGACCTTGCAGCCGTATGAGATGGCCACCAAGCACGAGAAAAAAAAATCAGAGGCGAGTAGGGCTGTAAACAAGTCGAGCCGAGCCGAGCTTTGGGATGTTCAAGCTTGTTTGATAAGATAACCGAGCCGAGCTTAAAATGAACCAAGCTTTTGAAATGAGTGTTTAAGCTTGGCTTGGTTTATTTTTTATGAGCTTGAGCTTGTTTGAAGCTTGGCTTGAGCTTGGTTCGTTTAGATGTTATCAAGCTCTCAATTCAAGCTTGTCTTGAGCTTGGTTCGAGCTTGGTTCGTTTAGATGTTATTAAGCTCTCAATTCAAGCTTGTTTGATTGTTTGAAACTTTTAATTGTTTGATTGGTTATTAAGATTGATAATTTAAATTTATTTATTATTTTATTTTATTATTTATTTAGCATATTGAAAAGAATTTTATTAATAAATATTGTTCGTGAACATTGTTCACGAACATTGTTCACGAACGTTAAAGAGCTGAACACATATGTGTTCAAGCTTGTTTGTTTAGCTTAACGAGCTGTTCAAGTTTGTTTGTTTAATTAATCTAATGTATATTGAACGAACATAAACAAGCTCTTACCAAGCCGAACACCAAGCTTGTTCACGAACACTTGGTTCATTTACAGCTCTAGAGGCGAGGGAAAAAGAATTCATACCTGCTTTGATAAAGCCAAAGTCAAATTAAGACGAGGAGAAAGGATTAGAAAATTTAATTCATATTTATTTTTGTTTATAAAAAGTTATATGTAATTTCATATTAAATCTAGATTAAATTCTTTCTTAAAGTTTTTTCATATATTATATTTTATCAAAGTGAACATGTTTACAATTTCGTGTCTTTGATTTATATAAATATAAAA
This sequence comes from Zingiber officinale, assembly GCF_018446385.1. NCBI lineage: Eukaryota > Viridiplantae > Streptophyta > Magnoliopsida > Zingiberales > Zingiberaceae > Zingiber > Zingiber officinale. Next base: position 6,434,668 of record NC_055989.1, on the reverse strand, counting down.
ATAGTTTTTTATTTTTTTTTAAATTTACATTAAATGTTTAAACGGTCACAAATTCCATTTATTATCCATATTTATTTTTTTAATAAAATTTATAAATAGCCTCGTATCAAAATTTATTTTAAATTTCTTTTCAAATATTATATTACATTAAAATTAAACAAATTAATTATTATGTAACAAATCTGTATCTAATTTATAAATTTGAAATAGATTTTATTTTCATTTTAACTTTTAATTAATTTATAAATGAAATTTGTCACACCGTCTCAAATTATATTTATAATTTATAATTTATATTTATTTTTGCTTATAAAAATTGATATGTAATTTCATTTCAAATTTATTTTAAATTCTGTATTAAGTTTTTAAAAATATATATATATATATAATTTACTAAAATGAAACGGATTAATAATTCCATATTAAATCTATCTCTGATTTATATAAATCTGAAATAGATTTTATTTTTGTTTTAACTTTAATTAATTTATAAACGAAATTTGTCACATAAATTATACAGTCTCAAATTCTGTTTATAATTCATATTTTTTTTGTTTATAAAAATTTATATGTAATTTCGTTTCAAATTTGTTTTAAATTCTGCCTTAATTTTGTTAAACAAATATATAATTTACTAAAATGATATCTGTCTCTGATTTATATAAATCTGAAATAGATTTTATTTTCGTTTTAAAAATTCGTTTATGAAGCCCTATTTTCTTGTAATGTCCCGCCCAATATATCTTGCTTAACTTCCTCTTTTTACTGTTCCACTACTCCATGCCTTATACAGTTCTTCCTAAGAGCATGGACAATTAATTAGTACTATTTATGTACACAATTAATTAATAAAAAATAATAATTTATAAAAATATTTATTTTTCATTAGTTAATGTTATTTTTTTTCATAAATTGGTAAAAAGAATAATTCGGTCACTTAAAAAAAATAAAAAAATATTTCAGAGCATTAATTTAATTCTTTTGATATAAACGAGATTACTATTTGTCGATTAACATATTAATAAAGTATATATTTATTATAATATATTCAAATATTATATTTAACATTAAGCTTGTTACATTATTATGTAAAATTATTTATAAAATTAAATATTTAATTTAAGCTTGGTAGCCAAGCATACAAACAGTTGATAATTTTATAGTTTCAGAATTTCGGTACTATACCAGAATTTTTGTATACCAAATTTTCAGTATATTAAAATTTAGTATTCGTATCGTTTAAAATAAATTTTCAATATCAATGCGGCATACCGAAATTTTACAAAAAAATTGTATACCAATACCAATACCAAAAATTTTGGTACGTTATAATATCATATCGTAATTTTCGGTATATCGTAAAATCGGTATAGTTCAATAAATTTTGATATATTATGTGTGTATATCGAAATTTTGATATTTTTCTCCAACCCTCCTAGAGGTTAGGAGAACGAGAAAGATGATCGAAAACATCAAAAGTAGTTTTCATTTTTGAATGAGGAGTGGGTATTAAGAAATTAAAGAAAGGTCGATTGACAATTTATAGAGGTGATTGATAATTTAAAGACTGAATTTTAAATGGCAGCCTCGTCTTTATATATTTCGCATGTTTGTCTCCTATATTTATTGGTGATAACATGTATATATATATATATATATATATGTTCGTCCCTATCTTTTTGTCATCCTCCAGGCCTGCCTGAACCACGGATGAAAATCAATAATTCAAAATGAAATGCACTCTAGTTATTCTAGATTCCTTAAAGTTCACATTAAGAGTATACTTGCCATTCTCGGGAATTGACCAAAAATCATGCATAGCATTCATAATCAAATATTGTCTCATTATATGATGTTAATTATGTGGCAAAAGGTGAAATCATTCGCCCTCAGCGCTCCCGTCGCACCCGACCCAAGGTCATCACGAGGGAGGTAAATCATAATATCCTGAGCGAGCATGTGGCAGGTGGGGTGAGTTGCACAGGGACCGGGGATTTACGCCCCGACTACCTCGAGTTTCGACCCCGCGACCTTATGGACAAGTATCCCATCACATACCAACTCGGATGACCTATGAAATCCATGATGTTAATTATGAATGTTTGACAGGTGATGCATGTGATCACATCATTATCTCCTCAGCGGCCATTTATTTTCTCCTATGAAAATGGTATCATTTAGTTTGATTCAAGGTCCTTTTAAACTAATTTGAATATAATTTATTTTAAACTAATCTTAATATGCATGATTGATCTAATATATTTAATTAAATAGATTATTTATGATCTCCCTATAATTACTAGTGAAAGACAATTAATTCTTTTTACAATAATTAATATGTTCAATTTATAAAAAAATAATTAAAATCATTGATTTTTTTTTTAAGACTTAGACTAAAAGAAGATGATGTGTGATAAGAAATTAATTTGGATTAGTGTATAGAAAATGAGTATTAATTAACACGTTGTCTTGATAAAGATAAAGATATATATTCGCTAACTTTAACATATGCACCCAAATGCACATTACCGACTATTTGTTCACCTATCATTAATCACATAAATGATGGTTGTGGTTTATATTATTTTAATAAAAAAAACTCGGCAAATTCAAACTCGATCAAGCTGTAACTAGCAGGCAGCGCATTCGTGTGCAGCCTTATCTCATTTGACGGTGAGATTGCAGCCTAAGGGCATCTCCAATGCGAAGTTTACGATAGATTTGTAAAATTCAAAAAGCTAAATAAAAAATCTTGAACCATTATAGAGGTGAGATTAGAGGTTGGTAGTTTAAGAACAGTAGTAAAAATATAAATCTACTTTTTTATATGCATGAAGTCATTCAACTCATGCTATATATGAATGAGATCATAAAAAGCTCATTTATAGTTTTAATCATTGGAGATATTTTAATAAGCTTTCATATTAGGCTGCGTTTGGTAGCCTGTAATTTACCTTGATTTAAAATTTGTAATGTAATGTAATCTGGATTATAAAATGTAGTGAAGATTTGTAATCTGGATTACAAAGCAAATGCTATGTAATCCGATTACATTACGAGGTCATTGTTTCACCAAAGTTTAAATGTCGAATATACCCCTAGTCTGTTGTCGCTGGCCGCCGACACCGGCCGCCGACCTTCGTCGCCGGCCGTCGCCGCCGTCGCCGTCGCCGCCCTAAATTTTTGTTAGAAGAGTGCCCAAGAAATATGTACCCCTTAAATTTTTTAATAATCCTGTAGGAAGGAACCTCTATTAGGTTCCGAAATCTGTGCTAAATTAATTTGTTTAATTAAGGCTTTCAAGAGAGAAAATTAAACAAATAATTTCTTTATGAAGCTTTGTCTAAGGAAGTGGTTGTTGCTCCAATAACCAAGAAGGCCTTGTGCCTCACCACGACCTGGAAGGTGAAATATTGAAATAAAATGTTTAATTAACTTTCTGAAAAATCATTAAACTAGAATTAAATAATGTTTTGAAAGTTTTTTTAACATTTTTGAAAAATTATAAAAATTCAGTTTACTTAGAATTTTTTTTTGAAAATTCTAAAAATTAATTTTGGCTTAGAAATTTTTGAAAATTCATTTTACTCAAAATTTTTCTAATTTAAAAATTTATTAAATATTTTTAAATATCATACTCTTACCCCGTTTTGCTGTGATCAAAGGGGGAGAGATTAGTACAAGTCTTGGGGGAGATAATTTTTTTTCTCTCTTAAACTTTTATTTAGTTGCAATTTTGATAATTTTTTCAAAAATTTTTTCTTAAACTTTTATTTAGTTATAATTTTACTTATTGTAAATCTATGCTTAAAATGATAGTTTAGTAATTCTCTTTAAAATTACTATTTATTTATTTTTTACCCTAACTTAAACTTGGGTTGATGCACATCAAAAAGGGGGAGATTGTTGGACCCCATGGGTGTTTTGATGTGATTAACCAAGTTGGTTAGGTCCTGCTTTGTGTTTGACCCCTGTGTCTGAGTGTGTAGGAGCTTAGGAGCACAGGAAGTCGAGCGAAAGACGCAGCTAACAAGAAGGACGGCACGGGAAGGGAGCCGACGGGCTCGGTGCGTCCGAATGACGAGAGAGCTACGGAAGAGTACACCGGTGGGTGAGAAGAACGTGTGCGGCGTTCGAGGGATGTTAAGACAGGAGGAAGATTGCTCGAGGAGAAGGCCGGAAATTGGGTTCGGGTGAGCCCTATTTTGGTTGGCCGGAATCGCCCAAAAGAACGGGACTTCGGAAGACGAAGTAAAGAAACAAGCAAGCTGGAAAAAGCTGTCAGCCAGCTTGGAGGCGCCTCCATTAGGCTTGGAGGCGCCTCTAGCTTGAAGGCGCCTTTAATGCCTGTTGGAGGTGCCTCGGACCTGCCAGAAGTGAACGTTGAGCTTTCGGATAAAGTTTTATCCACTCTCTCGATGGAGGCGCCTTGGACCTCTATTGGAGGCGCCTCGGACATCCGAGATAGAATTTCCAGAGGCTATATAAAGGCCTCTGGAACTAGGAATTAGATATCAATTGTTCCATCAACTCTGTAATCAATTCCTAGCAATAGTTCTGAGTTATTAGAGTGTAAAAGGTTTCTCCGCCTTTAGAGAAGGAGATTTTTCTAGTGCGCGCTTTTCATCACCCTGGATTAACAACCTTCTTGGTTGTAACCAGGTTAATTCCCGGTCTTCTCTGTCATTCTGTTTTGTTTTATTGTTTTAGTTATTTTATTATTATTGCTATTGCACTTTCGAGTTGAAAGATCCGAGGAGGGTAGTTTTAATTTGTGCAGGCAATTCATCCCCTCTTGTCGGCCTCCGCTTCACCTACAAAATATTATCTGATAAAGGCGTGTTTTTTTACTTAAAAATTTTCTATAAAATTTGATCAGTCATCTCAGTTTCAATGTTATTTAATTCATCATTTTATAAAGGCATATTTTACTTTGGGCATAGTTGAGTTGACTATTATAGGATAGACATTGTTATAGTGGGTACGAGATTGAATCTAGATAAAAGTTAAAAAAAATGCCCTTCTCTACTTATCAATTGTAGTTATCTAATTTACCCTAATAAATGACCGTAAAACTAAATGTGTAAAGCTGCTGAGGTGGCAGATTCCTTTTGCTACAACAAAGGTGTGCCTCAAGATGCATCGTGACCATCACATCGCAACGCATGTGATCATGGCAAACAGAGAGGGTTAGTTTTTGACTGTAACTTTTGTCATAAATCACATGATAAATGACAGATGGGTGTCCATATTGACCGCCTTCTATTTTCGCCTCCAACTATATATGTATGCCGTAAGATTAAAACTCTTCGTCAAATATTATCCGATAAAAACATATTTTTTTACTAAGAAATTTTTTATAGAATTAGGTCAGTCGTCACAGGTTTGATGTTATTTAATTTATCATTTTATAAAGGCATATTTTTTCCCACCCTTAGGCATGGTTGAGTTGACCATTATAAGGTAGATATTGTTACAACGGTTAAGGGATTGGATCTCGATAAAAGTCGAGAAAGACTCCCTTCTCTACTTATCAATTGTGGTTTTCTAATTTACCCTAATAAATGACCGTAAAACTGAATGTGTAAAGCTACTAGGGTGACAGATTTCTTTTGTTGCACCAAAAGTGTGCTTCGAGATGCATCGTGACCATCACTAGCTACAACTCTATGAACATCACACGTGATGATGGCAAATAAGGAGGGTTAATTTATGACTATAACTTTTATCATAAATCACATAATAAATAACGTATGGGTATCCATATTAACCGTCTTTTATTTCTACCTCCCGCTATACCTTATTACTCACCTTCCTCCACTGTGCCAAGAACCACCTCTTGTTTTTTCTTTCACAAGGTTTCCACTGTTCCATAACTACGACAGCTACTCCTATAAACATGGAAAATTAATTAATAAATAAGGTAGATTGATATGATTCATCTAAGTTATTTAATTAATTAAATGATGATAATAAGTAAAATCATTTATAAATGGATTATTTATGATCTCTAGGCCATTAATTATTTGTTTACTTTTGAAAGTTCATCACCATTAATTCAACACTTTCTAGGACTTAAAATAGGAATGAGAATCATATTATTATGAAATAAAAATGAGTACGAATATGAATATCATTTTTAAATATTTTATTTTTATTTAAAAAAATACTTAGAAAAAATATTTATTAAGATAATTTAATTTATTAAACTACTTACTTTATATATTAGATTTATGATGTTATTAAACTAATTACAACATAAAAATAAATTTATACTTTTATTTATTTATAAATTATAATTTCTAAATTAATCTTAACATTTTATCTTTAAAAAATATTAAATAAACAGAGCAAAAAGCACAAAAGGAAACAATCTTATTATATTATCAGCGCTTTTTCCGTAATTAGGAAGTTTATTAAGAATAGATAAGAGCATGCGTAATGGGAGATTTATAGCGTCTAGTTTATACTAAACTTTTCATTATAAACTTCGTACGCTCACTATATAGATGAGGTTTATATCTCATAACTTTTTAAAAAAAATAGTGAAGGGAGTTTTTTAAACTGAGTGAGAATTTATAGTAATGGAGAAATATATTTTTTAAAAAATGGTAAGATTTCTAACTTTTGATACGATAGTATAAATCTTTATAAAAAATTTACGACTATGATGTCTTAATTAATGAGACATCTAATGTAAAAGTGATCACACCGATTAATTAATGGGACATCGAACGTAGACAAATAATCATGCAATGAAGAGTGAAAGGGAGAAAATTATATTTTCAATCATGTAATTTGTATCTTTTTCAATTTTAGTCCTGTTATGAGTTAATTTACGTTCTTAGTCCTGTAACTTGTAATATTTTTCAATTTCAGTCTTTTTTCCTCCAATATTAAAATTTTTCAACGAAAAATGTCTAGTTTGTAGTTGACATATAAAAAATACATGGGTCATAAACAAAAAAATCAAAATCTTCAAATTCAATTTATAACTCATCATTTTTCGTTGAAAAATTTCAATTTTAGAAGAAAAAAGAACTGAAATTAGAAAATATTATAAATTACCGGACTAAAAATATAAATTGACTCATAATAATATTAAAATTAAAAAAAATATATAAATTATAAGACTAAAAATGTAATTTCCTCCATGAAAGATGGGTACCGTGCGATTGCATATTTACTTTTACTTTGTAAAGTCCACCATCGTCGGACTGACACTATTTCCAAACTGTGCTAACTCGTTGACAGCTTTAAATAATTTTTTTATTAGATTATTACCTCATAATTAAATAAATTAAATTTACTGTACTAAGCCGGAGTTCATATATTAGATTTACAATGTTATTAAACTAATGGTAACATCAAAAAATATATATATATATTTTATTTATTTATTTATTTATAAATTATTGATTCATAATCATTTTTTAAAAAATTACAACTTCTAAATGAATCTTAGAACTAATAACATACATCTAGATTCTCTAAGCTTTAAATTTTAAGGTTGTCATCTTTACCGTCTATCTTTCTATTTAACGTGGTGTGTTAGGATGATACTTTATCTAATATATTATGAAATTAAAAAAAAATGTCTACGGAAATGGAAATTGTAATGATAATGACAATCACAATAAAAGTTAGTCAACTTTGTCTTTACCTTTTTCTTATATATTATAATATACAATTGCTCTCGACCCCATTCTTTCTTTGCCATCAAGCAATTGAATATCTGTATTAGTATGAAAAAAAGGTTGGCTGTAAAATTGAAGAGCCTAAAGTTTGTGTAATTAAAATAAAAGAATTAATTGACTTACAACTCTCCTTCAAGTAGAGGCCAGGAAAGCGGTGAGATAGTGATGCTGCAGCATGAAATGAAATGATAAAATAAATGAAGAGAAAACTAGAAGAGGTCGGGGTAGGGATGAAGAAAGTGATGATCGACGAGATTAAAATAACAGACTTAGGTGCACTCACCGGCGTCGGCACCGGTGATCACATGATTTATGAGCAAGATAATATATATATATATATATATATATATATACATGTAGTACGTGACTGTACACGTCGCACAGCAGATGAACTAATAACTTTATTTTTTTTATTTTTTAAAATATTTTAAATTTAAAAAATCAATTAAAAAATTAACATTTCCTTATATAAATTTCTAATACATTAATATATCCCCTCAATATATTACAATACTCAATAAATACTTAAATTAGTTTTGATACTATAACCCAAAATCTGAACCCTATAGGTAAAATCTAAAAAAAAAATAACTTTGATACTATAACCCAAAGGCTGAACCCTAGAGGTAAAATTTTAAAAAAAAATAGCTTTGATACTATAACCCAAAGTCTGAATCCTAAATAGCTTTGATACTATAACCCAAAACCTGAACCCTAGAGGTAAAATTTAAAAAAAAAAATAACTTTGATACTATAACACAAAGCCTGAACCTAGAAATAAATTTTTTAAAAAATATTTTAATTATTTTTTTAATTAAAAATTTTAAAATAAAAAAAAAACTAAAACATGTGATATCCTGCACGCGTACAGTCACGTACTGTACGAGCGCGCAGGATATCAATTATATATATATATATATATATATTTTAAAAAAACAAAGATATATAAAATAACAATTAACTTTGTGGTATCAAAATAAAATTGATTATTTTGTTTCTATGTTATTTAAGTCTGCTTACTTTTATTTGAAAATTATATGAATCATAGATTTTGCTTATATCTATGCATAGAATAATAAATGACAAACTATTAAAGTCTACTAATTAGTAAAAAAAATAAATATGCATACCTATAAATGCATTAGAACAATAAATTAATGTAATTATTAAAACACACAATAAATTATTTTCTTGCTAACATAAATTAAGTATCCATAGTTATAGCTAGAGAACCTCATGCTTCCACAAATCCTCATTCCATGATGAGCTTAATCAATATATTATTATATGCATGCATCTTTAATTATAAATAAATAAATGTTAAGCATCCCTATAATTTAACAAAAAAGATAGTATTTATCATTAATTATCTTTAAAATAAAAAATATTTATCTGTCATTTTTTAAAAATTTTAATTATAAAAAAATATAGGTTTAATTTCTAAATAGGGAACTCTTTCAATTTCTCCCAATGTTATTTTTAATTAAAAATCCGGTCTTCTTCTAGTTCTCTTTTCATGTAGCAATATCTCTCTCACGCCCATCCCTCCCTTGGAGCACAGCAGAGTTCCAAAGCTAATTGTTATATTATATATCTTTGTTTTTGAAAAAATAATAATAAATTTTAAATTATTAGGTATTATAAATTAATTTTAATTATATTCAATCAATATCATCTAAACACAATTAAAATGATAAAATAAATTCTGAATCCAATTTAGTCACGTGTGGAGTATTGATATAGGTACCCTGTGGTAGTTATAAGTACCCTATGGTAGGTTTGATGTGATCAATCAAGTTTTGTTAGATCCTGTGTGTTTTGATCTTTGTGTCTAAGTGTGGAGGAACTTAGGAACACATCAAGAAGTCGAGCGGAAAATGTAACTAGCGAGAAGGATAACACGGAAAAAAGAGTTGACGGGCTTAGTGTATCCGAGGGACGAGATGTTGCGGAAGAGTACACCGATGGACGAGAATGACGTGTATGGCGTCCGAGGGATGAGAAGCCGGGGAGGAAGTCTACTCGAGGAGAAGGTCGGAGTTGGGTTGAGGTGAGCTCAACTCTGGTTAATCAGAGAATCACCCAAGTAAATAGATCAACTACTAATTAAGAAACTAATCTGCCACTTGGAAGGCCCCTTCGATGAACAGTACGAAGACACCTTCCAGCTTTTGAAGACGCCTTCTGATAGTCGTTAGCCGTGGATGGAGTTTTATCCTCAGCAGATAAAACTTATCTGATGGAAGACGCCTCAGGCCATCTTGGAGGCACCTTCAAACTGCAAATAGAATTTTCCAAGGGCTATAAAAAGACCCGTAGACCTAGGAAATATCAATCAACTCTTGTATTCATTTTCTAGCAACTTTATGAGCATTCAACGAGTGTAAGAGGTTTATCCACCTTCACCGAAGGAGAATTTTTTTAGTGATTTTATTTATTTTGAATTAACAACTAGCTAGGTTGTAACCATGTAACTCTTTTGCCTCTTTCTTTTTAAGTTGTTCATTTATTTTTATTATAATTGTGCTACTACTTATCCTAGTTGAAAGATTGGGAAAGGCTCGTTTTTATTACACAAGAAATTCACCTCTTTTGTCGGCTTCGTTGCGCCAACAAGTGATATCAGATCCCAACTGCTGTAGAAGAACTAATCACCGACTAAAGTACAAAGACGATGGCCGGACTGAGCATCTACTCATTAAAGTTCGAAGGAGACTTCATGTAATGGAAATGCTGGATGGAGGTATTCTTTAAAATAGATTTTGAGATACTTTTAATTATAAAATATGATTTTGTAGCCCCCAAGGACCAACAAGGAGTTGAAAAGAAGAGTATTCATGGACAAAGAAAGAGTAAGCGAACTTCGTAGCAAATGGATGAGCTGAATTCCATTTGCTGAGCGTATTACCTCCACAGGAAGTCAGCATAATCGACAACTACGAATCATCAAAGGAACTATGGGAGAAGTTTCTGGAGTTACATGAAGGTATGTCCGAAGCCAAGCTCGCAAAATGGAATCTTCTTCGGAACCAACTGACCAACCTCCGAATGGAAGAAGGTGAAATAGTTACACATCTACACTCTAGAATCAAAGAACTCATTATCAGACTCACGAATCTTGGAGAAAATGTAACAAACTGAGATTCGTTAAGGTAGGCTTTAAATGCATTTCCTAGGACACTCGAATGGACATCTATAGTCAACTCATTTTATATATCTAAAGACCTCAAAGTTAATTCATTAGAAAATCTGTTTTCCACTTTTGAACTTCACGAATCAAGATGTGTAAGGTTATGTAACAAAGAAGAAAAGACAACTCACAATATAGCACTAAATGCTAAGAAGAAAGGTGAACCAAATCCAGACTTCGAAGAATCGATCGACAGAGATGAAGTAGCGTTATTGGTAAGAAAATTTAGTAAATTTATTAAATTTAATAAATTCCATAAGTCACAATCGAAAAAGCATTTTCAAAGCAAAAGGAAGGTTCAGTGTTACAACTGCCAGAGGAAGGACACATCAAGGACGACTACCCTAAACTAAAAAAGAAGGAAAAAGACAAAGGCAACAGACCAATGAAATCAAAGCACAAGAACTTTAAAGTCACATGGGATGAATCGTCGTCCTCCGAGTCTGAGATCGAAGCTTATGTTGGACTAGGCCTAATGGTAGACCATCAAATATAAGATGAAAGCAGCTCAAAGATGAGCATCGATAAAGGGGGAGGATCCTCAGAAATAAGTTGTAATAAAGGGGGTGCATCAGACCACGAGGTAAGTGAGGTTCGTGCACTTTCATCAAAACAATTTTTCCAATTTATTAAAATGTTTTCAAAGAACATAGTACAACTAGAAAAAGATAATGCGAGGTTAAAATTGAACTTAGCAAAGTCATGCCCATTAGATATGTTTGATAACTTAAAATTAGAAAATAAAAATTTGAAAAATGATTATGCATGTGTAACTCCAAACAATTTATGAAACTTAAATTTTAGAAATTATAAACGGCTCAATTGGTATATCAGGAACCATAGGGGTCAAATTAGAAAAATTCCTAGAAGTTATGTTACACCAAAATTCTTGATTAATCCAATTGATAAAAACTTATATTAGATTCTCAAATCATATAATTTAAAGTTAATTTTATACATGCTTTAAATGATAATGTGTTTTATCTTCCACATTGCTTAAATAAATTATTTAAATATTTACTGCTCATATTTCAAGTTAAATTTTTTTACTATATTATCTGATGATTCAATCTAGAATCAAAAAATTTTTCAAAATTTTTTTTCCGTTGAATAATTTTCTATCAAATTATTAACTAAAAGCACACTTTGAAATTTAAAATTATTTTGTAGACTTAAGTTTTGAAAATCATATTTTTCTATGATAAAATATAATATTATCTGTCAAAATAAATATTTTTGAAAATTTTTGTACCATCAAGTTATTTTCTATGATTTTTTCTAACAAAAATGGTATATTGAAAATTAAAAATAATTTTAGACTTATTTTAAATAAAATTTTAATTTTCTATGATGAAACATAATATTCTCTATTATTACAAAAAAATTTGAATTTTTTGGATAATATCTGAATTATTATGAATTATTTTGTGAAAAGAAAATTCTTAATATTAAAAATTCAAAAAAATAGAAATTCGGGAACTTTGATTTTTATGAGATTACACAGTATCTTTACATATCCAAAAAAAAAATTAGTAGAAATTTTAAAGAAGAAACATAATTTTTAAAAATTTATTATGGAAAATTAGTTATATTAGTAACATAAATCATTTCTTTTAGACTCATCATTCTGGTTAAGTACCCATAGATAAATGTTTCCAATTTTCCTAATAGTTCATTTTTATGATTTTTTTTATGTGATCAGAAGGGAGAAATAATTTTAAGTTAAGGGGGAGTTAGGGAAAAATTTAGGGATAAAATTTTGACACTTAGACTTTTTATCCTTGTACTTAAATTCAGTGCATTGTAATATTTTATTCTAATTGTAACTTCTTTACTTATTTAATCATATTATTACTTTGTATTTAACCCTAACTTTAACTTGGGTTAATGCACATCAAAAAAGAGGAGATTATAAGTACCCCATGGTAGTTTTGATGTGGTTAACCAAGTTAGGTTAGGTCATGTGTATTTTGATCCTTGTGTCTAAGAGTGTAAGAGCTTAAAAACACAAGAAGTCGAGCGGAAGATGTAGATAGCGAGAAGGATGACATGGAAAAAGGAGTCGACAGGCTTAGTGCATCTTAGGGATGAGATGCTGCAGAAGAGTACACCGGTGGACGAGAAGAACATGCACGGCGTCCAAGGGACGAGAAGCTAGGGAGAAAGTCTGCTCTATGAGAAGGTCAGAGTTGAGTTTGGGTGAGCTCAACTTCAGTTAGCCGGAGAATTACCTAAGTGAAGAAATTAGCTATTAAGAAGTTGATCTGCCATTTGGAAGGTGCCTTCCATGGTTGGAAGGCTCCTTCGATGAACAGTATGAACTATGAAGGCGCCTTCCAGCCTTTGAAGGTGACTTCCGATAGTCGTTAGTCGCAGATAGATTTTTATCCTCAGCTGATAAAACTTATCTGATGGAAGGAGCCTTAGACCATCTTGGAGACGCCTTCAAGCTGCGGATAGAGTTTTTCAGGGACTATAGAAAGACTCTTGGACCTAGAAAATATCAATCAACTCTTATATTCATTCCCTAGCAACTTTTTGAGTGTTCAACAAGTGTAAGAGGTTTCTCCGCCTTCACCGAAGGAGACTTTTTTAGTACTTTATTTGCCTTAGATTAACAACCACCTAGGTTGTAATCAAGTAACTCTTTTGCCTCTTTCCTTTTAAATTATTCATTTATTTTTATTATAATTGTGATGTTACTACTAATCCGAGTTGAAAGATTGGGAAAGATTTATTTTTATTACACAGGAAATTCACCCTCCTTTTGTCGACCCCACAGCGCCAATAGTAGTCTGCTCATTTTTTATTTATTTCTCTATAAATTATAGTGGGGACGACCTTATAGGATGCCCAAGGTCAGTATATGACCTTATGGGATGCCCAAGATTAGTATTTAACTTAAATTTCTCTATAAATTTAAGTTAAAATTTTAAGTTTAAGTTAATTTTTAAGTTAATTTTTTTAATTTTAATTTTTAAGTTTAAGTAATTTTTAAGTTAATTTTTAATTTAATTTTTAAGTTAATTTTTAAGTTTAAGTTAATCTTTAAGTTAATTTTAAATTTAATTTTTTAAATTAATTTTTAAGTTTAAGTTAATTTTTTAAGTTAAATTTTTAAGTTAATTTTAAATTTTAAGATTTAGTTTTTGTTAAGTTGATTTTTTATTTAGTTTAATTTAATTTGAATTTAATTTAATTTAATTTAATTTAAAGTTCTTAGTCATCTCACCTGATCTATGTTTTCAATCAAGGAATTCTATAATTTTATGAGATGAGTTAAATTCAATTGTAGAGTTTGATTTAACTTTGTGTTAGATTCAGATTTAGCTTTGGGCTCAACAAACAGACTTTCTTTGGATAAACTTCTGAGTTATGGTGAGTCACCTGAACATCATTAGAGTAATCATGCCTTCAAAATTTCTAAATAGTCTCATCCACTAAACTTAGTACAAAACCTTGATCAAGCTAGTTACGATTCGTAAGGGGTAGCTTCGGTTAGTTCCACTAAGCCAAATGCACCAGGTCAAAGTCATATCTTCCTAGACATGCATAGACAAAACTTCTCTAACCCATTATCATCCAAAACTTCACTAGTACGTAGGTCAAGTTAAACTTTTGTCCCTTTCTAAGCTAATCCTAATTACCCTGCTGGGTAGGTTATTTTTGGAGGTGCCAAATAGTTTGGAGCCTCCCCTGAATTATTGATCTGGATTAAATTTTAGTTCTGGGTTTATGTCGATTACTTTTATAATTGTATTGAACTTGATGACAACTTGAGTTTGATTTAGTTTTGTAGTTATTTCTATTATTTGATTTTAGTTTAGTTGATTTAGTTTTATGTTTTGGATTTTGATTTGGGTTATTTGATTTTATATAATATATTTTATTTTTAGGTATGTGGAATTGGTTCATTCCTACTTGCATGGTTAGGCATGCTTTTGGAACCCAAGTTTAGTTTGTGTTTTATGTTGAGTTACTAGTGATATAAATAATTTATTTGATAAATTTGACTTGTATCCAAGTACGATTAGAGCTTATTAGAGTCCTGTAGATATATCTAACAAGTGTAGGATTACAACCAACCAAGCATGCTACATGAAAATAACACAAGGGAAGCAGATCTGAACTCTCTAAGCACGTTATAAAACAAGGCAAAGGAAAGCAAATCAGAACTTACTAATCATGCTATAAAATAGAGCAAAAGAAAGCAACTTTAAGCTTACTAATCATGCTATAAAATAGAGCAAAATCAATCACTGAAATGCTGGATAGGGTAGCAAAATAAGCTAACTCTGAATTGTTATAACAAGGTTATTCTTGCCCTTAAAACAGCAACAAACAATCTATCCAAACATACTAGTATACTAAGTTGTGCATGCTCATTAAGTGGCAGTGAATGCTATTGCTACTCCACTAATCACAATAAAAAGTTGTACATGTCCAACTAATAGCAAATAAAAACTACCTACGTTCCACTAATAGCATTGAAGACTGTATTCGTGCACATGATAACAATTAGAAGCTACTGGTGTTCAAATAATGGCATTGTAAGACTGTACACCCACAGAAATAGCAAATAAAAGCTACTGTTAAGGAACTAGATCATAGAATTTTGGCTACTACTATAACTAGTGTAAGCTAACAGCTAGTACACAGAATCATATATCATGAAATTACTAGTTTATCAAAACTCGATCAAAAAAATTTGCACAGCAACCCTAGTTTATCAAACTCGATACAGCCAATCTTAACAGAATTGAGCATATGATTCTGTACAATAGCAAAATCGAGAATGACATCTCAACAAAGCAAGGAAAAAGCCCTAGCACTTCAAAATCGGCATAGCAAGGTTCTAGTTTAGCAAATAAACGAGAACTTAAAGCGCGGAGCAACTCCTACCACAGGTGAGTAGTACTTACTTCGCTGTTCTTGGACTTACAACCGAAGAAAGATAGCTAGGGTTCGGGCAAAGCTTGAGATTTCGACATTCTCCTTGTGTCCGCGCGTTCTCTTCGACGGGAGGTTCAAAACCAGCAAGGTCCGCCGGAAGAAAGCCTTCGCCGGCCGCCGGAGGGAGGAAACCTAACTAAGCTTCGATTTCGCCCAAGCACAGCGCCGTCGCACGCGAAGAGGAGAAGGAGTAGAAATTAGGGCTCGGGAAGAAAATTTAACCCTTTAAAACCTAGGTTTATTTCTTCCCTTTTCTATAACTTAAATCTATTTCTCTCCATATTGGGTTAACAAAACCCGCATAGCTCGGCTGGTTGGCTACGCCCGGTTAGGTCGGGTTCGACCCGAGGTCATAGGTTCGAGTCTCACCTTCAACAATTTTTTGTCAAAACTTCTTTCTTTTTGTAAACATACTAAATGACCTCCAAAAATTACGTAAAAATACTCTAAAAATTCTTTAAAATCTCTAGAATATTTTAAAAGTATTTCCAAATATTTTTATGGACTTTTAGAACTTGAAATAGGAAAAATTGGGTCGTTACAATTCCCCATACCTTATGAAAAGTTCATCCTCGAACTTAGAATAGTTCTGGATACTTCTGTCTCATATTGTCCTCCCGCTCCCAAGTGACTTCCTCGTGCTTCTG
Source organism: Zingiber officinale (assembly GCF_018446385.1). Lineage (NCBI taxonomy): Eukaryota > Viridiplantae > Streptophyta > Magnoliopsida > Zingiberales > Zingiberaceae > Zingiber > Zingiber officinale. The sequence goes on along the minus strand of NC_055989.1, from coordinate 6,418,181 downwards.
GTTCTGTCAGATGACCTTCACTAGTGATACTTCTTTATTTCTTAGTCTCTTAACTGCTCTGTCCACTATTTGTGTAGGTCTGCTCTCATAACTAAGATCCTCTTGGATCTGCACTGATTGAGGCTAAATCACTTGGCTCGGGTCGTGGAGACACTTCTTTAGCATGGAGACATGAAATACGTTATGTATTGTCGTCATGTCCTGTGGTAAATTCAGCTTGTAAGCTACTTTCCCAATCCTTTCTGTGATCAGGTAAGGTCCTACATAACGAGGACTTAATTTGCCATTCTTGTCAAATCTCATCACTCCCTTCATAGGAGCGACCTTGAGAAAGACTGAATCCCCTATTTGGAATTCAAGTGGCCTACGGCGTGTGTCAGCATAACTCTTCTGTCTACTCTGGGCAGTCTCAATTCTCTGTCTGATCTTCTGAATAGCCTGAGTAGTTTCATCTATCGGATCTGTCTGAATGCCTAGCTCTACTTCCATTTCTTTTCTTTCACCTGCTTCTTGCCAGCAAATGGGTGATCTGCACTTCCTACCATACAACGCCTCATACGGTGTCATCTTGATGGTGGCCTGATAGCTGTTGTTGTAGACAAATTCAGCTAAGCACAGATACTTGCACCAACTTCCCTTGAAATCTAGGGCACAAGCCCTGAGCATATCTTCTAAAATCTGATTTACTCGCTCTGTCTGTCTATCAGTCTGAGGATGGAAGGCTATGCTGAACTTGAGTTTGGTGCCTAGTGCAGTCTGAACACACTCCCAAAAGTGTGAGGTGAAGCGCCCATCTCTATCAGAAACGATAGATTTAGGAACTCCATGAAATCTGATCACCTCCTTAACATATAACTGTGTCAACTGCTCTACCTTGATAGCTAGAAAATGAGCAAACTTGGTCAATCGATCTACCATTACCCATATTGCATCATATCCATTCGTGGTTCTTGGGAGACCTGTTATGAAGTCCATGGATATGTCTTCCCACTTCCACTCTGGTATAGGAAGAGGTTGTAGAACTCCTCCTGGCCTCTGGTGTTCTTCTTTGACTCTCTGGCATGTCAGGCAGGTACTGACATATTTAGCAACATCTCTTTTGAGTCCAGACCACCAGAACCTCTGTTTCACATCTTGGTACATTTTGGTAGAACCAGGTTGCATGAAGTATGATGTGCTATGAGCTTCCTCTAAAATTTTCTTTCTCAGCTCTTCATCATTGGGGACACAAAGATGGCTCTCTTGATAAAGAATTTCACTGTCTGATACTCGAAACTCTGACTTGTCTTCTTTCTGTATCCCCTGCTTGATCTTCTGAATGTCTGGATCTTCACTTTGCTTTCTCTGTATGTCCTCAAGCAAGGTAGACTCTAAGGTCAATGCAGAGAGTTGCCCATAAATAACTCCAAGTCCGAAATCTGACAACTCCTTCTGCAGTGGTAGGGCTAATGATGACAAAGACATCAGGGATGCACTGGATTTTCTGCTTAGTGCATCTGCCACTTTATTAGCTTTGCCTGGGTGGTAGAGGATTTCACAGTCATACTCTTTGACCAACTCTAGCCACCTACGCTGTCTCATGTTTAAGCCCTTCTGAGTGAAAAAGTACTTAAGACTCTGATGGTCTGTGAAAATTCTGCACTGAACTCCATAAAAGTGGTGTCGCCAGAGTTTCAGCGCAAAGACCACAGCTGCCAGCTCAAGATCATGAGTTGGCTAATTCTTCTCGTAGTCTTTGAGTTGTCTGGAAGCATAAGCTATAACTTTTCCTTCTTGCATGAGTACAGCTCCTAGGCCCATCTTGGAAGCATCACTGTAGATGTCAAAATTCTTGTCACTTTCTAGAACAGTCAGAATGAGAGCACTGGTCAGTCTCTTCTTTAGCTCTTGGAAACTCTTTCAAACTTCTTGTTCTTTCTGGTGAGGGCTGTGAGTGGAGAGGCTATCCTAGAAAAGTCCTCCACAAATTTTCTGTAGTATCCGGCTAAACCAAGGAAGCTTCGGATCTCCCTGGCGTTCTTGGGTCTACTCCAGTTGTTGACCGCTTCTATTTTGGCTGGATCCACTTGGATATCTTCTTTAGAAATTATGTGACCTAGAAATGTCACCTGATCTAACCAGAACTCGCACTTTGAGAATTTAGCATAAAGCTGCTTTTGCTGAAGGATCTGTAGTACTATCCTCAAGTTCGTGTCATGCTCCTCTGGGGTTCTGGAATAGATTAGAATGTTGTCGATGAACACAATGATAAATTTGTCAAGGTATTCTCTGAACACTCTATTCATCAGGTTCATGAAAACTGCAGACGCATTAGTCACACCAAAAGGCATGACTACGAACTCGTAGTGTCCGTATCTGGTCCTGAAAGTCGTTCTGGGTATGTCTCTTTCTTTCACTTTAGCTGATGGTACCCAGAGCGTAGGTCTATCTTTGAGAATACTGTCGCCCCTCTCAACTGATCAAATAAGTCGTCGATCCTGGGGAGGGGGTACTTGTTCTTGATTGTCACTTGATTCAGAGCTCTATAATCTATGCACATCCGCATAGATCCGTCCTTCTTCTTGACGAACAACACTGGAGCTCCTCATGGTGAATGACTAGGGCGGATGAAGCCTTTTTCAAGCAGCTCCTGAAGTTGTTCTTGTAGTTCTTTCAGCTCTGCTGGAGACATGCGGTATGGAGCTTTTGAAATTGGACCGGTACCAGGAACCAGTTCAATCTCAAACTCCACTTCTCTGTTGGGAGATAGTCCATGTAGCTCTTCTGGGAATACCTCTGGATACTCACAGACTACCCGAACTTCATCCTGCTTGGGTCCTTCTTGTCCTTCTGTACTCACAATGTGCGCAAGAAAACCAGCACACCCTTTAGCTAACATCTGGTGAGCTGTGAGAGAAGAGAGGAACTTCTGGGTCTTCCTCTTCGGCACCCCTGTGAACTCAAAGGATGGTTCACCTTCTGGATTAAAAATCACTTTCCTTCTGCGGCAGTCCACTGAAGCGCTATACTTGCTGAGGAAATCCATACCCAAAATGATATCGAAATCCTGCATGGCGAGGACTACCAAATCTATGTTGGAACCCCAAGGTTGTTTTGGTGTGATCAACAAGTTAAGTTAGGTCCTGCGTTTTTTCTAACCTTGTGTCTAAGTGTGCAGGAGCTTAGGAGCACAGGTACTCGAGCGGAAGACGCAGCTAGCGAGAAGGACGGCACGCGGTGCGTCCGAGGGACGAGGTGCTGCGGAAGAGTACACCGGCGGACGAGAAGGAAGTGCGCGCGGTGGTTCCGAGGTACGAAAGCCGGAGCGAAAGATTGCTCGGGGAGCAAGAGACGCAGCTAGCGCGAAGGTCGGCACGGGGTGCGACCGAGGGACGAAGTCTGCGGATGAGTACGCTGGTGGACGAGAAGGGACACGCGGCAATTCTGAGGGACGAGAAGCCGGAAGGGAAACACGCTCGAGAAGACCGGAAGATGGGTTCGGGTGAGCCCTATTCTGGATGTCAGAGAACACCCAAGCAAGCGGAGCCGGAGCAGAAAGACCCGGACCAGAGGCGAGCTAAACCGGAGATGAGAGCATGGACCAAAAGTCAACTGGGTTGACTTTTGGCTCCGGGGCGCCCGGAACTGTCCGGGGCGCCCGGAGCTGTCCGGGGCGCCCGGAACTGTCCGGGGCGCCCCGAAGTGACTTTTTCCCAGGATCGAGCTTTGACTCGATCCAACCGTTGGGGGATAAATTTTATCCCCCCAGGGCGCCCGAAACCCTTCCAGGCGCCCCGACCAAGGCTATAAATATAGCCTTGGTCCAGAAGCATTTCAACCATCACGATCATTCTATTTCCAAACACTTGTATGCTTTAGTTGTAGTTAAGCTTCTGTTTTCTGTGCCTAAATGCTGTAAGAGGCTTCTCCGCCTGAAGGAGTTTTTGAGCTTAATCTTCCTTGGATTAACAACCACATCGGTTGTAACCAAGTAAACATCTGGTGCCTCGTCTTTTCTTTTATGCTTTTATTTATCTGCTTAATTCATTTTACAAGTGTTAGCTTAATCGTTCGAGGAAGGGTTGTCTGTTTTTAATTGACAGGTTATTTACCAACCCCTCTAGCCGGCCCAACGGTCCTACAATCTACACATAGCTCACGGTCTGAAATTCTGACTGGTACAGCCTGAAGCCACTGGTTGGATTCCATGACTTCCCTAGAAGGTAGAGTCGTCAGGAACTTGGAGTTCATGCTTTCTGTAGGTACCTGTAATTCTTTGCCAAAGGGTACCAATACAAAAGAATGGGTCGCTCCAGTATCAAATAGTGCAGTAGCTAAATGTTGAAAAATAACTACTTGACCTGTTACGACCGTGGAGGCACTAGCAGCTTCTTCTTTGGTGAGGGAGAATACTCTGGCACTGGCTGGAACTGGTGGGGCTTCTAACCTTCCTTGACTGATCTGAGTTCCTTCCAGAGTTGCAGGCATATAATGTAGCTGAGGTTTGCCTCCATATTGTATTGGCTGTGGCTGAGGTGCTTTGAGCTTGTTAGGGCATTCTTTAGCCATGTGTCCTTCCTGCCCACATGAATAGCATCCAGTCTTACCCAAAAGACATGCTCCTGGATGTGCTCTCCCACATTTAGGACAGAGAGGGAACTTGGTCTGCTTATTTGCTGGTCCTCCTTTCTGGTTACCTCCTGAGTTCCACTGCTTTCTCTTATTATCTTTGCCCTTCCAGTGCTGCTTATTTGCCTGAGATTTCTGACTTCCAGCTGTCTTGTCTTCGATCTTGACTGGCTTATGCTGCGCTCGTTGTGCCCTGATGCTGTCCAGATAGTGCTCAGCAACTAATGCTCTGCTAACCAGCTCTTTGCCAGTCTGAGGTTGATGAGCTTCACTACTCACATTAAGTGTTATCACTGACCTCAGCATCCTGAGCATCAGTCTGACTCGTTCCTTCTCCGTGCTTACTAGCTCTGGGCAGAGACGAGCTAGCCTATTGAATTTCTTTACTGCTTCTTCCACTGACAGATCACCTTGTCTGAATTTTATGAACTCCTCATAATGCTTATTGGTGATCCGTTGACGGAAGAATTCTTCATAAAACTCTGTCTCGAAGTCGGCCCAGCTCATCTGATTGACTGCTCTCTTGCTTTTAACTCTCTCCCACCACATTCGAGCATCTCCAGATAGGCAGAATGAAGCACACTTGACCTTCTCAACTTCTGGCCAGTCAAGAAGCTCCATGGTGCTCTCCAGTGTCTTGAACCAAGCCTGAGCATCCCAGGGCTCAGTCGTGCCTGAGAAACTCTCTGGCTTCAGTTTTAGCCATTGTATCAGATATGCTTCTTGTCTTCTAGGTGCTATGGGGACTTCCAGGGCAGCTGGTGGAACCTCAGTCACCACTGGAGTCTCCACATTAATGGTTGGAGGAGTGGGAGGGACTGGTTGCTGATTCGCCATCAGATTGACGATCACTTGCTGCTGCTCTGTTACTTGTCTTTGGAGTTGAGCAATAACTTCAGAGAGATTTAGTTCAGCTGCTCTGGGCTCTTCGTTCTCCTGAACTCGGTCCTCAGTACGAACGGTACGGGGACGTCCTCTTCTTGACATCTAATTATGCAGAGAAAAAAAAAAAGACTAAATAACTTCTCTAACCCTTCTAATCATATATATATATATATATGAATAAAGAAAAGGGAAACAAAATCTTCTATCTTACTTAAACACTCAAAAAACAAGTACTCTATACTGCAGCTAATAATAAGAAAAGCAGAATAAAGAAAGAATTTAAAGACTTTCTTACTCGGAGACGGCAAGGATGATACTGATGTGTGTGTGATGCTGGAGAATGGAACTGCTCTGATACCAACTGTAACGATCACCCTTCTTACTACTACTATTATCTAAGAGTGACCATTACTTAACTACTAACTCTACTTAACCGGTATGATTAAAAACCACTTGGAAACTCTACCGAAAAATTTCGGCAGAATCTCCCCTGTACCGGTGACAAAAATCAACAATACATACACAGTATACACAGCCACAAGTGGCTGGGACATATATCAAACAACTCACGCAGTAATAATGTCACAACAACTAAAAGGAAATTATTCTAGCAATAGTAGACAAATGGAACTCCAACGATAGGACATAACAAGCTACAAGTACATAATAGACTCAATTACAATCTCAACTTCATCATAGCATTACGGAGGAAAGAAAGGGACACTCTAAACAGGTAAGTTTTGACAATTCCTTAGCAAACTCTTGATCTCCCCATAGTCCAGCCATCACACACCTTTATCACCACCACCTTGTCGCCTTCCTTTCATACTTTAGCTTTTCCTTTATCTGCGGTAGGAGGAAAAAAGAAATCTATAAGCGAAACGCTTAGTAAGTACTAATCTATCTCACAAAAACTCGAAGTGCATAGAAATAATGCAACAATACTAAAACTGAAATGTTAAAATAAAAGCTGCATGTACTCATCTAATAGCAAAGTACTCATGGTGTACAGAAATAAAACTAAACACTGGAAATAATACTAAAGGAACTGCTCATGTGTATCTAGTAATAAAGGACTAAAAATAGGAATCAATACTACTCATGTTAAACTGATAGCAAAGAAATTCTAAGGAATCTACTCATGTAATTCTAATAGCTAATCATGCTGCTCATCTAATAGGTAAACATGAAAACTACTCATCTACTAGATAAACATGGTAGAATAAAGAACTAACTTACTGATTTTTAGAACTACATGAAACTTATTTCATTTGTTCTAAACTTAATCTTTAATACTTTTTGTTTACGTAAAACTTGTTTTACTTGTTCAAAAACTTATACTTATAATACTTCAAAATAATAATCAACTTTTTCTTGGGCCCAGGCGTAGTACCATCTTGTGCGCGTTCCCTAATAGGTTGGGGTAGCGAGCCACCAATCCTAAAAGAACAGACCTTGGTCTACCAGGGCCAAGACCTTGGAATTGGACACCTGGATTTGTTTAACGACAACCTTGTGAAGTCGGGTACTAGCCTCTTCTTAAAAGTAAAATACTTATAATCTTAATTACTTCTTCTTTAAATGCCTTGGCATTTTAATAAGCACCTTGTGTGCCATGAATCCCTAAAGTCTTGACTTTGGGATCTACTTAAGGCCTTGGCCTTTTTCTTTTTTTTTTCTTTACTCATACTTCTCATACTCCTTGATTAGAGCTTATTAGAGTCCTGTAGATATATCTAACAAGTGTAGGATTACAACCAACCAAGCATGCTACATGAAAATAACACAAGGGAAGTAGATCTGAACTCTCTAAGCACGTTATAAAACAAGGCAAAGGAAAGCAAATCTGAACTTACTAATCATGCTATAAAATAGAGCAAAAGAAAGCAACTTTAAGCTTACTAATCATGCTATAAAATAGAGCAAAATCAATCACTGAAATGCTGGATAGGGTAGCAAAATAAGCTAACTCTGAATTGTTATAACAAGGTTATTCTTGCCCTTAAAACAGCAACAAACAATCTATCCAAACATACTAGTATACTAAGTTGTGCATGCTCATTAAGTGGCAGTGAATGCTACTGCTACTCCACTAATCACAATAAAAAGTTGTACATGTCCAACTAATAGCAAATAAAAACTACCTACGTTCCACTAATAGCATTGAAGACTGTACTCGTGCACATGATAACAATTAGAAGCTACTGGTGTTCAAATAATGGCATTGTAAGACTGTACACCCACAGTAATAGCAAATAAAAGCTACTGTTAAGGAACTAGATCATAGAATTTTGGCTACTACTATAACTAGTGTAAGCTAACAGCTAGTACACATAATCATAGATCATGAAATTATTAAGGAACTAGATCATTGAAGTACTATATTCTTATCAAAACTCGGATCATAAAAATTTGCACAGCAACCCTAGTTTATCAAACTCGGTACAGCCAATCTTAACAGAATTGAGCATATGATTCTGTACAATAGCAAAATCGAGAATGACATCTCAACAAAGCAAGGAAGAAACCCTAGCACTTCAAAATCGGCACAGCAAGGTTCTAGTTTAGCAAATAAACGAGAACTTAAAGCGCGGAGCAACTCCTACCACAGGTGAGTAGTACTTACTTCGCTGTTCTTGGACTTACAACCGAAGAAAGGCAGCTAGGGTTCGGGCAAAGCTTGAGATTTCGGCATTCTCCTTGTGTCCACGCGGTCTCTTCGACGGGAGGTTCGAAACCAGCAAGGTCCGCCGGAAGAAAGCCTTCGCCAGCCGCTGGAGGGAGGAAACCTAACTCAGCTTCGATTTCGCCCAAGCACAGCGCCGTCGCACGCGAAGAGGAGAAGGAGTAGAAATTAGGGCTCGGGAAGAAAATTTAACCCTTTAAAACCTAGGTTTATTTCTGCCCTTTTCTATAACTTAAATATATTTCTCTCCATATTGGGTTAACAAAACCAGCGTACTTCAGCTGGTTGGCTGCGCCCGGTTAGGTCGGGTTCGACCCGAGGTCATAGGTTAGAGTCTCATCTTCAATAGTTTTTTGTCAAAACTTCTTTCTTTTTGTAAACATACTAAATGACCTCCAAAAATTACGTAAAAATACTCTAAAAATCTCTAGAATATTTTAAAAGTATTTCCAAATATTTTTATGGACTTTTAGAACTTGAAATAGGGAAAATTGGGTCATTACAGTTTAATGCTCTAGTGGAAGGCTTTTTATATAGGTAGGTCCGGGCGCCTAGATTCCTTCCAAGCGCTTGGACCACGTCGTCGGCTATCCAATCAGTGCACTCCAACTTGGTGAAATGGTAAACTTTTGCATTCCGAGCACCCGGACCATTTTTTCCAGCAAAGCTTTTTCCTGCAAGAAAAAGATTAGTCTAAGGCAATAAACATTATATTACCCTACAAAATAAAGTTAGCACAATTATAACAAAGATAGAGCAGTAATTAGATTATGTCTACTCGAAACCAGAATCTAGTCACGATCTCAAATTAGATTTCTAAAATTGATCTAAGTTGGATCGACACCTAAATTCCCTCAACTAGGAATGTGTCATCACCAAGTCACTCCCCTCCAGTACTTACCTTAACTTATTATCCTGCCAGACATCCGGTCAGCTCGTCGACATGTCTGGACTTCGTGCCAGCTATCCGGTCGGCCCTGTTGACCTAACTGGACTTTGCGCCAGATATCTGGTCAGTCCGTCGACCTATCTGGATTTCATACCAACTATCTAGTCAGCCCATCGACCTAGCTGGATTTCTTGTCAGATATCCGGTCAACCCGTTGACCTATCTGGACTTTCCTGCACACACAGTCAGATTGTTAGATCACAACAAACCTAATTTAACTTACTTTATCATTCATTAAAATCTGAGTTAGACCGTTAGTGCTAACCGCACCAACAATCACCCTCTTTTTGATGCAATGACAACTTGGGTTAAGTTAGTAAAAAATATGCAAAAATAACTAGACAAATGAGATGATTTGATTTAGTCTAAGTTTGGTATTTTGTCTAGTATTATTTTATTAACTTAATCCACCTATCCTTTCCCCTTTAATATTCATAAAAAAATAAGCAAGACAAGTTTAAGGAAGGAATTGGCTAAGTGAAAAAATAATAATTTGACATTAGAAAATTTTACAGAATTACTTGGGAGAATTTTAACTTTAAAAAAACAAGTTGGAAAATTCTTTAAAGACATCTTAAAAGTGATAATGCTAGATTTTTCATAAATTTACAAAATCTGCTTTCATAAATTTTTCAAAATATACGAAATTTGATAATGCTAGATTTTTGTAAAGTTAGAAGATTTAAAAAAAAAATCAAAATGAAACCAAGGAATATCTTGAAAAATAGTTGAGTTTTTAAGATAACTTTTTTGAAAATGGAGTTTTGAAAAGATATAATAAAATGGTAAAATTTTAAGTAAGATTTTGAACCCTTCTGAAAGTTTTGCCAAGATATTTTCAAAAATGTTTTTTCAAAAACTTAAATAGTTATATCTATCTTTAAAACTTTAAGGCTAAGAAAGCAAAAGTTTTTTTTTTTTTTTTTGATAAGGATATAATAAAATGGTATGGAGGGAGTTTTGAAAAGGATATAATAAAATGGTAAAACTTTAAGTAAGATTTTGAAACTTTGAAAGATATGTCAAAATATTTTCAAAAATGACTTTTCAAAAGTTTAAATAGTTGTCAAACTGAATTTTTAAAGCTATTTTAAAACTTTAAGGCTAAGAAAGTAAAAGTTTTTTTAAAAAAAAAAATGTTAAAGTTTTGAAAATCCTAGTAGTTTCTTTTTTAAAAAAATGGAAGCAATTTTCAAAAATAATTTTATAAAATATTTTTTTAAAAAAAATATATTAACCCTCCCTCTAAACTTGACATTATTTTAAAATAAAACAACTAGAAAGTGTTCTTAACTATCTAATCATTTGTTACTTACTAACTATCAGAAGATAGGAGGTTTCACTTGGTTAGTCAGATTAAGTTAATTTATTTAGTTAGTGTTTGACTAAGCTGAAAAACTTAACCTGATTACTATTAGTTTGGTATTTAACAACTAGACTTATGTTGATGCACTGATATAAGAATCTTAAGTCCAGATAATCTGCTTATGCATCTCACCCCTTTCTAAGTTTAGCAATACACAAACAAAGTAGCCCTAATGCATTGGTGAGATGCTCAAGTCCTATGTTGGTGCGAGAAGCATCCGACGATCGACCGTTGTTTTGATAATGGCAAAGGAATTCAAAATTAAGTTGTTTTATGATCTAACGTACTTAATTGAATATTTTAGGAAAGTCCTAGCTGCGGTTAGGCAGGTGGAAAACCCTAGGGGGTGGTAACCCTAAGTCATAGGGGGTGGTAACCCTATGCGGAAAGTCTTGGCAGGTCGAGAGCTTCAGGCAAAAGTCCTGGGGTAATCCTAGGTGGAAGTCCTAGTGTTGCGAACCAGGTGAAAGACTGGACGAGCCGGGAAGTGGAAGTCCAGAAGCTTCGAACGCTGAGCAAAAGTCCAGTCGATCTGGAGGATCGCACTGGCAACAGGTAAATCTCCTGAGTGGGGTAGGTGAGGACGCGTTCCCCGTAGAGGGAACAGTAGGCGTCGGGTCGACCTAAGGTTTCCGGTTGGAAATCCGAAATCAGACCTGGCAGTCTGACGACTGTCAATCTATCATATTGTTTCTGTGCTAACTTTGTTTTGCAGGGTTTGTGTTTGGGAATAACACATTTTGCAGAAACAAATAAACAACTTAGACCTTGGATGTACAGTGTCTGAGACGTCTCCATGGGACTTGGAGGCGCCTCGGGTGCTAGCCGAAGCCAGCTGTCCAGAGACGCTGGAGGCGCCTCAGAGGTCACTGGAGGCGCCTTGGAGCAGCTTGGAGGTGCCTTCAATGGGATAAGGTGACTTGGCTACCAAGATTCATAAACTCTAGTACTTAACTTGGAGGTCTAGAGTTCAAATTCTGGGAAAGGCAAAAATTCACTGGCCAGGGGTGAGAAGACCTTGTAACGGCTCGGCCAGGGGCTCTGCCGGGGGCACAGTCGTTACAATAAAAAGGCGCCTTTTTATTATAACGACCCGGCCCCTCGACCCCATTGGACACCCCAAGGCGGCCCCTCGGTCGTGTCTTTACTCACTAGATCTTCCCACCCCTAGCCAGTGAATTTTTGTCTTTCTCAGAATTCGAACTCTAAATCTCCAGGATAAATATTAGAATTTATAAAACTCTTTATTTGCTTCATGAGCAGGCATATTAAGCCTCTAGTGATGTTCTCAATCAATTGAGATTCTTTACCATCGATTCAGCATAATGCAATATACTATACTTCATACAAAAACAGCTTTCCATCCATCACTTGATGGATTAATTTAGAGTGACCTTATCGATCACTTTAGTTTATATTTCTATTTTATTTAAAAAACAAAAAAAAATTAAAAAAAAAAAAAACTAGACAGATGTAACGGGTAGCTAACGCATGCATCCATGTCGCCCGGAGGAGCCTGCATCTAATTCATCTCATCTGCTACTCCACGTAGAGGCGACAGCGAAATCGTACTGTATGCATGCTGCAACTGTGTAGTGCTCGAGTTGTTCAGTCACACTACAAGATAATTGGTGTTTGGGATAATGTACAGAAGTGTTTCACAATAGTTCTATTAGGTGCACACCCACTCATTAGTCACAAGAATACCAAATAAATATAAAAAAGGACATCATTTTCATTAAAACATGCATATTATAATATTATATATCATCCCCTCTTACACACGTCAAATACTTACTATATATAATAAATCAAATACATTCATAAACAAAAGCATACAAACAACTAGCTAATTATGATACTATATAATTATTGTAGAAGTAAAAACACAACCTACAACTAGGGCTAGTAATCGGGATGATAATGCCCGCCGCTCTCACCAAACCATAGGTTTAGATGAGTGATATTGCGGATGGCGCTGCAATTATATTGTAGCAACAACAAGGTCATCCCGCCACCAAGGCTTTGTTGTTGCAGTTACGTAAGGATTTGCTGCCACTCAACATCACTCAGGTCTATCCATGACTTGGTGACCTCACATAACCGCGACAATAAAATATCGATGGCGAGATGATCTGCAAGATATTCATTGCCTCTAATGAGGCAAGAAAAATGAGGAAGATGATCGTAAATAAAACACCAACTGCAATTTTTATTTTTGAAAGAGGAGTGGATATATATATATATATATATATATATATACGAGAATGTTAGCCTGCGGTGTTTATGCTGCGGCATCGGTACGGTTTAGTCCACATATATTCCTGATCGGTCTCTGGACCGATCAGAGAACCTCCTGATCGGTCTACAGACCGATCAGGGAAACTCTTGATCGGTCAGGGAACCTCCTGACCGATCAGGGAAACTCCTGATCGGTCTGTAGACCGATCAGAAAATTATCTGATCGGTCTACAGACCGATCAGGAGGTTTCCTGATCGGTCACCAGACCGATTAGGAAGGCAACCGCACCAAAACCGTAAAAAATGCACCGCAGGAAAACATTTCTATATATATATATATATATATATAAAGATTTATGTCAAATTTCATTAAAATAATGATGACTATATTTTGTCTGTCAAAATGATATTGATTTTTATTCTTAAAAAATAATAAAATCAATTATTAATCATTTATTCTATGATATTTTAATCCAATTACTTTTTTAGAAATACCACTTAGTTTTTTTTTGTAAATATAATTTCTTAGTAACTCTTATTAAAGTGGATCAATGAATTTTAATTTAATTTTATTTATTATAATTAAGGGTAAGAATTATTGATTCACTACATAATACCTCGGATTGTAGTAGGAGAGCTACTAGTCTCCCAAATATCCACATAACGATATTTAATTATACTTTATTGTAAGATATTTTCTTCCAATTATATGAATGGTGTATTGAAGGGCATTTTTCTCCAATTACTACTTAAGAATGTCCATTAATATTTAATAAATGATATATTGAGAGAGAAATTTAATTTGTTAAAATATTAATGTGAATACATTAAATTTATATATGTACAATATATATTTACAAAAATTAAAAAAGATATTATACCGAAAATTTTACTAAAAATCGTATATCGATACCAATATCAAAAATTTTGGTACGATATAAAACTATATTGAAATTTTTGGTATACTATAAAATCAGTATAGTTCGGTAAATTTTGATACGATGTGTGCGATATACTGAAATTTCGATATTTTTTTCCACCCTTAGTCATTATCCCCTAGGTGTTATAAATATATATTTCTTTAGTTGATTTATATATGAGAGATAATATTATATAAAATATTTATCAAGTGCCTGTTACTGTTGCTGTTGCTATATATATGGTCATATTTTACTACTTAACCATTTGTCTTGAAAGGAAAAAAAAAATAAGAGAAAATGATTGGTCCAAGCAATACTGCTGCTCGTGATAATTACTAATACGTTGTTGTATTTCTATTTACTTAATTCATTAATAATATTTTTAATATATAGGTTTAACACATAAATATATTTTTTATGTGATAAAATATCATTCTCAAATTAAAAATAAAAGGATATTGATTAGGTAAAAATTTAAAAAAGAAAAAAAAGTAGAGAAGCATACTTATACCAACCTTTAGTTAATTAAATAGATATAAAAATAATATATCAGTAATTAACTAGATGAAAATTATATTCTATAATTAATTTATCACTTTCCCATAGACATTATAGATGATGTCAATCAGTATTTTAACTGATTTTACAATTATTCATTCACTCTTAAATCCCACTGTATACACTTCCTCTCTCAACCAACTCACTCTCCTCCTTCTCCTTATTACATCCAACTAATCAAATTTATAATGACAATATGTGGATAAATTACAAAAAGATAAAAAACATATAATGTCAATTTAAATTAACTGTTAAAATCTATTTTTATTATAATGCTGACATATATATTAAAATCTCAAGGAAAGAATTTTTAGAATCTATAAAATTATATTTGAAACTGAATCTTGAAGCTTGTTGTTAATAATAATTAATTAGAATGGGACTATTTGTTGCGTCGGAGATGAAAAAAGTGACTAAAGCATGAAGTTATATATACATGAGGTATCGACTCCATTACTAATTAAATTATTGTTATTCTTTTATCTTATTTGTCCATGCATGTAGTTAATCCATAAGCCTAAATATTATTATTCTTGATTTAATTATATTATATTTTTGTTATTCCTGTCCAATTCCGTCGTAGTAAAACAAATTTTCCCGTTAAAATATATCATCACTTTAGTTTGACACACACACGTGGTGATTAATAAAGTAGTAAAACATAAACTTCTTTTTTAATGTATATGAATGAATAATATTCATTCGTTAACAACCAACACTTTGATTAGGGGTGGTTCGATATGATATATTGAACCATCAACTCGTATATTATTATCATACCAAAAAATTCGGTGTAAAAATTCTTCATACCTATATCGTACTGGAATTTCGGTATATCAAATTTTTGGTATACCGAAATTTTGGTATTCATAACGTTTAGGGTAAATTTTCGCTATCGGTATGGTATATCGAAAATTTTGTTAAAAATCGTATATCAATACCGATACTGAAAAATTAGGTATAGTATAATACCGTACGAAAATTTTTGGTATACAAAAAAATCAGTATAGTTTGATAAATTTCTGTATAATATGTACAGTATATTGAAATTTCGATATTTTTCTCCACCCCAACATTTGATCATGAAAATAATTTATTGTAGATAGATTTAATTTGATCCATTTATTATTAAATTATTCTCCATGAAATCAGTATAGTTTGATAAATTTCGGTATAGTATGTGCTGTTAATGTGAAAGTGACGACAGATCATCATCACTGATTCAAGGAGGAAGCCGACAAAAAAGGTAGGGACGAACATATATACATATTATCACCAATCATTTTCACCCATGATTTAAATGCGAGACAAGCATGCGAGACATATAAAGAGGAGGTAGTCATTTAAGATTCCGTCTATAAATTATGAATCACGACTATAAATTATCAATCGACCTCTTCTTTCTTAATATCCACTCCTCCTTCAAAAATGAAAATTGCAGTTGGTGTTTTGTTTTTGACGATCATCTTCCTCTTCTCTTTGCCTCATTAGAGGTAAGGAGTCTTTTGCAGATAATCCTACTGCCAAGCTTTGTTGTTAAGGTTATGGGAGGATTTGCTGCCCCCTAATAACACCCGGGTCTATCCATGACTTGGTGACGTACCGCAACTCTAGTTTAATCCCCTTTTTCCAAATGTCTTAGTTAGGTCCTAATTATTATTGGAGTTTTTGCTCCAATAGAATGGTTGAAATGTGTGTTGTCTTTTAATTAGTATTCTAGTAATTATGTGCATTTCTAATTTATACATGTATTGTATTGTGCAGCAGACGTGAGTCATTAGTATTCTCGTTCATTGTATTGTACGGTGTGTTTGTGTGGTGTGTCATGTACGTACTAGGAGAGAGGATTAATATATATATTTTAATGAAAATTATGTTATATTTCATGATGGTGTGGTTACAATCTTGTGGTTACTTGTTACAAGCAGTCTTGTACGAGTTTTTTTAATAAAATAATATAAATTTTAACCATCATTTACGTACACATTATACTAATTACTTGTCCATGCTTTTAGGAATTGAGCCATCGACGCCTGGTATAATGGGAAAAGAGGAAGATGGTGGGTCTCCGAGTTGAGCATAGGAGGAAGAAGGTAAGAAGTGGAAATAGAAAGTGGTCAAATACTGACACTCATATGCCATTTCTTACATCATTTACTGATTATGCAAGTCAAAACTGATGCTACTTGCCACTGCCAATGCCGATGTCATTATCATATCATGTGATGGGGAGGGAGGAGACATTTAAATTTGAGAGTTACAGGTGATGTGATTAATGGTGTTGCATCTAGGGATGGGGAAAAATATCGAAATTTTTGATATCAATATTGGTATATAATTTTTTTTGTGAAATTTTCGGTATACCATACCAATATCGAAAATTTATTCTAAATGATATGAATACTACAATTTTATTATACCGAAAATTTGGTATACCGAAATTTTAGTACAATATCAGTATGCAAAATTGTTAAACTGTACTTTTCGATACGATAATGATATACAAATTATAGTGATTCGGTATAACATACCGAACCACCCCTAGCTGCATCTTAGGAAAAAATAGACTTTGGACAGTGCCCTATTAAAGTTGTCAGAATCTCATAGTTAGATGTTGTTAGATAATATTTTACTTGTTGAAAGACCCATACGGAGATCATTTTTAAATTGGACGGACTACAACTTCTAATTCCGTCATTGGCTCAATTGGCCCAAATCTGACTAGCCTAAGCTTAGTAACTATTAACAAAATTCTTGCATAAGAAAATTAAAGGTAACTTTTAAAACCGAATACAGCTGGCCTTAGACATAAGCTTGCAGCTAGCATCCATGTTCTTTATTTCGTTGTTTTATTATGGGAGCAATGTTGTTGTATGAGCGGGAAGCACCCAACTAATGGTTAAGAAACATCTTCATAATTAATCTCCACTTGAACAAAAGTTTTTGGGAAGTTGCACTTAGAGGAACGTTGTCCATCTTCATTAATTTATTGAAAAGGTTGTTTACTTGAACATGTCTGATTATCAAATAAATTGATTTTAACTCTTAGGTGCTCTAACAAAAAATATAGATCTGCTAAATTAACGGTTTCCTTAGTATCAGTCTCACGAATATAGAAGGAGGTAAATGTAAATTCATAGTCGTTAGGTGCATGGTGGAGTAAGTCCCAGGTCGTCAGTTCTTGAGAATCAATCTCTGACCATTACACCAGAAATATTATGCACTCACCGTCTGCGCTACGCTATGAAGGCTTTAACTTTTAGTTGCTTCTAGAATTGATTTGCTCTAATGATTTCATATTTTCATTTAATTGCTTATGTCATATTTTTAATTGGATTGACATTTATTGTTCTATGCATATTGAAAACTCTACATAGTTATTTTTAGCCAAAAATTTTTGTTATTCCGGAATTAAGAAAAATATTATTTTTTTGAGGCTTTTGAATTCTGAATTGCATGTCTTTTTTGTTGACGTATCAGGCATAGATCATTATTCATAAATTATCGATTATTTAAATCAAATATGATTTTTGTTAATAATCTTGATGGATAACTAAAATTTTCTAAGATAACTCTGAATTAAACGCACCTTATGAGTTAGGTCAAACAGTAGCATAATATAGATTAGGAGTTGTATTAAAATTATATAGGACTAGATTGAAAAAGTACTAATGCACGGAGTTGTCATGCATTAATCTATAATATACTACTTTTTAATAAAATTACAACGCTTTATTTAAGTTTTCATTGCTTTTGATTTTCCTAAAACATCAATTGTTGGGGTAAAAAGATGAATGCATTCGTCCTCAATATCTCCGTCAATATGTCCCAGGGTCAATACGGAAAAGGTAAATCATGAACGATTACTAACCTTTGGAATAATAACTAGCACATAAGGGAGGACTTAAAACATCAATTGTCGCTCATGGTTTTGATGTCGCCTACCACCATTTTATGTTAATCTATATTTAATTTTGAGGAATAATAGAGATGCCAGACCAAATTTCACTAGCTGAAGTTTTCCCATTTTTTTTTTTTTTTTTGTCTTCCTCCTGAATGTTATTTATCTTCCTCATACATCATTCATGACAATTAATGGTGATATCATATATGCATAGTCTACATGCAAACCAGCCCACTAGTTTGTTGTACTAGGTGCCGACGTAGAACTGGCTATCTATGTCGATGGTCCACACATGGAGAAATTAGATTCAAAATTAATTTTATCCGGAGATGATATTGATTAAATAGAATTAAAATTAACTTATAATAACTAATAATTTAAAAATTATTCTTATTTTTTTTGAAAAAACAAAGATATATAAAATAACAATTAACTTGCTGGTATCAAAATAAAATTGATTATTTTTATTTCTATGTTATTTAAGTTGTCTTATTTTTATTTGTAATTATATGAATCATAGATCTTTGCGTGCATCAAATTATATAAGGACGGAATTTCATATATATATATATATATAATTTGAAAAATAAAATAACTATAAGTTTACATGAATCATACCTATAAATGCATTAGAATAATAAATTAATGTAATTATTAAAATTCACAATAAATTATTTTTTTGGCTACATAGTTATAGCTAGAGAACATCATGCTTGCAAATCCTCATTCCATGATGAACTTAATACATAATTATATGCATGAGTCTTTAATAATAAATAAATATTAAGGACCCTTATAAATTAACAAATTAGATAATGTTTATCATTAGTTATCCTCAAAATAAAAAAAATATTTGTCTGTCAATCATTTTTTTAATTTTTATTTATAAAAAGTATAGGTTTAATTTCTAAATGGGAACTCTCTCAATTTCTCCCAACAATCTTTTTAATTAAAATTCAGAATAGGTTTAAAATTCAGAATAGGGCACTAGTAGGGACCACAAAAATTTTACTCCAACTCCCCACCTATAATTAATTTCAACTATTAATTGCTATTAGAATTGTCTTGAGAAATAATAATGCTCATCCTGTCAAAAAGGTGTGAAGATGATTTATCGGGATATGGTCGTTGGGTTGACTGTGCATGTACTGCCCTCCGCTCTGTAACACAACAAGTGTTAGCGTCAAATCAAGGAAGTGATCCCCAACGGTGGTCCTCCGACGCTCAAGTCAGTCACCAAAAAATGTAGGAAAACGGAACAACAGTAAGTGCAAGTGCAAATAATGAATAACGCGTACCTCCACCAGCACTTGAACCCCCACTTTATATAGAGCTTCTGTAGCTCATGTGCTCGCTTTCAAAGACGAGCATGTTTTCCCATATTTCCCATGAAAAGACCTGACAGTAGAGTGTTTCTGATACTATATCTTAACAAATCATACATATCTTCTGACAAGACTATGGAAACTTCCATCGTACGATCCCCTTATTAATCTTACTGGTGTCAGTGACACTAACTCCTAAAAGGATATGAGAACGATCCGCGGTTCGGCCTAGCGAGGTAGCCGCTGGCTGAAGCTTAAGGCGCCCTATTAATGTCCGATGGCCAGTCGAGCGGGGGTGGCAGCTCGGCATGGTGTTGTTCTATTCCGGGAGAATCCGCTACTCGTCGATCGGGGTGGCCACTCAGTCGGGTGTTTTAGCTGTAAGAATCTAGCACTTGCCGAGCGGGTTTAACTACTCGGTCGACTTTCATTCCTGATCGGGTTTTCCTTGATGAGTTTGTTGCTAACCCGTTCAGCTATTGCGGACGAGCTCGTTGACCACTTGAGTTGCTCTCTTTGACTTTGACCTCCATGTTGACGATCATCGTCATCTTTAACCCGAGCTGGCTGAGCCCCCTCCCCCCTTTACCATCGTATCAAACACAAACTCAAAGTCTTATATCTAAAATCACTATATATATATATAAAGTTTTGATATTCTGCGCGGCTTCACAGTGCACGACTGTGCGCGCGCGCATGATATCACTCGATTTATTATTTTTTTTTTCCATTTTTTTACTTTTATTTCTAGGGTTCAGACTTTGGGTTATAGTTTTTAAACTATTTTTTTAAGATTTTATCTATAGGATTCAGACTTTCCAATTATATTATAGTGTTTGGTTTTTAAAAAAATAAAATAAATTTAAGTATTTATTGAGTATTGTAATATGTTGAGGGGGTATATTAATGTATTAGAAATTTATATAAGGAAATGTTTATTTTTTTAATAAATAAAATATTTTTAAAAATTTTATTTCTAGGGTTCAGACTTTGGGTTATAATTTTTAAACTATTTTTTTTAGATTTTATCTCTAGGGTTCAGTCTTTCCAATTAGGTTATAGTGTTTGGTTTTAAAAAAAATAAAATAAAATAAATTTAAGTATTTATCAAGTTTTGTAATATGTTGAGGGGATATATTAATGTATTAGAAATTTATATAAGGAAATGTTTTTTTTAAATTGATTTTTTTAATTTAAAATATTAAAAAATAATAAAAAAAAAATCGATTGATATCGCACAGACACGCACACGTGCAGGATATCAATCCTATATATATATATATATATATATATAATTTTGGAGTTTTGGCTCATATTTTAATTGTTGATGCTTTAGATTATTAAATTTTTTATAAAATACTAGGTTAAATTTTCAAATGGGACCTCCTAATTTGTCCCAAAGTTTTTTCTAAAATTACAAATCTTGATGTAACACTGGTAGGGGCCAAAAAAATTCTAGTGTGGATGACTTGTGTTTTAAGATACATTGCAAATTCAAATATTAATTTCAACTCTTATTTACTACTAAAATTGACTTAAAACTTTAGTAAAATAGGATTTTCTATTGACTATATATCTATATATCTATATATATATATATATATATATATATATATATATATATATATATATATATATATATATATATATATATGTTCATTTAATTTATGATAATACATAATTAAAGTGAAAATAGTACTGCTAATAAATTATTAAGAGTTAAGTAATGTTAATTAATAGACTACATTAACTTACTGAAATTATTTAGAAAGAAATAGAAAAATAATAAATTATGTATTAATTTGGTGGGAGACACTTCATATATCATATTTAAAAGGGCGAATTACATTTTACCCCCTGAGGCTTGGTTAAAGTACGAAACGATCCTCGTGGTTTCAAAAATAACAAAAAAAAAACCCTGAGGTTTGGCTAAAGTAATAAAAAAACCCCTTGATTGGTCGGCGGTAGTAGTTAACTGGCAAAAATAAGAAAAAGACATATATACCCCTGGGTTTCAATGGTAAAAAAGGTAAAAAATTACCTGAAACAACTGAAAATTAACTAAAGAAAAAAATTACTGCAACTTGAGAGAGTCATTCCACTGATCGATTACTTTTTACAGTGAAAGAAATAAAATGTGGGAAATAGGAGTCTGGTTGGGAGCATAAGATGTAACGGTTGTTTGTGGTTTGGTGCATAAGACGAGGAGAACGTATTTCTTTCACTGTAAAGAGTAATCGATCAGTGGAATGACTCTCTCAAGTTGCAGTAATTTTTTCCTTTAATTAATTTTCAGTTGCTTCAGGTAATTTTTTACTTTTTTTACCGCTGAAACCCAGGGGTATATATGTCTTTTTCTTATTTTTGCAAGTTGACTACTATCGCCGACCAGTCAAGGATTTTTTTGTTACTTTAGCCAAATCTCAAGGATTTTTTTTGTTATTTTTGAAACTACGAGGGTCATTTCGTACTTTAACTAAACCTCAGGGGGTAAAATATAATTTGCCCTATTTAAAATGGTTTAATAAACTAAATTCCATTTTATTAAAATAACTTTTTATACGTATTTATGATATTGTAATTAAACTAATTACACCGTAAATATAAATTATACTTTTATTTTAGTATATTAAGTTAGGAATAATATTGAATGGATCAAATTAAATCTGTCCACAATAAATTATAAATTATTTTCATGATCAAATATAGAGATAGAAAAAAATATTAAAATTTTAGTATACTGTATATATCATAGTGAAATTTATCGAACTATATCGATTTTATGGTATATCAAAAATTTTCATACGGTATTATACCTTATCTAAATTTTTAGTATCGATATCAGTATATAATTTTTAACAAAATTTTCAGTATACGATACCGATATCGAAAATTTACTCTAAATATTAAAATTTTGATATACCGAAAATTTGGTATACCAAAATTGATACACTATAGGTATGAAAAATTTTTATACTGAATTTTTTAATACGATAATGATATATGAGTTGATCATTCGATGTACCGTACTGACCATCCCAATCAAATATTGGTTCGGTATATTATCCCACCTCTTATACCGTACTTTTTTATATTCATTTATATACATATAAAAAAGTTTATGTTTTACTTTTTTTATTAATCACCACGTGTGTCAATAAAAATATAATATAATTAAATCAAGAATAATAATATTTAGGCTTATAGATTAAATAAACAAATAAGATAAAAGAATAACAATAATTTAATTAGTAATAGAGTCTCTATCACCCGCCTCCTGTATATGTATAAATTCATGCTTTAGCCACTTCAACAAATAATTCTATTCTAATTAATTACTATTAATAACAAACTTCAAGATTCAATTTCAAATATAATTTTATAGATTCTAGAATTTCCTTCCTTAGATTTTAATGTATATGTCGGCATTATAATAAATATAGATTTTTAACTGTTAATTTAAATAGACATTATATGTTTTTATCCTTTTTTTTTAATTTATCCACATATTGTCATTATAAGTTTGATTAGTTGGATGTAAGCAAAGTTAAAGAGAAGGAGAAGGAAGTGTACATAGTACATAGTAGGATTCAAGAGTAAATAAATAATTATAAAATTAGTTAAAATACTGATTGACATCATCTATACATGTCGATGGAGGGTGATAAATTATTTAGAGTATCTGTAATGCGGCGTTAATACCGCGTTATAACCGCACTTTGTATTTAACGTCGCATTATTTTACATAATATGATTGTTGAGGATGAGAAAGGTCACGTAATAAATTGGTACAACGATGAAGGTGACGAATCCGCACAACTTATCCATGGCTCAAACCGAGAATTTCAGGATTATCTTCGAACAAATTCTGAGCTACGTGACACTCAAGTTCACGAAATAAGATTAAATTGTCGAGAGAGCTCGAGTGAAAAGAAATCTCATTCCATTTTAATTAAGTTGTATATTGCACACTCATGATTTTATTGATGCTCAGCAGTTATATATATGTGGTAAAAGTGATTCGCTCGTTTCCAGTGCCCTCACTAATACGTCTCTATATTAACACAGAGGAGATAAATCACGGATGATTACTAGCAGATGACCAAGGCATGAGAGAGGACATGCTCGGAGACGCCAAGTTTTGACACCAAGACTTTATATGATAATATCTCATATCTTAACCATTGTATCGCCCTCATAGAATCATGCTCAGCGGTTATAGAACCGATCCTTGTTTTCAAAAATGTTAAATGGAATCACGTTTTTTTTAATAATTTAAGTGTTTTTAATTCTAGGCTTTTAATTTTGTTAGTTTTATAACTTTTGTTTGAATAACATAATTAGTGTTAAAGTTGAATAATCCAATTATAAATGAGTCAAACGTCTTAACTCAAAAACAATCTATTTTATAAATAAATTTGCTTATTTTATCATACTTTAATTAAATAGATCAGATTAATCATATGGACATATGAATAATTTTATACAACAATTTAAAAAGATTAAATAAAATTTCGATACAATCCTATACATTAATTATTTTAAATTCTACAAAATGTAAAATATTATATATATATATATCCACCATTCATATAATTGGAGGAAAATATCTTACAATATAGTATAACTAAAAATCATATAATTGGAGGAAAATATCTTACAATATAGTATAACTAAAAATCATTGTGTGGGTATTTGGGAGGCTACTAGCTCTACCACTATACCATAGTATGAGAGTATTATATAGCAAATCAATGATTCTACACTTAATTATAATAAAAAAATAAAATTAAAA
Organism: Zingiber officinale; assembly: GCF_018446385.1. Taxonomy (NCBI): domain Eukaryota; kingdom Viridiplantae; phylum Streptophyta; class Magnoliopsida; order Zingiberales; family Zingiberaceae; genus Zingiber; species Zingiber officinale. The sequence goes on along the minus strand of NC_055989.1, from coordinate 6,393,944 downwards.
TTCATTGATCAGTAGATAAGAAATTATACTTAAAAAAATAAGTGGTATTTGGACCAAAGCTAATTGGATTAAAATATCATGGAATAAATGATTAATAAATGATTTTTTTATTTATTTAAGAATAGAAAGCTATATATATATATATATATATATATATATATATATATATATATATATATATATATATATATAATAAGTGGTATTTTTCTGTGGTTTTTAAAATCTATTAGATAGACTAAAATATTTCCAATCAACAATAAGGTTCATTAGGCAAAGTAAATACTTTAAATTAGATAATTATCAAATAAAAACAAAGTAATAAAATTAAATCTTCATTCTTTATCTTTCATCATTAAGGGAATTATGAAATATTTGAATTTAATACTAAGTATATATAATGACTATACTTAGTATTAAATTCAAATATTTCATAATTCCCTTAATGATGAAAGATAAAGAATGAAGATTTAATTTTATTACTTTGTTTTTATTTGATAATTATCTAATTTAAAGTATTTACTTTGCCTAATGAACCTTATTGTTGATATATATATATATATATATATATATATATATATATATATATATATATATATATATATATATATATATATCCAATTGTGGTATTTAAATGATATATTATTTGTTAAAATGATATAATTTTTTTTTGTAAAAAATATATAGCTCGAATTTAAAGAAATATAATTTTATATGGTTAATCATTAAAGAATGATATATTTATTTAATTTTTTATTCCTATTATTTTTATGATAAATTTAGTATTTTGATAAAAAAATAGTGGAATAAAATATTACAAATAAAAGATTAAGGTTAGATTTGAACTTCTAAATTTCTTTAAAAAAATCAATATTATTATTTTATATTTTAAAATTAAAATAATTTTTTGATATATTTAGCATTTTAAACTAAAATTATTATATAGAATAATGATATATAATATAGCATTTTTTGTTATTTTTTAAAATTTTTAATTTTTAAAAAATCAATACTTTCTCACATATAAATCATAAATATATTATTATACCCCGCAAACATATTATTATACCTCATAAACATCTTTTTTTTTTTCTTTTAACTAAATACTATAACTCAATTGGAAAACCTAAACCCTATGGTAAAATCTTTAAAAAATTTTAAATACAAATTCTAAATACATTATAATACTCCGTAAACGCATTATTATATCCCGTAAACAAATAATTATACCCCGTAAATGCCTAAATTCTTTTCATTGTTAATTTTCCTTTTAATTGAACACTATAATCCAATTGAGAAGCATGAATCCTAGAAGTAAAATCTTAAAAAAATTAGCTTGAACACTATAACCCAACTAGGAAGCCTAAATCCTAAAGGTAAAGAGTTAAAAAAAATCTATATTAAAATTTTTTAAGATTTTACTTTTAGGATTTAGAGTTCTCAATTGACTTATAGTGTTCAATTAAAAAATAAAAAATGAAAAATATATAGGTATAATAATATATTTACATGGTATAGTAATTAATATATTTAAAATTTATATTCGAGAAATGTTATTTTAAATTTTTTTAATATATATATATATATATATATATGTATATATATATATATATATATGTATATATATATATATATATATAATATGAGAATACTCCAATGAATTCCTTTTATCCTATATTCTAGATATAGAATTAGTCCTAGAAACCTCCTAACATTAAAGTTTTTCTTAGTGTATGATCATATGTAGTACCATTTTACTGTAGTCTCACCTACACCTAACCATGATTCGAAATCTGGTCGGCCGACTCTTAATTTTAATCGTCGAAAATAATTACGATTCACAGTTTGAAACCGTCGATTTATGGTTCAGAACTGTCGGTTCACAGTTCGGAACTGTCGGTTCATAGTTCGGTTAACGATTAGTTACAGTTCAAGATTATTATATTAAAAAATTAAAATTTAAAATTTAAAATTTAAAATCTATTTTTAAAAATGGCTTACACTCATTTAAGTTACCTAGATATCCTCTTAGGGTATAGGGAAATCAAAGCTCACGTAATTGTTTTACATTTGAAAGTAGCGTTGTCACTCACTTCCATTTCCCGTTCCTATTGTATTCGTTCCTTTGGTATCAAAATCTTCAACTTCGTCATCTAAAAGTTGCATTTGTTGAATTCTTTTTTCGGCTTTGGTCCAATCATTGAGCAATGCTTGAGTTTTCAATAAGTCGGGAGACAAAGTTGATCGTTGTTCATCTAATATGTTGCCACCAACACTGAACGTTTGCTCCACAGCAATAATTGACACTGAACAAACTAAAATTTCTTTGACGATCACGGAAGAATGAGAAAATTTTACGCCTTTTGTAGCCACCACTTTGAGATATCTAGGGAAATCAAAGCTCACGTAATTGTTTTACATTTGAAAGTAGCGTTGTCACTCACTTCCATTTCACGTTCCTATTGTATTCGTTCCTTTGGTATCAAAATCTTCAACTTCATCATCTGAAAGTTGCATTTGTTGGATTCTTTTTTCGGCTTTGGTCCAATCATTGAGCAATGCTTGAGTTTTTAATAAGTTGGGAGACAAAGTTGATCGTTGTTCATCTAATATGTTGCCACCAACACTGAACGTTTGCTCCACAGCAATAATTGACACTGAACAAACTAAAATTTCTTTGACGATCACGGAAGAATGAGAAAATTTCACGCCTTTTGTAGCCACCACTTTGAGATATCGAAATTTTCGCTATCTGCTTCATTAACATTAAAAGAAGTCATAAAATAATTCTCAAGTTCTTATATGGAACTTGAGGATCCTCGTGGACATTTTGTCCACTCTTTTAATAAAAGTTGTGCTTATATAAGTTTTAAATTACTACTAGTAGTTTGCCTATTTCAGAAATATTAGTTTATGTTCCATTATTTGTATAATAATGATTATAAATATTATATAATAAATTCTAACATTATATATAATATTAAGGAAGAATAATCTTTAATTGGATCCGTTTAACCGAGATTTTTCTCACCCCTAACTACATCTCTAAGTTAAATCCCACCTATCCTTCCTCCTCTTCTTCTTCCTTGGATCGCTCCACGCGTTGCTTCAGGTAATCATCCTCATCGATCTCTCTCCCCTCTTCCGTTTCTCTGACCTTAAATCGCTCGCACCAGTTTTGCATATGTTTTTGGCGGATCTCCAGTTGTGTGGTTCCTGAGAGGATCTTCGTTTTTGTTCTTAAGGTTTTTCGTTTCTCGACGGGCTGACGTTAGATGGTGTTTGCTATTTGTTCTTCATGATTTAGCTTTTCACTCATGTATGCTGCTGTCGGAGAAACCATCGCAAGACGAAAAAGAAAAAGAGATACTTCATCTTCTGATACTTTTATTGATCCGGCTCAAGAAACCAGAACTAGTTCTATGATCCCTAGCACCGAGTATTCAGATCCGTATTCCAGGGATTCGTTACAGCACAATCTCCAACTTCTTGATGATGAAGGGCTACTTGCTCCTATGATCGCTTACATCAAGCTTTAAGTAGGATGAATTATTTTATTATTTTTGTATTTGCCCTAAGATCTTCTTTCAATTTCTTAATCTCGTTCAAGGGATGTCAGTCCATGGAGACCTCTCCAAGAACCTCCAGACTTTTTATGACTGAAGAAATATGAGTTGTGCCATCCTTGAACAGATTATCATTTATTAAAACATTTGACAATGCAAGTTTAGTAAATCTATTTCCATAATATCAAATGGTGTTTGTACTATGCCTTATTTTGTGATAAATGTATTTTATCAATTTTATCATTTTAAGGGTGCTTAATGCCTACTCATTTTCTTCCATATCTCCATCCATATGTCTTGAATGGTTCACGAAATTATAGAAATGCTAGGTCATTATTTTGCTTGTTTTATCTATAGAAGGGTATAGAAAAAAAAAATTATGAGAGAAACAATTGCATCTAGAGGAGCCAACTTAGTAAACAAATAAACTTATTCTTAACATCACAAAGAATTCAATTAACATGGAGCACTTCTTTATTTACATATTTGATAGGAAATCTGAAATTCTACAACAATAAAATAGACAAAAGGAAACATAAATCATTCAATATAAGTATAACCATGATTTCCCCTTTTTTTGTGACTTCTTGTGCTCATTTATTTCCCATGAAGAGTATAGAGGAAACTAGTTGAGTAGCTTAGCAACATATTGATCACAACACAATTATAAACAACAAAAATACATTAAGACAAAAAAAAGTTTGCTTCCACATTTCCAAGAGACAGCAGATATGGCTTTTAATCTAAATATTAATGTATCAGTTCCAAAAACATGGAATGCTTTTAACTTAGTGAAGGATGAGATTTGTGAGGTCATTAAAGAAAATTCTTCCTTATCAATTATTCAACTTATTTCTTGCCTATTATTTGATAATGAGAATAAATAATTTTGTTCATTTAGAGTTGTCAATGCTTCATAGGCACACAAGCCAGAGGAACAATATAATGAAGGTTTGTCTTGGTGATCCACATTGACTGGTATTATCTAAAATCATTTACTTGCTTTGTTTAATGTTTATTTAATATGTTGCTATAATGTTGGATAACTATTGTTGTTGAAATGTTGACAATAAAATTCTTTATACATATTATTTTGTACACGAATTCTTAAAAGATATCAAACTGTAGTACTAAGGTGCTAAATGTTATTTAATATTTACTATTCATATCTTGTTCTTATTATTCCCTCTTGTTTGTTGAAATTAAATTATAGGTTTAATATTTTATATATCAAGTGTCACATCCGTTATATATTATTCTCTCTCTTGTTTGTTGCATCCCTGTAACGATGACAATTGCAACAATCTATATACATAAGCTACTTTACTATACAAGAATAATATTTACATCCACACGGTTAAAATCAAAACATAACCATACAAGATAATATACAACCTACATGACTAGACCAAATACATAACGGAAGACATAAGAAAAACATATAAAACAATACAACTGATTGTGAACCGGCCTGGTCGACCTTGGAACAGTGCAAGGCAGCCCTGATCTGGGTCGGCCCTGGAATATTTGCGAGCAATCCTGGTTTGGATTGGGCATGGAATACTGCCGCCGTATCAGACATGTTATTGAATTAGAAAATCAAATATGTTTGTGGCATCTTGAGTTCTTGACCTTAATGATGTATAGGGCGGAGAAGGTGTATGGCCTGTCTGACTGGATTTATTAGCACTAGGTCTCTGTCTGGTATGACTTGAAGGCCAAGGCGCTCCCCTAGCCCAATCCACAACACATTGCAGCTGTACTAGACTCAAACACATTACAATTGTTACCCGACCATAGGCTAACACATACAGGCCTAGCCCAATACTCAGCATGGCATGGCTTGGACTGGACTCAACATTACATGATTGTTGGCTCAGTTTTGACCTACCTGCATATTGCTTTACACCTCTCGGCCACCAAGCAGTAATCCAAAGCAAAACTATATATATATATATATATATATATATCTGTCAGTATACAAACGATGTCTGTATAATAGCACCTAACGTTTATCCACCGTGTCTACATACTGCATACATGATATATGGTTGGTATTTCTAAACATTGCATAATATATTGAACTCATATCATACATCATCATCTACCGCTCTTAGCTCTAAATTTTAATATGATCACCTTTACCGTCTATCTTCTTATTTTCTCTGGTGGCACCACCTTATTTAATGTGTCATGTCAGGATGATACTGTTAGTCCCCGTGGGTATTTTGATATGATCAACCAAGTTGGTTAGGTCCTACTTTGTGTTTGATCCTTGTGTCTGAGTGTGCAGGAGCTTAGGAGCGCAGGAAGTCGAGCGGAAGACGGAGCTAGCGAGAAGGACGGTACGGGAAGGGAGGCGATGGGCTCGGTGCGTCCGAAGGACGAGAGAGCTGCGGAAGAGTACTTCGGTGGACGAGAAGATCGTGTGCGGCGTTCGAGGGACGAGAAGCCGATGGAAGCCTGCTCGAGGAGAAGGTCGGAAATTGGGTTTGGGTGAGCCCTATTTCGGTTGGCCGGAATCATACAAAAAAAATGAGACTTCGGAAGACGAAGCGAAGAAGCATTCAAGTTGGAAAGTGCTGCCAGCCAGCTTGGAGGTGCCTCCATCAGGCTTGGAGGCGCCTCCAGCTTAAGGGCGCCTTCAACCCTGTTGAAGGCGCCTCGGACCCGACAGAAATGAACGTTGAGCTGTTTGGATAAAGTTTTATCCCCTCTCACATTGGAGGCGCCTTGGATTTTGTTGGAGGCGCCTTGGACCCTCGGGATAGACTTTCCAGGAGCTATATAAAGGCCCCTGGAGCTAGGAAAGAAACATCAACTCAAGCAATCAATTCTGTAGTCTTTCTTAGCAACTTATGAGCGTTTTAAGTGTGTAAAAGGCTTCTCCGCCTTCAGCAAAGGAGATCTTTTACTGCGCTTTTCTTACTGCCCTGGATTAACAACTCTCTTGGTTGTAACCAGGTTAAATTTCTGTTTTCTTTTATTTCTGCTCTTAATTTTATTATAGTTGCTTTATTTTTGAGTTGAAAGATACGAGGATGGTATCGTTTTAATTTTTCAGAAGCAATTCACCCCCTCTTGCCAGCCTACGCTGCACCTATAATTGGTATCAGAGCTAGACCGCCTCAGAAGGACTAACCGCCGACTGAAGCACAACGATAGAGACGATGGCCGGAGCAAATATTCATCCTCCAAAGTTTGACGGAGATTTCGCTACATGGAAGCGAAAAATGGAGGTATTTTTTAAAACTGAATTTGATATACTTTTAATAATGAAATATGGATATGCAGCACCGAAAGATAAAGAAGAAAATACTTGGACGAAAAAGGAGCAAACATATTTCGTTGCCAACTGAAAGGCTGAGTTCCACCTGCTCAGCGTTCTGCCACCTCAGGAGGTAAATCGGATCGGAAGCTACGACTCCGCGAAAGATCTCTGGGAGAAATTCCTGGAGCTTCACGAAGGTACCTCCGAAGCGAAGCTAGCGAGGCGCGACATCCTCCGGACCTAGTTGACGAACCTCCGGATGAACCAAGGCGAGAAGGTAGCGCAACTCTAAGCAAGGATCAAAGAGTTGATCACGCAACTAACCAATCTTGGAGAAGAAGTAACAAACCGGGCCTCTATCCGGTACGCGCTCAACGCTTTCCCGAGAACTCCAGAATGGGCGTCCTTAGTAGATGCATATTACATCTTTAAGGACTTTGAGGTAAACACTTTAGAAAATTTGTTTTCTACCTTTGAACTTCACGAATCTCGAGTTGCAGAGCCCAATGGAGTAGAGAAGACTAGTCAGAAAATCGCCTTAAAGGCAAAAACAAAGGATTCTGACTCTGATGCATCAATCAACGAAAATGAAGCTGCATTAATGGTAAGACGATTTAATAAGTTTTTTAAATCTAACAAATTTAGATCGCAGAAGCATGAGCGAAAAAGGAGAACGGTTCAGTGCTACAACTGCAACGAAGAAGGGCACATCAAGGATGACTGCCTGAAATTGAAGAGCAAACAGAAAGAGAAGAAAAAGACAAAGCACAAGAACCTGAATGCCACTTGGTCAGATTCGTCATCCTCCGAATCAGACATTGAAGAATTCTTGGGGTTAACGCTAATGACGAACCATCAGCTGGAAGAAGAATCAAGCTCAGAAATGAGCATAAATGAAGGGGGAGGAACATCTTCAGAAGAAAGTAGCGATGAAGGGGGAGCATTACCAAAGCATGTAAGTAAGGTACGTGCTCTAACCCCTACTCAATCGTTTAAATTTATCAAATCTGTTTTTAAAGATTTGTTTAACTTAGAAAAAGAAAATACTGAATTAAAAATGAAATTAGCAAAAGTATGTCCACTTGAGATGTATGATAATCTAAAATTAGAAATTAAAAATTTAAAAATTGATGCATGCTTAAATAGATTTCCAAAATCAAAAATTAAAATTTATGGAAAATTGAATTGGTACATTAGAAATCATCAGGACCAACTTAGAAGAGTGCCCAAGAACTATGTACCCCCTAAATTTTTGAATAACCCTTTAGGAAGGAACCTCTATTGGATTCCGAAATCTGTGCTAAACTAATTTATTTAATTAAAAGCTTACAGTGAGAAAATTAAACTTTGAGTTTTTTTATGGAAGCTTTGTCTAAGGAAATAGTTGTTGCTCCAATAACCAAGAAGGCCTAGTACCTCGCCACGACCTGGAAGCCGAAATATCGACATAAAAATGTTTAATTAACTTCCTAATAAAAGCATTCAAATTAGAATTAAATAATGCTTTGAAAAGTTTTTAAACATTTCCTTAGAAATTTATTTTTTTTAATATCTAGAAAAATGTCTCTTGAAGGTTTTACTTAGGATTTTTTTTAAAATTTCTAAAAATTATTTTTTTTTGACTTAGAAATTATTTTGAAAAATTCTGTAAATTCAATTTACTTAGGCATTTTTTTATCTTAAATTAGAAATTCTTCTAACTTAAATTTTTTTTTTTTGCTAAAATATTTTCGGTTACCCCGTTTTTGCTGTGATCAAAGGGGGAGAGAAAGGTACAAGTTTAGAGAAGTACATGTTTAGTGGGAGAGAATTTTTTAATTAAAAATATTTTTTCAGATTAACTCTTAATTTAGTACTTACAATTTTATTTTTTGCAAACTGATGCTTAGCATGTTAGTTTTGTAATTTTCTTTTAAAAAAGTACTTTTATGTCTATTTTAACCCTAACTTGAACTTGGGTTGATGCACATCAAAAAGGGGGAGATTGTTGGTCCCCGTGGATGTTTTGATGTGATCAACCAAGTTGGTTAGGTCCTGCTTTGTGTTTGATCCCTGTGTCTGAGTGTGCAGGAGCTTAGAAGCGCAGGAAGTCGAGCGGAAGACGCAGCCAGCGAGAAGGACGGCACGGGAAGGGAGCCGACGGGCTCGGTGCGTCCGAAGGACAAGAGAGCTGCGGAAGAGTACTCCGGTGGACGAGAAGAACGTGCGCGGCGTTCGAGCGACAAGAAGCCGGACGGAAGCCTGCTCGAGGAGAAGGTCGAAAATTGGGTTCGGGTGAACCCTATTTCGATTGGCCGGAATCACCCAAAAGAATGAGACTTCGGAAGACGAAGCGAAGAAGCATTCAAGCTGGAAAGTGCTGCCAGCCAGCTTGAAGGCGCCTCCATCAGGCTTGGAGGCGCCTCCTGCTTGAGGGCGTCTTCAACCCTGTTGAAGGGGCCTCGGACCCGGCAGAAATGAACGTTGAGCTGTTTGGATAAAGTTTTATCCCCTTTCACATTAGAGGCGCCTTGGATCCTCGGGATAGACTTTCCAGGAGCTATATAAAGGCCCCTGGAGCTAGGAAAGAAACATCAACTCAAGCAATCAATTCTGTAGTCTTTCTTAGCAACTTGTGAGTGTTTTAAGTGTGTAAAAGGCTTCTCCACCTTCAGCAAAGGAGATCTTCTACTGCGCTTTTCTTACTGCCCTGGATTAACAACCCTCTTGGTTGTAACCAGGTTAAATTTCTGTCTCATTTTATTTCTGTTCTTAATTTTATTTTTGAGTTGAAAGATCCAAGGAGGGTATTATTTTAATTTTTCAGAAGCAATTCACCCCTCTCTTACCGGTCTACACTGCATCTATGGATACCTCACCTAATATATCATAAAATTCAAAATGGGTGTCTACTGAAATGGAAATAGTAATAGTAATGACAACTGCAATAAAAGTTAGCCAACCTTGTCTGTCCTTTTTCTCTATATATTATAATCTCCAATTTCTCCCCACCCCATTCAATTGCCCATCTCATTCTTTCTTCGGCATCAAGCAATTGTATGTCTGCATCAATTGAAGAGATTAAAGTTTAGGTGATTAAAATAAAAGAATTAATTGACTTGTAACCCTGCTTGAAGTGGAGGGCGGAGAATGGGCGTGGGCTGCAAAATTGAAGAGATTAAAGTTTGGGTGATAAGCAAGTAGGGCAGAGAGGTGTAAAGTGATAAGCAAGTAGGTCGAAACTGGGTCAACAATCGTGTTGTGTTGAGTCCAGTCCAAGCCATGTTGAGTATTGGTCTAGGCCTGCATGTTGCGGATTGAATTAGGGGAGCGCCTTGGCCACCTCTCTCGTTTGGTAGAGGAGACATGGGATTTGAAGTCTCTCCCATTTCCCTTGGAAGCTCGCAACTGGCCATCCATTTCAGCCTTCTCCACCTTTCTTCTTCAGATTCAAAGAGGAGAGTTTTGCAACCACGATCTTGCCGCATACGACCGATTGCGAGTCTCTTCTCCACTTTGTTGTGAAATCACTCCACAAGTTGACAAGTCTCGATCGGGGCTTTGTTGTGAAATCATATTTTATTCATGCAATCTCTTACTTCTTGAATTTGTTATTGCAAATGGCTTCTAATTAGCAATAACACGATCTTGCCGCATACGACCGATTGCGAGTCTCTTCATGATCATCTCCAACTTTTCCAGACAACAGACCTTCTCCACAAGATGATAAGTCTCGATCGAGGCTTTGTTGTGAAATCATATTTTATTCATGCAATCTCCTACTTCTTGAATTTGTTATTGCAAATGGCTTCTAATTATCCTGCAATCATCATGCCTGTTGTTATTGAGACTCCAGTAGGTTTTAGTTGCCTTGATGTTTACTTTCTATTCTCTTGTCAATCATCATGCCTTTTCTTGATTTGCTTCAAAACAGTTCACCAAGAAAACATGATTAAAGAAATGCATTGCATATGTTGATCCTTTTATTTGTTATAGTTGGAATTAATTTACGTAGTCAAGCTGTTATCTTTCCTCTTTTTCTTCTTCAGTTGTTTGTCATGCATTAATCATGTGTTAGCTTGTTCTTCACTAGTAAGAACCTGAAAACTCAAGTTTTTTTAATTCTTTGTTAAAAATTTCAGGTTTACCTAAATCAAACTATTTGTTTAGTCTCATGGGGAGTCAATCTTTTTCCATGTCACTGTATATCTTGATGTTTTTAAGAAACATGCCTGAAATGTGCCTAATATTCCAGTTGCATTGAATTAATAGTTATGTAGGACCTTTATTCTGTAGTGCAGATTACTTGAAAAGAATGTTTTGTATGGCCATGATTATGAAAGCAGCGGAAGTATGATGTGAATCACTTACGATTGTCCAAAGTTCCTTTAGGAATTTGGTTTTCCAATATTTGAGAATCTGGACAAGAAATAAACAATCAGTCAAACAAAATTCATGTTACTTCTGTATGCAATTTGTTGTGACAAGGGGCAGGCTCCAGATTTTGATTATGCTGTGAGCCTATGACACGTTCACGATATCTTATAGATATATTCTCAATTATATTTTATTTCTCTTATCCAATGCTTCACTTAAATTTAATCAAGTAGTCAAGTTAAAAATTTAACATCAGATGAAAATTTGAAATTCACAGTTTTAGAAGTACAAAAAGTGTCGTGCATTAATGAATTTTTAATAACTTTTCAACATATATAATTGTTGCAAAATTATGCTAATTGCATGAATATTATTTCGCTGCTCAGTCAAGAATTTTGTTATTTCATTGGGAAATCATCTTTTATTATGGTAATATATTATTATTATTGGACCCGTGAGTATTTTGATGTGATCAACCAAGTTAGGTTAGGTCATGTTATTATTTAATCCTTGTGTCAAAGTGTGCAGGAACTTAGGAGCGCAGGAAGTCGAGTGGAAGACGCAGCTAGCGAGAAGGACAACACGGGAAGGAAGCCGACGAGCTCAGTGCGTTCGAAGGGCGAGAGAGCTGCGGAAGAGTACACCGGTGGGCGAGAAAAACATGCGCGACGTTCGAGGGACGTAAATCCGGGACGAAAGCCTGTTCGAGGAGAAAGCCGAGAATTAGGTTCGGGTGAGCTCTATTCCGGTTGGCCACAATCACCCAAATGATCGAAGCTTCGGAAGGAGAAAGGAAGCCAAAAGGAGTTGAAACAGCTAGCCAGAGGCGCCTCAGCTGCCTTCACTGTCTGAGGTGCCTCAGACAGCTTGGAGGCGCCTTTGACTGGGTTAGAGGCGCCTCCAAGGCCATTTGAGGCACCTCAGACCCAGTAAAACTTACCGTTTACAATCGGATAAAGTTTTATCCGGTCAAACTGTTGGAGGCGCCTTAAACCCTTGTTGGAGGCGCCTTGGACCTTCGAGATAGACTTTCCAGGACCTATAAAAGGACTCCTGGACCTAAGAATTAGATATTCATTCAAACATTCAATTCCTAGCAACTTGTGAGCTCATTTAGTGTGTAAAAAGGTTTCTCCGCCTACAGTAAAGGAGAGATTCTAGTGGAGATATTCTACCGCCTTTGATTAACAACCATTTTAGTTGTAATCAAGTTAAATTTCTGTCCCCCTTTTCTTTTCTGTTATTTCATTATTTTTATACTTGCTATTATTTGAAATTGAAAGTCTAGAGGAGGGTATACTTTTATTTTTCAAGCAATTCACCCCTTTCTTGTCGGCCCCGCTGCACCAACAATTATGTCCTTCTTGAGTTGGATATTATATTTTTATTATCTATTTTATTTATTATTAAGATATATCTATTGGATTATGGTATTATTAGTTGTATTATATATTACTTTCTAAATAGCTTCTTTGCCTTGATCTATGGCTATATCTTAATACTCTACTTGGCATGTTATTGAAATAAATATCATATTTAACTAACTTGACTCATTGTTTGAAATTTATCATCTATTTCAAATCATGCTGTTCTTGAAAGTGAAACTAGAATAATTTCTCTTAAAATCTTTTTTTGTTGTTGTGCTAGTGCTAATAAATCCAGTCAGACAGGCCATTCACCTTCTTCGACCCATACATCATTGAGGTCAAGAACTCAAAACGCCACAAATATATTTGATTTTCTAATCCAATAACATGTTTGATACGACGACAATATTCCATGCCTAATCCAGACTAGGACCGCTTGACAATATTCTAGGGCTGATCTAGACCAGGGTCGCTCGGCAATATTCCAGGGCTGACCCAGACCAAGGCTGCCCTGCAGTATTCCAGGGTTGACCCATACCAGGGCCGCTAGACAGCCCAAATCAGTGCCACCTAATAATATTCCAGGACCGACCAAGACTAGGATTGCTCAACAGTATTTCAGGGCTGACCCAGACCAAGAATGCTCGGTAGTATTCCAGGGCCGACCCTGACCAGGGTCGTTCGACAATATTCCAAGACCGACCCAGACTAGGACCGTCTAGTAGTATTTCAAGGCTGATCCAACCTAGGGCCTCTCGATCACTCTTCCAAAACCAACCAACTTGCCTAGCAGAGCAGAGTCAAGTCAACCAATCTACCTAGCAGAACATCTGATGTGCCAATCTTCATGGCTAAGTAGAGTATCTGATCAGTCAATCTTCTTGCCTGAGTAGAGGATAACATTCAACTAGTCAGGCTTCGTGACCGAGTAGAGAATACCATGCCATTCAACATCTATTTTTTAATTATCAATTAAAGTACGTAGTTAACGTAAACTTTAGAAAGTTTACATCAGACTTATTTTATCTATCAGTAGTGTATGTAGCTCCCAGGACGTAGCGCAGATAGTGATACATGACATCTCTGGCGTAATGGTCAAGGGCCAATTTTCAGGAACTGATGACTTGAGGTTTACCCTACCATGGACCTATGATCTATGTACTTGTATTTACCTCCATCTAATCATCTTACAAAAGAAATGTATAATTAGGTTTGACAAAGCTCAATTTGAGTTTTGAATTTTCTAAGACTTACTTGTAGTCAATAATAAGTCTTAGACGAAGAACCTCCTTAGCAAAGGGAGAAGAACCATGCAAGAACAGCTGTATTAAGAAGTTAATTTGAATTTTGAAGTTGCTAAGATTCTCTTGCAATCAATAATAAACCTTGGATAAAGAGCCTCCTTAGCAAAGGGGGGAAGAATCATGCAATAATAGCTGTATTAAAAAGGGTAAATTTGAGTTTTGAATTTTCTAAGATTCTCTTGCAATCAATAATAGTCTTAGATGAAGAACCTCCTTATAGCAAAGGGGGAAAAAATCATACAATAACAACTGTATTTAACTTCGAATTTATCATATTCTCTCGGGATGGTGCAATAATTAAGACATGAAGTGTTACCATATGAGATTTTAGAATCGAAACTTGGTGTGTTTGAGCATGACCCCTCCATACTTTGGCCACCTACACTAATGGTTAGTAGTCATCCGTGATTTATCACCTTTGTGTTAGTCTAGGAACAGATTAACGGGACATTAGAAGAGCGAATCGTCTTTTGCCACATCTTTTAAAACATGAGCTTGACTTTTCTACCAGAAGCAAGATAATAAAAACTAAAACAAGGCTACCAACCATTAATGTTTGACAATGTGTAGGGGATAGTATAACTAGAACGTAGTTTAAGAATACCTTCACTCTCATGGGTGACATTTCTTTCGGTCTTTCCTAAAGATGGCTCTCTCTATACGGTCCAAATTAGTCAACCACGGCATGAGAAAAAAAATGAGCAACTCTAATAGTAATAAACAAATTTATCGAAGTTTGTGAGTTTCCTGTTGAAGTTTCGCTCTTATATCATTTGAGTTTGCTATTGAACGGGTGAAAAAATAGATTTCCAGTCATCTAAACAATTTGTATGTTTTGTGCACATTTTAACCATGGGAAGAAAAAAGGCATATTAGACAATTGAAAAAAAAAAATCACTTGTCTCATGAAAGCATGTTCTGTTATTAACGACACAGAATCAAAAATTCAAAATTGTGTAAACGGTTGCTAATTCGACAGAAGAGGATGAGGTGGCAAGATTCAGTTCATTTACCTGGGATGCACGACAGTTGTTCGTCTACGCAACTCATCCGACTTCTTTGGTGTTGAACTTTTCGTGAGACCATATATTGCCTACAATTACAAAGATGAACATGAAGAAAAAGATGCAATGAGTTCTTTAATGTATATTCATACTAAGAGAGTGAGTGTACATTCAACATCACACACTCAACTAATACTATTTTACTTGATTCTTAACTGGATGTCAGATCCAATGAGAATTTGTAGTGTTCTAATTCAGAAACTCAGTTTAGAAATTAATAATGCATTTCCTAAAGTTTTCCTTCTTTCAGGGTGATATTAAGATCAAGAATGAATTTGGTTGGTTTTTCAGTTGCAGATTACCTGATGCTGGAACTGAGAGATGCAACGTAACGATGCTCATTCAATGCGCCTTCCTGTTCCATTCTTGCAACAAAATCTTCAATGGATCGCCGATCACTTGAGGTCTTTCTGGGGAATTACTTATTCTTGGATGTCAATCAGCATCCTCACGAGGTTATGTCAGAATCTGAGTCCCTGGACTCCAGAAGTAGCAGTGGGGGTGGCATTGTCCGAGTCGTTGCTGTTGTTTTCTGGCCGGTTCTGGGGACTGAACCCTGCGTCGGCCTCCAAATCCCTCAAAATCTCTATCAGCGACGATACTGCTAGGAAGGTCAATCGTAGCGACTGCAGCAGTTCCAGCCGAAGAGGAATCAGAAGCCTGTCGAAGAAAGGATTGGGCACGGATAGAGACAACCAGAGCGGTGTCCAACGGCAATATTTCAGCCTCGCAGGAGGTAAATTTCACCCCCTGCCTGTACAGGCAGTGCCTAACCTCTCACAATGAGGTGGTGGGACCCATTACTTAAGTGAGGGTTCCACCATCCCAATGTGAGAGGTTGGGGCACTGCCTGTACAGATAGAATCGAATTAACCGAGCAGCGGATAAAGGCAGCGGAGTCTGAGACTCGATTCAAACGAAATCCACCTAAAAGAAACATGCGAGTTTGCAAACGCTGGTCCAGGATTGTCCACTAGAATCTAGTGGCAACTGGCAAGTGGAGAGCAAGTGGAGAGGTTTGAAATTAAAAAAAAGGGTAATGATATGCTAAGTAAATAAAATTAAGAAAAACTTTAAGGATAGATATATAAATTTATGATCCATCATTTTATTTTTTAGACCTCATAATTTTATGTATTTATTCTTGTGTTTTTCTTTAATTTTTTTTTTTTTTTAGCATATCATTTTTCATTTAAAATTTTTGGATAGTGGCAGGACGAGGAACCTTAAGGCGGAGGCTGCTGTAACAGCTGGGAGAATCGATCCAACGGTCAGGTTTGCAGTAATGCACTCAACGGTCAACTCCGCATCCATTCAACGCTCCTTGCATTCCTTTTATATCTACGAACAAAATATAGCTGTTGTTAATAGAATTAGTGTCCAGCAATCTCTGCTGTAAGTAAATCGGCTGATAATAACAAAAGAAAAGATTGAATTTTATTGGAACGTGTTCTCAATCCTGATATTCAATGAGTCCATATTACTTGGTGTTTCTATTTTTTTAATCCTTTTCCTTAAAAAAATAAAGGGGTTTTTATAAGAAATTACAGTAGAATCTTTGTTATCAGATCTGAACATCATTAAAAGAATGAATTATAATATTTATTTATTTAGTTGTAAGACTATTGCATCCTAAAGACTAATATCTCCTGAGATTATTTATTGATATTTAATTAATTCTCCTGAATCTATTGTGTGATTGTAACAGATGGGACTAAAAAAGGTTTAAATCTCACCTTGAATATATTACACATGGGAGTTTGAAAAATTTAATGATGGAAATTAAATTTTATTGTTAATTAACGACAGTAACAAATTTTCTTCGTTAAATATGGACAACAACCAAGATAGTTGCGATTGAAATATTCAATCACTAAGTGCATTTAGTAATCGATTAGCGATCGAAATTTTAGTTGCTAAACACTATTATCCTTGTAGTGGGATTGACTTGGGCGACTGTAGACAAGTCCTTGATACCTGTGTTGACTAAGTCATGGGGTATGTCACCTGACTCCTCCGGTGTTAGTCTAAGAATCAAACTAACAAAGAGAATGAATTAAAAATCAATAATCAATATCTCAGGGGATTTTGGTCTTTAGGATGTAATACGTTTGAATTTGTATTTTGCATCACTGGGAATAATTAAGACTAGATATTGACATGGTTTAGGGCATTACAATAATCTTTATGTCGATAGTCTTATAAATAAATAAATAAATATTATGCTTAGTTATTTTAATGGAACTGTAATTTCTGATGCATTATAGTGCTGTATCCACAACCAAACTTGAATATTTAGAATTATTATTTATTTTTTTCAAAGGAAAAGGACAAAAAAAAACACCAAATGGTGACTGATACAGCGAATAAGATAAGATTTTTAAAGATGGATTAAAATTAAGAACTCAAGATAACGTGACAATCGAAATCAAGATAATGTTATGGTCAGTGTCAAAGTATATATAGTTAAACAAGTCACTTTTATCAGGGCTCAGCTCCCTACTTCTCATCGTCAAGACTCTTAACATATGACTGGTTGACCCAAAGTGTCTATTGAACAACTCTCAGCACAAGACTTGACGACCCCAGAGTCGGTTGACAATTCCAAATTGGATCAATTTGCGAGAATTTTAAATTGCAATAATTTCATTCGACGAGTCCTTTCGACATCTCAATTTGGGATAAATTTCAATATGTTGTCCACTTGGTAGCCCCGACCGACAGCTCCACCCTACCAAGTGGCTCATTCGTCTCTATCTAACAGTTTGAGATTATTCGCTCAAACCAGATCGGCAGATAAGTCTAAAAATTAAATTTTATATTTTAAAATTCAAAACATATCCTTATTTTTAGCAAAGCGGAAATTTCACTCTCAAAGGCATCCAGGTCATACACCATGTCTTCAAATTCAAACTCATTCGGGTCATACACTATGCCTCCAATTCCAAAGGCATCCAGGTCATACACCGTGCCTCCAAGTTCAAAGGAATCCAGGTCATACACCATGCCCCTAAATCCAAAGGCATCCGGATCATACATTGTGCCTCCAATTTTTAGGATATTCGGGTTATATACCGTGCCTCAAACGTCGTGCCTCCAATCTCTAGTCAAAAATTTCAGTCTCTCGAGCCGCTCGGGCGAGTTATAAGCGAGCTTTCTCTTGCGCCCAAATTCAAGACTCTTACACAGCCTGACCGAGTTATAAGCAATAATGCTCTTGCACCCCAAGTCCTAAACTCTCGAGTCGCCCAACTGAGTTATAAGGGAGCTTGCTCTTGCGCTCAAACTCCAAACTCTCGAGCCGTCTGATTGAGTTATAAGTGAGCATGCTCTCACGCCCAAATCCCAAACTCTCGTGCCGCCCCGGCTAAGTTATAAGCGAGCTTGCTCTTGCGCCCAAACTCCAGACTCTCGTGTTGCCCGATTGATTTATAAACTAGCTATCTCTCACGCGCAAATCCTAGACTCTCATGTCGCTCGGCCGAATTATAAGCGAGCTTGCTCTTGAGTCCAAATTCTAGACTCTTGAGCATCCTGGCCGAATTATAAACGAGCTTCCTTTCGTTCCCACATTCCAGACTCTCGCACCGCTCGATCGAGTTAAAAGCGAGCATGCTCACACACCCCAAATTCTAGACTCTCGATTCGCCTGACCGAGTTAAAGCGAGCTTGCTCTCATGCCAAAATTCCAGACTCTTGAGTTGCCTAGTCGAGTTATAAGCGAGCCTGCTCTTGTGCCCAAATTCTAGACTCTCGAGTTGCCCGACCGAGTAATAATCAAGCTTGCTCTCATGATCAAATTCTAGACTCTCGAGTTGTTTAATCGAGTTATAAGCGAGTCTGCTCTCGGACCCACATTCAGACACTCTGTTGTCTGACCGAGTTATAAGCGAGCTTGCTCTCGCGTCTATATTCCAGATTCTCGTGTCATTCGGCTGAGTCATAAGTGAGCATGGTCTCGTGCCTAAATTTCAGACTCTCACGTCGCCCGACTGAGTTATAATCGAGCATGCTGTTGTGCCCACATTCTAGACTCTCAAGCCAATCGGTCGAGTTATAAGTGAATTTGCTTTAACATCTATGTCTCAAACTCTCGAGTCATTCGAC
The DNA here is from genome assembly GCF_018446385.1 of Zingiber officinale. Classification (NCBI taxonomy): domain Eukaryota; kingdom Viridiplantae; phylum Streptophyta; class Magnoliopsida; order Zingiberales; family Zingiberaceae; genus Zingiber; species Zingiber officinale. The sequence goes on along the minus strand of NC_055989.1, from coordinate 6,374,912 downwards.
CAAGTTATAAGAGAGCATGCTCATGCATCTAAGTCCCAAACTCTTGTGTCATTCGGCCTAGTTATAAACAATCATGCTCTCACACCCCAAGTCCCAACTCTCGTGTTGCCTGACCAAGTTATAAGCGAGTCTGCTCTCATGTCTATGTTCCATACTCTTGTGCAGCCCGACTGAGTTATAAGCGTGCATGGCTCACACATCGTACATTAACTTACTCGGATACAACTCCTAACCGAATTATAAACGAGCTTGCTTTTGTTCCCACATTCCAGACTCTCGCATCGCTCGATCGAGTTAGAAGCGAGCATGCTCACACACCCCAAATTCTAGACTCTCGATTCGCCTGACCGAGTTAAAGCGAGCTTGCTCTCATGCCAAAATTCCAGACTCTCAAGTTGCCTAGTCGAGTTATAAGCGAGCCTGCTCTTGTGCCCAAATTCTAGACTCTCGAGTTGCCCGACCGAGTTATAAGCAAGCTTGCTCTCGTGATCAAATTCTAGACTCTCGAGTTGCTTGACTGAGTTATAAGCGAGTTTGCTCTCGGACCCACATTCAGACACTGTTGTTTGACCGAGTTATAAGTGAGCCTGCTCTCGCGTCTATATTCCAGATTCTCGTGTCATTCGGCTGAGTCATAACTGAGCATGGTCTCGTGCCTAAATTTCAGACTCTCATGTCGCCCGGCTGAGTTATAATTGAGCATGTTGTTGTGCCCACATTCTAGACTCTCAACCCATTCGGTCGAGTTATAAGTGAATTTGCTTTCACACCTATGTCTTAAACTCTCGAGTCATTCGACCAAGTTATAAGAGAGGATGCTCATGCATCTAAGTCCCAAACTCTTGTGTCATTCGGCCAAGTTATAAACAATCATGCTCTCGCACCCCAAGTCCCAAACTCCCGTGTTGCCTGACCAAGTTATAAGCGAGTCTGCTCTCATGTCTTTGTTCCATACTCTCGTGCAGCCTGACAGAGCTATAAGCGTGCATGGCTCATACGTCGTACATTAACTTACTCGGATACAACTCCTGATAACAATTCAATAGGGCAGGGCTCCCACTTGCTTGACCTTACTTGCAAAAATCATTGCTTTGCTGGCATCGTATAGTGGGCCTGACTAGTTTACTTGGTGGTCAGGAACAATTCCCCTTTATGACAGGTTGTCTAGTCAATCGGACTTGCACTTCCTTCGACTGAACTTGAAGAAAAGGCTTGTGATATGATGAATAAAATAAGGCCCCCAAGGCAGGGTGAAGTCAAGAAATCATGATGATGTGGCAGTCAAAGTCAAGGTGAGGTGGCAGTCAGAGTCAGAGCATATGCAATTGAGTGAGTCACTCTCATCGAGGCTCAGCTCCCCACTTCTCATTGCCAATACTCTTAGCATATGACTGGTTGGCCTAAAGTATAAGTCGAATAACTCTCAACATAAAGTCTGTCAACCTAAGAGCCGATCGGACTTACGGGGCCCAATGTCTCACTTCTCAATGCCAAGGTACACAATATATAGCCAGTCGGACCTAGCGCTGGTCGGCCATTCAGAGCATACAACTAGTCAGATCTAGCACCGATTTGACATTCAAAGCATATAGCTAGTTGGCTAAAGATCCGGTTGAACCTTCCGTGACTTAGCCTCACACCCTTCAAGGGCATGGCCTCTATCATATGGTTGGTTGGCCCAAAGTGTTGGTCTGACCTAATATGCCTAGCTCTCCACTTCTCATGTGCAAGTCTCCTAGCCTATAGCTAGTCGAGTACAAGATGTTGGAGCAATTTAGATACCCTAGGTTTTGATTTTTGGGCAAAGTTTAAGTTAGGTTTATTGTTGTATTTGATATTTATTATGAGTATGCAGGATATATGTACAACAAGAGAAGTCCAAGTGTGATCTTGGCAAAGGAGGGAAGTCCAAGTGTAAGTCTTGGCGGTGGAAGTCCAAGCATGTAGTCTTGGCAACATAAGTCTAAGCGTGACTTGGCAAAGATGAAGACCCGACAACAAAGATGCGAGGTTGATGGAAGCTCTAGAAGGCAAGGCGTGAAGAATGTGGAGCATCTGAGGGATGCAAGGCTGATGGAGGAGGCTAGAAGATTAGGTTTAGGTTGGTCGGGCGAGTATGAGTGCATGAGAAATTGTGCTGAGGTGTGCCAGTCAACTGATGCATGCACCATTCGACTAGGCCAAGGCATAGAATGTCTCTATGCCTTTCGGATGAGGTGACTAGTCGACCGACACTTGTGTCAATCAACTGCACCAATCGACTGGTGCTTCCACTAGTCGACTCGTAACTGACCATTAGGGTGTAACAGTTGGCTTCACTTAAAGGTTAGTTAACTGATGGCGGGAAATACAACTAGGTGTTTCCTCTCAAGCTCTATTTAAGAGAGCTCAGGGAGTTTGGCGATAGTTGACAAAATAGACTTGGTTAAAGTCTATTAGAGTCTCCCAAGCCCTTGTGTGATCGGTGTGCTTGTATTCAAGTATTTGTGGCGAGGTTTCTTCACCGACAAGGTGCTTAAGCTAGTTGGAAGTTTTCCGAGGAGTCATCTGTTGGATCGTGAAACGTCGATAGAGGGGGGGGGGGGTGAATATCGATTAAAAAAAATCGCGTTAATAAGAGTTAAGTGCAGCGGAAATAAAAAAAACTTAGGCAAACTGAACAAGGTGTTTTTTACTTCGTTCGGAGCCTGTGACGACTCCTACTCGAAGGCCCGTACTCCTTGAGTACTTTCGTTGGGCAATTCACTAGCAATTCGAAATACTATTACAAATTAAGGTACAGAAATGCTAATGGAAATAAAGTGATACCGACAAGAAAATTAACCAAAGAAGAAGGAGCACTTTGTCGGAGCTTTGTTAGCGTCGCAGGAGTGTAGAGCAGCAGAGCAAGCAGTCGAAGAGTTCTCAGTTGTTTTTGAAGCTCCACCCCTGTGGCTTCTTTTATATGCTGCTCCGGGTGCTTGGATCCCTTCCGGGCGCCCTGGTGCGACGTGGCAGGTCTAATCAACGAACTCCACGTGGCGACGACTCTGCCTGGATAAAATTCACCTCCGGGCGCCCGGATCCCTTCTGGGCGCTCGGACCTCCGGGCGCCCGGACCTCCTATTTCCAGAAACTTCCTTTCCTGCGAAACAGAGTTAGTCCGAGGTAAATATATATTCTGCAAAACAGATTGTTAGCACAACTAAAATAATATGATTTAACAAGAAAAGAGTATGACTTAGATTCCGTCTTTTCGAGACCGGAATCTAGTCACAATCTCGACTTAGATATCCGAAATGGATCTAAGTCAGATCGATGCCTAATGTTCCCTTCCTGGGAACGCGTCCTCGCAGTCACTCCCCTCTAGTGACTTACCTCACTTACCTGCCAGACGTCCGATCAGCCCGTCGACCCGTCTGGACTTCGTGCCAGCTATCCGGTCAGCCCGTCGACCTAGATGGGCTTCGTGCCTAAGCGTCCGGTCAGCCCGTCGACCCGCTTGGACTTCGTGCCAGCTATCCGGTCAGCCCGTCGACCTAGCTGGGCTTCGTGCCAGACATCCGGTCAGCCCGTTGACCTGTCTGGACTTATCCTGCACACTCGATCAGAGTGTTAGATCAACAATAAACCTAACTTAACCTATTTGTCATTCATCAAAACCTGGGTTAAATCGTTAGTGCTAACCGCACCAACAATCTCCCCCTTTTTGATGGAATGACAACCTGGTTAAGTTAGTGAAGACATTTGCAAAAAAAACAGATAACATCATTATGTGGAGGTTTTTAAGTTAGTTTGGCTAACTTAACCTACCTAACCCTCCCCCTTTGGCATTCATCAAAAATAAGCATGTTTAAAATAATATAGACTTCAGATAAAGTAAGGAGTCATGTCAAATTAATCTGGGGGAGTTAAACTTAGTAATTTATCTTTTGTAAAAGAGCTAAGTTTTGAGACAAGTTTAAAAGATGTATTTTTCAAAACTAGGTAAAATTGATTTTCTAAAACTGAGTTGGTAAAGATTTCAACTTTCAAGACTTAAGTACATAAAAGACTTGATTTTTTTTTTTAAGCTAGTTTTCAAAAATAGGTGTATAAAAAAATCCAGATTTAAAGGCTAAGTTTTGTGAAAAATAACTAATTTTTCAAGTATAGCTTCTAAGGTTAAGGTTTAAGAATAAGTTCTAAATTTCAAAAAAAAATTTAAAACAGGTTTCAACTATTTTCAAACATAAGCAAAATTTCAAAACTAAGTTTTAAAATATATTTCAAGATTGATTGAAGTTTAATTTTCAACACTAAGTTTGTAAAAGATTAAAATTTTTAAAAAGACTTAGTTTATAAACTTACGCTTAGTTTACAAAAATTAATTTTGTAGAATTAAGTAGAATTAAGTAAAGTCAAATTCTCAGAACTAGATTTTTAAATTCAATTTTCAAAACTACGTTAAATCTAATTTTGAGATTCAATAACTTAGTTTTCAAAAATAGGTTTAAGAAATTTTTAATAAAAATGTTTTGAAAAACCGAAAAATTTTAATTGATTCCTCCCCCTGGACCTGACATCAAATCAAATGTCTAACCAGTTAGTTACTGACTGACTTATCAAAAGATAGCAGCTTTCACTTGGTTAGTCAAGTTAAGGTCAATCTTAACTTGATTAATATATATTTTATTTTTAACGCCCAGACTTATGTCGATGCACTGAAATAAGCATCTTAAGTCTTAGGCAAGTGGCCTATGCATCTCACCCCTTTCTATTGTTCGGCAAACACAAGCAAGGTAAGCCTAGGGTTTTGGTGAGATGCTCAAAACTAGTCCTATGGGTGCATGTTCTCTAAGGATTTTGAACTAGTCTAAGGCTAAAAGTTTATTTAAAAATCGAAAAATATGAAGGTTTTAAAAACTGACACATGTTTGAACCTATAAGTTGAAAGCAATAATTTTGAAAGTATTTTGAAATTCGAAATTCCTAGTCTATTAGGCACATTCCTAGTTTTCTACGTAAATGGCTAAATTCATTTTCAGGGAGTGGTTTAGTGAATATGTCAGCTAAGTTTGACTTGGACTCAACGTATTTGAGCTCAATGTCACCCTTAGTAACATGATCCCTGATAAAGTGGTGCCTGATTTCAATGTGTTTGGTTCTTGAATGATGCACTGGATTTTTTGTTAAATTTATTCAGCTAATATTGTCAATTAAGACTTTTACATTTGTGATTTTTAAGTTAAATCTTTTAAGGTGTGCATCATTCATAATAATTGGGCTACACATTCTCCTATGGCTATGTATTCTGACTCAGTTGTAGATAGTGCAACGCAATGTTGTTTTCTACTAAACCAGCTAACAAGTGATGGGCCTAGTAGTTGACATCCACCACTTGTGCTTTTGCGGTCTAATTTGCACCCAGCATAATCTGAGTCAGAATATCTTATTAATTCAAACTCACTGGTCCTAGGATACCAGATTCCTACGTTTGTTGTTCCCTTAAGATATCTAAAAATCCTTTTGACTTGAGTCAAATGGGATTCTTTAGCACAGGTTTGGTATCTTGCACACATACTAACTGCAAATAAGATATCAGGTCGGCTTGCAGTTAGGTAGAGTAGACTGCCTATTGTACTTCTATAGTACTTTAGATCTACTGGTTTTCCATTTGGGTCATTGTCTAAGATTGTGTTTACTGCCATGAGTGTTTTTATTTCTTTTGTATTTTCCATTCTGAATTTTTTAAGTAATTCTTTAGTGTATTTGTATTGATAAATGTAATTTCCTTCATTTGTTTGTTTGATTTGTAATCCTAGGAAATAGGTCAATTTTCCTACTAAGCTCATTTCAAATTCTTGTTCCATTAGATTAATAAATTCCTCTAAAAAGTCTGAGTTAGTTGAACCAAATATTATATCATCTACATATATTTGTGCTATAAATATGTCGTTATTTAGTAATTTAACAAACAAGGTTGGATCAATTTGGCCTTGGTTGAATCCTTTGGATGTTAAATTAGCCTTTCATACAATGCCCTGGGTGCTTGTTTAAGTCCATATAATGCTTTCTTCAACTTAAAGACATAATCAGGGTGTTCTATATTTTCAAACCCAGGAGGTTGACTTACATACACTTCTTCTTTTATTAGTCCATTGAGAAAGGCTGACTTAACATCCATTTGATATAGTCTGAATCCCTTATGAGCTGCATAACTTAGTAACATTCTAATGGATTCTAGTCTGGCTACTGGGGCATAGGTCTCATCGTAGTCAAGTCCTTCAACTTGACTGAACCCTTTGGCAACTAGCCTACCTTATTCCTAGTAATTTCCCCAGTTTCACTTAATTTGTTTCTAAATACCCATTTTGTTTCTATTACTTTCTTATCTTTAGGTGGTGGCACTAGATCCCAAACTTCATTACGCTCAAATTGAGCTAGTTCTTCTTGCATAGCGATGATCCAATCTGGATCAAGTAGGGATTCAGCTACAGTTTTGGGTTCAATTTTTGAAATCAGGGAGATTTGACTCAGGTTCCTAAAAGATGATCTGGTTTGAACCCTTAGGTCTGGGTCACCAATTATTTGATCAGTTGGATGGTTAGGATTTACTCTTATAGTTCTAGGGGGTTCATTTTCTTGAGTGTGTTCATCTTCTTCATAGTCTAGGGATTGATTGGTTTCTTCAGAATTATTAATTTCAGTAGGTTGAAGTTGAGTTTGTCCTTGGGTTTCTTCAAATTTTACATTTGTAGTTTCCTCGATTTTTAGCGTAATTTTATTATATATTCTGTAACCCCTACTGTTTAGAGAATATCCTACAAAAATTTCATTTTCTACTTTAGAGGTGAATTTTCCTAAATGTTCTCTAGTATTTAGGATGAAGGCTGGACACCCAAATACTTTAAAATATTTTATGTTAGGTTGTTTGTTATAAAATATTTCAAAGAAGGTTTTATTATGTCTTTTATTTAATGTTGTTCTATTTTGCACATAGCAGGTTGTGCTAACAGCTTCTGCCTAGAAATATTTAGGTAGGTTATATTCATTTAACATAGTTCTAGAGGCTTCTAGTAAGGTTCTATTTTTTCTTTCTACAATTCCATTTTGTTGGGGGGTTTTTGGACATGAAAATTTGTGATGGTAGCCATTTTCAAGACAGAATTTGTTAAAATTATGATTTTTAAATTCTCCCCCATTGTCACTACTAATTCTTTTAATTTTAAGATCTTTTTCATTTTCAATTTGTTTGTAAAAGTTTGTAAAGATTTCAAAAGTTTCGTCTTTATGTTTTAAGAATTTTACCCAAGTAAACCTAGAATAATCATCTATTATGACTAAACAGTATAAGTTTCCATTTATGGATTTGACTCCATGGGAGTCAAAAAGATCTAAGTGTAGAAGTTCTAATATTGAGTTGGTTTGTGGCTGATTTATTGGTTTGTGAGTGGATTTAGTTTGTTTACCTTGTTGACAAGCATTACATATGGTTGAATCTATGTTAGGTAATTTTGGTAAGCCTCTCACTAGTCCATTTAATTTGCTTATATTTCTAAAGTTGGTGTGAGACATTCTTCTATGCCATAACCATGTTTCTTCTTTTTGTGTTAAATAACACTTAATGGAAGAAATGGTTAAGTTGATGGCATAGATGTTGTCTTTTCTAAAACCTTTTAGGCTTATGGTAGGATTATCTAGATGTTTGATTAAACATTCTGTGGATAGAAATTTAACCTTATACCCAGTATCACATAATTGACTTATACTCAGAAGATTATATTTAAAATTTTCAACAAGTAAAACATTTGTAATTATAAAGTCTATTTTTAATTCAATATTACCTATACCAATTACCTTGAGTTTGTCGTTGTTTCCAAAGACAACTGTTCCTAAGCTTTTGTAAGTGAGTTGAGTGAACTTGGTGTGATCTCCAGTCATATGTTTGGAGCAACCACTGTCCAAAATCCACTTGGTTTCCTCATTTGGGCCTTCGGAAACGAGTACGGACTCGTGGCTTGTTTCGGGTTCAGACCCGTTTCATCTTCCGACTCGTCTTCTGTTTCAGCTTCGCGGGCCATCAGTGCGAGGTGGCTCTGATGTTTCTGCTCTTCTTCCTCCGATTCGTCCTAGGAGTCGTCCCACGTTACTTTGAGGGCCTTCTTTTTGGTTGGCTTCGGTTTGTCGAACTTCAGTTTTGGGCATTCGTTCTTGTAGTGTCCCTTTTTATTGCAGCCGAAGCAAGTCACGTTCTTTTGTTCTGAGAGAGAACTAATCTTTTGAAGGTCCTTTTTGCTGAAGCTCATTTTTCTCCTGGTGAACATTTTTCTTACCAAGTTCACCAGGTGTTCTTCGTCTTCGGAGTCTTGGTCGGAATCTTCTTCATATTCAGGCTTGCTCTTCTTTTCTTTGGAGGAACCTGCAAATAAAGCTATACCTTTCTCGGCTCCGGCATTAGTTTGTTCATGTAATTCTAATTCACAGAAAAGCTCGTCTAATTTTAACTTAGAAAGATTTTTAGAAATTTTGTAGGCATCTACGATTGATGCCCACAAACTATTACGACATTACGTGGAAAATCATTTAATGCGTACCTTATTAAGTCTCTATTTTCCATCTGGTGGCCTATCGCATGAAGCCCGTTGAGGATGTCCTTGATACTCGCGTGGAGCTGATTCGTCGTTTCACCTTCCTGCATTTTTATATTAAGAAATTTATTTAAAAGCAGGTCTCATTTTGTTACCTTGGCGTCGCTCGTTCCCTCGTGCAACTCGATCAATTTGTCCCACAGCTCTTTAGCGTTTTTGTGTGGACCGACTCTGTTCAGTTCTTCTCTTGTTAATCCGCACTGTAGAGTGTTGATCGCTTTATTTTCTGTTGATGCCTTTTTCTTCAAATCTGCTGTCCAGTCTTCAGGATCCAGTATATTCCCGGAGCTGTCCGCTGGAATTTTATAGGGTCTCGTAACGCTCATCCATTAGTCGAAGTCTGTTTTGAGGTAAACCTCCATGCGCTTCTTCCAGTACGGAAAATCGTCCCCGTTGAAGAGTGGAGGTCGTACTGTGCTGAATCCTTCTGTCTGAGACATTTTAGTCCTGCGCACAGAAGAAAGAAAAGAAAAACAAAAATCCCAAGACTTGGTCTTGGATTAGTAGTGCGGAAGAAGAAAAATAATAGAAGTATCTAAATTGGTGTTGCACCAATTTAGATTTAATTGCAACGAAAAAAAAATTCAAAACAGGTAATAATACCAGTTTGAAATTAAACGTAAAACTGAAAATCGAAAAAAAAGATTAATTTTTCACCCCCTGTCTGATTGGTGGTTGCACCAAATCAGAGCGGTACCTGCTCTGATACCATTTGTTGGATCGTGAAACGTCGATAGAGGGGGGGGTGAATATCAATTAAAAAAAATCGCGTTAATAAGAGTTAAGCGCAGCGGAAATAAAAAAAACTTAGGCAAACTGAACAAGGTGTTTTTTACTTCGTTCGGAGCCTGTGACGACTCCTACTCGAAGGCCCGTACTCCTTGAGTACTTTCGTTGGGAAATTCACTAGCAATTCGAAATACTATTACAAATTAAGGTACAGAAATTCTAATGGAAATAAAGTGATACCGACAAGAAAATTAACCAAAGAAGAAGGAGCACTTTGTCGGAGCTTTGTTAGCATCGCAGGAGCGTAGAGCAGCAGAGCAAGCAGTCGAAGAGTTCTCAGTTGTTTTTGAAGCTCCACCCCTGGGGCTTCTTTTATATGCTGCTCCGAGCACTTGGATCCCTTCCGGGCGCCCTGGTGCGACGTGGCAGGTCTAATCAGCGAACTCCACGTGGCGACGACTCGGCCTGGATAAAATTCACCTCCGAGCGTCCGGATCCCTTCCGGGCGCCCGGACCTCCTATTTCCAGAAACTTCCTTTCCTGCGAAACAGAGTTAGTCCGAGGCAAATATATATTCTGCAAAACAGATTGTTAGCACAACTAAAGTAATATGATTTAACAAGAAAAGAGTATGACTTAGATTCCATCTTTCCGAGACCGGAATCTAGTCACGATCTCGACTTAGATATCCGAAATGGATCTAAGCCGGATCGACGCCTAATGTTCCCTTCCTGGGAACGCGTCCTCACAGTCACTCCCCTCCAGTGACTTACCTCACTTACCTGCCAGACGTCCGGTCAGCCCGTCGACCCGTCTGGACTTCGTGCCAGTTATCCGGTCAGCCCGTCGACCTAGCTGGGCTTCGAGCCTAAGCGTCCGGTCAGCCCGTCGACCTGCTTGGACTTCGTGCCAGCTATCCGGTCAGCCCGTCGACCTAGCTGGGCTTCGTGCCAGACATCCGGTCAGCCCGTCGACCTGTCTGGACTTATCATGCACACTCGATCAGAGTGTTAGATCAACAATAAACCTAACTTAACCTATTTGTCATTCATCAAAACCTGGGTTAAATCGTTAGTGCTAACCGCACCAACATCATCCTCCGATAGATCGGGATCGTCCACCTTACAGACAACTATGGAGTATGAGCAAGTGATCTCCAAATGACGTTACATAAATGTGTTAAGGTTTGCTTGGTGTTTGTATTATCTTTGTTTTAGGGTTTAGCTTTTATCTTATAAGTTTGTGTTTTTGTATTCCGCTGTGCACTAACAAGTGAAGGAAGCGAACGACGTGGGTGAGACGCTATTCACCCCCCCCCCCCTCTAACGAGCATCAAGGTTCCAACAAGTGGTATCAGAGATAGATGAGCTCTTGTTGGACTAATCGCCAAGAGAGCGGCTAAAGGAAGAAGAAGATGGAGTCGGAAGGACTGATAGGATGGGATATCCGGATCTCATCCATGATAATTTATTACAAATAAGCCAACAATTTCATTTCCTTCAATACCAAAACAAAATTAGCCAAATTCATGATAATTGACTTCAAATAAGAATTTCACTAAATAGCATAACAGTAATCAAGATGTTTCATCTCAATTTTGCCTTTAACACAAAGAACACCATGTTGGTTGCTACTCGGAAAGCCTAGAGGTTCCACTGTACAAAAATTTTGTACAAAGGTCTGAACCTTTTCCTAGCTACCATGTGTTCTTTTAAATTAAATTTTGGATCGCCTGCGGAACTTTACACGTTTGATCCAAAAACTTAATCTATTTGTTCTTTTAGGTTTTGACTTAGATCTCCTGCGGAACTTAACACGTTCGACCCAAATCACCTTAAGTTATTAATTCCATTAATATTAATTTCCATAATTGGTTCCCAGTACTGACATGGCGAGGCACATGGCCTTCTTGGATATGGGAGCAACCACCACCGACTAGACAAAACCTTTTATAGAAAGCTAATATTTAATTTCCTAAAATAACTTTAGGTTAATCGAAAAGAACAATCAAATCACAAGGAAAAGAAAAAATAAAAGAACACAACATCGAAAAACATATTCGAAATACTAGAATCGTAAGCCTCTTGTATTTGGTATTATTTCCATAAATAACTAGTATGATGCGGAAAAGGAAAAACTACTAGTTATACCTTCTAGAAAGACCTCTTGATCTTCTACCGTATTCCTCTTCTAACCTCGGACGTTGTGTGGGCAACGATCTACCAAGATGAGAAACCACCAACCACCTTCTTCTCCTCCTAGCTAGGTTCGGCCACAACAAGGAAGCTTCACCAAGGAAGAAAATCAAAACACCAACCAAGCTCCAAGAGATGCTAGCTTCCTCTCCTTCTTCTTCTTCTTCTCCAAGTAGTATCCGGCCACCACAAGAGCTCCAAGCAAGAGATAAGTTTCGGCCACCACAAAGAGGAAGAAAAGAAGAAGATGGCCGGCCAAAATAACTTTCTTCAAGCATGAAGAATTTCGGCCACCACCAATGTTCCAAGGGATGCTAGAGACGAGACTTGCTTTCTCTCCTTCTTCTCCTTCCTTGATCCAGCCACCAACAAAAGCTCCACCAAGAAGATAGGTTTCGGCCATCAAGAGGAGAGGAGAGAAAGGGAAGGGCCGGCCACCATACCAAGGGAAAAGAGGGAGAAAAATAATAGAGGTTGTTCCTCATGAAGGCACCCCTACCCCTTCTTTTATATTCCTTGGCCTAGGCAAATTAGGAAATTTAATTACAATAACATTTCCTTGACATGATTTAATTGAGAAAAATAAAATAAAATTTCCCAATCAAACTCTAATGGCCGGCCACATCAATGAAGGAAAAAATTAGACAAGTTTTAATCAACAATTAAAACTTCCTAATTTGTTTCTGGAAATTTTAAAAAATAAAATTTCTCTTTAAAAATCTCTTCATGGTTGATAAAAGGAAATTTCTATAATTTTAATTTTATCAACATGTGGATAATTTTAAAGAGAAAATAAAATATCTCATCAATCTACAAATAAGGAAAGAGATCTAATCTCTTTCTTTAATCTTTTGTAGATCTTTTACAAGAGAGATATTTTAATTTTAATTCTCTTTAATAAATTATATCTTCCACATAATAAAAATTAAAATTAAAATCCTTTTTTAATTTAATTTGGCTGGCCCTCTAGCTTAGGTTCAAGCTAGGGCCGGCCACCCCAATTTATACCTAGGCCGGCCCTAGCTTGGTTCCCAAGCTAGCTTGGTCGGCCCCCTTTGGGTGGGTATAGAAGGTGGGTATAGGTGGGTATAGTACTCTATAAATAAGAGGCTACGATAGGGACCGAGAGGAGGAATTGGTTTTGGTCTCCCGATAAAATTAAGCATCCCGTGTTCGCCCCGAACACACAACTTAATTTTATCAATAATAATTCATTCCACTAGAGAACTATTATTGAACTACCGCACCAATCCCAAATTACATTTTTGGGCTCCTTCTTATTATGAGCGTGTTAGTCTCCCTGTGTTTAAGATATCGAATGTCCACTAATTAAGTGAGTTACTGACAACTCATTTAATTAATATCTAAGTCCAAGAGTAGTACCACTCAACCTTATCGTCATGTCGGACTAAGTCCACCTGCAGGGTTTAACATGACAATCCTTATGAGCTCCTCTTGGGGACATTATCAACCTAGTATCTCTAGGACACAGTTTCCTTCTATAATCAACAACACACACTATAAGTGATATCATTTCCCAACTTATCGGGCTTATTGATTCATCGAACTAAATCTCACCCATTGATAAATTAAAGAAATAAATATCAAATATATGTGCTTGTTATTATATTAGGATTAAGAGCACACACTTCCATAATAACCGAGGTCTTTGTTCCTTTTCAAAGTCAGTATAAAAGAAACGACCTCAAATGGTCCTACTCAATACACTCTGAGTGTACTAGTGTAATTATATAGTCAAGATAAACTAATATCTAATTACACTACGACCTTCTAATGGTTTGTTCCTTTCCATTCTGGTCGTGAGCTACTGTTTATAATTTATAAGGTACTGATAACATGATCTTCTGTGTGTGACACCACATACCATGTCATCTACAATATAAATTAATTGAACAACTACATTTATCATAAATGTAGACATTTGACCAATGTGATTCTTATTTCTAGATAAATGTTTATACCAAAAGCTAGGCTTTTAGTATACACTCCAACACACCATTATTATACCACAATTACAACTCCAACATTATTCAACAGTGATTAACGTTTCCAACACCAACTAACAAATCAATTTTGCATTCAGAATTACAAACATTTAGCACGTTACATTACAACACCAACATTACTTAACACTAACTAACAAGATGAATAAACAACAAAATCATAATTATAGCTAAGAGAATCAAGTTCACCATCACTGACATCCAAATAAATTTTGATACATGAATTATTCTCGGATTATGTTCATAAGAAACATTGTGTTCACTTTTAATATTGTCAGATGAACTAGTATTGGTCATCACCCACTTTTGTCATCTATGTTGTCCACATCTGTAATACTGTCTTCCAAGATTTTTGGTTGATCTAGAAACACACACTAATATTCTTTGTCCGCAGTTCATACATGTTATAGATTGACATCTCATATTATTGATGTTGTTATAACTTGATGATGTCATGAAATAGCAATTTAATAATCAAACTTTCATTACTTGGATTAAAAAAAAATTTACAACATTCTGCATAATGAATACGGTAGATATTTTGTTATGGAACTAACACTATAGATTGTGTTTAGTTCAAGCTAACCTTTATAAATTAGCAATACCAAAATCAATGCTCACATAAAAATTTAAAAATTTAAGAATCTAGTATATTTTCAAAATAATTCTACTTACTAATTAAGTAACAATGCAACTAAAAAAGTTAATTTTGACATGTCTATACAATCAGAATAATGTAATTATTTGCTCAAAAGGTGAGATCGTGAGAATAAGAGGGAAAGAAATAAAGATATTTTCTAGTCATGTCTATGCAATCAGGAACAAGGAAGAATAACTTAGAGGAAGAATCAGAGCAACCAAGATTCAGGAACAAGTGTCAAAATCACCACTAAACCCTCATTTTCATCGATGAACACAAAATCAGAGCAAACAAAGTACCGACATCGTATCAAGGAGGGAACGATGCATCTGTGGGGAAGGAGTATGTCGATTGAGAGAGAGGCGACGAAGAGGAACTGAGTTGTGGCAAGGAACTACGATGAGAGAGACAACGAGAGAAGGAGGTCGTGGCATTTGTACGCTAGAGAGGGAGGTACGACGAACTGATCACGACGACAGGTAGGCGACGGAGAGGAATTGTGGCAAGAGAGGCAACGAGAGAGGGAGGTCGCGATGATTCGGAGAGCTTCTCTCCTAGCTAGGGATTTTCGAAAGAGGGGAGAGGTGTGGCATTTTTTAACGTGTCACGAGTTAATGTTTTCTCTCTCACACATTCCATGTCAACCTCCAACTCATCAACACCGCTCCAAACGCAGAAATATCATCACAGGGGAACACTTCTGTGTGTGTGTGTGTGTGTATATATATATATATACTCGAGACACTTGGATTCACTCCAGGTGCCCTGATTCCGCAAAAAAATTTTTAAAATTTTTTAATTTTTTGGGGTATATTATATGTATTTAGCGTTCCAGATTTTAAAATTTAGGAGTTGGGTTATAATAGGTTTGAGCCAATAAGATTTTTCCTCTAGGGTTTAGGCTTTCCTCTTATGTTATAGTATTCAAAATTATAAATTTTAGATACTCACTGGGTATATTATATGTATTTAGGATTTAGAAGTTAGGTTATAATGGATTTTAGGTAACAAGATTTTTCCTCTAGAGTTTAGATTTTTTTTTGGATTATAGTGTTCACGATTAAACATATCAGATGCTTATAGGGTAATATTTCTTCTTAAGGAAATATTGATTATATATATATATATATATATATATATATATATATATATATATATATATATATATATATATATATGAGAAAATAGTAATACTAATAAATTATTAAGAGCTAAGTAATGCTAATTAATATATACTACTGCATTAACTTACTGAAATTACAAAGAAAGAAATAGAAAAGTAATAAATTATCATGTATTAATTAGGTGGTAGACACTTCATATATCATATTAAAAATGGTTTAATAAAATAAATTCCATATTATTAAAATATTTTATTTAATTTAACTAATTAACTTTATATACATATTTACGATGTTGTAATTAAACTAATTACACTATAAATATAAATTATATTTTAATTTTAGTATATTTAAGGTAGGAATAATATTGAATGGATCAAATTAAATCCGTCCACATCAAATTATTTTTATGATCAAATGTTGGTTGTTAATGAATATATATACTATTAATTCATTCATATACATAAAAAAAAAAGTTTATGTTTTACTACTATAAAATTTTACTACTATAAAAAAAATAAAGTTTATGTTTTACTACTATATTTATCATGTGTGTGTCAAATGAATGTGTCAAAACAAAGTCATGATATATTTTATGGAAAATTTATTGTACTATGATGGATTTGCACTGGAACAATAGAAAAATAATATATTAACTATGCATATAAGATATAACAATATATTAGTAATTATCATGAGCATAACAAGCAACGTTGCTTGGACCTAGGAATGATTTAGTACGATATATTAAATTATCAACCCATATATTATTATCGAACCAAAAAATATGATATAAAAAATTTTCATATTGATATCGTACAAGAATTTCGGCATACCAAATTTTCAATATACCGAAATTTTAATATTCATATCGTTAGAATAAATTTTCGGTATCAGTACGAAATACCGAAAATTTCACTATAAATCATATACCAATACTAATATTGAAAATTTTGATACAGTATAATATCGTACCGAAATTTTAGTATATCATAAAATCGGTATAGTTCGATAAATTTCGATATGATATATATGGTATACTGAAATTTTGATATTTTTCCGCACCGCTACTTGGATTAGCCATTTTCTCTCATTTTTCTCCTTTCAAAGCAAATGATTAAGTGAAAAAATTAACTATAGAAAAACTATTCAATATAAAAAAACAGACATTTATTATGGCCTAAATCATTTTCTTCCAACTATAATATTTAGAAAGAGAGAATTAAGGTAGCTAGCGAACATTTAACGCGGTCACCCTTTTTGTCTACCTTCCTACTTCCTTCCTCCCTCCCTCCCTCGACTGACACCACCCTATTTAATGTAATATCTCAAGATTAAATTTAGCAACCTTACCTAATATTAGCAATAATTCAGAAGGTGTGTCATCATAGGCATAATAACGACAACTACACCAAGTTAGCTAGCTAGCTTTCTTGGTCCTCTTTCCTATTATAACCTCATGCATTATTATTCGGTTTAACTCACACTACACCATATCCATCTCAAGGATTAATATATATATATATATATATATATATATATATATATATATATATATATATATATATATATATATATTTTAATGTTCTAAAAAGTGGCAACTTAAATAACATATTCGTATATATAACAGCATATCATATTCATATATACAAAAAAAAATGGCAACTTAAATAATATAAAAATAAAATAATCAATTTTATTTTGATACTAGCAAATTAATTATTATTTTATTTATCTTTTTTTTTTTAAAACTAAGAATAAGTTTTAAATTATTAGCTATAATAAATTAATTTTAATTCTATTTAATCAATATCATCTCAACCCAACTAAAATCATCTATATATAAAATTAATTTTAAATCCAATTTGTCCATATGTTGATCATCCACATAGGTAGCTAGTGCTATGTTGACACCTAGTACAACAAACTCGTGGGCTAATTTACATGTAGACTATGCATATGTGATATCACCATTAATTGTCATCATATGTGATATCACCATTAATTGTCATCAGGGGTGAATTTAAGATTTTAAATTTGGAGAGGTCTTATATCAAATGATGAAAATAATTATTAAATATATTATATAATAATTATCCTTCCTAATTTTAATGAATAATGTATATTTAGTTGAAATATGAAAAATAAAAAAAAACAACTAATGATTCGGATTTGAGAGGTGTTTGAACAATATAAAAAAAAAATGCATTAGTACTTTTTCAATCTAGTCCTATATAATTTTAATACAACTCCTAATGTGTAGTAGGCTACTGTTTGACTTAACTCCTAATGTCGATTCTCAATTAGTGACGATTTGAAATTTATTCAACTATGCACTAAACACTTATGAATTTATATTTAGCTCTTTTTATATTCGTGAGATCGGTATTAAAAAAATCGTTAATATAACGGATTTATATATTTTTTAAAGCAACTAAAAGTTTAAAATCAATTTATTTGATCGTTAGACATGTTCAAGTAAACAACCTTTTCAATAAATTAATGAAGATTGACAACTTTCCTCTGTGTGCAACTTTTTTTAAAAAAAATTATTCAAGGGGAGATTAATTATGAAGATATTCCTTAACCATTAGTAGGGTCCAATAATAAAATGGCGAAATAAGGAACATGGATGCTAGCTATAATTAAGTTGGTTGCCTTATCACCACTCGGGGTTGTGGAGGCCGTTGTTCCCAATTGCATGCGGAGGTCGTCATTTGCAAAAGCAGCAAGCAGTCGGACAATGATTCTTTAGTACTTTCTTGACATTTTTTCTGTTCATAAACAATGTGTTCACAGCCAAGCAACGGTAAAATAAAAATAAAAATCAGTCGCAGACATCTGCAGGGCGGCATACCTACCCATGACAACCAAGCAACGGTAAAATATTGGGTGCGCTGATAACCCCTTATTTATTTATTTTTAATTAAGTATATATGCACATAGTGCATATTTATGCTAATCTATGAATGATTTTTATATAGATTGGATTGTAGGTAGGTTTTAACTTGGATACGTACTTACGGTATAAAAGATAAAAGTATTCAAGATGGTATGAACTATTAAATATTAAATTTTTTATTTTATTTCACCTTTTAAGTACATTACACTATTGCCACACATTTTAATCCACATATATATATATATATATATATATATAATGTAAGATTAAAACTCTATGATCCGGCGATAAGGACGGGGGACCTCTTTGAGGGGAATTAATGACACGTAGAGGTCAAAGGTCAAGGGCAATATGAAGTTCGGCCGATCGGGCAAGGATCGGGTCAACCGGCCGAACGGATCAGTACAGAATCAAAGACAACCCGGTGGAGAGTCGGGTTTCCGACGCTCATGGTGAACAAGGTTGCCGGGCCGAGCGGGTGTCCCGCTCAGCCGAAGCATGAAGCAGTAAGGCTGTGAAGGAAGTCTCACCCGAGCACACGGCCGGTCGGACGTGATGGGACTGCCGAGTGGCTGAGTGCTCGGCTTGAGTAGAGAAGAGATAAAAGGACAAAGGAACATCTTCTGACAATAAGCATGTTCGAAGACCTAGCCGTGCACAGAATCCTATAACGGAAGGTTCTGCTGTCTCATCAGAGAAGTGCTCGGGCTGTAACGGTATGGTGTCAGGCAAGCTCCTCTGGCAAGCCCATACTGAGGTATGGTAAGAGGACACGTATACGTCTCGGTATGTGTGCATAAGCCTCCTCATAGCTTTATATAAGGGTCCTCATACTTCGTCGGAGGTACGCATTCATGCGATTTTTCATCTTCGAAGCCACTTTCTCATTTCCCTCTTGCCTGACTTGAGCGTCGGAGGGTCGTCGTCGGGAATCCCCTCCCGGCCCGACTTCCTTGCAAGTTCGCCGGAGTCCCGTACAGCCGGTCAGAGATCTACGTCAGCAATTTGGAGAACGCCACGTGCTCAACATCTATCGATTCAGCGTTCGAACAGGACCACTCTCGATCCACAAATATTATCTCACAACATCATTATGCGGCACCTATCCGAAGGGATGCTTTTTCTAGCTTAAGATGCAGCATGACCATCACCTGCATCTCTCTATCATCAGTAAAACATGTGATCAATGATAGGTAGAGTCAATTTTTGACTGTAACTTCTATCATCCGTAAATCACGTGATGTAGAGTCAGTTTTTTACCACAGCTTCTATAATCGCTAAATCACGTGACCAATGGCACGTAGGGTTAGTCGTTTACTGTAGCTTCTATCATTTGTAAATCACGTGGTCAATGTACGCAGGGTCAATTTTTTACTACAACTTCTATCCTTCTATCAGGTTTTGTAAATCACGTGGTCAATGTACGCAGGGTCAATTTTTTACTACAACTTCTATCCTTCTATCAGGTAAACAACGATAATAGGTAGCGTACAACCTTTATTTCTACCTCCCGCCCAATATACCTAACTTAACTTCCGCCTCCCACTATTCCAGAACTTATACAGTACTTCCTAAGATCATCTCTAATTCATCATCAAAACATCAAATTTGATGTCAATTTTGATGTTGAAATTGTATCATTTTAATGTGAAAAATACATCAAATTTAGTTTTATGGGTTGGATGGGTTGGAGATGGTCTAAGAGCATGGACAATTAATAAGTACTATTTATGTACATAATTAATTAATAAAAATACTAATTTATAAAAATATCAATTTTTCATTAGTTAATGTTAGCATTAATTTAATTCTTTTGATATAAATGATATTACTATTTGTCCAGTAACGTATTAATAAAGTGGATATTTATTATAATATAATCATATATTATATTTAACATTAAGCTTGTTAAATTATTATGTAAAATTATTTATAATATTAAATATTTAATTTAAGCGTTGTAATCAGGCATGCAAACATGTGTTAGTTTTATAGTTTTAGTATTTGGTATTGTATCAGAATTTTGATATATCAAATTTTCGGTATATTGAAATTTGAGCATTTATATTATGTAGAATAAATTTTCCGTATATAGAAATTTGAGTATTTATATTGTGTAGAATAAATTTTCAGTATCGATACGGTATATCAAAAAATTTGTAAAAAAATTGTATATTGATATTGATATCAAAAATTTTGGTACGGTATAATACCATATCGTAATTTTCGGTATACCATAAAATTAGTATAGTTCAATAAATTTTGGTACGGTATGTGCGTATATCAAAATTTCGATATTTTTCTCAATCCCTTGATGCAGCACCATCAATGACATCACCTATAACTCTCAAAATTTAAGTGCCTCTTCACTACCCATCACATGATATGATAATGGCATTGATATTGGCATTGACAGTGGCAGTGGCAAGTAGCGTCTTTTACAAATATTATCATATGTTTTTACTTAGAAAATTTTTATAGAATTAGATCAATCTCAGATTCGGTGTTATTTAATTCATCATTTTCCAAAGGTATGTTTTTTTTTACCTTTGGCATAGTTGAGTTGACTATTATAAAATAGATATTGTTACAATAGGTAAGAAATTGAATCTTGATAAAAATAGTGAAAGATGTCCTTCTCTATAATATCAATTGTAGTTTTCTAATTTACCCTAATAACCGATTGTACAAATTGAATATGTAAACCTGTTGTGGTGGCAGATTCCTTTTGGTGCAACAAAGGCGTGGCTCAAGATGGATCATGATCATCACTAGCTGCAACTCTCTGCACATCACATGTGATGATGACAGATAGGAAGAGTTAGTTTTTGGCTTCAACTTTTATCATAAATCACATGATAAATGACACATGAGTATACTTTTTCTTCCCGAAGGTTTTCCACTATTCCATTACTAGGACGGCTACTCCTACAAACATGGGAAATTAATTAATGAATCCTACAAACATGTAAAATTAATTAATGAATTAACTTGATGACATGATTCATCTAAGATATTTAATTAAATGATGATAAATAAGTAAAATCATTTATAAATGGATTATTTAAGATCTCTAAGCCATTAACTTTTTTGTTTACTTTTGAAAGTTCATCACCGTTAATTCAATACTAAGGTAACGCTTAGATCTAGGGTTCGGAATAGAAATGATAATTATAGTATTGTAAAATGAGAATGAGTATAAATATAGATATCACTCTCAAATATTTTATTTTTACTTGTAAAAATACTTAGAAAAAAATATTTATTAAGATAATTTAATTTATTAAACTACTTATTTCATATATTAGATTTATGATGTCATTAAACTAATTACAACAAAAAAAAATAGATTTATACTTTTATTTATTTATAAATTATTGCCTCATAATCATTTTTAAAAATTATAATTTATAAATTAATCTAAGGGGCGCTTGGTTTAGGGGAATGAGAGGGGGGAATGGGAATGAGAATCATTGATTGTTATTCTTAATGTTTGGATTATAGGAATAGGAATACAAATAAGGGAATGAATCCTTGAAATTGGATAATAACTCATTCCCATGTACCTCTCCTTCAATGAGCCATTACCCTATTTTCATCAATCAAAATATTCCCTTATTCCAAAAATACCTTTAACCTAAAACTAAAATTTTCTCCCTTAATATAAAATATCAAAATATATTTATTTATTTTTTCTTTTATATCACTTCTCTCTCCTTGTTCTCACTCATCATATTTTCTCTCTCATCAATCTCTTCCATCGCACTCTCTGCCTTTTTTTTTCTCATCATACTTTCTCTCTCATCATACTTTCTCTCTCTTCAAACTCTCCCATCACACTCTTTTTTTTCTCATCACACTTTCTCTCTCCTCAATATCTCTTGTTACACTCCTTATTTTTTCCCTCAACACACTTTCTCTCTCATCACACTCTCTCTCTCCTCATTTTTTCTCATTATATTTTCTCTCTTCATCCTCCCCCATCATACTTTATCTCACATCATATTTTCTCTCTCATCTCTCATCATGCTCTCTCATATCACACTCTTTTCTCATTTTCTTTCATCACACTTTCTCTCTCTTCATTTTTTTGTCATCACACTTTCTCTCTCATCATACTTTCTCTTTCATCGTTCTCTTTCATCATATTTTTCTCTCACATTCATCTTTCTCTCACATCTAATTTTTTCTCTTATCTTCCTTTAAGCGTAAAAAAGGAAATTTTGATTCATTCCAATAGAAAATATGCAACTAACCAAACATTGCTTTTAAAAGTGATATCCATGCTCATACTCATTCCCATTCCACAATACAATGATTTCCATTCCGATTCCTATTTCTAGGAAAGAACCAAACGCCCCCTAAATAAAGAGAGAAAAAGGATAAAAGGAAATAATCTTATTCTATTATCAGGGTTTTTCTTAGTTTATGATACGTAGTTTATACTATAAACTTTTTATTATAAACTCTATACTCACTACATGGATGAGGCTTATAATTCTTAAAAATTGAAAAAGAAAATGATGGAGAGAGATTTTTAAACGGAGTGAGAGTTTATGATAGTGGAGATATCCATTTTAAAAAAGGTAAAATTTTTAACTTTTATAAGACAGTGATATAATGAAGTATAAATCTCTATAAGAGATTTACGATTAAAGATGTCTTAATTAATGGGACATTTAATGTAAAAGTGATCGACATCTAATTAATTAATGGAACAATATCGCATGCAGACAAATAATAAAATAATCATGCACTGATACGTGAAAGGTAGGTGTCATGCGATTACATATTTACTTTTACTTTGTAAAGTTCATCATTATAGGACTGACACTATTCAGCATTGGAGTTCCAAATTATGTTAACCCTTTGACAATTTTAAATAATTTATTTACTAAATTATTGCCTCATAATCAAATAAATTAAATTTACTGTGTTAAACCGGTGTTCATATGTTAGATTTACAATGTTATTAAACTAATTGCAACATCAAAATAAATTTATAATTTTATTTATTTATGTATTTATTTATTTATTTATAAATTATTGATTCATAATCATTTAAAAATATATATATAACTTCTAAATTAATCTTAACATTTTATAGTTAAAAATTATCAAATAAAAAGAAAAAAGGGACTAAAGGAAATAATCTTACTCTCCTATAATTAAGAGCTTTTACCCTAATTAAGAGCTCTTAATAAATTGATAATGAGTCAATATTTAATAAATTAAATAAATATATAATTTTTATTTTGTATTGTAATTAGTTTAATAGCATCAAAAATTTAATAATGAGTAATGATACTGTCTTTTCCTTAAAATTTTTTCCTCTGCAAATTATTTTTCAAATCTAATATATGAAACAATCATATATGTTAGTTCAATCACAAAGGCGATGCTCGGCCTAGATTCATTATAGACTCATTTGGTTGGTGTTAATTTTACCTCAGTTTAAATCATTTTTTTCTTTAGAGAGAAATTTTAGTGCTTGCTGTTCGTTGCCGTTGGTGTATATGATCATATGGTCCAACTGAAAAATCATGTGGCGCTCGTCAATCACCAAATATAATAATTTAACTAATTTATCATTCATAACCTTAGTTATGATTATGTGTGAAATAATAGTTATTAAAGTTTAAGGATGAATTCATGAAATAAAGATCCCGTTGGACATACGCATGGCCACTAACTCCGAAATCACTCGTGCTTCCCTGGTTTAATTATCACTTTATCATGTGCACAAGGAATGAGGTCAACCTGTATATCTTAGGGGTACGTTTGATTGGAGGTTATTCTTGATAATCTTGATTATTCATTCAAGATTATCAACGAAAATCATGTTTGATTTAGGTAATCAATGATTCATAAATAATGTTCCATGTCCGACACGTCAGCAAAAGGGTCATATAACCCGGAATCATAAAACTTCAGAAAACTAAGATTTTTCTTGATTCCCGGATTAACGATTTTTTTTTACCAAAAATATCCTCCGATAAGAAACAACATTAAAAAAAAGGGAAAAAATGTAAAAAAATATTAAAAAATAAAAGAATGTTAAAAAATTAAAATTTTTTAAAAATAAATAATTTAAAAATAAAAATTAAATTTAAAATTTAAAATTTTTTAAAATTTTTTTTTTTAAATATAAATAATAATAATAAAAATAAAAATAAAAACTAAAAAATAAAAATTTAAAATTTAAAATTTAAAAATAAAAATTTAAAAATAAAAATTAAAAATAAAATATTTAAAATTTAAAAAAAAAATTAAAAAATTTAAAATTTAAAATTTAAAATAAAAAATTTAAAAATTTAAAATTTAAAATTTAAAAATTAATAAAATAAATAAATAAAAAATAAAATTTAAAAAATATAAAAAAATATAAAAATGTAAAAAAAATATATATATAAAAATAAAAAAATATAAAAACATTAAAAAAATAAAAAAACATACAAATGTAAAAAAATATACAGGAAAAAGAAAGGTAAAAAAACATAAAAATTAAATAATAATTATAATATGTATATTTGATTTTGTAACTTGAGGGTAATACAGTAAAATATGAAACTAGAATATTCATTGAAACATTCAAACAAATAAGTTTTTGTAGCATTAACTAAGTTGAATCAAACAATATTTGGTTATATTTTATTTCCCATAACTTTGGTTTTATGATTACTTGGTAATCACATAAAGAATGTTATACATAATAACTTAAATCAAATACACCCTAGAATTAATCAGTATAAGTCGAACATCAAGCGAAAAAACAAGTATGAGATAATAATTTTAAGAAAATGTAATTTTAATAGTTCGATATCACAGTGTCTAAGCTCAGTATTCAGTTTTAAAAATTAAGTTTATTTTTCTAATGTATGAATTTTATTAATAATCACTGAGTTTGAGCTAGTCAAGTATAGACCAATTGAGCCAACGATGAAATCAGAAGTCGTAGTCCGTCCGATTTAAAAATGACCTCCGAGTCTTTTTGATTTGAGATTTTAAAATCAATATTGTTTATGTAAAATTAATTGATGTATTATCTGACAATATCTCACAATAGAATTCTGGAAACTTTAATGGGCATTATCCAAAGTTTGGTTTCCTAAGATGCAGCACCATCAATCACATTGACTATAGCTCTCGAAATTTAATTGCCTCCTCCCTACCCATCACACGATATCATAATGGCATTGACAGGCAGCGTCAGTTTTGGCCTGCATGCAGCATTCTCTCATCGGTAAATGATGTGATAAATGACGAGGATCCTTTGCGCCCGTGTCCCCTGCGCCCTCTGCGCCCTTCGCTACACGACAAAAAAAACACGTGCTTAGCGCATGCATTTCTCGGCGCCAACATCGCTCGAAAAGAAATGCTCCGTCAGCGCAAAAAAAATAAGCAAACCCTAAGCCCCTCTTCTTCTCTCCGCTTCTTCTCCAGCCGACGACGCAGAGCTCCTCTTCGCTTCTCCTAAGCCCACGTCCCGTGCTCCTCTTCGGCCGTCGAAAAAACCCTCTTCTCCTCTCCGCTTATTCTCCAGCCGACGACGCAGAGCTCCTCTTCGCTTCTCCAGCCGACGCCAGCCCTCCTCCTCTTCGCCCGCAGCTCCCCTGTGCGCCTACTCTCTCCTAGGTACAATTAGTTGTGTTTCTAATCGTGAATGACTAGTGATATAGCATTAGATTTGATCCAAGATAGTTGGCACCAATACAGTTTGATGCTGATAACCACCAAGCCTATAGGGCAGTAGCTAAAATCTACAACCGACAAAGCCCTACTATATCCATAGCTACTGGTGAACTGTGTTGGTATATGGTGGTTCAGGTTAGTATCAACAAGTGATGTCACCAATTAGGATTGAAATTTTGATACTCTGATTAGTTGTGTTTCGCTAAGTATATATTAATGTTTTCTGAACCAAAATCTTTCCTACAACAAGCTTTAGTATTTTCCCCCTGTTGTTGTTTACTTTCCTGTACAGCATGTTGTTCTTGAGTGGCTTGCTTGGTATGTATTATTCAAATAAGCACAACTCATTATCCTCCTACCTGCTTACAATGGGGCTAGTCATAATTTTCTTTATTAATTTGACGACAATAATTTAATTTTTGCTAAATGGCAGTTTGGCAGAAGTGTCAGTTAAGAGAATTTGTTTGACATCAAAATTTGCTAAGCCATTTGCTTATTTTTTAGGCTTCATTTTTCATTGCTTATGTGGTAACATCATGGACTAGCTTATCTTGGGCACTCAATTGCACGATCCCTCTTATCAGTGATCTCGTAACAAGACATTTTAGCAAGAGCAAGGATGAGTTTGACATACCATCGATCCCATACCACAGTGAGATACCAAGGATTCTATTATTTGTGCTCCTTGGCCTCACTTACTTCCTTTTAGCTCCAATGATACTGCCATTTATATTGATCTTCTTCTGCATGGGTTACATTATCTACAAAGAGCAAGGTGAGTGGCATTTTATGCTACATTTTTGTTGTGTTTGCCGGTCTACACCTTGGATAGAAACATCTTTGTTGCATAGGGATGTTTAGCGAACATTAACTATGATTATTTCTTTTGTACTTGTGATAAATACCAACATCTATTATTACCTTTGAAATGATTGTTTACTGGCTGAGATCGATAATATTGTAATTGATCTCTGGAATTGGAATTTTCTTGCAGTTATTTGATGTGTAACCTAAGTATGACACAGGTGGCAGGTTTTGGCCTGTGGTGCACAACTCGACGATATTCTCTCTTGTGCTTATGCATGTTATCGCATTTGGCATATTTGGGCTTAAGAAGCTACCCCTTGCCTCAGGCTTAATTGTGCCACTTCCAGTGCTCACTTTTCTGTTTATATATTAATCTTTTATTGTGGCACACTTTTTTCAGGTTTAAAGTATTTATCATGGAGGGCAAATCTACGAGTTGTCGTAGGTTGAATTTTGATGAGTCAATTGAAGAGTATTCTGAAGCAAACCAAGGCTGTGGTGATTATGAAGTTAATGTAGAAGAAAGGGCTGATGAAGGTAATAAGATTCATAGTGCGTTTATATTGAACTTTATATACTTCGATTTTTACATAATTTGATTAACTATGTGCATTGTTAATTGATTTATTTGCATTAATTGATTAATTTTAAAGGCAATGAAGATGATACAGAGATTTCCCCCCCCCCCCCCCATTAAGCACAGATGAATTGGTGCCAAAAATTGGTATGGAATTTCAAACAGAAGAGGAAGCGTATGACTTTTATTTGAAATATTCTAAACAAGTTGGATTTGGCATACGAAGGACAAGAACCCATAATGATAATTCGGGCAGATTAATTGACAGGGCGTTTTGTTGTAGTGCACAAGAAAAAAGGGGAAAGGACAAACAAGATATTTATGTGAAGCAAAGTCGTGCTGAGACAAGATTTGGTTGTGATGCTAAACTGAGGATTAGTTGTCGAAATAATGACAAATTTTGTGTGGTGAACTTCATTAAAGAGCATAATTATTATCTTTCAAGTCCAAACAAAACACATCTCTACAGATGTCATAGGAACATATCTTCTTCTGCAGCGATACAAATTGAGATGGCAAGTGAGGTGGGAATCCCCCTAAAAGCATCTCATGATCTTATGATGAGACAAGCAGGTGGGAGGGAGAATTTAGGGTTTATTCCTGAAGACTATAAGAACTACTTGCGATCTAAAAGAACAAGAAATATGAGAGTGGGGGATACAGGAGGTGTTCTAGAATATTTGCAGAAAATGCAATGTGATGATCCAAATTTTTTTAATGCTATTCAAGTTGATGAAGATGATTTGATCACAAATATTTTTTGGTCTGATGCTAAGATGAGAGCTGATTATGGTAATTTTGGAGATGTTGTTTGTTTTGACACAACCTATAGGAAGAACAATGAAGGTCGTCCAATTGCATTGTTCGTAGGTGTTAATCATCATAAGCAATCCATAATTTTTGGTGCAGCTTTATTATATGATGAAACTACTTTGTCATTTGAATGGTTGTTTGATACCTTCACTAAAGTTATGTCTGAGAAAAAACCAACAACTATTCTTACAGATCAAGATGCTGCAATGACAAAGGCTTTAGCTTCCAGATGGCCTGAAACACATCATCGTTTATGCATTTGACACATTTATCAAAATGCCGCAATACATTTGAGTGGAGTTTTTTCTCAATTCAAAGAGTTTGCTAAAGATTTTGCCTCTTGTATATATGATTTTGATGAAGAGGAAGACTTTCTTTCTACTTGGAACTTGATGTTGACTAAGTATGCACTTGAAGATAATGATTGGTTGAGACGTTTGTTCAGCATAAAGGAAAAATGGGCGTTAGTATATGGAAGACAAATATTTTGTGCGAATATGACTACAACCCAAAGAAGTGAGAGCATGAATAGCATTTTGAAAAGGTATGTCACTTATCAGCATAAGTTTTTAGAGTTTTTCAATCACTTCGAAAGATTGCTTCAGGATCGTCGATATGAAGAGTTAAAAGCAGATTTTAGATCCAATTCAGGTGTTCCATGTTTATTGTATCCGGTTGAAATATTAAAACATGCTAGTTATACTTATACTCCTGAGGCATTCAAGTGTTTTGAAAAAGAATGGTATAAATCTCATGATTCTATTGTAGAAATTTGTGAGATTGTTGGATCACATGCAACATACAAAGTTACTTCGCACAAAAAGAAGCACCATCATATAGTTACACTCTATTCATCTTCTGAAAAAATTCAGTGCAGTTGTAGCTATAGAAAATATGAATTTGCTGGGATTTTATGTTCTCATATTTTGAGAATATTTTCTATGAAAAATATTATGAAGATCCCAAATGAGTATATTTTGAAAAGATGAACAAGAAATGCAAAAGGTGGATACTTTGAAGGTAATAATACAATTGTGAACAAAGATAGTTTGGATCCAAAAATTCTTCACAATATGCGATATAGAGATTTGTGTGGGTTATCTCTTCAATTGGTTACCAAAGCAGCAGAAAGGGATGACACCCACATGGTTGTTAAAAATGCTATGTTGAGCTTATGTAAGATGGTTGATGAAAAATTACAAGTTAATGAATCAATTGTGCATCAATCAAATCTTAGCCAAGAAGCTAGTCAGTTGGTTCAATCTCTAGATGACACAACAAGGAATTTGAATGAAACAGATTATCAAATTGGCGAAGGAAACGATCTTACAGTCAAAGGAATTAAGCCTAAGAAGAAAACAGTTTCAGGCAAGAGGTTGAAAAGAGGCATAGAACAAATTTCTAGAAAAAAGAAAGGGGCAAGCAAAACTAACCAAACTCCAACAATTGTTCAGGTTTCATTCTTACTAATATTAGATTTTTTTGTTTGATGTTACATTTAAAAAGCTTATAGAATTAAATAATTTTATTTTTTTTTAATAGGGTATAGAAGATCCCAATATAGAAGATCAATTTTCACCACTTTTGCCAACACAACTATCTCAGGTTTACTCATTGTTTAACATTCCAAAATTAAATATTTATTAATAAATTCAGGCAACTATCTCAGGCTAACTTTGTTAGTGATTATTATCAGGTGACTTCCTCAACTTCAAAATTTCAGACTGCTATCTCAGCTTTGGACAACAGATTAAACGAAGAACAAGTAAGATGAATACCGCCTGCTATCATATTTTATTATGATAGTTTGACATTTACATTATGTGTTTATTACAATACATCATGAGTATTATTGTCTTGCATAATCTGCTTATTATTGCTTTGCCTACTCTCTACTTCTCACATAGTTATATTCCGCCCCCCCCCCCCCTTTTGCAGCGAAGATATCCACCTACTGGATACCAATTGTTGGATACCACCTGTTGGATACTGCATACCAGATTTTTTTCCTCCAGGACATCCACATACTGGATATCCATCGTCAGGATATCCCGCATCTGGATATCCACCTTTCGGATATCTTCCAGTTGGTTATCCACCTTCGGAATATCCCCCGGCTGGTTATCCACCTTCTGGATATCCACTCTTTGAGTATCCTGGTACATCAGCTCCACACCACTGTGAGTCTCATTTTTTATTACCAATATTCACATATCAAGTTTATAGGTGACATGATGTTTACATGTGGGCATATTCTGGATACAGGCGGACATCACGGGCATCGAAAGGAAAAACATGGTACCTCTTGAACAAATAGGAAAAACATGGTACCTCTTCTGTTATGCAACTTCCTAGCTATTTGACAGTAGACAATTTTATCAGGAATTTAAGGGAAAATAATTAAAAAATAAAATAGTTTAGCTCTGCACCTGCAATCTAACGATAGCCACCTATATACTATTGGGCTTGGCCAAGACTGTATGACCTTCTGCACTGAAGTGGAAGATGTGATCTCTATGAGGTAACAAACCACCTATTATGTACTGTTCTCACAAGATAAAAAGGGAAAGACGTAAGGGCTTTCATATTGAAGTTAAGGATGGAATGTCTGTTTAATGCCTTAGGTTGTCTACAAAGGAGTCATTATATACTACCTAAGAGTTTTCTTTTTCTTTTTTTGGTCGTTTGACCTATATTAGTTTTGGAGGTAACTAAATAGCTCAGAAATAGAAGAATCGATCAAGATTCCATGGTGTGGCTAATTTGTAGGTGTATTTTCTTCTTTCATTTGTCGTGCTATGATGGATACTACCTAATTATACTTTTTCAGAGACTAATACGCATAACCTGTGTTGTGTTTGTAGAGTACATGTGTTGTAGAATACACATCTTAACATGTGTTGTGTTTGTAGAGTACACATCTTTTAAGAGAATTAGATTGTTTTGATGACCACAGTTTGGAACCAAGGGCCTATTTTTTTTCATGTTAAATATAGTCAATCAATGACAAGTTATTCTTTATGTTTCTCGGAACCACGTGCCATAGCATTTCTCTATTTCATGTTATATAAAGTCAGTCAAGTGCAAATTATTCCGGTTTCCTTACAAAGGTCATTTACTTCTCATCCTAAACTTGAAAAATGCAGGAATATGGTAATACTGATGTTGAAGGCGTTGACTCAACAAATGCATGCTATGGTGGAACAGTTGCCTTGTTTAATTGTGTTAACTGGGTAGAAAGTAGCTAATGGGATGGACGCTACGGATTGGATGTCTAGAGCAAAAGCTTTTAGTAATTGCTGTGGTTGTTGTTGCTGCTGCTGCTGTTGCAAGTGTGCAATTTGGGCATCTAATTTTACCATAGGAACTACAAGTATAGACCATGTAAATATTTCATAATTGTGTCTTTGTTTAATCCTGAAAGGAAAGTGTTGTGTGATCCAATTTTAATTGTGTTTTTGTTTAGTATTGGCTATTTTGGAGGACTTGTCTTGCAAATTTCTATGAGTCCATTGATCCAAATTATTGTGTCTGTTATGTTTTCTGCAGTGAAAGACTTTTAATGCAAGACATTTCTGAGAGGTTGTTCTCTGATTAGAGAAATTGTTCTGTAAACATTAACTAACTACAAAATTATTAGAGCTTGGATTTGTTGTCCTGACTATAATATTCTTTTCCAACCAGATGAATGAAATAGGACTTCACTTTTTCTTTCTCAATCGTCTGGTTATGGCACTTCTGAAATTATATATTATAGGTCTTTGAAATTGTGGCATTTGTTCTACCAAATCATAGTATTTAAAAGTTCAAAACGTAGTACATATTTCTGGCTCTTTAAAGCTGCAGTGGCCTAAAATATGTATCTTCTGTAAATACAACTCCAAATTATATGATAGAGGTTTTGTAGGTACAAAAACCTGTAATATATCACAGTGTATGAGCTTACAAACAATTAGTTTGAAAATTTACTACCATTTCTGATCAGTCACCCAAGATCTATTTTCGTGATTGCCCACAATTTCTTATTTTTATTATACGTTCCTCAATCAATTATATAATCTTGTGCATGCTTCCACTTTGTTCACCCACAACCAGAGAGAAACCATGACAACATTCAATCCAACACTTCAGATGAAGTCAATCAAACACTAAAATAAGCAGCCTCAACAAAGTAATACAACTTTTTGAAGAAAAATAGCAGACCCATACACGTATATAACAATTCCAATATGTAGAAGATCAGAAGAGCTGTCAATAGAGGAACAATATCCAAATTAAAGACTACTCCGCACCAACATATTCAACACAAACCAGCAGGCTCCTGAAACTAAAAAAACAGGCTGCACAAACACCTAA
Source organism: Zingiber officinale (assembly GCF_018446385.1). NCBI lineage: Eukaryota > Viridiplantae > Streptophyta > Magnoliopsida > Zingiberales > Zingiberaceae > Zingiber > Zingiber officinale. Next base: position 6,342,447 of record NC_055989.1, on the reverse strand, counting down.
TTGTAAGGACATTATTTACAAGCAAAGTGTAATGGATCGTGCGGTAGACAAACACACAGCAGTGTCTATCTTCCAGCCACAGCCAAAGCCAAAGCCAAAGCCTTGTTGTCAGCATCCTGAGCGAACACAGGCAGAGGGAGAGCCGATGCAGTTCTCTCTGCAACCTCATCAAGGAAAGGAACAGGATTGCTGGGGTAGTCAAAGGAGAGATCTTTGCTTGCAGCCAAAGCCAAGAGCTCCTCCTTTTCCAGCCCCCTGGCTGGCCCAAGGCTACACCTGTCTGTAATGCATCTTTGAACTTCTTGATCTGTTTTAAGCCAGAAAAAGCTTACTCATCAAACAAATGAAGATGAAGCAAATGTTTCAATGCTTAGAATTTCATTGATAAGGATCTTACAGTTGCATTGGTGCAGCTGAAGCTACAGAGGCGCCCCTGCGCTCCTCAATAAAATCTAAAGAAAGGAAGGACATGAATATGCATGCTGTAACACATGGACTTGTGTAGCTCATAGTTTATTTGGAGGAATGAAACATCTGGATTCAACCCAGCGATCTGACAAATCTGCAAGCAAACAAGACGCATAATCAGAAAGTGATATCTGGATTCTCATAGAGAAAAAAAAATGGAAATTTCTTTGGACGAGCGATGTAATACCTTAGGATGGAGGGCTCTACAGCCTCCACAACCAGGAGAGAAGAAATCCACCACAACCAGCTGGTCGCCGGCGTTCAATAAAGAGTTAGCGAGATCCTCCGCTGACTCGATCTCCTTCATGTTGGGTAGGAGACCCTTTTCCCACCATTGGATTGCCTTCTTGAAAGAAAGACCCAGCTGCGATCCAAGGAAGAAAAAAAAAAGACCTCTCTTTTAATTTAGCAAAAAGGACAATTTATCAAAGCCAGGGAAACACAAAGAGAATCTTGTACAAAACCCGACAATCATAACTTTATGCAATAAAAAGCAAATAAATAGAAAATTTGGCCGGATTTGGTAACCTGTATAGAGCTAGAAGCGAGGTGGCCTTTCAAGGGCATACCTCTCGGTGAACCAACGATCAGCCTCCCTCCATGGAACATGTTTGTGTCATCGGCTGGAGAAGAAGCGGAGAGGAGAAGAGGGCTTAGGGTTTGCTTATTTTTTTGCGCTGACGGAGCATTTCTTTTCGGGCGATGTTGGCGTCGAGAAATGCATGCGCTAAGCACGTGTTTTTTTTGTCGTGTAGCGACGGGCGCAGAGGGCGCAGGGGACGCGGGCGCAGAGGATCCGTGCTCGATAAATGACAGGCGGGTGGCCTTTTTATTTCAGCTTCCCACTGTACGTTCTTCCTCCTATGCGCAGCGGGGTTAATTCGATCCTGTCTGTACATGCACTATCCCAACCTCTCACATTGGGATGGTGGGACCCACACTTAAGTAGTGGGTCCCACCACCTCATTATGAGAGGTTGGGGCAGTGCCTGTACAGGCAGGATGAATTAATTAGTAAGAGCAGGGGCACTTCCTCTTTTCCCACTATACCAAAGGCCCTCGATGGCTCTCCCTAAGAGCATGGACAATTAATTAGTATTATTTACATACTATGTCACGCACCGAGTGAGCCTCTGTCGGAGAAAATTTCGACAACATCTCCTTTATATCGATGACAATCTGAAACATTACTACAAAGTCCTCGGGACTACACAAACCTCAGCCAACATGACCGGAATAATAACAATAAAAATAACTAACAATCCACGCAGTTTATATTAACTCAGCCTCTGGCTGACACAACCCCACAATTTATTTAAATAAAACCTACTCCACTAATACTAGGGGTGATCATGGATCGAGTTGGTTCGGTTATTGGGGTAAAAAACTATCCTGCACTACTAGATCAGATAATGCAAAATCGGGACCTACATCCGACCCTATATCCGGCGATTCTTATGTATCTTTTATCCGACGGGTTGTCAGTTATTTGAATATCCGACCCTATATCCAATGAAATATAAACTATAAATATAAATATAACAAAAAACATAATTTTTTTAAAAATGATAATAGACATTAATCATTACACGTTATAACAGTTAATCGGAAATAGCTATTACAACGTATAGCAGCTTATCGGTAGTAGTTGTTACAACATGTAACAGCTTATCAACATTAGTTGCTACAAGTAGGGGTGATCACGGATCGGGTTGATTCGGTTATTGGGATAAAAAACTATCTGGCCCTATTAGATCAGATAATGTAATATTAGGACCCTACATCCGGCCCTATATCCGGCGGATTATTTTTTTTCAATTCGGTTCGGGTCGGTATAAGCGGGTTGGTCGGTTTGGCGGGTTGACTGCTCACCCCTAACTAATACGACGGAAAACTTAAACCCACAACAAAATCCAACGCAGCGGAAAACAAAGGCAGTAGACCAAAACTCGATAAAAATCTACGAGTACAGTCATACATCAGAAATATATAAAAATATAACAAGGAAACCATAAGTCCAAAGGTAGAAAATCATCGCAACTCAAGGTGGGGACTAGCGACTGGAACCTCCTAACAGCTTCAACCTGAAATGGTAAATAATAGTCCAAGTGGGAGATTAGAAATTTCATGATTTTTTGAAAATCCAACAGGAGATTGGAAAGGGAAAAGTCCAAGTGGGTCAAGGAGGACTTGACACCTGGTGATCAGAACTCTAAGTGAGTCAAGGAGGATCAAACACTTGGTGGTCAGAAGTATTGGACCCCGTGGTTGTTTTGATGTGATCAACCAAGTTACATCATGTTTTGTTTTAATCCCTGTGTCTAAGTGTGCAGAAGCTTAGGAACCTAGGAAGTCGAGCGAAAGACGCAACTGGCGAGAAGGATGACACGGGAGGAAGCCAACTGGCTCGATACATCCGAGGGACGAAAGAGCTGCGAAAGAGTACACCGGTGGAAAAGAAGAACGTACGTGACGTTCGACGGACGAGAAGTCAGAGCGGAAACCTGCTCGAGGAGAAGGCCGGAAATTGGGTACGGGTGAGCTCTATTTTGGTTGACCGCAATCACCCAAACGATTGGAGCTTCGGAAGAAGAAAATGAGTGAAAAGAAGCTGGAGCTATTTATACGCCGCAGCATTGACCCTCCATATGGAGGGCGCCTTCCACATTGAGGGTGTCCTCCACATTGAGGGCACCCTCCATAGCGTTGAGGGCACCCTCAAACCAGTTAAAGTGACCATTTCACATTTAGATAAAACTTTATCCAAATGCCACGCTGGAGGCGCCTTCCATGCTTATGGGAGGCGCCCTCAAGCCGAAGATAGAGTTTCCAGGCCCTATAAAAAGGGCCCTGGAGCTAGGGAATTCCTACCAATGTTAAGCTTTCAAAGTGTGTAAAAGGCTTCTCCGCCGTCAGAGAAGGAGATTCTTACTGAGCTCTTACAACCACCTTGGATTAACAACCACCTAAGTTGTAACCAAGTCAAAATCCCCGAGTCTTCTTAAGTTCTATTATTTTATTACTTTATTATTGTTGCACTTTAAGAGTTGAAAGAACGAGTAGGGCCTTTTTCTTGTTTTAGGCAATTCACCCCTCCCCTCTTGCTGGCCCGATGGCTGGACCACCAACTTTGCACAAGAAGTGGTATCAGAGCCCGAGCTGCCAGAAGAACTAACCGCCAACTTTGCACAAGAAATCAAGACGATGGCTGGACCAGCAATCTATCCACCGAAATTCGAATGAGACTTTGCGTCATGGAAGAAACGAAAGGAGGTATTTTTCAAAAATGACTTCGAAATTCTTTTAATAATTAAATATGATTTTATAGCTCCAAAATCCCCCCAAGGAGAAGAAAAAGAGAAATCTCAATGGACCAAGAAAGAGCAAGCAGATTTCGTAGCGAACGGACGAGCTGAGTTCCACTTGCGGAATGTGATTCCACCCCAGGAAGTAAATTGGATCGGAGATTACGGCTTCGCGAAGGAGCTTTAGGAAAAGTTCTTGGAATTGCATGAAGGGACTTCTGAAACAAAGCTCGCGAGACGGGACATACTCTGGAATCAACTGACAAATCTTCGGATGAAAGAAGGAGAGTCGGACGCACAACTGCACGGATGAATCAAAGAGCTGATCACCAGACTAACAAACCTCAGAGAAACGGTAACAAATCGGGACGCATAAAGGTATGCTTTAAATGCGTTTTCCAGAACACCTGAGTGGATATCTATAGTAGACTCCTACTATATATCCAAGGATCTCGAGGTAAGCACGTTAGAAAATCTATTTTCTACTTTTGAATTTCACGAACCTCGAATTACAGATTCAAAAGGAATAGAAAAGAAAAATCTCAGCATTGCCCTAAAGGCAAGAACAGAAGATCAAGAGTCCGAGACATTCATCGATGAAGATGATACGACTCTACTGGTAAAAAGGTTTAATAAATTTCTCAAGTCTAATAAGTTTAAATCATAGTTAAGAAGGCATCATCGAAACAAAAAAACTGTCCGATGCAACAACTATAATGAAGAAGGGCACATCAAGGATGACTACCCAAAATTGAAGAAAAAGGACAACGAAAAGGACAAGCACAAAAAACCAACTTCCTCCGAATACAAGACCATGAAGGTCACATGCGATGATTCTTCATCCTTTGATTCCGAGGTAACAGCCTTCTCGGGACTAGTGCTAATAGCCAACCATCAATTGGAAGATGAGACTAGCTTAGAGAAGAGCATAGATGAAGGGGGAGGATCAAAAGAAGAAAGCTGTAATGAAAGGGGAACATAAAAAATTGAGGTAAGTGAGGTACGTGCTCTAACCCACAAACAGTTTTTTTGTTTTATCAAAGTTCTTACAAGAGACTTAGTGAAATCAGAAAAATAGATTACAGACTTAAATAGAATGTTAGATAATTTGAAATTCGAAAATGAAAAATTAAAATTGCAAATTGAAAGTTTGAAAACAAATGCATGTTTAAAACCAAACTTTCAAAAGTTAAAACTTAAAATTTATAAAAAATTGAACTGATATATAAGAAAACATCAAGGATAACTTAGAAAAATTCCAAAAAATTATGTACCCCCTAAGCTTTTGATTAATCCAGTAGAAAGGAACCTATATTGGATTCCAACATCTTATCTAGATTAAACTTTTTTATTAATTAAGGCTTTCAGAAGAAATTAAATGTTTAAATTCATTAAAAGGTTTTGTCTAGAAGTGGTTGATGATAAAAAAAAAAAAGAAGGCCTAGTGTATCGCCATAACATAAAAGTCGATTATTGAATTGAATAGTTAATTGACAACCGATAAGCAATTTAGATAATTTTTTTTTTCACATGCTTAATTGTCAATTCCTTGAAAATTTTACAACTAAGAATTTCTTTCAAAAAATTGTTTTCAATGCTTTTCCTTGACATTTTTTTTACTTAGAAATTGTGTTAAAAAATTTTTTTACTCAAATGCTTTTATACCTAAAAACATGCTTTTATAGTTAAAAATTAGTTAATTAATTTGAAGATATGTACCCTGTTTTTGATGTAATTAAAGGGGGAGAGATAGGTACAAATTTAGACAGAGTTAGAATTTAGGGGGAGTTAGCATATTTTGTCAAATTATTTTTAAAATTCTGAATTTTAATAGATCAGTTCAGTTTATACTTAGTATTGCAATTTCTTTTTGGCAAACTTCATGCTTGAAATGTTAGTTCTGTAATTTCTTTAAATTACTTATTTATTGCTACCCTAACTTGAACTTGGGTTGATGCACATCATAAAGGGAGAGATTGTTAGATCTCGTGGTTGTTTTGATGTGATCAACCAAGTTAGGTTAGGTCCTGTTTTATTTTAATCCTTATGTCTAAGTGTGCAAGAGCTTAGGAACGCAGAAAGTTGAGCAGAAGACGCAATTGGCGAGAATGACAACACGGGAAGGGAGCCGACGGGCTCGGTGTGTCCGAGGGACGAAAAATCTGCGGAAGAGTACACCGGTGGATGAGAACAACATACATGACGTTCAAGGGGCGAGAAGCGGGAGCGGAAGCTTGCTCGAGGAGAAAGTCGGAAATTGAGTTCGGGTGAGCCCTATTTCAGTTGGCCGTAATCACCCAAGTGATCGAAGCTTCGGAAGAAGAAAAAGCGTGAAAAGAAGCTAGAGCTATTTATACACCACAGCATTGAGGGCGCCCTCCATAGCATTGAGGGTGCCCTCAAACCAGTCAAAGTGGTCATTTCGCATTCGGGTAAAACTTTATCCAAATGCTATGCTGGAGGCGCCCTCCATACTTATGGGAGACACCCTCAAGCAGAAGATAGAGTTTCCAAGCCCTATAAAAAGGGTCCTGGAGCTAAGGAATTGATCAACAACTCTTTTACTCAATTCCTAGCAATGATTAAGCTTTTATAGTGTGTAAAAGACTTCTTTGCCTTCAGAGAAGAAGATTCTTACTGAGCTCTTGCAACCACCTTGGATTAACAACCATCTAGATTGTAACCAAGTCAAAATCCCTGAGTCTTCTTAAGTTCTATTATTTTATTATTGTTGTACTTTAAGAGTTGAAAGAACGAGGAGGGTATTCTTTTTTCTTATTTCAAGCAATTCACCCCTCCTCTCTTGCCGGCCCGCTCCGCCAACAAGAAGTTCAATGGGGAGTTGGCAAAAGAAAAATCCATGTAGGTCATGGAGGATCAAATACTTGGTGATCGAAAGTCCAACAGTAGTTGGCAAAGGAAAGTCCAAGTGGGTCAAAAAAAAAACCATATACTTTGTGAGAAAGTCCTATTAAGTCAAAATTAAAGTTGACTGAATACTTGGTAAGAAAGCCCTAACAGGTCATGGATGATCAGATGTTGGGAACGAGAAGTCTCAACGCGCCATAAGATGATTGGATGTTTAATAGATGAAGTCCTCGTACGTTGAGGTCAATTAGATACCATACAAGATGTGAATTCAGCCTTGAAAAGGAAGAATTCAAGATTACCAATCAATTGGGGTGATGTGTTAATCGATTTGTAAACACTAAGTTTGGATTTGGAGTTTAGGGATGGGCAATCGATTGGTCCAATCAATTAACCCAAAGCAATCAATTGAGTCAATCAATTGTATGCTAATTTCGAGAGCACAGTAGGGTCAAGAATCGATTGGGCATAAGGCAGTCGATTGGTAGAAGTTTTGCAGGAAACAAAAGGCTTATGAATCGATTGAGCATTGACCAATCGATTGGGCTAATCAATTGATATGACTCACCAATTGATTGGTAGGGAGAAAAAAGTTGTTCTGCTAGTTTGAACGATCAGATCTGATGTGAAAATCAATCGATTGGGAGACATTTTCCAACCCAAAGGCAACCATAGAAAAGGAGATTTGAACACGCCAATTCTTGGAGATTCTGAAGCAAAGTGTTGCTGAATTTTCAATCAACAAGAGGCATTTCTAAGCAACAAGATAGCAAGCAAGCAAGATTTCATTGTAAAGTTGTTTTCACTTTCGATTGTATTTGTGTTTGCTTTCTCCTATTGTTTTCTTGTGTTTCAAGCTTGTACGAGGCTTCTCCGCTTCTAATAGTTTTCAAGAAGACAGAATTTATAGTGAAAGCTATGAGAGAGGAGTAAACCATTGGATTAATCGCCTCAAGAACGTTGATACCAATTAAAATCTAAGTGTTGCCCATGTGGCCTTTAAGTTGAGCTAAGATTTCCGTTGCACATTCAACAACAAGCACAAGCAACGACCAGAGACGATCGGGGCTATTTATCCCCTGTAGCTCATTCATATCCTAACACCCCCATTGTTTGGAAGACAAGTAAATCACGAAGGATTTTATCCAGCAATAACAGTGCATGTAAAAAATGCTTGAGACAACTAGCAAGATATTCCGTACCTACTAGAAATTGATTCTAGGTCTACTGATAACAATACTCTTGTATAAATTAACTGAGCTGGCTCGTGAAGTCGATCGAGGAGGAAGGTATCAAGGCCGAAATAGCAAGCGGTCAAAAACTGACCCTACCTATCATTCATCACGTGATATTTATAGATGATAAAAACGGACTCTACAACCTGCTGTCATCATCATATAATGTACAGAGAGGATGCAATTAACATTAACTATTTGAGAGTTACAGGAGGAAAAAAAACACGCCCTTTGACAGATGCCCCATTAAAGTTGTCCATTAGCAGTAATGCGATCAAGGTTGGATAAACCATTTATAAATAAGTCAAACATCTTAACTCATAAATAATATTTATAAATAAGATAGATTGCTGCCCGATTGGGAATAAAAACCTCTTCATCAACCTTGGCATTGTTCAAAACTAAAATACTAAAAGAAAAAAGAAAAAGAAAAATAGAAGAGGGAAGAGTCAAATCTATCGCAAGGTTGGATAAATCATTTATAAATAAGTCAAACATCTTAACTCATAAATAATATTTATAAATAAGATAGATTGCTGCCCTATTGGGAATAAAAACTTGCATTGTTCAAAACTAAAATACTAAAAGAAAAATAGAAGAGTCAAATCTATGACTATGACAAGAATAGGGTAATACAATCAACCTACCTAAATGACACGGTGACAAGAGTGGTTAACCGAGTGGCAGAAAGAGAAAACAACACGGCCACATTAAGACTACGTTTGGTTGGGTGTAATGTAATCTAGCTTATAATGTAATCTTGATTAGATTACTACGTTTGGAAATGTAATGTATGTAATATTTGATTACAAGGATGATTACATTTTTTTGTTTGGTATCTATTATTTTTTATCAGAAATGTAATTTGTATTATTATAAAATGACCTACGACCTCTACTGACGGTCGCCGCAGTTCTGTCGGAGCTTGCGGCCTCTACCGCCGATCGTCGATCGTTGCCGTCGGCCGCTAACCGGTCGGCGGCCGGCGGCGGTCGGCGGCCGGCCGCGGCGGATGTCGGCGGTGGGGGCGGTGGCCGACGGTGGACTAAGGGTATATTCGGTATTTAAATTTTAATGGGACGGTGACCTCGTAATGTAATCGGATTACATAGCATTTGCTTTGTAATCCAGATTACAAAACTTCACTACATTTTGTAATCCAGATTACATTACAAGTTTAAAAGTGAAACAAACAAAATAATTTGCCTTGTAATGTAATCAGGATTACATTACAAGGCAGATTACGTCCTACCAAACGAGGCTGATTACATTATAAGGCAGATTATTTTGTTTGTTTCACTTTTAAACTTGTAATGTAATGTAATCTGGATTACAAAATGTAGTGAAGTTTTGTAATCTGGATTACAAAGCAAATGCTATGTAATCCGATTACATTACGAGGTCACCGTCCCATCAAAATTTAAATACCGAATATACCCTTAGTCCACGTTAGCGGCCAACGGCCGCCGGCCGGTTAGCGGCCAACGGCCGCCGGCCGGTTAGCGGCCGGCGGCCGGTAGCCGCCGCAAGCTCCGACAGAAGTGCGGCGACCGTCAGTAGAGGTCGTAGGACATTTTTGTCATTTTATAATAATATAAATTACAATCCTGATAAAAAATAATAGATACCAAACAAAAAAATGTAATCATCCTTGTAATCAAATATTACATACATTACATTTACAAACGTAGTAATCTAATCAAGATTACATTACAAGCTAGATTACATTACACCCAACCAAACGTAGCCTTAATGTGGCCGTGTTGTTTTCTCTTTCTGCCACTCGGATAACCACTCTTGTCACCGTGTCATTTAGGTAGGTAGATTGTATTACCCTATTCTTGTCATAGCCATAGATTTGACTCTTCCCTCTTCTATTTTTCTTTTTCTTTTTTCTTTTAGTATTTTAGTTTTGAACAATGCCAAGGTTGATGAAGAGGTTTTTATTCCCAATAGGGCAGCAATCTATCTCATTTATAAATATTATTTATGAGTTAAGATGTTTGACTTATTTATAAATGGTTTATCCAACCTTGATTGCATTACTGCTAATGGACAACTTTAATGGGGCATCTGTCAAAGGGCGTGTTTTTTTTCCTCCTATAACTCTCAAATAGTTAAATGTTAGTTGCATCCTCTCTGTACATTATATGATGATGACAGCAAGTTGTAGAGTCCGTTTTTATCATCTATAAATATCACGTGATGAATGACAGGTAGGGTCAGTTTTTGACCGCTTGCTATTTCGGCCTTGATACCTTCCTCCTCGATCGACTTCACGAGCCAGCTCAGTTAATTTATACAAGAGTATTGTTATCAGTAGACCTAGAATTAATTTCTAGTAGGTACGAAATATCTTGCTAGTTATCTCAAGCATTTTTTACATGCGCTGTTATTGCTGGATAAAATCCTTCATGATTTACTTGTCTTCCAAACAATGGGGGTGTTAGGATATGAATGAGCTTGGTTGTGCCCTGTGGAATTGTAAACACCAATATAAGAAAAACTTGAATTACTCATAGTTCTTGACATATTGAATTTATTTAGACAAATGACAGAATTTTTTTATATAAATATATTAACAGATAGTCTGATATATAAAAAAAAACTATTCCATATATAAATTCAGAAAAAAATGATCTCAAGTACAAACAATTAATAACATCAATAATAATTTAATTTTTAAAATATACTACAGTAAATACACAAAGCTAGTGCTTGTAAAAAAGAAGACACCGAAATATAATCCACACTGACCAAAGATGCTAAAAATTTTAAAATGTAAAAGCTTTAAATAGAGTGCAACTTTTGAAAACAGAGCTTACAATCATGCCAGCATGAGAGCACATGTAGAAGCCATAATTCCTTAGATGACAAATTTGGTTATCAACAATTGTCCCTGCAATCCAAAAATCATGAAAATTTAAAATTCAAAAATTATAATTTGATGGAGATAAAAGTCTCAAACAGTAGTACAAAATTAAAGACCAACATTAATCAAATACATACCAGGTTGGACATTGTCTGGAGAGTTTGGAAGAAAAAACTTAGTATGATGATTTTTCTGGGCAATTATTAATGTAAACTTTGGGCACCACTGTTCATCAAGAAACTTGCAAGCCTACAGATAGTAATAACAATTTGAACAAAATCAAAACTCAATTGACATTAATATATGTATACACTGACATACCTCAATAATTTGATCCAATTCAATGTTGAGAACTTGAATTTACTGTGATTTGCTAACACCATCCCTGAATATCAAGAACTCATCACAAACAGCTCAAACATAAGGGAAAACACACACCCCATCAAGACACAAGATCCATATGTGTTAATCCAATAGTAGAAACTAAAGCAGAGTTTACCTGAAAATGATAATGTTTTTTGGTTTTCTGTGTCCTGAACTGGTGTAGAAACCGAGCAACAGCTCCCTACATCATAGAGATAATGGCTTCCGTTTAAAAGACAAAGAATACTTAGTGACCGGTGAAGATAAAGAAAAATAAACAAAACATGACTGGTGAAATTAACACATATAACCTCAAATTTTTCAAAGCTCTTCTAGCCTACCAAAAACAAACAAATAATCTCAGTAGACACAATATGAAGAATGAAAAAAGCAAGTTGAAACAAGTTGCCTCAATATTTTCAATAACCTAGAAAATAAAAATAAAGAGCAAATATTTAATCACCTTGTTTCAGTCCAGTTGGTATGGATCCTTGACATTTTGATTTACAAGTAGAAAATCAACCACTGGCCCAGGCCACACAATCATAGTAGTGGAGATATCTATATTCAACAAATAAAAAAGATAATAATATTTTTAAAACAATAAAGTGATTGAATGACAATGCAAGCAAAAGCAAATAGCAAGAGTGTGAGACATTCTAAGAGCTTACTAATATTCAAAGAGAGGCCTCCTTGTGAAGTTCTGAAACTAGAATGAAAACCACTGCATCCCGTGACTCCACCACCAATGTCAGGAAAGTTGTTAGAATTGTTTTGAAAAAATGATTGTCTCACGAAAAAACATTCCCTAAAAATGTTTTCTTTGCAAGTATTAGAATGCAAAAAACAAACCCACAAGTATGTAATCCATAATTTCAACAATAAATTACTAGAAGGAAATTCACATACCCTTTTACCGCATACTGCCGCAAAATAATATCAAGAACCCGTAAAGCATCACGAGAGTTCTCATTTTCATTGCCTTTTAAGGCTACAGCAATGGATTCCATAGGTATTTTAGCTGCAAAACTCAACAAAACCTTAAAGGTTTTTGTATGATGGAGTCGTCTAGCACGTTTCCCATCATTTTCATCAGGACTATTACTATCACGATTTCCATTGCCAGCAATTCTATATCAAAAATAGATAACAAATGCAATAAAGAAGTTAAGATAAGAATGTTTACCAAGCGATGTAGGGTTCAAAAAAAACTATTACTTCTTTGAGGACAGATCCTCAAGCACCACAATGAGCTCATTGTTGACTTGAGGAAGGGCACAAAGGGTGAATCATACACAAAGTCCCTTTTTGTTAGCTCAATGTCATATGTTTGGTATAGTTTATCTATTACTTTTCTTCGAATACCCTTACCATCCACAGGATGATCTTCTTCATTTTTCACTGCCACCTAATTTAATAATAATAACAATCTCAAACACTAATAAAATCCAACATTTAAAAGTTACATGTTACAACAAGAAAAAAGTAAATAAGGAATAATGATAACCTACACTGTAGTGGTAAAAATAATCATCCACGTTTCTGACAGAAACTTTAAAATGGTTTGTCAAAAGCAGCACTTTTTCCAATGCCAGGTCTTGTCATGGGAGTCCTTTTACGATTTGTAGCTTTTAGACCACCATCATCATTGATTGTAATGGAGATAACAGTAGGAGGAATAGAAGGGGGCGGTGGCAAAATATCTAAGTTATCAGAGCCAGGTTTAACATGAGAATCCATCTTATCTGTCTTCAATCAAACAACAAGAAAATGATTAGGAAAGACGAAAATAGTTATGATATTCTTATATACGAATTAAAAGCACATGTACAAATACAACCCAAAATGAAAATAAGATTAAACATCATCAATTGAAAAGGATGCTAGATGAGAAAGTTAGGAGGGGCTGATACACATGATGGTTGTTTCAGCCCAAAGTAGATAAGAAATAAAATAAATAATTTGAAAACATAAGAAGGAAGATAAGAAGAGAAATCAGAATGTGGCGGCGGGCAGCGAGGGAAGTTGAGACGAGCTCAACTTCATAAATGTTAGCAAAAGATAGCGGTAAAAAAAGTAACATCATGAATGTTAGCGAAAGAGAGCAGTGAAGAAAGCAAGTTACAAACCTCACGCTCGGAGTGCTTTTGCTAGTAGAGGATGAGACCGTCAGATTCTGACGGAACTCTAGGAAGTAGTAAAGGAGACGATCCGGTTGTTTCAAAAGGGCTGCGAATCTCATTGAGCAAAGAATCTAATGTGAAAAGGGAGAACTTGGCTTCTCTCCGACAAGTTCTCGGCTCCTAACTAAACAGGGAAAGTTATTGAGTGGTCCAGATTTGGTGCAGGTTAGTAATTCCTCGAGATTCATTTTCGTGAAACACTGGGCCCAAAATTAAAAATTATATTATTTTTAAAAAATAAATTTTTATATAAAATATTATTAAAAATATTTAATTACATTAATAAAATTTTAAAAAAAAATCATAAAAGATTATTTATGTAATTAATGACCATTTAGAAATTAGACCGTGATTTACCAAAGAAAGGTATCTAAAAAAGATATTTATCTGAATATCCACGTTCTCTAAATCTTCTCCCTGCAAAAAAAACATAAAAATGCGGATATTAGAAATCAGGCCCTATAACAGGGCCCACTTTATGGGTGAGATATTTGATTATTAAATTTGAAATATTAAAAGTGAGATATTTTATGGATAGAATCATAAATATTTGATTGGTGAAATATTTAATTGTATGATTAGACATATTTGATAAGTGAGATATTTGATTGATAATGTGAATACGAAGATGAAAAATATTTTTAAAAAAATATTCAAAATATTAAGATCTTAATATTTTTTGAAAAAACATTGTTGAAGATATTTAATTATATTAATAAAATTTAAAAAGATAACCTATAAAAGGATTATTTTTTTAATAGGAAGTGGTGACTAATTAGATCAAACAATAATTTTATCTTATTTCTATTTTCTATGGATTGACATAGTAATTATATAGGTCATTGTTCCAATAGGTGTTAGATCAATTTTCATTGAATGTAAAATATCTTATTAAGTGTCAGATCTTCCCTATATAAAAGAGCAATATATTAACTTAAAATACCCTATAATTTATCTGTTTATATCTAACCGGGGTACTGACGATATTGAACCACTTTATGCTCCAAAAGTTTACTTTTGTACTTCTTTATTAGTAAATTTAATAAAAAAAACATATTAAATAATATTTATTTGGTGGAAACTTTTAATTAAATAAATAAAGTTTAATTTTATTAATAAAATATTAATTAATTTGGGTTAGTAATAAATTATTGAAATACTATTAATATATATATTTTAATTATTATTTTTTTATTAATTAATTTTAACTCAACCGTAGTCTCAACTAAAAAGTAAGGGGGTGTTTGGTTAATGGGTTTGGGAATGAGACAATGGAATGATAGTAAAAGATAGTATTTGAATTGTGGGTTTGGGAATCACATTTTGGGAATGATTACCACATTTATGGGAATCAACTAAAACCATATAACTAGATGGGTTTCATTTACATTCCTATTCCCATTCCACCCTACTATCAAACTCATACCCATAGTCATTTCCATCATTTAACCAAACGTCCCCTAAAATTATTAATTTGTAATCTATATTTAAAACTAATAATTATAATTAGAACTCAGAATCAATTGGCAAGAGGTCAACGATTAAGCGACTTGCTTAAACAATCCCAATCAGACCCTCTCACGGTGTAAGAACAGATAGCTACTATTTATACCGAAGCGAATGGATATCCAGATTCGATAGAGCTTGGACAGGTAAAGAAATTTCTCGCTCAGATACACAACTATTTAAAAAAGAATAAACCTCAATTTAAAGAAATTATATCTTATACTACGACATTCACCGAGGAAACGGAATCACTTTTGAAGGAAGTAATTCAGCAACAAATCAAACTATTTTTACTTCAAGAACAAACATAAATTTTATTTTTTACTGAGAAATAATAATTATTAATTTTAAATATAGATTACAGATTAATAATTTTAAATATTATTAATAAAGTTTAACTTTATTTATTTAATTAAAAATTTCCACCAAATAAATATTATTTAATATATTTTTTTTATTAAATTTACTAATAAATAAGTACAGAAGTAAACTTTTTGAGCATAAAATGGTTCAATATCGTCAGTAACCCGATTAAATATAAGCAGATAAATTATAGGGTATTTTACGTTAGTATATTGCTCTTTTACATAGAAAAGATATGACACTTAATAAGATATATTACATTCAATGAAAATTGATCTCAACACCTATTGGAACAATGATCCATATAATTAACTATGTCAATCTATAGAAAATAGAAATAAGATAAAATTATTGTTTGATCTAATTAGTTACGACTTCCTATTAAAAAAATAATTTTTTTACAAGTTATCTTTTAAATTTTATTAATATAATTAAATATCTTCAAGAATATTTTTTTAAAAAATATTAAGATCTTAATATTTTGAATATTTCTTAAAAAATATTTTTCATCTCTATATTCACTTTATCAATCAAATATCTCACTTATCAAATATTTCTAATCATACAATTAAATATTTCACCAATCCAATATTTATGATTCTATCCATAAAATATCTCACTTTTAATATTTCAAATTTAATAATCAAATATCTCACCTTTAAAATATAACTATTATTTTACTAATTTACCTCTTAAATAAAATTAATTATATTTTTTAATTCTTAATCATATTTTTTAATTCTTCAATTAAAAACACTTAAAATAATAAAAAATATAAAATAAAAATAGCTGCATGCAACAGGTGGACCTGCTGCAGGGCCTGATTTCTAATATCCGCATTTTTATTTTTTTACAAGGAGAAGATTTAGAATACGTGAATATTCAGATAAATATCTTTTTTAGATACCTTTCTTTGGTAAATCACGGTCTAATTTCTAAATTATCATTAATTACATAAATAATCTTTTATGAAATTATTTTTTAAAATTTTATTAGTGTAATTAAATGTCTCTAATAATATTTTATATAAAAGTTTATTTTTTAAAAATAATATATTTTTAAAATTTTAATTTTGTGCCCAACACTTCACGAAAATGAATTCCCAAGAATTACTAACCTGCACCAAATCTGGAACACTCAATAACTTTCCCTATCCAGCTAGGAACCCAGGACCTGTCTGAGAGAAGCCAAGTTCTCCCTTTTCACATTAGATTCTTTGCTCAATGAGATTCGCAACCCTCGTGAAACAACCGAATCGTCTCCTTTACTACTTCCTAGAGTTCCGTCAGGATTCGACGGTCTCATCCCCTACTAGCAACAGAACTCCGAGCGTAAGGTTTGTAACTTGCTTTCTTCACTGCTCTCTTTCGCTAACATTCATGATGTTACTTTCTTTACCGTTTTCTTTTGCTAACATTCATGAAGTTGAGCTCGTCTTAACTTCCCTCGCTGTCCGTCGCCACATTCTGATTTCTCTTCTTATCTTCTCTCTTATGTTTTCAAATTATTTATTTTATTTCTTATCTACTCTGGGCTGAAACAACCACCATGTGTACCAGCCCCTCCTAACTTTCTCATCTAACATCCTTTTCAATAGATGATGTTTAATCATATTTTCATTTGTGTTGTGTTTGTAAATGTGCTTTTAATTCGTATGCAAGGATATCATAACTATTTTCGTCTTTCCTAACCATTTTCTTGTTGTTTGACTGAAGATAGATAAAATGGATTTGTTGAGTCATTTATTGCTGAAGCAAACTGAGCGTAGGCAGAATGAAACCACCGTTTTCGGCTAAGTCGAGGCTAGAGTTAGACTCTATCTCTTTAAAACGAATTTGCCCCGCACACGTTGCTCACGGAATACAACAATCGTCTCCCAAAATACGACTTTTATCTTGCGATAGCAGCATTGCAAATCACAAGACCTCCGAACCGAGGAAGCTTCTTGATCTCTCCAATGCAAGAATGCAATGCTTGCTTTGCTTGGAAGGAAGTGAGTGAATGAAAGAATATGTGAGGAATTTTATTTATACATATGAAAGGATATAAGAACCTCTTGGTTCAATTAGATCTCATCCATCCATTTCAAAATGGAGGATGTAGATCGCATCCTTTCCTAAGAGGCATACTACCTCTTCATTAGATGCACCCTTTAATCATCCAAAAGATATTTAAACCTTTTTGATTATTTTTCCATTTATAATTTTAAACAATCCTCCACATAAATGAAAAATAATGCATGCATGTTATCACATAAGGAGAGTTCAATCGATAAGTCATTGCATCAGGAGAGGTAGCTTGTAGCTTTGAACCTTCCATAGTGGAATGTTATCGAGCATACTAGGCTGCGCAGTGAACATGATGTCTTGAACTGCTCAGCTGTTTGTGTATACTAAGACAATAACACCCACTCAAAGATTTATCTCACTTACTTTGGGCTCTCATGGTTAGTTCCGTTTTGACCATGGATATCATCTTGGACTCATGAGTGTTTCATTGAAATGACCAGTTTAAACACTCACATAGGTGACACTTCTATCAAGAGTATCCTATCATACTCCACCTATAAAGGTATAGAAGTCATTAAAAGCATAAGCTTAACCTCACTACATGTAATAGGACAACACAAGTTCATTCTAGGATTGGGATAGAGATAATGATAATATATCTTGTATGCTGTAACACAACTTCTGTAACTTCGTTATCCCATTGAACTAATATCTTGAGATCTCCAATCAACAAGGTTGGCTTACCGCTACAGTCATTTTTAGTTGTAGATTTTTAATCTCATTCTTTTCGAAGAGCAGTATACTTGATCTCGACTTAACCCCTTCGTAAGAGGATTTGCCAAATTACCTTTGGACTTGACATAGTTGATTGCAATCATTCCGTTAGAGATCAACTGTCTAATGGTATTGTGTCTACGACGTATATGTCGAGACTTACCAATATACATACTACTCTGTGCCCTTCCAATCGCCGATTAACTATCACAGTGTATAAGTACGACGGGCACAGATTTCGTCTAGCTCGAAATATCTTCCAAGAAATTCCGCAGCCAATCAACTTCTTCAGCTGCTTTATCTAATGCTATAAACTCAGATTCCATAATTAACCAAGCTATGCATGTCTGCTTTGTAAATTTCCAAGATACCACTCCTCCACCGATTGTGAATACATACCCACTAGTGGATTTGGAATCTTTTGTATCTGATATCCAATTAGCATCATAATATCCCTCTAAGACAGCGGGATACTTTCCGTAATGTAATCCATAGTTCATAGTATATTTCAAATATCTAAGAACTCACATCAATATTTTCCAATGGGTATCGTTTGGATTACTCGTAAAACGACTCAGCTTGTTGACCGTACAGGCAATATCCGGACGTATGCAATTTGTGAGATACATCAAACTACCTATTATCCGAGAATATTTCAATTGCGATACGGGCTCACCATGATTTTTCGTTAAGTGTTGACTTAGATCCATAGGTATTTTCACTGTAGAGAGATCGTTCGCATTGAACCTTTTCAATACTGACTCTACATAATGAGTTTGTGTCAAAACTATCCCATCGGATGTCTTGAGAATTTTAATTCCTAATATAACATCTGCTAGACTCATGTCTTTCATATCGAAATTCTTGGTCACCATTTTCTTTGTACGCATAATTACTGCCCATTATAAGCATGTCGTCTACGTATAGACAGATCATTACATAACCTTTAGGTGTGTTTTTGACATAAATACATTTGTCACATTCATTTATTTTGAATTCGTTTGACAGTATTATTTTGTCAAATTTTTCGTGTCATTGTTTAGACGCTTGTTTAAGTCCGTACAACGACTTAACAAATCGACACACCTTTTCCTCTTTTCCTGGAGCTACGAACCCCTCAGGTTGCTCCATATAGATTTCTTCTTCCAACTCACCATTTAAGAACGCAGTCTTACCATCCATTTGGTGTATTTCAAGGTCATACAGTGCTGTGATGGCTATCAACACTCGTATAGATTTAATCCTTGTCACCGGTGAGTAGGTATCAAAGTAGTCAAGACCTTCCTTTTGCTTGTACCTTTTGGCTACAAGTCTGGCTTTATACTTGTCAATTGATCCATCAGCTTTATACTTACATTTTAGTATCCACTTATAACCTAATGATTTGATACCAGAAGGAAGGTCTACTAGTTCCCAAGTATGGTTATTTATGATGGACTCGATTTCACTATTGACTGTTTTTTTCCACATTGGGGCGTCGGGACTAGAGAGAGTTTCGCTTAATGTTTTTAGATTCATTTCCGACATAAGAGTAACGAAGTTTGGCCCAAACGATTTCTCAACTCTAGCTTGTTTGCTCCGACGTGGCTCTTCGCTTTGATTGTCAATAGTCTTTTTACGACAACTAAGTTCAGAAACGTCATTTTCGTTAGAACTTCCGTTGTTATCACTTTGAACGTTTCCCTTTTTATTTGGGAATATATTTTCAAAGAATATTGCATTCTGAGATTCTATAATTGTTTCCACATGAATATCAGAAATGTCTGACTTGTGAACTATGAATCGATATGCATTACTGTTATGAGCATATCCGACAAATATCGCATCGAATGTTTTAGGTCTGATCTTTACTTGCTTTGGCTTAGGTACTTCGACCTTTGTTAAGCACCTCATACCTTTAGGTATTTGTACGATGACTCGCGGTCTTTCCATAGTTCATATGACGTTTTATCGTTTTTTTTTTGTGACAAATTTTGTTAAGAATGTAGTTTGTTGAGATAAGCTTGAATTTATCAGCAAGACATTCATCATTTCTTTTAGCGTCCGATTTTTTATAAGAGATTTCTTGTTGTGGAGACATCTATAATCAACAAATAAGAAAGATAATAATATTTTTAAAACAATAAAGTGATTGAATGACAATGCAGGCAAAAGCAAATAGCAGGAGTGTAGAGACATTGTAAGAGCTTACCAATATTCAAAGAAAGACCTCCTTATGAAGTTCTAAAACTAGAATCAAAACCTCTGCATCCCGTGACTCCACCCAATGTCAAGAAAGTTGTTAGGATTTTTGAAAAAATGATTGTCTCACGAGAAAACATAATGTTTTTTTTTTGCAGCTATTAGAATGCAACAAACAAACTCACAAGTATGTAATCCATAATTTCAATAGTAAATGATCAGAAGAAAATTCACATACCCTTTTACCGCATGCTGCCGCAAAATAATATCAAGAACCCGTAAAGCATCATGAGAGTTCTCATTTTCATTGCCTTTTAAGGCTACAACAATGGATTCCATAGGTATTTTAGCTGCAAAACTCAACAAAACCATACAGATTTTTGTATGATGGAGTTGTCTAGCATGTTTCCCATCACTTTCATCAGGACTATTAGTACCACGATTTCCATTGCCAACAATTGTATATCAAAAATAGATAACAAATGCAATAAAGATGTTAAGATAAGAATGTTTACCAAGCGATGTAGGGTTCAAAAAAAAAAAACTATTACTTCTTTGAGGACAGATCCTCAAACACCACAGTGAGCTCGTTTGTGACTTGAGGAAGGGCACAAAGGGTTAATCATACGCAAAGTCCTTTTTTGTTAGCTCAATGTCATATGTTTGATATAGTTTATCTATTACTTTTCTTCGAATACCCTTATCATCCACAGGATGATCTTCTTCATTTTTCACTGCCACCTAATTTAATAATAATAACAATCTCAAACACTAATAAAATTCAACATTTAAAAGTTACATGTTACAACAAGAAAAAAATCTTGTCAAAAGTGGCACTTTTTCTAATGCCAGATCTTGTCATGGGAGTCCTTTTACGATTTGTAGCTTTCAGACCACCATCATCGTTGATTGTAATGGAAGTAACAGTAGGAGGAATAGAAGGGGGCGGTGGCAAAATATCGGAGTTTTCAAAGCCAGGTTTAACATGAGAATCTATCTTATCGGTGTTCAGTCAAACAACAAGAAAATAATTAGGAAAGACGGAAATAGTTATGATATCCTTGCATATGAATTAAAAGCACATTCAAAAAAACAACCCAAAATGAAAATAAGATTAAACATCATCAATTGAAAAGGGTGCTAGATGAGAAAGTTAGGAGGGGCTAGTACACAGTGGTTGTTTCAGCCCAAAGTAGATAAGAAACAAAATAAATAATTTGAAAACATAAGAGGGAAGATAAGAAGAGAGATCGGAATGTGGTGGCGAGCAGGAAGGGAAGTTGAGACGAGCTCAACTTCATGAATGATAGTAAAAGAGAGCAGTAAAGAAAGTAACATCATGAATATTAGCGAAAGAGAGTAGTGAAGAAAGCAAATTACAAACCTACTAGCAACAGAACTCCGAGCGTGAGGTTTATAACTTGCTTCCTTCACTGCTCACTTCGTTAACATTCATGATGTTACTTTCTTTACCGCTCTCTTTTGCTAACATTCATGAAGTTAAGCTCGCCTCAACTTTCCTCGCTGCCCGCCGCCACATTCTGATTTCTCTTCTTATATTTCCTCTTATGTTTTCAAATTATTTATTTTGTTTCTTATCTACTCTGGGCTGAAACAACCACCATGTGTACCAGCCTCTCCTAACTTTCTCATCTAGCATCCTTTTCAATTGATGATGTTTAATCTGATTTTCATTTTGGATTGTGTTTGTAAATGTGCTTTTAATTCTTATGCAAAGATATCATAACTATTTCCGCATTTCCTAACCATTTTCTTGTTGTTTAACTGAAGACAGATAAGATGGATTCTCATGTTAAACCTGGTTCTGATAATTCCGATATTTTATCACCGCCCCCTTTTATTCCTCATACTGTTACCTCCATTACAATCAACGATGATGGTGGTCTGAAAGCTACAAATTGTAAAAGGACTCCCATGACAAGACCTGCCATTGGAAAAAGTACCGCTTTTGACAAACCATTTTAAAGTTTATGTCAGAAACGGGAATGATTATTTTTACCACTACAGTGTAGGTTATCATTACTCCTTATTTATCTTTTTCTTGTTGTAACATGTAACTTTTAAATGTTGAATTTTATTAGTGTTTGAGATTATTATTATTATTAAATTAAGTGGCAGTGAAAAATGAAAAGATCATCCTGTTGATGGTAAGGGTATTCGAAGAAAAGTAATAGATAAAATATACCAAACATATGATATTGAGCTAACAAAAAAGGACTTTGCGTATGATTCACCCTTTGTGTGCTTCCACAAGTCACCAACGAGCTCACTGTGGTGCTTACGGATCTGTCCTCAAAGAAGTAATAGTTTTTTTTTTTGAACTCTACATCGCTTGGTAAACATTCTTATCTTAACATCTTTATCACATTTGTTATCTATTTTTGATATAGAATTGTTGGCAATGGAAATCGTGGTACTAAGAGTCATGATAAAAGTGATGGGAAACATGGTAGACGGCTCCATCATCCATGACTTGTTAGGGCTTTCTTTCCAAATGTTCAGTCAACTTTAATTTTGACTCAATTGGACTTTCTCACCAAGTGTCTGGTTCTTATAAAGGTATAGAAGTCATTAAAACCATAAGCTTAACCTCACTACATGTGGTAGGACAACACAAGTTCATCCTAGGATTGGGATAGAGATAATGATAATATATCTCGTGTGCTGAAACACAACTTCTGTAATTTCGTTATCCCATTGAACCAAGATCTTGGGATCTCCAATCAACAAGATTAGGTTACCGCTACAGTCGTTTTTAGTTGTAGATTTTTAATCTCATTCTTTTCGAAGAGCAGTATACTTGATCTCGACTTAACCCCTTCGTAAGAGGATTTGCCAAATTACCTTTGGACTTGACATAGTTGATTGCAATCATTCCGTTAGAGATCAACTGTCTAATGGTATTGTGTCTACGACGTATATGTCGAGACTTACCAATATACATACTACTCTGTGCCCTTCCAATCGCCGATTAACTATCACAGTGTATAAGTACGACGGGCACAGATTTCGTCTAGCTCGAAATATCTTCCAAGAAATTCCGCAGCCAATCAACTTCTTCAGCTGCTTTATCTAATGCTATAAACTCAGATTCCATAATTAACCAAGCTATGCATGTCTGCTTTGTAAATTTCCAAGATACCACTCCTCCACCGATTGTGAATACATACCCACTAGTGGATTTGGAATCTTTTGTATCTGATATCCAATTAGCATCATAATATCCCTCTAAGACAGCGGGATACTTTCCGTAATGTAATCCATAGTTCATAGTATATTTCAAATATCTAAGAACTCACATCAATATTTTCCAATGGGTATCGTTTGGATTACTCGTAAAACGACTCAGCTTGTTGACCGTACAGGCAATATCCGGACGTATGCAATTTGTGAGATACATCAAACTACCTATTATCCGAGAATATTTCAATTGCGATACGGGCTCACCATGATTTTTCGTTAAGTGTTGACTTAGATCCATAGGTATTTTCACTGTAGAGAGATCGTTCGCATTGAACCTTTTCAATACTGACTCTACATAATGAGTTTGTGTCAAAACTATCCCATCGGATGTCTTGAGAATTTTAATTCCTAATATAACATCTGCTAGACTCATGTCTTTCATATCGAAATTCTTGGTCACCATTTTCTTTGTACTCATGATTATCTCATGATTACTGCTCATTATAAGCATGTCGTCTACGTATAAACAGATCATTACATGACCTTCAGGTGTGTTTTTAACATAAATGCATTTGTCACATTCATTTATTTTGAATTCGTTTGACAATATTATTTTGTCAAATTTTTCGGGTCATTGTTTAGGCGTTTGTTTAAGTCCGTACAACGACTTAACAAGTCGACACACCTTTTCCTCTTTTCTTGGAGCTACGAACCCCTCAGGTTGCTCCATATAGATTTCTTCTTCCAACTCACCATTTAAGAATGCAGTCTTAACATCCATTTGGTGCATTTCAAGGTCATACAGTGTTGCAATGGCTATCAACACTCGTATAGATGTAATCCTTGTCACCGGTGAGTAGGTATCAAAGTAGTCAAGACCTTCCTTTTGCTTGTACCTTTTGACTACAAGTCTGGCTTTATACTTGTCAATTAATCCATCAGCTTTATACTTACGTTTTAGTATCCACTTATAACCTAATGGTTTGATACCAGAAGGAAAGTCTACTAGTTCCCAAGTATGGTTATTCATGATGGACTCGATTTCACTATTGACGGCCTTTTTCCACATTGGGGCGTCGGGACTAGAGAGAGTTTCACTTAATGTTCTTGGGTCCATTTCCGACATAAGAGTAACTAAGTTTGGCCCGAACGATTTCTCAACTCTAGCTTGTTTGCTCCGACGTGGCTCTTCGCTTTGATTGTCAATAGTCTTTTTACTACAACTAAGTTCAGAAACGTCATTTTCGTTAGAACTTCCGTTGTTATCACTTTGAACGTTTCCCTTCTTATTTGGGAATATGTTTTAAAAAAATATCGCATTCTGAGATTCTATGGTTGTTCACACATAAATATCAGGAATATCTGACTTGTGAACTATGAATCGATATGCACTACTATTATGGGCATATCCGACAAATATAGCATCGAATGTTTTAGGTCCGATCTTTACTTGCTTTGGCTTAATTACTTCGACCTTTGCTAAGCACCCCCATACCTTTAGGTATTTGTACGATGGCTCGCGGTCTTTCCATAGTTCATATGGTGTTTTATCGTTTTTCTTGTGAGGGATTTTGTTGAGAATGTGATTTGCTGATAGTATAGCTCCCCCCTATAAGTTCTAAGGTAAGCTAGAATTTATCAACAAGGCATTCATCATTTCTTTTAGTGCCCGATTTTTACGTTCGACAACATCATTTAATTGAGGCGAATAAGGCACCGTTGTTTGATGGATAATGTCAGATTCTGAACAAAACTCATCAAACGGTGCACCATATTCTCCTCTATCACTATGAATTATTTTAATTTGTTTATTAAGTTGATTTTCAACTTCTTTTTTATAGGTTTTGAAAGCTTCTAAGGTTTCATCTTTATTTCTTAAATGAAAGACATAACAAAACCTCGTGTAGTCATCGATAAAAGTAATAAAATACTCTTTACCTTCTCTAGTATGCACGAATTTTAAGTCACATAGATCACTATGTATTAACTCTAGAGGAGTCGTTGACCTTTCCACCGAATGAAAAGGTAGTCTTGTCATTTTTGCTTCCTCACACACTTCACATTTGTGTGTTTCGTCAACATTGACGTTTAGTAATAAATTTAACTTGACGAGACATTTCAGAATATTATTATTGACATGCCCAAGTCGATCATGCCACAAATTAAAACACTCAACAACATAACTGGAAGTTTTTATTTTATTACCATCAAATTCACGGTGAACAGTCATTATAATCATTTTGAATAGACTTTGTTCTAAGTACCCTTTACCTACGAATACACCATTTTTTGTAAGTACAAAGTTGTTTGACTGGAACACTTGTCTGAAATCGACTTTAACAAGTGCTAATCCAGAAACTAGATTTTTCCTGATGTCGGAGATATGGAACACATCAATGAGCGTTAGCTCTTTCCCAGACGTCATTTTCAGAGCAACTTTCCCGAGCCTGACAATCGGGGATGTCATGGAATTTTACCCATATAGAACTTTCTTCCACTTATCGGAGTATACTTGAAGAACATCGCCTTATCAAAACAGATAAGACGGATTGCTCCAGTATCGATCCACCACTGCTTCGGGTTATCCACCACCGTGTTGGCTTCAAACACGACCGCAGTGAGATCCAATTCCATGTCGTCAGAAGTTACGACTTGGTTCGCAGCATCCTTCTGACTCTTAGTTGGTTTCTTCGAGCATCTGCAATCCTTGGACATGTGTCCTGACTTTCCGCAGTTGTAGCATGTGCCTTTGAATTTCTTGCCTAGAGCATTCTTTTTTGATTGCTTCGGCTTTTTGGCTTTTGGTTCAGTCAAGTTGGACATCTCGTCGACTGCCCGCTTCGTTCATATGGAGTCGGACATCTTTCGATTATCTTCCTCTATTCGTAGACTCAGGATTAGGTCTTCAAGTGTGAAAGAGCTCTCAGATGTAGTCGTGAGTAGTGTGTCCTAGAGAGAGACGCTCTGGCATCTCTCTAGAACTCCGGCCAACTCCTCAACTGGTGAGGAAGGAGAGTGAGGGTGCACTGCTGGAGGCTGTGTGAGAGCAGCATACAGGGCTGCCGGTGGTGGTCTAGCCTCCCAGTGGACGAGACGCCAGCGGGAGGCCTCCGACGGTTCCTGCAGGATCTTGACAAACTTCTGGACTCACCTGCTAACATCCGTTCAGAGAGCGCTGCTCTCCCGTCGCATTCGCGGCGGCGACATCTGCTAGCAGATTGAGGGGCTGGAAGTCTGAGGACCGGTGGAACGGTCGGGTGGCACTGAGTGTAGGGCAAGTACAGGATTCGAGTAGAGGTGCTACACCGGCGGGCGGTGGCACCAACACAGCATACAAACACAAGCAGAACATACAGGTACAAGCACACGCAAAGTTTTAACAGCAGACACATTATACCAGTGCAGCTTGGAAGGAGGTCAGACGCTGGAGGCGCGGAAGAAGAACTGGAACAGGGGCCGCCGACACTGTAAGTGTGTCGCCATGGGGACCGAGTGAAGTACTTCTGAGGCATCATCTTCTGGTGGAGCCTTGAACATTGCGCGGCAACACTGCCGCACGCCGGATCCTCCGAGCTTGGCCATCTGCTCGGTACCGGAGTTGGCGCAGTTGACGGAGGGACCGAGGACGACGGAGGCGATCATCGACCACTGCGCCAACGGACTCCTGCACAAACCCTTGTCTCAGCCAATCAGGGCACATCTTCATTAAGATAAGGGTACGCGGATCTCGAGGGTGGAAGGTGATCAGCCAGTTTGAAATCTGAAGCGGTATTGGATCGGGTTAGTGGATAGCCACCCGTTAATGTGAGATCCGCAACCTGGTTAACTTAAGAGACACTGTAGCATCTCTGCTTCGCTACCAACGAGACAAAGGCAACGGCGACTTGACTGAGTCAAACACATCTGAGTCAGCAAACATTGGACTGCGACATTAAACGCTTGACTGCAAACGAACGGCCAGATATAGTCCTCATCGGATGTAAGTCAAAGCCCTGGATCTAACGGTCCCGAAGCACTAGTGCACTGTGCATCTTCCCGCTGGAACTCTGAAGTGTGGAATGGCTGGGCTGCCGCCACCGCGGGCCACAGGCCGGACGGCCCCTGGCGAGCGCTCGCAAGCCTGGGTGCCTGTAATGAAAAAGGCCCCTGTAGCGAATCAGACGCAGCCTAGGCCTACAAAGCGGTGGTCAGTTCTGTTTAAGAACAATCGGCACTGTAGCGACGACATGGCGCTCAGCAAGACGCCGGGTCAGGGGCATAGGGCAGTACTGTCAGACAAAGACATGGAACCAATCGAGAACGCAATGGGCCACTGCCTCATAGGAAGATTCATTGGAAGATTTCCGGGATGGCGGGCACTCATGGAACTAACACGACGCTGGAGGGCACCGCACAAAATGTTCATCATCATACTCTCTGGTTAGTTTTTAGATTTGAAACAAAAATTGATGCTGATCGCGTACTGCAGGGAGGTCCTTACGTGATACATGGCTGTCCATTATACATGAAACTTATGCCACAATGCTTTAGCTTCCAAATTGAGCCACAAACGCAGATACCGCTATGGATGCAAATCTTTGGGCTACCAAGACTGCTGGACTCCCTCAGGTCTCAGTAAGGTGGCGTCAATGGTCGGAAATCCACTCTATACAGATCGAGTAACCAAGGACAAGGACAGAATCAGCTTTGCTAGGGTCTTGGTGGAGGTAGACGTCACAAAACCCTTACCAACAAACATTCCAGTCACACTACCGGATAGCAGAGAGCTAGATCTGGAAATAAGCTTCGAGGCAGCCCTTAAATTGTGTTTAGCGTGCAAGGAACTGGGGCACTATCAGTGTGACTGTTCGATGTTGAAACAAAAGGCCTCAACTGCAATTGCTACTGAGACAAACGAACTAAGGAAGGTGAGTGACGAAGGTGAAATCACAGTGCCAGATGAGCAGTCGGATCAAATTGAAGAAGGTGAATTCAGAGTGCCAGCCAAGCAAACTGCAATGCAAACAGGGACCACTGCACAAGGGTTGCTCTTGACTGGCACGCAATTAGAACCTGCACCATCTACTGGCACGCTACGCTGAACAGATTTCAGAATCCAATTAGGAAGAGACCTGGATTTCAGATGCACAGAAAACACAATAGATTTCAGAGCACATGGTCACAACACAGATTTGCTGGGAAGGAAGCTGACAGATATGTGGAAGACTATCAGACTTCAAGGGCTGATCAGCAAACTTCACAATCAGCAACGGCCAAAGGCAAGACAGTTACAGGTACTGACAGACTCCCAGGTGCCAATACGTTAAGGCAACTTCAGAAACCCAGAGCTCACTGTGCCATGTCAAGGAAGCAGAAGCAAGTCCAGCAGGAGAGTGCATCACCTTCCCAGATCCCAAACAAGATCACTCCTGGCCCTATAACTGAGAAGCAGCAAGTAAATTCCCCAGAAAGACCTCAAGTGATCGGCGATCCATTGAAGATTTTGTTGCAAGAATGGAACAGGAAAGGCGGAGCGAGCTTGTAGCATTGAATGAACATCGTTACGTTGCATCTCTCAGTTCCGGCATCAGGTAATCTGCAACTGAAAAACCAACCAAATGCATTCTTGATCTTAATCTCATTCTGAAAGAAGGAAAACTTTAGGAAATGCATTTTTAATTTCTAAACTGAGTTCCTGAATTACAACACTACAAATTCTCATTGGATTTGACATCCAGTTAAGAATCAAGTAAAATAGTATTAGTTGAGTGTGTGAGTTGAATGTACACTCACTCTCTTAGTATGAATATACATTAAAGAACTCATTGCATCTTTTTCTTCATGTTCATCTTTGTAGTCAATATATGGCCTCACGAAAAGTTCAACACCAAAGAAGTCGGATGAGTTGCATAGACGAACAACTGTCGTGCATCCCAGGTAAATGAACTGAATCTTTCCACCTCATCCTCTTCTGTCGAATTAGCAACCATTTACACTTAATTTTGATTTTGTGTCGTTAATAACAGAACATGCTTTAATGAGCCAAGTGATTTTTTTTTTTTTCAATTGTCTAATATGCCTTTTTGTTTCCCATGCTTAAAATGTGCACAAAACATACAAATTGTTTAGATGACTGGAAATATATTTTTTCACCCGTTCAATAGGAAACTCAAATGATATAAGAGCGAAACTGCAACACGAAACTCACAAACTTCGATAAATTTTTTTTTTTATTAGAGTTGCTCATTTTTTTTCTCATGCCGCGGTTGACTAATTTGGACCGTATAGAGAGAGCCATCTTTAGTAAAGACCGAAAGAAATGTCACCCATGAGAGTGAAGGTATTCTTAGACTATGTTCTAGTTATACTAATCCCCTACACATTGTCAAAAATTAACTGTTGGTAGCCTTGTTTTAGTTTTGCTTATCTTGCTTCTTGTAGAAAAGTCAAGCTCATGTTTCAAAGGATGATTCTATGTGTGCTGATAAATTCGAAGTTAAATACAGCTGTTATTGCATGATTTTCCCCCTTTGCTATGGAGATTCTTCATCTAACACTTACTATTGATTGCAAGAGAATTTTAGAAAATTCAAAACTCAAATTTACCCTTTTTAATACAGCTCTTGTTGCATGATTCTCCCCCCTTTGTTAAGGAGGCCTCTTCGTCTAAGGCTTATTATTGACTGCATGAGAATCTTAGAAACTTCAAAATTCAAATTGACTTCTTCATACAACTGTTCTTGCATGGTTCTTCTGCCTTTGCTAAGGAGGTTCTTCGTCTAAGGCTTATTATTGACTACAAGATAATCTTAGAAAATTCAAAACTCAAATTGAAGTTTGTCAAACCTAATTATATATTTTTTTCTTAAGATAACTTTTTTTTTTTTAAAAAAAAAAGAAAATTGCATAGATAAATATTATATATACATAATGTCATCCTCATCCATGCCCTCAAGACGCATACATGAAAAATAAAAAGAAAAGACACAACACACTACTAATAGATAAGATAAGTCCTTACATATACTACTAATGTTATTCGCAATGGTCCTATTTACTTCTGACGTTCCTTGTCTCACTCTTTTTAAATAGACCTTTCCTTCTCTCCCGCTCACTATCAAAAGTCAGAACAGAGAACTGCAACAGAACGAGTCCATAATAGGAGAGTAATTCAAAAGCTGCCTAACGTTGACACCAACTCTTTATCTGTGAATGATCTTCTCACAGCCAATTAAGGAATAAATGTGTAATTTTTTAATTTATAAATTCTTTAAAAACACCTTTTTATGTTATTTCTTGTAGGGTGTTAATTAACCAAGACAAAGTAAAATTAATTGTGTTCAAATTTATTTATGAACCGAATTTAAATTTATTTAGGAATGTTATTAAAATTTTTAATGAACTCAACAATAAATATTGTATTTTTTGTAATGTATATTAAACTTTTATTTATTCAATAAAATTTATATCCTTATTTTTTAAAAAACATATTATAAAGACTAAAGTTAAAAATAATATAAAATATATGATCATTGCAAATAACATTAATATGTAAAGATAAATCCTTACATACCTTATAAGATAAGTCTGATGTAAACTTTCTAAAGTACTTTAATTGATAATTAAAAAATAGATGTTGAATGACATGGTATTCCCTTATATATATATAATTAAATTGAAAAAAAATCATATATATGTGTTTATAAAATAGATGTTGAATGACATGGTATTACCTTATATATAATTAAATTGGAAAAATCATATATATGTGTTTATATATTTTTATCTTTGTTTCACCCACAAATAGCCGGAATAGTCCCATATAATTTTTCTAAAAGCATACATGGGCTATGATGAATGACTCAGTACCATTAGTGGTTCTAGCACCACATATGTTTATTTGCACTGCATAAGAATTGAACTTTCGTTACTTAAAAAACCTATCCGTCCGTTTAGCATCGCACCAAGAACTAGGGGGCATAAATGACCATATATATATAATAAAAAGGTCATATATTGATCTTAGACGTCCCACTGCCAGTCCCACTATATGTAGAGTGGTAAATCACGGGAGATTTGTCCTTGATGTAGTGGCCCTTGCCTGGGAAGGTCACTCTTACGGTTGCTAACTACGTCATCCTATAGGCACCTATGACCCTATCTATGATGATTCCATCAGAGATCACTATGAGAAAAATTATCTATTTTATCCTCTATTTTGTCCTTTGAAAATTGATTGCAATGCAAATAATCAACCTGTTCGGCAGAAAATATAATTTACGGGTGTAAATGCACCTAAGCTTAAGGGTTTAGGGTAAAGTAATCTTAAATATTAATAAGTCCAGTTCGCTAATGTTTATGAATTTATTTACTAATTTATATATAATTCATATATTTTATATTATTTTTAACGGTAGTCTTTATAATATATTTTTTAAAAAATAAGGATATAAATTTTATTGAATAAATAAAAGTTAATATAAATTATAAAAATAACAATATTGATTGTTGAGTTCATTAAAAATTTAAATAATATTTCTAAATAAATTTAAATTCGGTTCATAAATAAATTTGAACACAATTAGCCTTGACTAATTTACACCCTACAAGAAATAACATAAAAAGGTATTTTTAAAAGATTTACAAATTGAAAAATTACACATTTACTCCTTAATCGGTTATGAGAAGATCATTCGCGGACAAGGAGTTGGTGCCAAGACTAGGCAGCTTTTGAATTACTCTCATCTTATGGACTCTGTTAGCATCATTTGCCTGCTGCAATTATCTGTTCTGACTTTTGATGGTGAGGCAAAGAGAAGGAAATGTCTGTTTAAAGAGAGTGAGACAAGGAAATGTCAGAAGCAAATAGGACCATTGCAAATAACATTAGTAGATGATAGAATCGTTTGTGTTGGTCTCTGACAAAGTGAATGGAAGATGAAGGTAATACAATTAATTCATAAGTAATTTTAAATGAGATAAATATTTTAAAGATTTGCTATGAAAATCGAGCAAATCAAACCTATAAAAAAAATATTAATTCAATCGATTATCAAATTTACTAATTTTTTTTATCAATCAATTGATGTTACATATCAATTAATTGATATTGGACAGTTAATAGAGGCTCGTGGTGATGGCCGTATCTTGGAGGAGGAGGAGAGGCTGGTGGAGGCCTTCATTGGCATCACCTCCTTCACCCGAGAAGAAGCACTCTTCTTCTTTGAGAGCTACGGTTGGAATTTGGACTCCGCCATCCTCTCCTTCTACGATCACCAGGCCAATCCCCAGGACCATCGATCGCCCCTCCCCTGAGGGAGGGATGACACTTACAACTTGGAAGATGAGGGCGAGGAACACCTTCTGACTGAGGAGTTCCCTCTTGCCGTAGCGCCACCACAGCGCGTGACGCATTCGACAACCCCTGCCGCTACTTCACCCCCGTGGGCGATTCGTTCATCTGCGACAGCGGGTTCCAGAGGGGATAAGAAGGCGTCCAAGCCCACGGTGTAACACTCATAGGATCCCTAGCAATTTTATGAATTATTTTTTCATGATTAAAGTAGGCTTTATGTAGATTTTCAAAAATAAGAAAATGGAAATAGAATCAAAAAGAGGCATAATCAAGGTTTAAACCTTTGACCTCTTGTTAAATGCATGTATGTGATAACCAGTAGCCCCAGCAGAGGCATAATCAAAAAGAGGCATAATCAAGGTTTGAACCTTGGACCTCTTGTTAAATGCATGTATGTGATAACCAGTAGCCTCAGCAGGGGTGTGCTGTTAGGAAGGGAAGGAACATTGTAGTTAAAGGTAAGGAAAGACTCCCTTCACTTAGAAGGAAATGTTTGAGTTGTCTTCTTCCTCCCTAATGAAAAGATGAATTTGTCTTCTTCCTTCATTTAGCATAAATAAGAAAAAGGGAAAGAGAACTTCATTTTTTCTTCTCTCTTCTTCCTCCCTCCTTCTCTCCACCAAAAACCTAAGCCCTCACCTTCACCATTGCCGAAACCAAGCCAAAGGATTTCTCCTAGGGAAACTTCACCAAAGCAAGGGTACTTTTCATTAGTAAACCAAGCGAAAGGATGTAAGTAATCCCCTCACCTGCAGTACAAGTAACTTTCCTACGTTTCTACGCTTAAAAGTTTCTTGAAAACCTAGGATCTTGCCTTGTAAGTTCGGCCAAGGTAAGGTTAAGAGGCTATCTATAGTTACTAAAAGTTTTCATGCTTAATGTGATTTAAAAAAAAAAATTGGAATCACACCTCCTATAGGCTTCGGCCATGAAGTGATAAAAGGTTTAGAAGTGATAAAAGGTTTAGAGAAAAGTTTTGAAACCTAACTATACTTGTATGTGATTCCTCATGATGTATGATCTTCTATATGATGTTAGTTTAGGTATTTCATGCCTTATGTTGCTTAAAAGTTAGAACCATGTTCTATAGGTTTCGGCCAAGTAAAGATAAAAAGGTTTAGAAGAAGTTTAAAAACCTAACAATACTTGTTATGATTCCTCATGATATGTAACTCACCATATGATGTTAGGTTGAAGATTTCATGTTTTAGGTTGCATAAGAACTTAGAATCATGCTTCTAGGGTTTCGTCCAAGAAGAAATAAAACATTGGAGAAAGTTTTAAAACCTAATCATGCTTGCTTATGCTCTCTCATGATATATGATCTCCTACATAATGATAGTTTAAGTTTTCATGTCTTATGTTGCATTAAAAACCTAGAGGCTTACCTTTAGGTTTCGGCCAAAAGAAAGACAAAGGTTTAGAGAAAGTTTTAGACCTAAACCATACTTGCTTATACATCTAGAGTTTTGGCCAAGAAGAATTAAAGGACTTAGAGGAAGTTTAAAAAAAAAAAAACTAACTATGTTTGCTTATGTTTCCTCATGATATATAACCCACTATATGATATTCATTTAGGGTTTTCATGCTTTAGGTTGCATAAAAAGCTAGACCCATGCTTCTAGGGTTTCGGCCAAGTAAGATAAAAGGGTTTAGAGGAAGTTTAAAAACCTAACAAGACTTGTTTATGATTCTTCATTATATGTAACCCACTATATGATGTTAGTTTAAGGTTTCATGCTTTAAGTTGTTGAAAGAAACCTAGAATCATGCCTTCATGCTTCGGCCAAGACAAGAAAAAGGAGGTTGGTTTCTAAGGTCTCATATGTTATGATTAGTACCATGAGAACTTATGTTAGTGATTTCCATGTTTTTATGTTGCTTGAAAATCCATGATTTCATGCCTACATGTTTCAGCCAAGATAAGAAAAATGAGGACAAGGAGCTACTTAAGGTTTCTATGATAGAATATGAATTTATGTCACCATGTTATTTGATATGTATACTCATGCCATCATGTTACGATTCATATGATATGTTATTATGTTATGTGCACTTTATGTCATCCATCATGTATGATTCCTATGATATGATATATGCATTTTATGCCATCATGTTATGATTTCTATGATATGCTACATGTTATGTGCACATTATGCCACCATGATATGATTCCTTTGATATGCTATATGTTATGGGCACTCATTGTCATCATGTTATGTTTATGCAAGGCTTATTTATGAGGAAAAGCCTAAAAGATGCTTCCCTTAAGTTGTGATTAAGAACACTCTTCATGATAGCCTAAGAGATGCTTCCCTTAAGTTGGGACTAAGAGCACTTTTCATGTTATGACAAGAGATATGATATGCTAAGATATGACAAGGAACATGATATGCTATGATATGACAAGAAACATGTATGCTATTTTACTTTTGTATGGCTTGTACCAAGGGTGGGCTCCTAAGCACCCCTAGGTCGATGGTCAATGAAACGGGCCTAGTAAAAGGGATGAGCTCCTAAGTTGCCCCTAGGTCGATGGTCAATGAAACGGGCCTAGTTCCTAGTAGGTCAAGATTAGCTACCTTGGATCTACTTAGGATGCGCGCATTCATGTATGTATGTGGTACAAAGTCGGGCCCTCATATTGAGATTATGTTTAAGTATTTATGTAATATATGTTTTCAAAAGGATATTTGACATATACTCATTTCATGATACATGTTTTCAAAAGAACATCTTGCATCTACATGTTCATGCTATATAGTTTCCTCTATGCTTTAGTAAGATGCTATTGAAGATATGTCTATGATGCTTAGATGATCATGCTACTAATTTATGCTTATGCTCTCACATGCTATGTTATGATTTGCTTAAGATGAGTATGACACTACTTTATGCTAGCATGTAAGTTTTTTTTTATACCTAGATGTGAGTTGAATGAGCATGTTACCACTTTATGATTAATGCATGATTTATGGTTTTGTGAGTAGGAAGGGATCTTACTAAGCCTATGTGCTTATAGTTTAATTTCCCTTGTACTACAGAAAAAGGAAAAGAATGACTAAACTAAAAGGAGCAGCAGGAATGACAAGGATGTGTGTGGAAGTGGCATGGTGGAAAGAAGATCTATTTTATATTTCAAAACTTATTCATTCTCTAAGTTTTGCTTATGAACTATTTTTCCTACTAGATACTTTTGGATGGTTTATACTTGATGTGAACTTATGTTTCATGTTTTATGCTTTAGTAAGATGATCATGTTGCAAGTAGTAAATATTGAATCAAGTTATATGCACTAGCATGTTGACACGTTTATTATGTTACATGATTTTATAGCTCACATGTCATGTTTTTTTAGTATGCTTTTATGATAGCATGATCAGTAGTTTAGTTGTTAGTTAGTGTGTTATTTTATATACTTTCGCTGCCATGATTTATATTTATGCATGCATGTATGTATGTTGTAAGTAACCCCGTCCTTCCTAAGGTAGTAGTGGAGGGGCGGGCGTTACACTCGGGGAGCCGTTCGACCTATAAGTCTAACATATATCTCCATGATTTAGTATATACATATGTAAGTTAAGTTATCGCATATTTCTTAATGCCCAAGATTTTGAACTAGATGATTTTCACAATACTTAAAAATATACCTTGGCTCATGATGATCTTCATTTAAGAAACTAGAACCCCTTAGCCAATTGTGTTTCTCCCTCTTGACCTCTTTACTTTCATTACCTCTTTGATGGAGCAAATGTCTATATATAGGGTAGAGGGAGGACCATTGTGTGACTTTTCATCTACACATTCCATCAATGTGTACATTGATATTGTCTCTTAATTCCGTTCATTCATTCTCATAATGCATGTTTATAAGAATCATCTTTCATCTTCCTTTACATTCATTTGCATGAATATGAAGAGAATTGTCTCTTCATCGACCAATATGAATGTAGCCATTAATCATAATTGTGGCTATCAAAGAACATGAACCATTATACATGTGTGCCATTAATAAGAAATAAAATATGATTTCTAACATTCTTCCACTTGGCACATATGACTTTATACACGTCAATGCACAAAACATAAATTGGTCAATCATAAATCATCATTAAGCAAAAACTAGTAAGGATCATGGCGGTTGTACATCATTGTTCGACATACTTTCTTCCATGTATCACAATATTAGTTCTATACTTAACATGAACTAAATGGGACATAACATAGTGGTCCATCCATAATATTCTTATTAGAGACAAATCCTGTTAATAATTGCATAATTCATTCATGTATATACACTAATATAGAAAAACATGATGTATTAATGTATCAGAAACAACATTCAAAGAGCTCAGAGAGTCAAATACAAAAGAGCATAAATTTAATTATGGAATCATTAACAATGTTCCATAATGCTCATCCTTAAGACATGTTCATTAAATGTCTTTGGTGGCAATCCTTTAGTTAATGGATATGCAATCATAAGGTTGGTACTAATGTACTCAATTAACACTTTGTTTCTGAACTTCTTCTTTAACGACAAAGTATTTTATTTCCATGTGTTTAGCACCTTTTGAATACTTGTCGTTATTAGAAAAGAAGACTGCTGCGACATTATCATAATAAATTTTCAGCGGCTTGGCAATACTGTCGACTATTCCAAGTCCTGAAATGAAGTTCCGCAACCATAATCTATGAATGGTGGCCTCAAAGCATGCCACAAACTCAGCTTCCATAGTTAAAGCGACAATGATTGACTGCTTCTCACTCTTCCATGAAATTGCTCCTCCAGCTAATAGGAACAAATAGCCAAATGTGGATTTTCTAGAATCCAAGCATCCAGCAAAATCTGAATCTGAGTATCCTATCACCTCAAGATGATCGGATCTCCTATAAGTGAGCATGTATTCTTTTGTCCCTTTGTAAATATCGCAAAACTTTCTTTGCAACTTTCCAATGATCCAATCCTGGATTACTTTGATACCTACCTAGCATTCCAACAGCAAAATTGATGTCTGGTCTCATACAAGTTTGAGTATACATTAAGCTTCCAACAATAGATGCATAATGAATTTGTTCCATTTGTTTCCGTTCCAATTCATTCTTTGGGCATTGCATAAGGCTCAATTTATCACCTTTCTGAATTGGTACAATACTTGAAGAATATTTTTCCATCCTAAATCTCTCTAGAACTTTAGCAATATATGATTTTTGAGACAACCCTAACATTCCTTGTGATCTATCACAGAATATTTCAATTTCTATCACATAGGATGTCTCACCCATATCCTTCATTTCAAAGTTCTCGGAGAGAAATTTCTTGGTCTTGTGTAATAAATCAAGATCATTAGCAGCAAGCAAGATATCATTAACATATAGAATCAGAAAAATAAACTTGCTCCCACTTACCTTTAGATATATACACCAATTTACAATATTTTCTTTAAATCCAAAGGAAATTATAGTATCATTGAACTTAAGATACCATTGTCGGGAAACTTGTTTAAGCCTGTATATTCACTTCTTCAGCTTACACACCATATGTCCTTTTCCTTTAATTGAAAACCCTTAGGTTGGTCCATATAAACCACTTTATCTAAATCTCCATTTAAAAAGGCGATTTTCACATCAATTTGATGTAGCTCTAAATCATAATGAGCTACCATTGCCATAATATTTCTTAGTGAGTCCTTTTTTGAGACAGGGGGAAAAAGTCTCTTTATAGTTGGCACCATCTTTCTGAGTAAAACCTTTGGCAACAAGTCTAGCCTTGTATCGTTCGATATTACCATTAGAGTTATGTTTGGTCTTAAAGACCCATTTACATCCAATTGTCTTTGACCCTTCGAGAAATTCAACAAGATCCCAAACTTTATTGTGATTCATTGATTTCAACTCTTCAATCATAGCGTCTAACCACTTGGAAGAATTAACACTTTCCATGGTTTGTGAAAATGAAATAGGATCTTCATCAATACTTAAGTCAAAATCTGACTCTTGCAGATAAACCATAATTATTCGGAATAGCTGATCTTCTTTCCCTTTCAGACCTTCTTAATATTATTGCTTGTGGTTCATCAATATTAGGTTCATTGTGAACAACATCATGGAGTATTTGATCATTCATTTGTTGTTCTTGTAGGTTGTCAAAATGTTCAACAACCATAGGAACAACACCTTGAGAAGAAGTAATGGGAAAAGGTATTTGTACCCTAACTTCTTGAATTTTCACATCTCGTGGTTTAACACTCCCACTAGTTTCACCATTCTCAATGAACCTAGCATTCCCAGTTTCAACAATTTCGTAGAATGCTTAGGACAATAAAATCTATACCCTTTAGATTTTTTTGGATAACCAATGAAAAATCCACTAGTTATTCTTAAGTCTAGTTTCTTTTCACGTGGATTATAAATTCTTACTTCCGCCAGGCAACCCCAAATATATAGGTGCCTTAAACTAGGTTTCCTTCCAGTCCACAATTCAAAAGGAGTTTTTGGAACTGCCTTACTAGGAACCCTATTTAATAAGTACATAGCGATTTTCAAAGCATACATCCACAATGATAAGGGTAAATGAGAATAACTTAACATACTCCTAACCATATCCATTAGAGTACGATTACACCTTTCTGCAACACCATTTTGTTGTGGTGTCCTAGGCATTGTGTATTGAGCACAAATGTCATGTCGTTCTAAATATTTAGTGAATGGACCAGGGTACTACCCTGAGTTATCATACTTACCATAATATTCACCACCCCTATCAGATCTAATAATCTTCACCTTTTTGTCTAATTGTCTCACAACCTCATTAATAAATACCTCTAAGATACTGATTGAGATTTTTCATGCAACAAATAGACATAACCATAACGTGAATAATCATCGATGAAAGTCATGAAATATTTGTCTCCACCAAGAGATGGAACATCAAAAGGTCCACATATATCGATGTGTATAATTTCTAAAAGTTGTGTGCTTCTTGTAGCTATTTTCTTAATTGTGTGTGATATGGGTTAGGTTTTAAGGGTCTTCAGATGAGGAAAGAAAAGGAAGAAAAGAGTCAAAGGAGATAGACCAATATCGGTCGATACATGCTTGCCGAACGAAGGTAGGACAATATCGGTCGATACATACTCCGAAGCAAAGATAGACCAATATCGGTCGATACATGCCTGCCGAACGAAGGTAGGACAATATCGGTCGATACATACTCCAAAGCAAAGATAAACCAATATTGGTCGATACATGCCTGCCGAACGAAGGTAGGACAATATCGGTCGATACATACTTCGAAGCAAAGGTAAACCGATAACGGTCGATACATGCCCGCCGAACGAAGGTAGGCCAATATCGGTCGATACATGTCTGCCGAACGAAGGTAGGCCAATATCGGTCGATACATACTTGCCGTATGAAGGTAAGTTAATAACGACCGATGCACACTCCAGAGCAAAGATAAACCAATATCGGCCGATACATGCCTGCCGAACGAAGGTAGGACAATATTGGTCGATACATGCTTGCCGTAGGAAGGTAAGTCAATATCGGTCGATACATGCTTACCGTATGAAGGTAAGTTAATATTGGTCGGGACATACCTTCAGAACAAAGGTAAACCAATAACGGCCGATACATGCCTGCCGAACGAAGATAGACCAATATCGGCCAAAAGGGTTAATGAATACTTCAGAAACATGTTGGATAAAATATTATTTTGACACAGTAAAGATACAAATAGAAGTCACGTGAAGAAGAATCATACATGAATATATCGAATAGAATAATTCATGATAGAGAATATATATATTTTGGCGGGAAATATGCTTTCAGCTTGTCTTGCAGGCGCTAAACGACAAAGAAGGTACATCTGGGGTAAAAAAAAGATTCCTTAAAAATCATCTTCCCGAAGTACGCAGCTGATGTCATAACGAACTCTAACAAACCGGGGTCCACTTCATGACTACGGAGGTTATATGAAGTGGTATAAAAGGGGGAATCCTCTCCGTTGGCCAAGTAAGTTCACATCCCTAATTTTCTGACTACGGTTCATCTTCTTTCTTCTTCCTTCCTTGACATCAAGAGAGATAATTAACTTGAGCGTCGGAGGGCCTAGCCAGGGATTCCCACCCCGGTCTTAGGTCATTGACGATAGTGTTGGTTGGTCTCTTGTGTTGGTGCAACCTTAGGTCAAGGTTGACCTGGTTGACCCGACTCGAGTTGACGTGACTCGAGTTGTATTTTGATGTTTGACTTGGAAAGATTGTCAGTACAACCTTAGGTCAAGGTTGACCTAGTTGTGTTGCATGTTGATGTTTGACACTTGTGAGAGAGTTCTATTCTTGATGTGGGACAAGAATAGATGGTTGGGAGATTATTGGTGCAACCATAGGTCAAGGTTGACCTGGTTGACCTGATTCGGGAAAAAGTCCAAGTATGGAGACTTGGCAACGGAAAAGTCAAGCAGGGAGCTTGGCACGCGAAAAGTCCAAGTATGGAGACTTGGCACGGAAAAGTCCAAGCAGGGAGTTTGGCACGGGGAAAAGTCCTGGTGAGTGAAGCCAGGCAGTCGGGAAATCCTAGTGAGTGAAGCTAGGTGAAAGTCCTGGTGAGTGAAGCCAGGCAGTGAGAAAGTCCTAACTGGGATGTTAGGCAGTGTGGAAATCCTGGTGAGTGAAGCCAGGTGAAAGTCCTGGTGAGTGAAGCCAGGCAGTAGAAAGTCCTAACTGGGATGTTAGGCAGTGTGGAAAGTCCTGGTGAGTGAAGCCAGGCAGTGGGAAAGTCCTGGTGAGTGAAGCCAGGCAGTGAGAAAGTCCTAACTGGGATGTTAGGCAGTGTGGAAATCCTGGTGAGTGAAGCCAGGTGAAAGTCCTGGTGAGTGAAGCCGGGCAAGGGAAAATCCAGATGGATCAAGGGTGATCGGACATCTGGTGTTGAGAAGGTCAAGTAGGTCAAGGGAGTGACCGGATACTTGACACGAAGAGAAAAGTCCAAGTGGGTCAAAGGGATTGACCGGACACTTGGTGGAGAGTCTTAGCAGGTCAAGGGAGTGACCGGATGCTAAGCATGATGTACCAACAGGTCAAGGTTGACCGGATGTTGGTTTGGGAGACTTGGGTCTTGGTGTGGGCTTACTGATCGGTCTGGGGACCGATCAGCATGGAGCCTGATCGGTCCCCGGGACCGATCAGATTCCACACTGAGAGTTGGGCAACTCTCTGTGAAGCCGTCTGATCGGTCTGGGGACCGATCAACACAGGGCCTGATCGGTCCCCACGACCGATCAGGCGACATCCTGATCGGTCTCCCGACCGATCAGGTGACCATCCTGAGGAGTGCGAGGAACCGCACTCAATAAGCCCTGATCGGTCAGCAGACCGATCAGGCCATACCCTGATCGGTCCACACGACCTATCAGAGCATGATCAGTAGCTAGCGGAGTTCGGGAGAAAGCGCTGATCGGTCTGTGGACCGATCAGGCACACTCCTGATCGGTCTGTGGACCGATCAGGGCACTAGCCGTTGCGACGCAACGGCTAGTTTCTTCGCTGTTTCTTCTTCGCAGGTATAAAGGATCGAGGGCATCTTCTCCTGAGTCCTCTCCTTCCTTCTGGAAGTTCTCTCCTGCCTGAAGCTTCTGCTTCTTCTGGTGCTCCAAGCTTTGCTGAGCTCAACC
Organism: Zingiber officinale; assembly: GCF_018446385.1. Classification (NCBI taxonomy): domain Eukaryota; kingdom Viridiplantae; phylum Streptophyta; class Magnoliopsida; order Zingiberales; family Zingiberaceae; genus Zingiber; species Zingiber officinale. The sequence goes on along the minus strand of NC_055989.1, from coordinate 6,300,107 downwards.
GCTGCTGAAGCTTCGCGTGAGCTTCCCCGACAGTTTTCTCGACTGGCTTGCTGTTGCATCTGTCCGTGGAGTTGCTACTTCATCCGGGACCCCAGTCGACGAGAAGGCAAGCTTGTTTGTTTTACATTCATTTTGTTCTTGCTATTCTCTTGTACTCTTAGCTTGCTGTTGCAAGTGATTGTGGCGAGGTTTCTCCACCCACAAGGAGTTGATATTAGCCGGTTCTCCGGGGACTCATCCACCGACGGATTGATAGGGCTCGTCCACCTTACGGACACGCCGAGGAGTAGGAGTATCATCTCCGAACCTCGTTACATCCTTGCGTTGAGGTTTGATTTCTTCTCCTGTTTTCTTTCTGCATTTAGTTTCCGCTGCGCTAACCCTAGTTTGTAGAAAGAAACACGACGATTTGGAGTCGGCTATTCACACCCCCCTCTCTAGCCATACGAAGGATCCTAACAAGTGGTATCAGAGCGAGGCCGCTCTTCATCGGATCAACACCCGTGGGAGCAAAGCTAGAGAATGGATCTCTATGGAGAAGACATCACCATTCCACCCTTCTACGAATGCGGCGACTTCGCGTATTGGAAGGTAAGGATGAAGTACTTTCTTATGACTAACATAATGAATTGGTTTTGTGTACAAGAAGGTTTTACTCCTCCGGTGGATAAGGAAGGAAAACCACTTGAGAAGAAGGAGTGGACAAGAGAACAAATTCACAAATCCGAAATCAACGAAGAGGTAACGAGAATAATTGAATTTTCATTGCCTACTAACATCTTGTGTAAGATAGGTTACAACAATGCCAAGGAATTATGGGATAACTTGGCCAAGTTCCATGAGGGAAGCTCAAATTCAAGCCATGAAGAGGAGCTAAGTGAGCCAAGTAGCTCACATCATGGAGGAGAAGATTTAGAAGTTGAGGGCCACTCAACATCTAAAGAAGAAGAGGAGGAGAGTTCCTCTTCAAGATCGGAGCAAGAAGAAGAAGCTTCTACCTCCGGAAGGGATGAAGATGAGAGCGTTCATCCATCCTCAACCCTAGGTAACTCAAGCATTTTAATTTCTAGCAAATTACACATAATGTGCTTCGAGTGTAGGGAATTTGGACATTACAAGAGTAAGTGTCCAAAGAGGGTAAGAAAGACTCCACCGGCGCCAAAGGTCAAGGAAGCCGGAGTCCCGAAACGCAAGGGCAAGGAGCACATTGTGTGCTTCCAATGCAAGCAAAGGGGACACTATAGGAGTCATTGTCCGAGGGGGAGGCAACCTCACAAGGGCAAGAGACCGGGCACATCGATAGGGGGAGCTAAGGCAAACCCTAAGGTAACCTCTAAGGTTCATTTTTGCAATTCTAATAAAATGCATGCTAGGAATTTTATTGCACTTGTCGATAATAACAAGCATGATAACCTTAGGAATCAATACATGTGCTTAGGAGCTAAACATGTGAGTCTAGATAAGGATAATTCTAGAAAGGCTAACCCTAGGATCAACCCATCTAAGGCTAAGGATAACCTAGGTAGGAATCCTAAATTAACTAGACATATGCCTAGGAATACCTCAAGGAAGAGTGATAAATCAAAAATTGAGGTATTAGAGAAGGAGAATCAAGTCTTGAAGTCAAGACTTGATACTTTGGAAAAGACTCTTAAGAACATGGAGAAGTCATCCCTAGGGTTTAAGGGTCAAATTTCAAAGTCCAAGGACAAGAAAGGTTTGGGTCACAAACCTAAGTCCCAACTGGCCAAGCCCACCTATCATAATGTTCCATTCGATTATGGAACAAAATCTAGGGCTAGGAAGACCATTACCAAGGTTACAAGGGGAGTCACCCCTATAGTTGACCTTGATGAGACCCAAATGACCAAGGCTTCAAAGCCTAAGAGGGTCATTAGGAGGGTTGCTAGGGAAGTCATCCCTAGTGAATATTTAGTGAACCCAATGAGCTCAAATAGGTATTGGGTTCCTAGGAGCATCTTCTCTACCCCATAAATGGGTTAGAGAGTGTCAACTCCAATAAGAAGGGTAGTTAACCCAACTTTGAGGAAATTGACACTCAAGGAGCATTTTCAAGGTTTTGTGAACCTTTGAAAATGAAATGGAATTATCATTTACTCCTTTGAAGAGTTAAATGTGCCTAAAGATTGGAAATTTCATTTTTAATCTCAATTGGCACAATTTGGGAAAATCTAGAGAACTCTCGAGGAAAAATGAAACATGCCAAGTTTTGAGGATAAATTTGATCTTTAAGTGGCATGAATTAATCTAGAGTTCAAGAAGTGTCAAAATTAGGATTTTGGCGTTTTAGGGCAATCAAGGGTTAAATTTGAAGTTAGCCAAGTGGTTAAGGATACTTAGATAGGTAATCTAGGTATATTTATTTATGCTAAATCTTGCCATAATTGTTTGCCCTTACATGTCATGACATCATGTTTAGTTTTATTATCATTTGAAATGTCATGATAATGCTTAGGCTAGTTTTTATGTCATGTTTATTTAAGTTTCAAACTTTATGCCATGACATTATGACATTGGCACATGTTTTCATTTATGATACCATTTTATGCCATGTCATCATCTCTTGCATTAATAATCAATTGAATTGATTTAAGGATGAAAAATACATTTTGATATTGAGATCAAATTTGTGTTTAGAAAATGCATGAGACCTTAGTCTAAGATACCTAAACCCATATCTCACATCAAAATTGACATGGATGTGTTTGATACACTTTAGATGTGTGTGAGATATTAGGATCATGAGTTAGGATCAAGGTGCATAGTCCTTGTACCTAGATGACCCTAATTCAAGAAATTAAGGATCATAGGGAAAGCTTGTGTACAAGTCATGTACATCTAGCCCTAAGATTATGGTCCTAAATTCAAATGGTTTTAAAATCATTTTGAAATTGATTTGAAAAACTTTGATGAAGCCATCTTAGTGATTGCATTCATCATTGAACATTGTGATACAAAGTTGAGTTAAACTTGAACTATTTCAAAGTTTTTGAACTTTGTATCAAGATTGAAAAATGGAAACTATTTTCATAGAAAACTATTTTTTCATGATTGTATATGTTATGAGGAATGTATCCTCAAAATTTCATAATTTTTCAAATTTTCTGGAATTTTCTAGGAGTTTCTGAATTTCGGGAAGGAAATTTCAGAAATCTGCCTATCAGAGTCTGGATCGGTCTGGGGACCGATCCAGGTAAGTCCTGATCGGTCTGTGGACCGATCCAGTTAAGTATGGATCGGTCTGCAGACCGATCCAGTAAGATCCAGAGAGCTTGGTGCGATCTGGTGAAGGCCTGATCGGTCTGGGGACCGATCCAGGGGGCTTCTGATCGGTCTGAGGACCGATCAGTGCGTGCCAGTTTCTGATTTTCAGCAGGTATCTGAAATTTCAGTTTTTGGAGTGAGTTTCGGGTTTCTAAAGGTTTGAAACTCTCTAAGACATTGTTGGTGCAATGGCCAAGGGGGAGTTGACCTTTAGGGGGAGTTTTACCTAATTGTCAAGGGGGAGTTGACTTTTAGGGGGAGTTTTTACTCCTTAAGACTTTTGAGGATTAGTGATATGGGATTATCACTAAGTTGATTGTTGAGTTTAGTATCAAGGGGGAAATTAAGAGTTTCAATGAAAGGTATGTGAGTTTCATTAGGAAGAAACTCTTGACCTTGATACCCTCCTTTTTCTTTTTGATATGTGTCAAAAAGGGGAGCGTGTTCATTGGAGAATTATTGGAGAACCCAAGTTAGGTTATCAGGCTAACCTAAGCTAGGGGAAGAATGTCAAGGAATGTTCAAGGAAGAACATTGGAATTCTTTTTGATGTGTGTCAAAAAGGGGGAGAATTATTGGAGAACCCAAGTTAGGTTATCGGGTTAACCTAAGGGGAGAATGCCCAAAGAATGTTCAAGGAAAGAACATTGGACACTGGAAGAACATTGGAAAACCTGAGTTAAGGTTATCGGCTTAACCTAACTTGATTATGGTTTTGTCAAACATCAAAAAGGGGGAGATTGTTGGTGCAACCTTAGGTCAAGGTTGACCTGGTTGACCCGACTCGAGTTGACGTGACTCGAGTTGTATTTTGATGTTTGACTTGGAAAGATTGTCAGTACAACCTTAGGTCAAGGTTGACCTAGTTGTGTTGCATGTTGATGTTTGACACTTGTGAGAGAGTTCTATTCTTGATGTGGGATAAGAATAGATGGTTGGGAGATTATTGGTGCAACCATAGGTCAAGGTTGACCTGGTTGACCTGATTCGGGAAAAAGTCCAAGTATGGAGACTTGGCAACGGAAAAGTCAAGCAGGGAGCTTGGCACGCGAAAAGTCCAAGTATGGAGACTTGGCACGGAAAAGTCCAAGCAGGGAGTTTGGCACGGGGAAAAGTCCTGGTGAGTGAAGCCAAGCAGTCGGGAAATCCTAGTGAGTGAAGCTAGGTGAAAGTCCTGGTGAGTGAAGCCAGGCAGTGAGAAAGTCCTAACTGGGATGTTAGGCAGTGTGGAAATCCTGGTGAGTGAAGCCAGGTGAAAGTCCTGGTGAGTGAAGCCAGGCAGTAGAAAGTCCTAACTGGGATGTTAGGCAGTGTGGAAAGTCCTGGTGAGTGAAGCCAGGCAGTGGGAAAGTCCTGGTGAGTGAAGCCAGGCAGTGAGAAAGTCCTAACTGGGATGTTAGGCAGTGTGGAAATCCTGGTGAGTGAAGCCAGGTGAAAGTCCTGGTGAGTGAAGCCGGGCAAGGGAAAATCCAGATGGATCAAGGGTGATCGGACATCTGGTGTTGAGAAGGTCAAGTAGGTCAAGGGAGTGACCGGATACTTGACACGAAGAGAAAAGTCCAAGTGGGTCAAAGGGATTGACCGGACACTTGGTGGAGAGTCTTAGCAGGTCAAGGGAGTGACCGGATGCTAAGCATGATGTACCAACAGGTCAAGGTTGACCGGATGTTGGTTTGGGAGACTTGGGTCTTGGTGTGGGCTTACTGATCGGTCTGGGGACCGATCAGCATGGAGCCTGATCGGTCCCCGGGACCGATCAGATTCCACACAGAGAGTTGGGCAACTCTCTGTGAAGCCGTCTGATCGGTCTGGGGACCGATCAGCACAGGGCCTGATCGGTCCCCACGACCGATCAGGCGACATCCTGATCGGTCTCCCGACCGATCAGGTGACCATCCTGAGGAGTGCGAGGAACCGCACTCAATAAGCCCTGATCGGTCAGCAGACCGATCAGGCCATACCCTGATCGGTCCACACGACCGATCAGAGCACGATCAGTAGCTAGCGGAGTTCGGGAGAAAGCGCTGATCGGTCTGTGGACCGATCAGGCACACTCCTGATCGGTCTGTGGACCGATCAGGGCACTAGCCGTTGCGACGCAACGGCTAGTTTCTTCGCTGTTTCTTCTTCGCAGGTATAAAGGATCGAGGGCATCTTCTCCTGAGACTTCTTCTTCCTTCTGGAAGTTCTCTCCTGCCTGAAGCTTCTGCTTCTTCTGGTGCTCCGAGCTTTGCTGAGCTCAACCGCTGCTGAAGCTTCGCGTGAGCTTCCCCGACAGTTTTCTCGACTGGCTTGCTGTTGCATCTGTCCGTGGAGTTGCTACTTCATCCGGGACCCCAGTCGACGAGAAGGCAAGCTTGTTTGTTTTACATTCATTTTGTTCTTGCTATTCTCTTGTACTCTTAGCTTGCTGTTGCAAGTGATTGTGGCGAGGTTTCTCCACCCACAAGGAGTTGATATTAGCCGGTTCTCCGGGGACTCATCCACCGACGGATTGATAGGGCTCGTCCACCTTACGGACACGCCGAGGAGTAGGAGTATCATCTCCGAACCTCGTTACATCCTTGCGTTGAGGTTTGATTTCTTCTCCTGTTTTCTTTCTGCATTTAGTTTCCGCTGCGCTAACCCTAGTTTGTAGAAAGAAACGCGACGATTTGGAGTCGGCTATTCACACCCCCCTCTCTAGCCATACGAAGGATCCTAACATCTTGTGCGCAGGGAGCTTCGGGAGCTTGAAAGTTCGGTTTTCTCCTATTCGGACGGTGATTTCTTCCTACTTATCAGATTTCCTTCGGCGATTCTGGTTTTCTTTTGATCCGCTTTGGGTTTCTCGGGTCAAAGTTGATACAGTGGATTTCCTTCTTCCGGATCTCCTTCACGGTCAGCTTCTCAGACAGGATCAAATTTGGCGCCGTCTGTGGGAATTTCACCTGAATATGAGACTACGTGATGGAAGAAGCTGGGAAGTCAAACCTACTTACTATCAGTCGCGAGGATTTGGATCTCCTCATTAATTCTCATGTTCAGAACGCCCTACAACAATAGCAGCAACAACTGCAAGCTCATACTGGGGCCACTCTGCCGACGGCTCATCATCCGGCGATATCAACTACTGAGCATCGGAAAGGAAAGGAGATGGAAGGGGAAGAACCTTTGTATTTTCCTCCAGCTACTGTTTCTCCGACCAGGCGTCCACGAGCCTTCCTTCGCACTCCCTTGGATCCAGGGGGTAAGAGGCCTGTGTTCCAAGAGTCCTCTGGTGAGGCGCCTGACAGAGAGAAGTGTAAGATTAAAATGATAACTAGTGATAGTTCATCAGAAAAGGTCATCTCCCCATTCTCACAAAGTGTATTAGATGACCCACTTCCTAAGCGATATCAGAATCTGCAAATTGGAGAATATACTGGAACCATAGATCCGGAAGATCACTTGTTAAAATTTGAGAATGTAGCCTTGTTGCAACAATTCTCCGATGGGGTGAAGTGTCGGATGTTTCTCACTACTCTTGGGGGAGCAGCGCAGCGCTGGTTCAAGAGATTACCTGAAAAGTCTATTTGAAAATTTAAAGATTTCAAGAAAGTCTTTCTACATCATTTCTCCAGCAACAAAAGGTATCATAAGACCCCTTAGAGCCTATTTTCAATTAAGCAGACGTCTAAAGAATCCATTCGGGCATATATTAAAAGGTTCAATCAGGTAGCTATAGATGTACCTAGTGCTACTACTGAAATATTAGTAAGTGCTTTCTCTCAAGGTCTAAATGATAATGATTTCTTTAAAGATTTGGTAAGAAATCCCCCTGTTAATTTTGATTCCCTGATTGAACATGCCACTGAGTTCATTAACGTAGAAGAAGCCCAAGCTGCTCGTAGGAAAGAGGGTGTTCCCTCTTCTCCTACTCATGCGAAGGAGAAGGCTCCGACCCCGGTACCCCCACCAAGAGGACCTAGAACCACTCATCCACCTCATCGGCAACCAGATTATCGTCCACAAGCTGTACAGCATGTAAAGATGCAGCCGGAGACACCGAGGAGATGGTGTACTTATCATAAAACTAGCAGTCATCACTCTGATGACTGTTTTGTTTTGAGAAATAGACGAGTCAATAAAGAGCGCTATCAGAGGCAGAACTATTACCGGCAACAGTACCTCAGGCAGCAAAGTCCGCTCAAACCGGAATATCACCCAGATGGAACCCGGCAAGAAGCAATACCGGTCCCAGCTGGTACTAGCCAAGTATCAGATAAAGCACCTTCCGAAACCACAATGACTCGTCAGGAAGAGAATAGAAACAATGCTCCTCGGGGTAATATTAACATGATTACGGGCGGACCCACTGATGGGGATTCTAACAGAGCCAGAAAAGCACATGCCCGAAGATTGGAGATTCATGCAGTAGGATGCAGCATGGAACGAGCAGCCGGTCCTGAAATAAGTTTTGGGCCCAAAAATCTAGAGGGGATAGAAATACCTCATGACGACGCATTGATCATCAAAGCTGTGATAGCCAACTACGCCATCGCTCGTACCTTCATAGACACTGGCAGCTCAGTCAACATTATATTCAAAAAGGCTTTTGATCAGCTGTAAATTGATCCAATGGAACTTCAACCGATTGCAACTCCTCTGTATGGATTCACAGGCAATGAAGTGCAACCTCTGGGGCAAATAAAGTTGGCCATTTCTTTGGGGGAGGAACCCCTGATGAGAACTAGGAGATCTTATTTTATGGTGGTAGATGCTCCATCTTCTTATAATGTGATATTGGGTCGGCCCGCCCTGAATGAATTCAGGGCGGTCATCTCTACTTTCTGTCAGAAGATTAAGTTTCCCGTGGAGGATCAGGTCGGAGAAGTACGAGGCGATCAAAAGACAGTCCGAAAATGTTACGTAGAAATCATTCGAACTGAGGCCAACACCGCTCGGAAGATTCAAAGAATGGAAGTTAATGTCATTCGCGAAAAGCAGCCCGTCTTGGTTTACGAAGAAAAGGAAGAAGTTCAAATCCAAACTGGGCGGCCAGAAGCTACCACCTACGCTGCAGCCGATCTTGATCCTGATCTTAAAGCTGAGTTGGTGCAATCTTTGAAGAAGAATAATGATGTGTTCGCCTGGACTCCCAAAGAAGTTTCGGGCATTTCTCCTGCCGTCATGGAACATTCCTTGCATGTCTTCCTGGATGCCCACCCAGTCATGCAAAGAAAGAGGAGTTTTAGTGCGGAACAGAATCAGATTATCAAGGAAGACTCGGAGACTATAAACCAAAGTCGATCGAGAAGATTCTATGAAGTAACCCGGCGGGCCTTCATAGGAAAAACCAGAGACTATAAACCAAGACAGATCAAAGTCGATCAGGAAAATTCTATGAAGTAACCCGGACGGGCCTTCATAGGAAGACTCGGAGACTATAAACCAAAGTCGATCGGGAAGATTCTATGAAGTAACCCAGCGGGGCTTCATAGGAAAAACCGGAGACTATAAACCAAGACAGATCAAAGTCAATTGAGAAAAGCCTATGAAGTAACCCGGTCGGGCCTTCATAGGAAGACTCAGAGACTATAAACCAAAGTCGATCGGGAAGATTCTATGAAGTTACCCGGCGGGCCTTCATAGAAAAAATCGGAGACTATAAACCAAGACAGATCAAAGTCGATCGAGAAAAGCCTATGAAGTAACCTGGTCAGGCCTTCATAGGAAGACTCGGAGACTATAAACCAAAGTCGATCGGGAAGATTCTATGAAGTAACCCAGCGGGCCTTCATAGGAAAAATCGGAGACTATAAACCAAGACAGATCAAAGTCGATCGAGAAAAGCCTATGAAGTAACCCGGTCGGGCCTTCATAGGAAGACTCGGAGACTATAAACCAAAGTCGATCGGGAAGATTCTATGAAGTAACCCAGCGGGTCTTCATAGGAAAAACCGGAGACTATAAACCAAGACAGATCAAAGTTGATCGAGAAAAGCCTATGAAGTAACCCGGTCGGGCCTTCATAGGAAGACTCGGAGACTATAAACCAAAGTCGATCAGGAAGATTCTATGAAGTTATCCGGCGGGCCTTCATAGAAAAAATCGGAGACTATAAACCAAGACAGATCAAAGTCGATCGAGAAAAGCCTATGAAGTAACCCGGTCGGGCCTTTATAGGAAGACTCGGAGACTATAAACCAAAGTCGATCGGGAAGATTCTATGAGGTAATCCGGCGGGCCTTCATAGGAAAAACCGGAGACTATAAACCATGACAGATCAAAGTCGATCGGGAAAATTCTATGAAGTAACCCGGACGGGCCTTCATAGGAAGACTCGGAGACTATAAACCAAAGTCGATCGGGAAGATTCTATGAGGTAACCCGGTGGGCCTTCATAGGAAAAACCGGAGACTATAAACCAAGACAGATCAAAGTCGATCGAGAAAAGCGTATGAAGTAACCCGGTCGGGCCTTCATAGGAAGACTCGGAGACTATAAACCAAAGTCGATCGGGAAGATTCTATGAAGTTACCCGGCGGGCCTTCATAGAAAAAACCGGAGACTATAAACCAAGACAGACCAAAGTCGATCGGCAAAATCCTATGAAGCAACCCGGACGGGCCTTCATAGGAGAGGTCGGAGACTATAAACCAATATGAAGCAGAACCATCGGGAAATTATATGAAATACATCAGATGAGTCGTCACAAAAGAGATCAAAGATTCTGAACCCGTGCAAGATATAAATAATCAGAGAATCTCCTGGCTTCGAAGCCTAATTTCGAGAGGGGATTCCATAGAGGAGCCCAGATATGTGAAAATGAAAGTCTTTACTCAAAAGTCGTCCAGGATATTATATTCAGCTCGAAAGCCAATAGTTTTATACAATTTCATATCCAGTCTCGACCGAGACTATTCATCCTCGGGGAGATACGAAGCACGCGGGAGGTTACTGGAAAAAAGAATCCATCAAGATAAGGCTCCGCTTTGAAGGATGAACAAGGAATTTTTTTAATAAAGTTTATATTCAGCAAGCAATAGCATTCCAAAAGGGGTATTCTCAAACTAGCATGAAGAAGAAGCAAGTAAGTGTTAAAATTTCCTTATACCTTGCAAATACTTAGTTACTCAGTACCAACTGCACCTTTTTTCTCATTGTCAATTCTTACTTTACAAGTTTTTATGAATACATTCTTTAAACATTCGGGAAAGGGCCTTTCAAATCTGAGGGTAGCTCTTCATTAAGCCTGCGGCGATTTATGAAAGAGAGGGGAGGTTCCCTGGGTAGATATCCACCCTCTTTTAGTTGTTGAAGAACCCCCGATACGGAATGATTTAGCGCACCCACTATCCTGCGAACAAATTCCCGGGCAAATGCCGATGACTTTAAGTAAGCTTGCTGCTATTCTTCCCATCGACTCTTTTCCTGCTCCTTATAACGCTGGAAATTAGCTTGCAATTTTGAGTTTTGCTCTTTTAAAACATCCTTCTCCGATCTTAGCTGTTCCAATTCCTTCTGGAGCAGTGATAATTCGTTATCTTGAGCTTTCCTCAGCTCTTGTTCCTGTAGAATAGTGAAATCATGAGAAGTCAGGTCCTGAGCTTGGTCAGAAAGACAGGCATTATGAAGCTTCTCTACTTTCTCTAAGATAAGACTTTTCTGAGAAGCATCTAAGAGAGCTTTCTCTTTTAAAGCGATCTCCAATCGAAGATCTGAATGCAGTCGATCCACCTGTAATTCTAAGGTTTTTCTAGCAAGCTCTTTGTCTTTCAACAGTTGTTGACATTCCTCCAATTCTTGCTTCAGGGTTCCCAATTGTTGATTTTGCAAGGCCACCTGCTCTTGCAACTGAGCCCTATCACTACTAGAAGAGGGCGAGGGAACCTTCAATGTCTTTAGTTGAGATTTCAACTTAGTGTTCTCATGATCTTTAGCTACGAGTAGCTGATCGATATGCAGACTTGTGGCTAGGAACTAAATAAAAGGATAATGTAGGTTAAAGATAAAGTTACAAAGCTAATAAACACATAACTAGGAATACTTACAGCCACTGCCTGACGACTATGGCGATCCGCTCGATGTGGGAGACTAAGGCCTCGTAATTGTTCATAACCTTGCGACCAAGATTCAGCCAATAAACCTTGCAGTTGCAAAGTGCCATAGCCAGGAGGACTAGAAGGCTGTCCCAATTGAGAAGGTAAGCCCGCGGCCACTCTAAATAAAGGAGGGGGATTAGAGGAAGCCGGAGATGGAGAAGAAGAGGAGGTAATGGAAGGAAAAGGGATAGTAGAAGTAGGAGGAGTAGAGTAGGAACTAGATGGAATAGAAGGTAGTAGTGTAGGAGGGGTTATTGCAATTGTGGAAACACTAACGGCTGAAGGGCTGACAATGGAAGAAGATCTCCGGCAAGGTGTTCGTTTTGCTCGAGGCCTATAAGCCAAGGGAGGCAAGGCCAATGCCAAGGATGTAGAAGGCACAGGAGAGATAGCAACCATCTCAAAGGCAGAAGCAGGAGGAGCTGAAACAATAGAAGAAGAGGAGATAAGCAGACCGGGCCTCATCAATCGAAGAGCAGGATTGGAGATGATATTGGTGGGAGTCATCGGTGCCTTACCTCTTTCAAAAGAAATAGGCGCCGGAACAAGAGGAGTTTGTACAAAAGTACCAAAGAAATCACCAAAGGGAGAATCCTTGGTAAGATTTGGCTTTTTAACTAAAGTAACAAAAGGCTCTTCTTCTTCCTCTTCCATGAGTGCGGCACCCTCTGCTTGTCGTTCTTCTTCGGAAAGCAAGCCCAAGGTAGAGGGATTGGGATCGGATCGGCGAGCCAACAACCATTGTTCTCCAAGATTATTGATAAAGGACTTGGTCATAGCAGAATTCCTGTACATAAAAGCCGGAAAAATAGTATCGGCTGAAAAACAGAGGATAAACATCATTATTATAAAGATATACTAATCAGCAAAGGCGAAGTAAAATAATTATACTCACCAAAGGAACTATCCAAAGGAGTGTTAATGTTGCCTATCCCGAAGGGAAACATTAAGCCCTCTTCAATTAGATGTGACAAACTGAATTTCGCTCCCCGCAGTTTAGGTAAGGCAGAGGCAACAGAAGGATCATTGAGGAGACCTTGAGTGTCCGGAAGCGGGGGCAGATCATGTATCCATTGAATAGAGAATGGAGGAGGAGAGGGAAGACGCATATAAAATTTTTTTTTATACCATTCACCTTGAGGGGGAATACGATTAATAGAATGACTTTGGGACGAGACTGAAACTTAAAAACACCAACATCTACCCGACGAGGGATAAAGAAATGATGGAAAAGACGAGGAGACAGTGGGAAATCTAACAGTTTGGATACTCCAATGAAGCCCACTAGAATGGAAAAGGATTGAGGGACGAACTGGTTTAGCGGGATAGCAAAATAACGGCTAACCTCACAAAAGAAAGAGTGAAGAGGAAATCTGAAACCTTGCAGGACTTGGTCCCTGAAGATGGAGATACAGCCTAAGGGAGGAAGGTGAGGACCCTCATGGGGAGCAGGACGGACAATATAAGAGGGAAAACCATAGGTTGCCTGTAAATCCACTTCTTCTGTATCTGTGAGGTCGGAAGAACATGAAAGGAACCACGCCGGAGGAGAAACCGCCATAAAGAGAAGGGGTTAAAAGAAAAGGAATTGAGAAGCGAAAAGATGAACAGAAGGAAGCAGAAGAAGACTCCGTAAACCCTTGTCCCTCTTCTAGTACTGTGCTAAAACCTCTAAACAGAAGAGGCGAGAGGGAAAAGGGGAATAAAAGGTGCTTAGAATGTCAATCGTCATAAATAGGTAATAATATCAGAGAATAAAATCAAGGGAAAGAAATGAAGTCAAATAAACTTCCTCGGAAAAGGTGTAAAGTTTCCTTAGAAGTAATTTTTGAAGAGACTTCATAAAGACAAAGCTAAAATTAGTGTTATAAACATAGGATCAAAGCATGGGTGTAGTGTGATATAAGTTGAGCATCGGATATTGATCAACAGGTGAAACGGGGTTAAATCAAACCATCCTGATGAATCGACCGGGACAAAAGGTAACCCAGATCTACTGACTAAAGACTTAGTATAAGCCATCACATAAGATATGTGATGTTAATACCCATAAGACCTGACCAGGAGGTGAATCGGTCGATTAAAATAAATCGACCGATACCGGAAGTCCCCTCGAAATATCGGACGGTACTTATATATCGGCCGGGTTATTGGAAAATTAGTTGTAGAGAAAGATTGAGCATGGATAAGCCAAGTGACATTTGGTACATCTACATGAAACGGACAAATTATCTAAAGATAAAGCAAGATTAACAATCCAGGGATACCGTTCATAACCACATAAGTCCGTCGGAGGATCATGGCAAAGTCTCGATCCCCCTTCTTTACAATAACCGGAAGTTAAGTTAAAGATAGTTTTGGGTACAAATCAGGAGGCCTTTCTTCAATAAGTCTGCGACGGTTCAGGAAATTGAGAGGAGGAACTCGCGCTAAGTAGCCCTCCTCTTCCAATTGTCGAATCGCTCCTTTGGCCCCGGCAGTAAAAGCAGACAAGATGGATCTCACAATCGGTCGGTTGAATTCATTAGACTCAATCATGGCGGTAGCTCGTTCTTTATAACGAACATCTTCATGCTCCTTATAGACCACCATCGCCATCTGAGAGGTTTTCAATTCATTTTCCCTAGCAGCAACCTCGGCTTTGGTCAAATCAAGCGAATTGGTTAGAGATACCACCTCATTTTCTTTTAGTTGCAAGGCCTTCAACTTTTCGCTCAATTCTGCTTTATAATTCTCTTTTAGTTCACCAAGTTTGGAGGTCAGCTCTTGATTAAGGTCCGTAACCAATTTAAATCGGGCTTCAAGACTCTCAGTTTGAGTTTCAAATTGCTTCTTGGCGGCCGCAGAGAACTCGGCAGAAGACAGTTCGGTAACTTGCTGTCGCAACCCTTTGTTCTCCGATTTCAACTTTTCATTCTCAGTGTATAAGATGTGTAATAGTCGGGAGAAACCCATGTTCTCTAACCACCGCTGGGAGCATATTCAAAGCTGTGAGATAATATCTCAAAAACATAAAGCAGGAGTATATGAGCATACCTTATTCTCTTTATGAGAAAAGCGGTCAATTGCTTCAGGAATGGAAAGTCCCTCAAAAAGGGGACGAACCTCATCCCAAGAACTAGCAAAAGAACCCCCCAGTAATATGGGGAGGACAGGAATGGCAGAAGAGCCAGCTGAGAAGGAAGAAGTAGGGATAGATGGTGGAGCAAAAACCAAGTAAGAAGAAGACGGAGAGGGTAGAGATCCTGAAGTCGGAATAGACAAAGGAAAAGTAAAAGAAACGTCATCAAAAGTACTGGTTTTAAGAAAAGGAGAGGTAGGAAAATTCAAGGAAGGATAAAGTTCTGCTAATGTGGGCTTATCAGGTGACACAAAATCTGCTGAAGTTAGCTCCTCGGCAGAGAGAATGAGCCTCCTTTTTGGAGGAGGAGCCCTGGTTAGCTTGCGTCCCGGACGCTTGCCAGTAGAAATTTCAGTTATGGGTTTATCAGAGCTACCAGGGGATGTAAGCTCAATAAGAGGATTAGAGGTAGATGAGGAGATAGCAACAGCTGCAGGAGACAGAATAGTGGAAGCAGGATCAGGGAGGATCTGCGCAGCAAGATCTCCAGAAGAACCTCCTGGATCCTCATGAGCCCCTGACGAGCTAGGTACTTCGGCCAAGGAAGTCGGCTCTTCAATTGAGGGTGGAGGGGCGATAGCGGCCAAAAACTCGGCCTCCTTGGCACGAAGCAATTCTTCTTCCACACGTATTTCTTCGTCAATCAAAGCATCATAAAAACTCTCCACTGTATAGAAAGAGAAATAGTTTAGTCAGTTATAAGCAAAAATAAAAGAACAAGACGTTACCTAAGGAAATGTGGGTATCAGGTCTGACGGGGCTTAAACCAAATAGGTACAGAAGCTCGACCTTCAACCACTTCGGGATCGAGAGTCGGTGACCTAATAACTTCTCACAATAAATGGGAAAAGAGGGAAGAAGATGAAACTCTCTAACATCAGGCAGAGGAGGTAAGAAAGATTTCCAAGCATGAGACCAAGGAATAGGTCCCGGAAATTTTAGAAAGAAAAAATGAGATTTCCAGGCCTTAAGAGACGATGACATATCGCCAAAAAGAACCATCTTAGTTCGCGACTGGAATAAGAAAACACCAGGCTCAGAGAGTTTGGGGTAGGAAAACATGAAGAAATTCTGAGGAATGGAAGGAATGTCTCGTAAACGGAAGAGCATGTAAGTGCCTCATAGATAACGAAAGGCGTTAGGTGCAAATTATTGCAGGGGAATGTCGAAATAATGACTTATTTCAATCAAGAAAGGAGGAATGGGGAACCTTAAGCCCCCTATCAACTGATCCCTGAAAAAAGTCACACAGTTATCAGGGGGATGATGAGGTCGATCCTTCGGTGTTGGGAGTATAATTTTATATTCCTTAGGAATTTCATACTGACGACGGATGGATAATCTAGCATTCTTATCAAAGATAGAAGACATATGGACATACCAAGGAGCAATTGCTTCTTCAGCCATGGACAAAGGTAGAGGCTAGGGAAACAATGGATTACTTACTGGAACCACGAAAGAGGATCGTCGAGAAACGGTGAGCACAAAGTCTGGTTGAAGGCAGCAACAGGAAAAGAACTCTAGAAAAGAGAAAAGGAAGGACAAGGTTTAAAAAGAAGATGAAGGGTTTAGGGTTTGAAAAACGCACAACTGTCGTCAGATTAGAACACTGGTATCTCAGTAGACGCTAAGGATCAGGGAAAAAGAGTGAGTGGTTCGCGCGACGTGGCGGTCGGAAAAGGTAAGTGTCAGGTCATTCACATCGGATGTTACAGACCAGATCGCGAGGGCGTGGGTAGTGCCTCAAACATTCTCTCACCCGATGGAAAACCAATCGCTAATTAGAAAGTTTCGAAAGAAGGCGTGAACGACTGGGCATAATAAAATAGAAAGGACGGAACTTTTTGACCATACCTACACTAAAGACAAAAATATTTCGAGAATAAAAGTTTAGAAGAGTGACAAATTTTAGTCTATCTGTGTAGAATATGACTTAGTATTTATTAAAAATATTTTTAACGAGGGCAATTGTGGTTATATTAGTATGATATTGACTTCAGTCAATAAGATAACGTCAGTTGATATAACATTGGTTGTAATATCAAAATACACTGATAGTTAAGATAACCTCAGCTATGATAAATGGTGCATTGGATACATGAAGAAATAATGAACATAACACCACATTATAAATAATAGAGGAATGCAGTAAAAGCCTTTGATTAGATACAAAATTTGTCTTTACACTTAGAATCTGATCAAATACATAGCGTCACATTTCCTCAAGAACAACAAACCTCAAATAGATAGTAAATATTACAAGCACAAACTCTTAGAGCCTTCTGAAATTTTCAATCACCACTGGAGTCAAACCTACCATGGAGCAGAGATAGAAATAGCCCACCTCGTCCGAACTTG
This sequence comes from Zingiber officinale, assembly GCF_018446385.1. Classification (NCBI taxonomy): domain Eukaryota; kingdom Viridiplantae; phylum Streptophyta; class Magnoliopsida; order Zingiberales; family Zingiberaceae; genus Zingiber; species Zingiber officinale. The sequence continues at coordinate 6,283,277 of NC_055989.1, read as the reverse complement.
TCAAGGCACATAAGGGGCAATATTTTGCCCTAGACAAGAAAGCAACAAAAAACAAAAAAGCTCAAGGGCAACGAGACAGGGGAACATTGATTCATTCCATGATGGAAAAGTAAATGTAAAAGCCACTTCCCCTCTCAAGCCGTGTGAGCTCAGCGAGTGGAGCAACCAAGTTTAGCCCAAGGGTAACATGTGCTGTGCCCTTCACACAACACCCATGGGTCATTTGGCTGCCCCTCTATAAGTAGTAAAAATTTCTCTGAAGTTTCTTGAATCCTTCAGAGCACCTACATCTTTGGATAGAAGATTTGAATGGTGAAGCTTCCTCACCTAAGACGATCCCTTGAACCCCTGGAATAACCGGAGCAAAAATCCCAATAAACTCATATATAGATCTCACCTGGTCCAATAAAAGTTGCCTCCACAAAGGAGGATTCACGACCATGGCCTCAGCAACAAAAAGTGGCAAGGAAGAAAAAGAACTAAGAGGGGTTGTGGGTGAAGAGAAGGTTGTAGCCCTATTTAAAGGAGAAAAAGGTTCACAGGATGGCTACTTAATTTATTAAGACAGTGGTACACAAAATCTGTGAGGTCATTTCAAAATCTGGAGCAGAGGCACGGGTAGGAAAAGACAAGAACACACTTATGTCTAGTCAGTCGTCTACACCTCCTTCGACTAGACTTAAGGGGAAGGCTATTGATATGGGTTAGGTTTTAAGGGTCTTCAGATGAGGAAAGAAAAGGAAGAAAAGAGTCAAAGGAGATAGACCAATATCGGTCGATACATGCCTACCGAACGAAGGTAGGACAATATCGGTCGATACATACTCTGAAGCAAAGATAAACCAATATCGATCGATACATGCCTGCCGAACGAAGGTAGGACAATATCGGTCGATACATACTCCAAAGCAAAGATAAACCAATATTGGTCGATACATGCCTGCCGAACGAAGGTAGGACAATATCGGTTGATACATACTCCGAAGCAAAGGTAAACCGATAACGGTCGATACATGCCCGCCGAACGAAGGTAGGCCAATATCGGTCGATACATGTCTGCCGAACGAAGGTAGGCTAATATCGGTCGATACATGCTTGCCGTATGAAGGTAAGTTAATAACGACCGATGCACACTCCAGAGCAAAGATAAACCAATATCGGCCGATACATGCCTGCCGAACGAAGGTAGGACAATATCGGTCGATACATGCTTGCCGTAGGAAGGTAAGTCAATATCGGTCGATACATGCTTGCCGTATGAAGGTAAGTTAATATTGGTCGGGACATATCTTCAGAACAAAGGTAAACCAATAACGGCCGATACATGCCTGCCGAACGAAGATAGACCAATATCGGCCAAAAGGGTTAATGAATACTTCAGAAACATGTTGGATAAAATATTATTTTGACACAGTAAAGATACAAATAGAAGTCACGTGAAGAAGAATCATACATGAATATATCGAATAGAATAATTCATGATAGAGAATATATATATTTTGGCGGGAAATATGCTTTCAGCTTGTCTTGCAGGCGCTAAACGACAAAGAAGGTACATCTGGGGTAAAAAAAAGATTCCTTAAAAATCATCTTCCCGAAGTACGCAGCTGATGTCATAACGAACTCTAACAAACCGGGGTCCACTTCATGACTACGGAGGTTATATGAAGTGGTATAAAAGGGGGAATCCTCTCCGTTGGCCAGGTAAGTTCACATCCCTAATTTTCTGGCTACGGTTCATCTTCTTTCTTCTTCCTTCCTCGACATCAAGAGAGATCACTAACTTGAGCGTCGGAGGGCCTAGCCAGGGATTCCCACCCCGGTCTTAGGTCACTGACGATAGTGTTGGTTGGTCTCTTGTGAGCAGGGAGATTCGGGAGCTTGAAAGTTCGGTTTTCTCCTATTCGGACGGGGATTTCTTCCTACTTATCAGATTTCCTTAGGTGATTCTGGTTTTCTTCTGATCCGCTTTGGGTTTCTCGGGTCGAGGTTTCACCGGCATTATTCCTCGTCATTACAGTGGGTTTCCTTCTTCCGGATCTCCTTCACGGTCAGCTTCTCAGACAGGATCAATGTGTTTTGTATGTTTCATGTTAATAGAATCCACACAGATGTCAAGATCAGTAAAATCCAATTCATGAAGGATTTCATTCTTTAATAATCTTTGTAATCGTTCTTTGGATATATGACCCAAACGTTTATGTCACAAGTAAGCTGAACTTTCATCCACTAGACCACGTTTTGTTCCAACATTATGTTGCAAGGTCAATAGAGTCTTAGCAAATAAGTTATTAAGCTTTAATTTGTATAAGCCATCACAAAGAACACCGGAGCCAACAGAGTGATTATTCTTAAACATATTGAAATATCCATTTTCAAACTTAAATGAGTATCTAACTATATCAAGTTTTGATAAAGAAATTAAATTTCTACTAACAGAAGGGACATAAAGAGTTTAAAAAAGATCTAAATGATATTCAGTGTCTAAAATTAAACGATAAGTTCCAACAGCTTTAGCTGGTGCTTTAACTCGATTTCCCATAAAGACAAACTTTTATTTAGTTTTATGGTTTGGATTGTAAGGAATCCCTGCATCGTATTTGAAACATGAGTAATGCATCCATAATCAATCCACCATGTATTATAAGGAACTTCCAAATTTTTCTCAGCCTTGGCTTAGCAATCTTTTCGAACCAAGACTTATGACAAAAATGACACTTATCATTCTTTTGTCCCTTCTTTTAGTTTTGGGTAGATGACACATTTAACTTTAAGGGTGCGTTTGGTTCAAATCATCATGTATAACCTTGGTTATGTGATTACCAGGTAATCACATAACCAAGGTTATAGGGAATAAAACATAACCAAATGTTGTTTGGTTCAACTTAGGTAATGCAATAAAAACTTGTTTGTTTGAAGGTTTTAATGAATACCTTAGTTTAATATTTTACCGTATTACCCTCAGTTACAAAACCAACTATACATAATATTATTATTATTTATTTATTTTTTAATATTTTTTTACTTTTCTTTTCCCTCTATATTTTTTTACTTTTTATGTGTTTTTTTTTATTTTTTAATATTTTTATATTTTTATATTATTTATATTTATATTTTTTATTTTTTTACATTTTTTAAATTTTAATTTTTATTTATTTATTTTATTTTTAAAATTTTTTAAAAAATTTAAATTTTTATAATTTTTATAATTTTTTTTTAATTTTTTAATTTTTTTATATTTTTTTAAAATTTTTTAACATTTTTAAAATTTTTATTTTTTATTTTTTATTTTTTATTTTTAAAATTTTTATTTTTTTTATTTTTTTAAAATTATTTATTTTAAAAAAAATTTAAAATTTAAAAATTTTTAAAACAATTTTTTTATTTTTTTACATTTTTTAATATTTTTTTTTACATTTTTTCTCTTTTTTTCATGTTTTTTCTTATCGGAGGGTATTTTTGGTAAAAAAAATTCGTTAACCCCGGAATCAAGAAAAACCTTAGTTTTCTGAGGTTTTCCGTTTCCGGGTTGCATGACCCTTTTGCTGACGTGTCGGGCATGCAACATTACTTGGGAATCATCAAATACCTAAACCAAACAAGGTTTTTGTTGATAACCTTGGATGGATAACCAAGGTTATCAAGAATAACCCCGAACCAAACACACCCTAAGTATCTATTATTGTCCTTTGTATTTTTCTTTCCCGACTTCTTTCTAGTATTAGGATGACTCATGAAATTAATTGAGGGAACTCCTTGTTTCTTTAGTCTTGCTTCCTCTTGAATAAGTATACTTTGCAATTTTGTCACATTCAATTTATCCTTTATAGTATTATAATTGATTTGGAATGGACCATACTCAAGAGGCAAGGAGTTTATAATAAAATGGACAAGGAAGATCTCACTTAATTTCATTCCCATGGAATTCTATCTTGCTACAGTATTCATCATCTGAGTGATATGATCATGCATGGTACGAGAACCATCAAACTTCATGGTGGTCAACATACCCATTAATGCCCCACAAAGTGACTTATCAGCAGACTCAGATTGAGATAAATTTTCTACAAACTTCATAAATTCCTTAGCATCATCAATTTTAGGGATTGTTGGTTTAATGATGTCTGCTACAGTCATTCACATAAACATCAAGCTAAGTCTATTTGATCTTTCCCAAACTTTATGGAAAGATACTTATTCAGTGCTACTAGTATTAGTAAGTGCAGCAGACTTATCTGTAAGAAGTGCTAAATCAAGATCCAAAACACCTAAATGACACTAGATTTGTTCACTCCATTCAGAAAAATTAAGCCCATTGAACTTCGTAATAGACGAGGCTTGTGAATGAAGAGCAACAATTGTTGATGCTGCAAAATTATATAGAATGCTCATACTTCAATGCTTTGATTCATAAATCATAACACAAAATTCAGATAACATTCATATGAACTTTAAATGCATATTGAAGTTCTCCTTTGGGTGATACTACAATACACACATATAATTGATGCATAAATAAAATTTCATATAATAGGTAATTATATATGCTCTAATCAAACATGTTTATTATCTTTGGATATACTAAACATATCTAATAAAACATATAAAGTAGCCACATTTATATCCATGATCATAAAATAAAGTAATTAACCTTTGGGTGATTCTTAATTATTTTATAATCATTGAATTTTAAATTATTCATGATAAGCGTTAGGTAGTTTCATTGTATCATCTTATAGCAATACATACTCATGAACAATTTAACATTATTTAATTAATATCTAAAACCTTTTAATTTGTCCACTTTGGTGACTAATTAACAAATTATGCATAATATAGACATTAAATTAAATAATAATGACAATAATCATTTAAAAGTTCATATTTATTTAATTTTATAACTTTATGATCCATCAAACATAAAACATGAGTAAACATAATAATCATGTGCATAGAGATCTAAACATAATCAAACGAGAAGAAAACATTCATAACTCACATATTAAATAAATATGTGATGATCATAATCATTTATTTATAATGAATGAATATATTAGAAAATATATAAGGATCTAATTAAACACAATAAGTGTAACATGCTTAATACATATGCCCATTAGAAAGTTGAGATATCAAGACATACATAACTTTTAATCTCAAAATTCTTTTTACATAAATACTCGATATGTGCAATCATATAAGCTTTCTCAATTAAAGTTATCATACATGTCTAGAATATTCATAATTACATGTTCATATTTGTACATGTAAATCACAGCGGAAGAAAATATAAAATATTTTTCACACATAATAGATCAAGAGAGAAAAATAATCTTTAATGGAAAATCATAAGTTCCTAACCGTGCTCTGATACCACATGTAAGTCTAACATATATCTCTATGATTTAGTATATGCATATGTAAATTAAGTTATCGCATATTCCTTAATGCCTAAGATTTTGAACTAGATGATTTTCACAATACTTAAAAATATACCTTGGCTCATGATGACCTTCAAGTTTTAAGAAACTAGAACCCCTTAGCCAATTGTGTTTCTCCCTCTTGACCTCTCTACTTTCATTACCTCTTTGATGGAGCAAATGTCTATATATAGGGTAGAGGAAGGACCATTGTGTGACCTTTCATCTATACATTCCATCAATGTGTACATTGATATTGTCTCTTAATTTCATTCATTCATTCTCATAATGCATGTTTATGAGAATGATCTTTCATCTTCCTTTACATTCATTTGCATGAATATGAAAAGAATTATCTCTTCATCGACCAATATGAATGTAGCTAGTAATCCTAATTGTGGCAGTCAAAGAACATGAACTATTATACATGTGTGCCATTAATAAGAAATAAAATATGATTTCTAACACGACCATCCATACACTTGCTGATTGAGAGCTGATCCGGACTATGATAGCGACTGGGATGGGACGCAGGAGTACTACATTGGTGGCGAGAAAAGGTTTGGTTTTTATAGTATGACTCATTAGTTTAATACCCCTATAGTTTGCATAATTTTATACATCTCCCTTATTCTTATATAAGGGAACTAAAGTACTTATTCTCCATTGATCAGACACTTTTTTCATTTTCAATATCATGTTAAATAATTTTGTAAGTCATTCAATACCTTGTTTTCCTAAGCACTTCCATACCTTTATCGGAATATCATCTGGTCCAATGACTTTTCCATTATGCATCTCATTTAAAGTTTGTTTTACTTCTGAAGTTTGAATTCTACGATAAAAATTAAAATTTCTATGCTCATTTGACCTAATTAAAGTACCTAAATTAAGTTGGTCACATAAACCTTCATTACAAAATTGATGAAAATATTTCTTCCACTGCTCTTTTATTTCTCCATCGTTTACTAATACCCTATTACATTCATCTTTAATACATTTTATTTGATTAAGATCTCTTGTTTTCCTTTCTCTCACTTTAGCTATTCTATAAATGTCTCTTTCTCCTTCTTTTGTATCCAATTTTTTATATAACCGTTCAAAAGTTTCATTTTTTGCTTCACTCATTACTTTCTTAGTTTCTTTCTTGGCTATTGTATATTTTTTTAAGTTTTCCTCGTTCTTATAAATATATAATTCCTTATAAGCTATTCGTTTTTTCCTTCACTTTCTCTTGTACTTTCTCATTCCACCACCAAGATTCTTTACTTAGTGGTGTATGCCCCTTTGACTCACCGAGTACACTCTTAGCTATTATTTTTAACTTTGATACCATCTTATCCCATGTTGTATTAGAGTCATCGTATATTTTACCTAATGCTTGTACTTCTACCTTCTCCTTAAATATATTTTTCTTCCCATCCTTTAACTTCCACCACTTAATTCTAGGAATTGTACATATTTTTTTTCTATTGATACTATATTTGAGGCGTATATCCTGTTAGAGTGTATACTGAAAGCCTAAGCTTTTGTAAACATTTATTTTGAATAAAGAATCACATTTGGTCAAATCATTTACATTTGTTGTAGTTGTTCAATTAATTTATATTATAGATAACATAGTATGTGGTATCACATACAGAAGATGATGTTATCAGTACCTTATAAATTATAAACAGTAGCTCACGGCCAAAATGGAAAGGAATAAGCCATTGGAAGGTCGTAGTGTAATTAGGTATTAGTTTATCTTAACTATATAATTACACTAGTAGACTTAAAGTGTATTGAGTAGGACCATCAGAGGTCGTTTTCTTTTATACTGACTTTATAAAGGAACAAAGACCTCAGTTATTATGGAAGTGTGTGCTCTTAATCCTAATATAATAACAAGCACATATATTTGATATTTATTTCTTTAATTTATCAAAGGGTGAGATTTAGTTCGATGAATCAATAAGCCCGATAAGTTGGGAAATGATATCACTTATAGTGTGTGTTGTTGATTATAGAAGGAAACTGTGTCCTAGTAATTTAGGTTGATAATGTCCCCAAGATGAGCTCATAAAGATTGTCATGTTAAACCCTGCAGGTGGACTTAGTCCGACATGACGATAAGGTTGAGTGGTACTATTCTTGGATTAAGATATTAATTAAATGAGTTGTCAGTAACTCACTTAATTAGTGGGCATTCGATATCTTAAACACAGGGAGACTAACACACTCATAATAAGAAGGAGTCCAAAAATGTAATTTGGGATTGGTGCGGTAGTTCAATAATAGTTCTCTAGTGGAATGAATTATTATTGATAAAATTAAGTTGTGTGTTCGGGGCGAACACGGGATGCTTAATTTTATCGGGAGACCAAAACCAATTTCTCCTCTCGATCCCTATCGTAGCCTCTTATTTATAGAGTACTATACCCACCTATACCCACCTTCATACCCATGATAAAGGGGCCGGCCAAGCTAGCTTGTGGTTCAAGCTAGGGTCGGCCATGCCTTGGTTCATGGGTGGCCGGCCCTAGCTTGAACCCAAGCCTAGGTGGCTGACCCCCATTAAATTAAAAAGAATTTTAATTTTTATGTGGAAGATATAATTTATTAAAGAGAATTAAAATTAAAATATCTCTCTTAAAAAGGATTTACAAAAGATTAAAGAAAGAGATTAGATCTCTTTCCTTATTTGTAGATTGGAAAGATATTTTATTTTTTCTCTTTGAAAATTATTCACATATTGAAAAATTAAAATTATAGAAATTTTTTTTTATCAACCATGAAGGGATTTTAAAGGGAAATTTTATTTTTAAAAAATTTCTGGAAATAAATTAGGAAGTTTTATTTTGTTGATTGAAACTCTCCTAATTTATCTATTTGAGGTGGTCGGCCATGATTAATTGATTAAGAAATTTTATTTAATTTTTCTTAATTAATTGTTGTCAAGGAAAGTTAAGGAAATTTTATTATAAATAAATTTCCTTATTTGCCAAAGCCAAAGAATATAAAAGAAGGGGTGGGGGTGCCTTCATGGGTTACAACTTCTATTGTTTTCTCCCTCTTTTCCTTGGTGTTGTGGCCGGCCAACCTCTCTCCCTCTCTTCCTCTTTGTGGTGGCCGAATCCTTCCTCTTGCTTGGAGTTTTTGTGGTGGCCGGATACTACTTGGAGAAGAAGAAGAAGAAGAAGGAGAGAAAGCTTGTATCCCTTGGAGCTTGGTTGGTGTTTTTTTCTTCATCCTTGGTGAAGCTCTTTTGTTTTGGCCGAACCTAGCAAGGAGGAGAAGAAGGTGTGTTGGTGATTTCTCATCTCGGAAGATCGTTGCCCACACAATGTCCGAGGTTAGAAGAGGAATACAGTAGAAGATCAAGAGGTCTTTCTAAAGGTATAACTAGTAATTTTTCCTTTCCGCATCATACTAGTTATTTTTGGAAATAATACCAAATACAAGAGGTTTACGATTCTAGTATTTCGAATTTATTTTCGATGTAGTGTTCTTATGTTTATTTCTTTTCCTTGTGATTTGATTGCTCCTTTCGGTTAACCTAAAGTTATTTTAGGAAATTAAATATTAGCTTTCCATAAAAGGTTTTGTCTAGTCGGTGGTGGTTGCTCCCATATCCAAGAAGGCCATGTGCCTCGCCACGTCAGTACTGGGAACCAATTATGGAAATTAATATTTAATGGAATTAATAACTTAGGTGATTTGGATCGAACGTGTTAAGTTCTGCAGGAGATCCAAGTCTAAACCTAAAAGAACAAATAAATTAAGTTTTGGATCAAACATGTTAAGTTCCGCAGGCGATCCAAAATTTAATTTAAAAGAACACATGGTAGCTAGGAAAAGGCTCAGACTTTTGTACAAAATTTTTGTACAGTGGAACCTCTAGGTTTTCCGAGTAGCAACCAACAATTGGTATCAGAGCTAAGGTTTTGCCTCTGTGTATTTGGTATTAGTTTAATTATGCACATGTCATACATAATTTAGGCAGGTTAATAGTAGGATGTGCTAACTTTGTGTATGCAGGATCCAACTATTATGGCTTTTAGTTATTATGTGTGTGATTGAACCCTTGGACATGTCAAGGGCATTTATATGTGTGTGCATGATTGTATTATAAAATACAGCAGGAGCTGTATTTAGTTTTTATTAGGATTTTATTTTTGATCTAGTTACATGTACATTCCTTTTATGGAATATAGGATCGATGGATGTAAATTTTTATTTTATGTTCGATCTAGTTTACATGTACATTCCTTCGAGAAATATAGGATCGAAAAATGTAAAATTCTATTTATGTCGCGGATCGAATCTTGCAAGGCGTGGAACCTTTTTGAGGACCAGAGGCGCAGCGGAACAAGGAGCAAGATGGATGCGACAGCTAGACCCGGTGGCGGTGGCCAAATTTGGCAGCAGCTTGGGATGACAACACACGGAGGACAACAATAGATAAAAGTCATAATATTTGAAAAATAGATTGGAAAAGGAACCTAGACATTGTTCTTACTGCTGAAAGCTATAAGTTTGTACTGACTGAGCCTTGTCCTGATGCACTCACTGGTGAATCTACCCAAGAGGAGATTGAATATCATAGGAAATGGGTAAAAGCAGATGAGATGACGCGGTGTTACATTTTGGCTTCAATGTCAAATGTATTGCAACATCAGCATCAAGATTTACCAACAGCTTATGATATTATGAACAATCTCAAGGAACTCTTTGGTCATCAGGATCGGGCTTCTAGGCAAGAAGCCATGAGAAAGATAATGACAGCCACCATGCAAGAGAGTACTCATGTGAGGGATCATATCCTAAAGATGATGACTTATCTGAATGAAATACAGATCCTTGGAGGAGAAATTGATGGGGAAATCCAGATCGATATGATCCTCCAAACACTACCTAGAAGTTTTGAGCAATTCCGCCTGAATTACAATATGAACAAAAGGGTATATTCATTGGCGGAACTACTGACAGGCAGCAGAAGGTTTGTTTCGTCACAATTCTCATATTCACTATGTTGAAAATGGTTCTACTTCTAAACCGAAAGGAAAGAAGAAGAAGAAACAAGTTGGTTCAGCAAAGAAAGTGAATAAATCTCAGAGTACGGACCTAAAGCTGGAATGAAGAAGCTGAAGGGCAAGTGCTTCATTTGCAAGCAGTCAGGGCATTGGAAGGTAGACTGTCCTCGTAGGAATCAGAACAACAAAGGTATATCTCATACTCTAGTTGTTGAAACATGTTTAGCGGTGTTATCTACCAGCACCTGGTGTGTAGATACGGGAGCCACTGATCATGTCTGCAATTCCTTGCAGGGGTTCCAGGAAACCCGACGACTAACTGAAGGAGAGATTACCATCTACATGGGCAATGCTACTAAGGTGGCGGCTGTTGCAGTGGGAGACGTCTACTTATCTTTTAATAGAAATAGAAATTTGGTTTTAAGAAATTGTCTTTATGTACCCAGTTTTAGAAAGAATTTAATTTCAGTTTCTAAACTATTTTTGGATGGATATTTAGTTTCTTTTAGTAATGATGTAATTATTAAAAGAAATAAAGTAATTATCTGTTCTGGTGCATTAGTAGGCAATTTGTATACTTTAAATCTAATTTCTCCCACAAAGCAAAACAAGGAAATTTATAACTCATCTTCTAACTCTAATAAGAGAAAAGAACCTTCGGAAATGAACCAAGCATATCTTTGGCATCTAAGGCTTGGTCATATTAACTTAAGTAGGATTCAGAGGCTTATGGCCGATGGACTTTTGGGTTCATTAGAGTTGGAAAATTTTCCAACTTGTGAATCTTGCTTAGAAGGTAAAATGACCAAAAGGCCTTTTAAGGCCAAGGGGTATAGAGCCAAAGAAGTGTTAGAATTGGTTCACTCTGATTTATGTGGTCCTATGTCTGTCCAGGCAAGAGGAGGTTTTGAATATTTTGTCTCTTTCATAAATGATTATTCAAGATACGGATACATTTACCTAATGCGCCGTAAGTCCGAGTGCTTTGATAAGTTCAAAGAATACAAGGCTGATGTGGAGAAACGACTAGGTAAAAGTATCAAGACACTACGGTCTGATCGTGGTGGCGAATACCTCTTAGGAGAGTTTAGGAATTACTTATCAGAGGCCGGGATTCAATCCCAACTGTCTGCACCTAGTACACCTCAACAGAATAGTGTGGCAGAACGAAGGAATAGGACTCTTATGGAGATGGTTAGATCGATGATGAGTTATTTAGAATTACCAAATTCGTTTTGGGGATACGCTCTGGAAACAGCAGTGTACATTCTGAACTTAGTACCTTCTAAATCAGTTTCTTCTACTCTCACAGAATTGGGATGAAAGCCCAGTCTAAGACATATTCGGTTTGGGGTGGTCCAGCACATGTCTGTAACGAGATCTTGATAAGTTAGAATCTCGTGCAGTTCGCGTGTTTGTGGGGTATCCCAAAGGGCGAAAGGTGGTTTATTTTATAGTCCTAAAGACCGAAGGTCATTGTTAGCACCAATGCCCGTTTTTAGAAGACATATAATGGATCACAAGCCCGATGAAAGCTGTTTTAGAAGAACTTAGAGAGGATACGTCTACTTCAGTAAACAATGCAAGATGAAGTACCACAAGAGACTGCAACACGTGTCACATGATACACAACCACAGACATTGCCTCGTCGTAGTGGGAGGGTTGTAAGGCGACTGAAAGATTCATGTTTTGGGAGAGTCTTTGGACTTGATCCGGGTAAACATGAACCCGATCCCGAACATATAATGAAGCACTCCAAGATATAGATGCGATCTTGGCAAAAGCAATGAATTACGAAATAGAGTCTATGTACTCTAATAAGGTCTGGGAGCTTGTAGAACCACCTGATGGTGTAAAAGTCGTTGGATGTAAGTGGATCTACAAAAGGAAAAGAGGGACAGACGGGAAGGTAGAAACCTTCAAAGCTAGGCTTGTTGCGAAAGGGTACACTCAGAAAGAGGGAATCGACTATGAGGAAACCTTTTCACCGGTAGCCATGCTTAAGTCTATCCGGATACTCTTATCCATTGCTGCTCATATGGATTATGAGATTTGGCAAATGGATGTCAAGACAGCTTTCCTTGATGGAAGTCTTGAAGAGAACATCCATATGAAGCAACCAGAAGAGTTTATTGAAAAAGGCAAAGAGCATCTAGTGTGTAAGCTCAATCGGTCCATTTATGCACTAAAGCAAGCTTCAAGGTCGTGGAACATCCGGTTTAATGAAGTAATCTAGTCATATGGATTTATTCAGTGTCCGGATGAGTCTTGTGTATACAAGAAGTGTAACGGAAACGTGGTGGTATTTCTTGTACTATACGTAGATGATATTTTGTTAATTGGCAACAATGTCAAGATATTATCGAACGTAAGGGTATGGTTGTCAAAACAATTTGATATGAAGGACTTAGGAGATTGTGCACACATTCTTGGGATCAAAGTTATAAGGGATCGCAAGAAAAGAATGTTATGTCTGTCCCAAGCTTCATACATAGATACAATCCTTGCTCGTTTTAGCATGCAAGATTCCAAGAAAGGTTTCTTACCTTTTATGCATGGAGTAGCTCTATCTAAAGAGATGTCTCCGAAGACATCAAAGGAGATAGAGGACATGAAAGCAGTTCCTTATGCTTCGGCTGTAGGAAGCCTAATGTATGCAATGTTATGTACGAGACCTGATATCTGTTTTGCCGTGGGCATGGTTAGCAGATATCAGAGTAACCCTGGACAAGGACATTGGACTGCGGTAAATGATAACCATGATTTTACTACATTATTTTGATTCATATATGCATGGTTTGATGTTGATTTCATAGGTTAAAATCATGGTTATATCACATTTTGTGCATAGTGTGTATTTTTGGACTTGATTGCAAATTATATTATTTTTGGTGTTATTTGATGCTAATATTTGATTTTTTATTTTGTAGGCATCAAAGGATCTTGAATTTGGATCTATTTGGACCGAAATTGGGCTCGAATCGGAATTCAAACAAGAAGATCAAGCTTTGAAGCATTATGGGCCGTTTATCAAGAATAGGACAGATCTGGACCATCCGTTGAAGATATGGCAGATTCAACTTAATGGGGGGCAGATCTGAGCCATTGATGAAGATCCAGAAGTTTTGATCCAGATCTGAGTTCATCTAGCCATTGATCCAGCCCGAATTAATCTGGACCGTTCATCGAAGACTGGACGGATCTGGGCCATCCAGTGATGATCTGGTCGATCCGACCTACGGGAGGGTAGATCCAGACCCTAGATCAACATCAGTACCTTCGGATCGGATTTTGGGCAAGCTTTCACCGTTGATTTAGCTCCAAATTGCTCCCAGCCGTCCGTTCAAATCTGGATCAGATTTAAAACAGAAGCTACAGTTCCCTTTCTTCTTCGTCGATTCCTCCACGCACAGTAGCTTCGTCCCGGCGCGGTTTTCTCCGGATTTCGGCCCCTTTCTCTTCTCCGATCATTCTCCCGAGCTTCAACCTCGGTGAAGGACGTCCCAGCAGCTTCATCCCGATTCTCTGGAACCGATTTGGGTGTTCCCTCCGGCGCAATCTCCATTTCTTCGATACCTCTGTTCACCTCAGATTTGGAGGTGTTCTTCCAAATCTGAGCTCCGATTTCCATCAGAAACGCTAGGCGGTGGTCCTCCGGCGTTGTTGAGCTTCATCCGACCACAATTCGCAATCCGTAGCTCCCATTCCAGATTCAGAGGTCAAGGATGGCAGATTTCCAGATTTTCGGCATTTTCTTGGGTTTAGGGTTGTTTCAGCTCGTCGGGGGTGGTCCGTCGGTGTTGTTGAACCTTCCCTGAGCTGATACGCAGCTGAGACGATCCATTGAGGTCCAAAGTTGGGTGGTTTCGACTTTGGCACTCTTGTGTGACGGCTTGAGTGTGAAACTTGTGGAATTGATTGTGAGAATGGATTGGTTTACCATTTTATTTCATTTTAGTTCTTTTTCTTACTGTTTTATAGCTTAGACAGATTTCTTTTAATGTTCGTTATATTTTTATGCAAGTAGTTAGCATTTCTTTCCTTGTTGAAGCTTAGTTTAAGTTTTATTTGTGCTTGGTTAATTGTTTAGTGTTTAAGTTCTAAATTAGGTTTACATCTTGCTTTAGATCAGATTTATTTGAGTCTCGTAATTTCATCCTTAGTTTGATGTGTGTTGATGGATTTATCACAACGTAGTGTGACAATGCGTAATGATTTGTTCATTGGCACATAGTTATGTTTCACTCTTGCTTTAGATTAATTTCTTAATTGCTGTGTTTTTCCTCTGTTAGATTTAGATTTAAAGCTTAAACCCCCAACTCCATTTTTATATCAAAAACCCCAAAAAATAGGAATAAAAGACAATCCTAAATTACATTCTACCGTTGGTTCCTCGGATCGATCCTGGGCTCGTTACTACAACATTATCATTTAGTTAAGGGGTTCAGTGGAAAATACATTTGTACAATTTGATTAGCGGATGTGACAGATTCGCTACATTAAATTTTGGCGCCGTTACCGGAGAAGACGTTAATATGCAATGTTTGGTAATTTTAGGATTGTTGTTTGATTGCTTTCATGATTATATATTCACGTGTTGATTTTATTTGTTCCTGAGTCTTTTGATTTTATTTGCTAGTGTTTCAGTGTAAGAACAGGAAATTCATGTGACCATGGATCCATATCATCAGTATTTTGGAGATGGGATGGAGAATTATTTTTATCAGCCTCAGACTCAGTTCTATCAGTCCTACCTACCTATGGAGCAGCTGAATAGGTATGAGGATGCACAAGAACAGATTGAAGAATCAATGTGGAAATGCAATGAAGTTATGCAACAAATGAGTGAGCATCAAGAGCAACAATTTGCAAGGATACAGAATATACAGAGTCAGTTAGATCAGATAGCATCATCTATTAATCAGTTACAAGCACAAAGAGCCAGTGAAGAGGTGGATTGTGGAGATCTTGTCAGGCCTGACACTACTTCTATTTCTTCACAAGAATTTTCTAATATTATTTGTGATGATGATGTAATTGTTCAAATTGTTGATTCTACTGATGTTGTTGCTTTAGATAATGTGAATGATGCAGGTATTGATGTAGAAGATGATATAAGTGTAGGGGAGTGCTTACTGGAAGCATTACCTCAAGAATCACCAAGAATGGAGGATGTAAGTGTAGGGACTTGTGCTATGGAGCCAAGCACCCAAGAATCACTACATGAAGATGTACATACACCAGAACTGGAGTCTGAGCATTTATTTGAGGAGAAAGAGGTAACAATCTGTAGGTCCCTTTGGAGGCCGGCAAGAGGGGAGGGGTGAATTGCCCTACAAAATAAAACTCGAACCTTTCTCGGATTTCAACTATATAATGAACACTTGTAATAAATAAATAAAAGAGACTAAGTAAAGAAAAGCAGACACCAGAGTTTTACTTGGTTTGCAATCAGGGGATTGCTAATCCAAGGAATGTAAGCGCACTATCTGATTCTCCTCTGGGCGGAGTAGCCTCTTTACAACGTTGACAGCACAAATGAAAAGAACAGAATTGAAAGCATAGAAGGAATTGATTACAAGTGAGTTCTACTGAATGTGCAGACTAGTACTATATTTATAGTACTGGTCCGGGCGCCTGGAAGGAGTTCCGGGCGCCCTGGAGGGGATAAAATTCTATCCCCAACGATCAGATCGCGTTTGACGCGATCCTAGTCAAAATCCAGCTCCGGGCGCCCGGACCCTCAATAGTGTCTAGGGCGCCCGGACCTCTCAAGTCAACTTTGTTGACTTTTTGTGGTCCGGTTCCACTGCTCCGGTTTAGCTCGTTTCGGTCCGGATCTGTTCACTCCGGCTCCGTTAGCTTGGGTGATCTCGGCCTTCCGGAATAGGGCTCACCCGAACCCATGTTCCGGCCTTCTCCTCGAGCAGCCTTCCTTCCCGGTTTCTTGTCCCTCGAACGCCGCGCAGGTTCTTCTCGTCCACCGGTGTACTCTTCCGCGGTCACCTCGTCCCTCGGACGCACCGAGCCCGTCGGCTCTCTCCTGTGCCGTCCTTCTCGCTAGCCGCGTCTTTCGCTCGACTTCCTGTGTTCCTAAGCTCCTGCACACTTAGACACAAGGGTTAAACAAACGCAGGACCTAACTTAGCTTGTTTGATCACATCAAAACATCTTGGGGTTCCAACAATCTCCCCCTTTTTGATGTGAGCAACCCAAGTTAAGTTAGGGTAAACACATGCAATAAAAACAATTTATATTCAAATAAGTCCAAATATTTTTCAAATGAATTTTCAAATGAAAAATTATATTACCCCCCTAGACTTAACATACTTCTCCCCCTTTGATCACATAAAAATTGGGGTTATAAACAAGTCTAAGGTAAATTCAAACAAAACTTTGAGTGTAAAAAAATGTCTAAGTAAAGACACTCTTCAGAATTTTTCTTTCGAAAAAAAATTTAAGTAAAATATTTTTTTTTCAGATAAAAACAATCATAAGTGTTAAAAAAAATTTAAGTTTGAAACTTATCTTAACATTCCCAAAAAAAAATTTTCTAATTAAAAAAATTCTAAGTTAATATTCATAAGAAACAATTCTAAGTCAATTTTAAGAAAAATTATAAGGCAATATTATCATAAAAAAATTCTAAGATAACTTTCATAAAAAAATTTCTAACTCAATTTTTATAAAAATTTCTAAGATAAAAAATTTCTAAGAATTTTTTTTAAAAAAAATATTTTCTAACACAAAATGAATAACTCTTTTAAAGCATTAAGTAATTTAAATTAATACTTTTTCAGTTAATCAATTAAACTTTTCATTTCGATACTTGGCTTCCAGGTCGTGGCGAGGCACTAGGCCTTCTTGGTTATTGGAGCAACAACCACTTCCTTAGACAAAGCCTCATAAAGAAATTAGTTGTTTAATTTCCTTGCTGAAAATGCTAAGTCTAATTTTAATTTTAAATTAAATAGGTTTTTGGAACCCAATAGAGGTTCCTACCTACAGGATTAACCAAGTATTTCCTAGGTATATAGATTTTTGATATATTTCTAATTTGACTTTGATGAAATCTATAATACCAATTTAAACATTTATAATTTCTAAAAGTAGAAATATTTGAACAATTAGATTTTTTCAATCTTTCTATTTCTTGTTTTAGTTTTTCATTTTCAATTTTCAATTTTTCAAAATCCTCTATAGACATGATTTTGCTAAAATTCTCTTTGTTTCTAAAATTTCATTTTCTAATTTGGCATTTTTATTTTCTAATTTATACATGGATTTAGTCATAACTTTGATACCAAAGTAAAGTTTATCAGGGGGTAAGAGGCATACCTCACTTACCATATCAGACTTGAAGCCTGAATCTCCCCCTGCTTCGCTACTTCCATCTGAGGTCGCTCCCCCTTCATCGATGCTGGGTTCTGATGTACTTTGTCCTTCGTGGCTTGCCATCAGTGCAATCCCCGCATATTCTTGAGCTTCTGATTCAGATGAAGAAGTGTCATCCCAAGTTGCTTTTAGGTTGTGTTTCTTGGGTGTCTTCATTTTGACCTTCTTGAGTTCTGGGCAGTCTTCCCTTAGGTGTCCCTCCTTCTGACACTGGTAGCACCGTACCTTTCTTCTACCTTTTTGATTCTTTTTATTCTGCATTTTAAATTTATTAGATCTAAAAAACTTTTTAAAGTTTCTTACCATGTACGCTTCTTGATCGTCTTCGGAGTCTGACTCGGGTTCATCCTTGTTGGTTGCGTTCAGCGCCATAGTCTGGGTTGTGTCCTTTGATATCTCTGCATATCTAGTTTCGTGTAATTCAAGGGTAGAAAACAACTCTTCTAAAGTACTTACCTCCAGGTCTTTTGAGATGTAGTAAGCATCGACGATTGATGTCCACTCCGGAGTCCTTGGAAACGCGTTGAGCGCGTAGCGTATAGTGTCCTGGTTTGTTATCGTTTCACCAAGGTTTTCGAGACCAGTAACTAGTTCTTTTACCTTTGCATGTAGACCGGCTACTTTCTAGCGAGCTTCGCTTCGGACGTGCCTTCGTGGAGTTCCAAGAACTTCTCCCAAAGTTCTTTAGCAGATAAATAGTTTCCGATGCGGTTGACCTCTTGAGGCGGTAACACGCTCAGCAGGTGATGTTTCGCACGGCTGTTTGCTACCGACTCATTCTGCTCCTTCTTTGTCCAATCGCTCTCTTCTTTTTCTTTTCCATCTTTATCTATTAGAGCTACAAAACCATATTTCATAATAAACCGAATTTCAAAATCTGTTTTTAGGAATACCTCCTACGACGCTTCCAGTCTGCGAAGTTCCCCTCGAATTTTGGTGGGACGATGCTTGGTTCGGCCATCTTGTTGCTTCGATTGGCGGTTAGTCCTCCTGAAGCGCGCCTTGCTCTAATACCACTTGTAGGTCCCTTTGGAGGCCGGCAAGAGGGGAGGGGTGAATTGCCCTACAAAATAAAACTCGAACCTTTCTCGGATTTCAACTATATAATGAACACTTGTAATAAATAAATAAAAGAGACTAAGTAAAGAAAAGCAGACACCAGAGTTTTACTTGGTTTGCAATCAGGGGATTGCAAATCCAAGGAATGTAAGCGCACTATCTGATTCTCCTCTGGGCGGAGTAGCCTCTTTACAACGTTGACAATAAAAGAAACAGAATTGAAAGCACGAAGGAATTGATTACAAGTGAGTTCTATGATCATGCAAGGCTATATTTATAATCTTGGTCCGGGCGCCTGGAAGGAGTTCCTGGAGGAGGATAAAATTCTATCCCCGACGCGTCGGTCGAGGGATCCGGGCGATCAAAGGTCCGGCGCTCGGAGGTTCCGGCGCCCGGACGCCCAGGGCGCCCGGAATCATTCCGGGCACCTGGACCTCTCAAGTCAACTTTGTTGACTTTTTGTGGTCCGGTTCCACTGCTCCGGTTTAGCTCATTTCGGTCCGGGTCTGTTCGCTCCGGCTCCGTTAGCTTGGGTGATCTCGGCCTTCCGGAATAGGGCTCACCCAAACCCATGTTCCGGCCTTCTCCTCGAGCAGCCTTCCTTCCCGGTTTCTCGTCCCTCGAACGCCGTGCACGTTCTTCTCGTCCACCGGTGTACTCTTCCGCGGTCACCTCGTCCCTCGGACGCACCGAGCCCGTCGGCTCTCTCCCGTGCCGTCCTTCTCGCTAGCCGCGTCTTCCGCTCGACTTCTTGTGTTCCTAAGCTCCTGCACACTTAGACACAAGGGTTAAACAAACGCAGGACCTAACTTAGCTTGTTTGATCACATCAAAACTGTTAGAATGTATACTAAAAGCCTAGCTTTTGGTATAAAATATTTATCTAGAAATAAGAATCACATTGGTCAAATGTCTACATTTGTAATAAATGTAGTTGTTCAATTAATTTATATTGTAGATAACATGGTGTGTGGTGTCACACACAGAAGATCATGTTATCAGTACCTTATAAATTATAAACAGTAGCTCACGACCAAAATGGAAAGGAACAAATCATTAGAAGGTCGTAGTGTAATTAGGTATCAGTTTATCTTGACTGTATAATTACACTAGTACACTTAGAGTGTATTGAGTAGGACCATTTGAGGTCGTTTCTTTTATACTGATTTTATAAAGAAACAAAGACCTCGGTTATTATGGAAGTGTGTGCTCTTAATCCTAATATAATAACAAGCACATATATTTGATATTTATTTCTTTAATTTATCAATGGGTGAGATTTAGTTCGATGAATCAATAAGCCCGATAAGTTGGGAAATGGTATCACTTATAGTGTGTTGTTGATTATAGAAGGAAACTGTGTCCTAGAGATACTAGGTTAATAATGTCCTCAAGAGGAGCTCATAAGGATTGTCATGTAAACCTTGCAGGTGGACTTAGTTAGACATGACGATAAGGTTGAGTGGTACTACTCTTGGACTAAGATATTAATTAAATGAGTTGTCAGTAACTCACTTAATTAGTGGACATTCGATATCTTAAACACAGGGAGACTAACACACTCATAATAAGAAGGAGCCCAAAAATGTAATTTGGGATTGGTGCGGTAGTTCAATAATAGTTCTCTAGTGGAATGAATTATTATTGATAAAATTAAGTTGTGTGTTCGGACACGGGATGCTTAATTTTATCGGGAGACCAAAACCAATTCCTCCTCTCGGTCCCTATCGTAGCCTCTTAATTATAGAGTACTATACCCACCTATACCCACCTTCTTACCCATCCTATAGGGGTCGGCCAAGCTAGCTTGGAGACCAAGCTAGGGCCGACCATGGGTATGTTCATGGGTGAATTCATGTGGCCGTCCCTATTAAAATAAAAAGGAATTTTAATTTCAAAATTTTCTTATGTGGATAATATAATTTAAAAGAGAGTTTAAAAATTTAAATCCTTCCTTTTATAAGATTCTACAAAAGATTAAGAGAAGAGTTAAAATCTCTTTCCTTATTTGTAGATTAAAGGTTGATTTTAATTTTGGTAAAAACTTTCCTTTTAATTATATTCATGATTTAAAAGAAAGTTTAAAAATTAAAAATTCTCTTTTATTAGTTTCTACAAAAGATTAAGAAAAGATTTAATATCTTTCCTTATTTGTAGATTGAAAGGAGATTTTAATTTTTAGAGATAACTTTCCTTTTGGAAATTATCCACATGTTTAAAAGAAAGATTTTAATTTATAAAATTTCTTTTTATTAACCAATCATGAAGGATTAAAATTATTGGAGAAATTTTTATAAATTTCTAGAAACAAATTAGGAAGTTTTAATTTTTGTTTTAATTAAAACTCTCCTTGTTTTGGGGAGAAGAGTGGCCGACCATTATAATTTGAAAAGAGAAAATTATTTTAATTAAATAAATTTTCCTTTTCAATGGTAAAAGAATTAAGGAAGTTTTTATTAAATTTTCCTTATTTGCCAAGACCAAGGATTATAAAAGAGGGGGTAGAGGAGGCTTCAATGCTAACGACTCTATTCTATTTTTCCTCTCTTTTCTCCTTGGGTGTGGCCGGCCCTTTCTTTCCTCTCCTCTCCTTTGTGTGGCCGAAACCTTCTCATGGTGGAGATAGCTTTGGTGGCCGGATCTAAGAAGGAGAAGAAGGAGAGAAAAGAAGCCTCTTTTCTAGCATCCCTTGGAGCATGGTGGTGGTGGCCGAACCTCTTCATCCTAGGAGAAGTTTTGATGGCCGAAACTTGTAAGGAAGAAGAAGGTGCTTGGTGGTTCTCATCTCGGAAGATCGTTGCCCACACAACGTCCGAGGTTAGAAGAGGAATACGGTAGAAGATCAAGAGGTTTTCTACAAGGTATAACTAGTAATTTTTCTTTCCACATCATACTAGTTATTTATGGAAATAATACCAAATACAAGAGGCTTACGATTCTAGAATTTCGAATATGTTTTTCGATGTTGTGTTCTTTTGTTTTTTCTTTTCCTTGTGATTTGATTGTTCTTTGCGGTTAACCTAAAGTTATTTTAGGAAATTAAATATTAGCTTTCTATAAAAGGTTTTGTCTAGTCGGTGGTGGTTGCTCCCATATCCAAGAAGGCCATGTGCCTCGCCACGTCAGTACTGGGAACCAATTATGGAAATTAATATTTAATGGAATTAATAACTTAAGGTGATTTGGGTCGAACGTGTTAAGTTCCGCAGGAGACCCAAGTCAAAACCTAAAAGAACGAATAGATTAAGTTTTGGATCAAACGTGTTAAGTTCCGCAGGTGATCCAAAATTTAATTTAAAAGAACACATGGTAGCTAGGAAAAGGTTCAGACCTTTGTACAAAATTTTTGTACAGTGGAACCTCTAGGTTTTCCGAGTAGCAACCAACAAAAACATCTTGGGGTTCCAACACAATCACCACTCCAGGTACCTTTCTAGATGACAAGGTGAGTATTTTGTGTAATTTTTCAGAGAATTTTATAGAGGTACTATTTGTTGATTTTATTAGTTGTGATTCATTTCTTGAAATATCTTTAAACCACACTGATATTCTCCTATTTTCTTTTTGCCCCACATGTGTGTGGGAGGTGTTTTGTTTTATTGATCTTGTAGGAGAACATAAGCTCCCGGAGTGGGTTCTAAAACTGAACCGATTAAGACCTCCAAAAAGAATGGTGAAGGGAAAAAGGATTAATAAGAAGAATTTGAGTAGAACCATGATTACTCCACTTCCGGGGTGGCTACTACTTCTAAACCTTCTTCAACCACCGGGAATGAAAGGGGAGTTGGTTCCAATTTAGCTTTCTTTTGCATTTTAATTCATGCTTTGTTAATAAATTCGTTATACGTTTCTTTGGTTTAATACTTTGCATTTGCACTTTGTTTTTACATTTTATTTTGCATTTTACTTACATACTTTGCATTTAGTTTGGTATACATGGCACATCATTTTGAATAAAATTCTCCATGGGAATTTTCTAAGTAGTATTTTTAAGATGGTAAAAACTTCTTAAATTTGATCATCAATTTTAGGACATTTGACATGATTGGATACTCTACTTACATGACATTGGTTAAAATGGTAGTGAATTCTATTTTGATCGATTGAGCTTGTTTGAATGAATATTACCTAGTAAGGTCCACTTTAAGCCTATATCTCATTATTTTCTCTTGTGTGGCATGCACTCATAGCAAATTAAACTCTAGAACTTGCTTTGCTTCTTTTCAAGGTCACAATAGCATATGTATGCATGGAAATAAAGGATATTTGTCATTTTTCTTCCCTCATTATTTCCCATTTCTTTCTCCACAATTTTCTTGACTCATTCTCCTCTAGCATTTTAACCTTTAATTACCTTTGCTTGCTCTATTTCGTTGATAGTTTTGGATTAATTGCTTGATGAGTTAGACTTTGCAAGATGATAAAGGAGTAAGTGTGGGGGAGGAATGTAGTGTTTCTGAATTTTTGGATGCACTTGTTAATGGACGGGATTCAAGTTCAAGCCAATGATGGAGATTTGGAAGATGCAATGGTGTTAAATGCTAAAGGTTTTAAAGATGGAGTTGCTACTGTACTAGAAAAGAAAATGCTGAAAAAAATTGTCAAGAATGAAGTGCTCTTAAGATTGAGAAATATGAAGGAAGAAGATGATGAATCTGATTTCTGAATTTGAAGTTGCTGGAAGAGAAACAGAATTAATAGGAATTCAGAAAAAAATCTACAAGGTGTTGAGTCTTTTATTGAGTTCTTTGGTGCTGGAATTCTGAAGTGAATGGACTGAAAAGAGGAAGCACAGTGGAAGTTGTTGGTTATGTGTGTGTTATTGTTCCAATAATTGATATAATTGATTGTTAGAAGAAGAATTGTGAGCATCTTGGAATTCCAGGAGCTGGAAACTCAAGTGCAGAGCTGAAAATTTTGTATCAGTTTGTATCAGTTTGTATCAAAACTCAAAATGCAATATCCAAATGAGTGAAAGCTTAGTTGGAATTTGAGAAGATGCTGAAACAAATGATCTGGACACAAAATAAATGCAGGAAATTCCGGAATCAGAATGGAGTTTACATGTGTACCAAGTTTGTGCAATTACTTCATTATCAGCCCTTGAAACCCTTGGGAATGAATTGAAATTCTTGAATTTCTAGCAGCAATTTGTGTTTATTTCCTTTCCATACTCTACAAACCTACTGGAAGAATTCTGTTAGCATCAAATTTCTGGAATTCTGAATTGCAGTAATTTTCTGATTGATGTATGAGCTGAGACAAGCTGGGAATTCAAGCTGTTATGTGATTAAATGATTGTTAAGTTCATTGGGAATGAATTATTGAAGCTTGAAGTGAGGAAGCAGTAACATCAGATCTGGAAATCAAGTATCATGACTGTGCATTTCTGGAATGGGGTAAGTGTGAAGTACAGAGTTCTATTTTGCAAGTGCTGCTGATTTCAGAGATACTGCTGGAATTGGTGTTTTCTAATTGTCTAAGTGTTCCATAAAGTTAAACTTGAATTGACTCAAATTCTGAAATTGGATACTTGTTCAATTAGCACTATACTATCTACATCAGCAAAGCTTTGATGTTGAATTTTTGTGTGCCAAACTAATTTGCAGATTTCTGAAAATCTGGACTTGGTTGTTATAAATTTTGTTTCAGTTCTTAACTAATGTGAAGTGGATTCACCTTTTTAAGAGGTTGAGGGAACAAGTGCTAGCACAAGAGCATGTAACTGTATGGGGACTTATTTCTGTGATTTCATTGAAGCTTGGAGTAATGCGTGCAGGAATGCAATGGTACAAACCTTTCAACTAGAGTGGCTGAATTATGTCAAACTTGTTTGGTTTGCTGAAGTATATCAGTTTAGAGACTTTAATTGAATGTTTATCCACTTGTTGAGTTCCAAATCAGTTTGATAGAGGAGCTATACAGCAACACTGAGATAAGCTGAAATTTTCAAAATTTGAATACTGGTTCTGAAACTAAATTCTGATTTTTTTTTGATAATGCTAGTTGGTGGCTGTAACTTTGTTTAATATGCAGATGTATTGTATCAGATGTCATAAGCTGTGTGCTAGGCTCTTAATGTAGCTTCATGGTCAATGAACAGATTAAGTTAGAAGTGCATTCCAGAGATCATGTGAGATAAAAATTCAGGAAAGAATGGTATTAAGCTTGAAGCTTGAATCTACAAGGCAGAAATTTGCATATGCAGAAATGTAGAATGCAGCGTTGCAGAAATTTCAGAAGCTAGAAATTGCTAGAAGTCCAAATTCAGAAATCTATTGGAGGAAGCTGTGATTGATGCATCAATTCCTTATTGCTGTGTGTCAATATTTGGGTCACAGATTTCTCTAATCAGCAAGAAGTAGGAAGAGATGCTGAAGTGTTTAGAACAGACCATGAAAGGAGGTATTGTAATGGTTTAAGCATGGATTCCTTCAATGTGATTGCATTACATTTATCTTGTCAGTAATAACTTAGAGCTCCTGCTGAACCAGTATTGAGTTTATCATCTTGCAAACTGAATTCTTCATGGGTTAAGAGGGAAATCTTATTTGATGTATGGTTATTTCTTTTGGTGAATCGAATTTTAAAGGAAGTTGACATTGTGATCTAGATTTGATACAGTGTTCAGTAACAATACAGAAAATTTCAGCAAGTGTGTGCCAAGTTCTCCTTGCGATATGAATTCAGTGCTATTATCAAAGGTTGAAGCTGGGTAGCAGTAAATGCATTTCTTTGATCAGTGAAGCTCCTTACTAATCTGATGGTAGCTGTCTTTTGAAGATTTCTGAAATTCTGAAACTGAAACTGAGAACAAGTTATCCAACAAACTGAATTTAGCAGAAACTAGAAGGATCAAGTTTATGAAATCTGCAGAATTTTGAAAAGCTGCAGAAACATGGGAATGATGAGTTTAGTATCAATGTTGTGCCGGAAATCAGGAATAGCCTTAAAACCAATGTGAAACTCAAGTTAAGTTTTGTTTTGTGCTGAAAGAGACGGTATTCTTTCCAGGGCATCTGCAGAATAAGAAAGGGTAAAATTCAGAGACTCTATTTGGAAACAAATAATGCAGAAACAGGGAGTTTATATAGCTATTGAAATCTAATCACAATGGTCTGAAATTTGGAATTCAATTGGTGAGTAACATTTCATAAACGAAGCACTTGAGCATAGCATCATTTACTTTGAAATTTTGAAGAAAGGGGCAGCAATGGGTACTGTAAACAGTGAGGTTAAAATGCTGGAAACCAGGATTCAGAACTTAACCTTGAATTGGATTCTGGATGATGGGCTGTTGTGGTGTTTAAAAATTTCTTCTTTTGCTTTCTATTAGTGCAACATGAATGCATCTTTCAAGTGGTTTGCAAGGAGAATAATAAATCTAGGGAGTAGCAGAAACTAATTACAATTTCTAATTTTTGAAACTGTGTGTTGCTGAGAAAATGATAGGAGTTGTTGCTGCAACTAGGTGGATTTTGCAGAGATGACATTGATGTATCAGACTGATCTGTAACATATGAATTCATGAAATCAATTTCATTCTGTTGAGAGGCAACCAAGACATCAGAATCACTGGAATTCTGATACAAGAAGTAAAGATTGAAATCTGAAATCCAGAATTCTGGAGCAGTTGTATTTCTGGAATTATTTCTTGACCTGAACATTGAAACTGAATTCTGGAATTCTTGGCCATTGTCTCTGAACCTAGTTATGGGAATTCATGATTATCAGTTCGTGTTTTTCAAGTTCTGAGATTTCTGAAACTGTGGCAATTCAATTCATTGAGTATCTGCTGTTAAAAATTGAGCAGTATGATTATTACTGCTGCGGAAGTAATGAGGAATTCAGTGGCTATAGTTCCTGCAAACGGCTAGATGGTAACAATTAAATTGGTGTCAAGAAGATTTTAAAAGGGAAAGAGGTTATAATTGACCTGAAGATGCTGCAGAATTTGCAACTCCAATGAATTGATTTTTGAAACTGTCTAATTGATTCCTGAAACTGTAGTGTGCAAATTGCCAAGTAACTGAACTCCAATTTAATTCTATTGCTGAATCACCTAAGATGATGCAACTTAAAATCTTTTAGGTTTTGATGAATTCTGAATTCCGATTTCTGAAATCTGAATCTAGAATTTGAGGCAAAAAGAGTTCAGAGATTAGTTAATTCTGGAATTTTTGTAAAAAAAAAATCAAGATGCAACCCATACTGAAATCTGAATTACTGCTAAGGAAGTGCTAAAATTGCTAAAACAGAATTCTTTTAAAAGTCTAATAAGAAGAAATTAGACAGCTGTAATAATCATTTTTGGGAGTCTAAGCCGATACCTGGAAGATTCTCTAGGAAGCCAGAACTTAGACACTGCAATAATCATTTTTGGGTTGATTTCTGAAACTGAAGTACAGCTGTAGTATGCGGTTGGAGTTATAAACCTTTATATCAGAATAGAGGGATCTCAAAGAATTGGAAGAAGTTGGATTTTGATTGGGATGGTGTAATAGACCTGATTTCTTGAATCTGTGGAGCTTCAAGCCTGTGAGATTCTGTTGGACTTAAGTCTTTGCATTCAGTAATTGATAGGAGATTAAAAACCAGGACTTGAAAAGCTGCTGTTTGGATTAGAAGAATTTGTTTATATGTGCCAAAATCCATATGCTACCTTTGAACATCAGCGAATCAACTTAATTCCTGATATCTGGAAACTACAACTGAATAAGATTGCTGGATAAATTTGAAATGCAGAATTCAGAATCAAATCAGTGAGGTTTTGAAGTTGAAGTTGTAGAAACGGCAACTCAATTACAGTAAATATCATTTCTGAAATTGAAATATCAATGGAGTTTTGATTTGTTATTGCCCTTGCGGTCTTTTAGGAACTTCTTTACAGAATTTGTTGCAGCAGAAGTTATAATCCAGATTCCATTTTCTGAAACAGCAGCACTTTACCCATTGCTGATTTGAAATCTGGAAAACCAGATTTCAGTATTTGCTTTTGATTTATATAGAAGGAAGTCAATGAAAGGAGTCAAGATTCAATCACTGTAAAATCTGGAATGAAATTTCAGTTGCCAAATCAGTTGACACAGAAACAGAGAAAGAATCTGCAGAATGAAGAATAGAAAATAGTGGTTTAAATGTATCAAGTTTTGGAAATCTATGATGCTTTCTATTGTCCGAGACGGGCAATGTTTTAAGTGTGGGGAAAGGAGTGATTATTTGACAAGTCTATGGAATTGTTTTGCTTCTGCTCAATTACTTAAATTTCTGTTAGTTGTGATCAACTGTCAGAATTGAAAGAGTAACAAATTGTGAAGCTTGGAAGGTGGAGCAGAATTGGAGGTTGGGCTATCGAAGGATATAGCAGCTGAGATTGAGTTCAAATTTCATTAAATCAAAAGCCTCAATTTGAAGCTTGACAGAAATTTGCTTTCAAGAAATCTGTCAATGCAGAATCTGTGGGTTAAGCTTGAAGCCAATGGAGAAGAGGAGTTGCAGAATTTGATATGGTTATTGAATTACTGATGCTGGATTCTGAAGTTGGATGTTAAGGTTGTTGTTGTGTAGAAATTAAAAGGTTGCTGCTGTGTTGGAAACTTTTCTGGAAGTGATAAGAGAATTGTGATTCTTTTCATGCTTCTTGTGCACATAATTGAATGCTATGAAGATAGTCTTTTGAAGGTTAAAGATTTAATGTTTGGCTGGAATTTCCTAGTAGATCAGAAAAGAAGAAAATGCAGAAATTTCTGCAAATGAAGCATTTTTGTGCCATTTCGGAAAATGAGTTATGACAAGGTAGAATTGTTCAAATATGGAAATTTTTTGAGGATGAATTGATAGGGATCTTAAGAGGCTAAGTGAAGAGGAATTGGAATTTTTGGTGGCTAAATGATGCCTAGTTAGCACAAAGTTAGGAAGCTGTATAGAGATTCTGGAAACCTGCAAGTTCTGTGATACATGGTGTTTAGAGCCATTGGATCGCTATAAAATTATAATCCAACTGTTGTTCAAGCATTGTTAAATGATGAATTTACTTCTCCATAGTTTACAAAATGAAACTGAGAATTGGATGCAAATCAGAAACACAAGCTAAGAACTGAAACTGAAAACAAATTCTGCAGTTTGGGTTTTGAACTGTAATTGCTGTGGTGAATGTTAAAATTCAAGTAGAATTTTTGTGTCATTGCAGGAAAAGAGGTTAATTCTGGCTACCAGCCAAGTGTAAGAGGATATAAAGTTTAAAGAGGGAAGTGTGCATCTGCTAGTGGAGTTGTATTCTGATTTCAGAGAAGTGCAGTTCAGTGCAAATGAATTCAGAACCAGTACTAATTTTCTATCAGTTAAGTGTTTGAAATTTCAGATTCATGAATTTAAGTACCAAGTGGGAGTTTTGTATCAAGTTTTCTTTAAAATTCTGAAATTGCTACAATTGCAATTTGCTGGTGAGACTAACTTCTTCACAGCAATTACTAGAAATGTTGGAATTGGCTAGCTGCACTTTTCTAAACTTCTTCAACTGAATTACTGAACTTGGAAACATTGATACCATCTGATGTGTTCAAAGGAGACTATACTACAAGAGAACAGCAGGTTTTATTCTGCTTGTTGCAAGTACATGGAGTTTGAATTGGTACTTCTTGGAGCTGAAATTTTAATCTTCTTGGACTCACAATTCTTGATGTTGGTATCTGTAGCAGCAGTATACAGCAGAACCTTGCTTCCTTGATTGTTTTGTTTGATTCTGAGATTTGTTTCATTGCCCGAGACGGTCAAAATTTTAAGTGTGGGGGAGGGAGTTATTCTTCATGAGTTGAGATTATTTTTGAAGTTTCAAAGTGCTGGAATTTAAGTGTAGAAACAGTGAGAGAAAATTTTTTTTTTTGGCACATCAAAAGAGTGTATCAAAGGTGAAGAAAGAGTATCAAGATTCTTTGTTGGTCATCAAATTGAAGGGGAGGTTAGCTTGGTATTTTGAATTGATAAAAACAAATGGTATTCATCTCTTTTTACATCAAAATGGTCAACTCATCAAGTATTTTCCTCCAATACTCTCATCTTCTCATTTGCGTCATTAATGCCTTTTCTTTTGCCTATTTCGTTCACTTTCATTGTTCTTCTTGCTTTCATTTCAATTCTTGTTGATAAATCCTTTTGATTCATGTATGCTATGTTTTATAGTGGTGGAGAATTAGAAAATAAGCAAGCTTATGGTAGTGAAATGTTGTGAGTTGCATTGAGTGAGCTCCACTTATACACATGTTTGAGTGTGAGAGCTAGAATAGGTAAATCCCTTGTGAGATTGCAACTTGCTTAATTTTTCAATTGGATTGAAACTACCATACCTACTGATTATTGTTTGAATTGTATTCATGATTGTTAGTGATCTTTAAGATGATCTTAGTTAAATTCTTTTTACCATTTTTAAGTATTACTAGGGAAATTTCTATGGAGATGTTTTTTTTAGTTTTCTTTACTTTCACGGGACGTTCAAGACTAAGTGTGGGGGATTTGATAACCATGATTTTACTGTATTATTTTGATTCATATATGCATGGTTTGATGTTGATTTCATAGGTTAAAATCATGGTTACATCACATTTTGTGCATAGTGTGTATTTTTGGACTTAATTGCAAATTATATTATTTTTGGTGTTATTTGATGCTAATATTTGATTTTTTATTTTGTAGGCATCAAAGGATCTTGAATTTGGATCTATTTGGACCGAAATTGGGCTCGAATCGGAATTCAAACAAGAAGATCAAGCTTTGAAGCATTATGGGCCGTTTATCAAGAATAGGACAGATTTGGACCATCCGTTGAAGATCTGGCAGATTCAACTTAATGGGGGGCAGATCTGAGCCATTGATGAAGATCCAGAAGTTTTGATCCAGATCTGAGTTCATCTAGCCATTGATCCAGCCCGAATTAATCTGGACCGTTCATTGAAGACTGGACGGATCTGGGCCATCCAGTGATGATCTGGTCGATCCGACCTACGGGAGGGTAGATCCAGACCCTAGATCAACATCAGTACCTTCGGATCGGATTTTGGGCAAGCTTTCACCGTTGATTTAGCTCCAAATTGCTCCCAGCCGTCCGTTCAAATCTGGATCAGATTTAAAACAGAAGCTACAGTTCCCTTTCTTCTTCATCGATTTCTCCACGCACAGTAGCTTCGTCCCGGCGCGGTTTTCTCCGGATTTCGGCCCCTTTCTCTTCTCCGATCATTCTCCCGAGCTTCAACCTCGGTGAAGGACGTCCCAGCAGCTTCATCCCGATTCTCTGGAACCGATTTGGGTGTTCCCTCCGGCGCAATCTCCATTTCTTCGATACCTCTGTTCACCTCAGATTTGGAGGTGTTCTTCCAAATCTGAGCTCCGATTTCCATCAGAAACGCTAGGCGGTGGTCCTCCGGCGTTGTTGAGCTTCATCCGACCACAATTCGCAATCCGTAGCTCCCATTCCAGATTCAGAGGTCAAGGATGGCAGATTTCCAGATTTTCGGCATTTTCTTGGGTTTAGGGTTGTTTCAGCTCGTCGGGGGTGGTCCGTCGGTGTTGTTGAACCTTCCCTGAGCTGATACGCAGCTGAGACGATCCATTGAGGTCCAAAGTTGGGTGGTTTCGACTTTGGCACTCTTGTGTGACGCCTTGAGTGTGAAACTTGTGGAATTGATTGTAAGAATGGATTGGTTTACCATTTTATTTCATTTTAGTTCTTTTTCTTACTGTTTTATAGCTTAGACAGATTTCTTTTAATGTTCGTTATATTTTTATGCAAGTAGTTAGCATTTCTTTCCTTGTTGAAGCTTAGTTTAAGTTTTATTTGTGCTTGGTTAATTGTTTAGTGTTTAAGTGCTAAATTAGGTTTACACCTTGCTTTAGATCAGATTTATTTGAGTCTCGTAATTTCATCCTTAGTTTGATGTGTGTTGATGGATTTATCACAACGTAGTGTGACAATGCGTAATGATTTGTTCATTGGCACATAGTTATGTTTCACTCTTGCTTTAGATTAATTTCTTAATTGCTGTGTTTTTCCTCTGTTAGATTTAGATTTAAAGCTTAAACCCCCAACTCCATTTTTATATCAAAAACCCCAAAAAATAGGAATAAAAGACAATCCTAAATTACATTCTACCGTTGGTTCCTCGGATCGATCCTGGGCTCGTTACTACAACATTATCATTTAGTTAAGGGGTTCAGTGAAATATACATTTTATTAATTTGATTAGCGGATGTGACAGATTCGCTTTATCAGTAAAGCATATATTAAAGTACCTGAGAAGGACTAGAGATTATATGCTAGTTTACCAAGCAGACGATTTGCTCCCTGTGGGTTACACGGATTCAGATTTCCAATCAGATAGGGACAATAGTAAGTTTACATCAGGCTATGTGTTTACTTTGGGAGGTGGAGCCATTGCATGGAGGAGTGTTAAGCAGAAATGCGTTTCGGACTCAACCATGGAAGCTGAGTATGTAGCAGCCTCTGAGGCGGCTAAAGAAGCAGTATGACTCAGGAACTTTCTAATTGACTTAAATGTGATTCCTGGTTTGCCCAAAATCATCACAATTTATAGTGATAATAGCGGTGCAGTTGCAAACTCGAAGGAACCACGAGCCCATAAGGCAAGTAAACATATAGAGCGCAAGTACCACCTGATACGTGATATCGTGAAGCGAGGAGAAGTTGTCATCGCCAAGATTGCATCAGCAGATAACCTGGCAGATCCTTTCACTAAGGCCCTTCCGACAAAAGCTTTCGATCGGCATGTGGAGGGAATGAGAATCAGATGTATGGCAGAAGATATGGCAGCTTAGTCATTAGTATAAGTGGGAGATTGTTAGAGTGTATACTGAAAGCCTAAGCTTTTATAAACATTTATTTTGAATAAAGAATCACATTTGGTCAAATCATCTACATTTGTTGTAGTTGTTCAATTAATTTATATTGTAGATAACATAGTATGTGGTGTCACATACAGAAGATGATGTTATCAGTACCTTATAAATTATAAACAGTAGCTCATGACCAAAATGGAAAGGAACAAGCCATTGGAAGGTCATAGTGTAATTAGGTATTAGTTTATCTTAACTATATAATTACACTAGTACACTTAGAGTGTATTGAGTAGGACCATCAGAGGTCGTTTTCTTTTATACTGACTTTATAAAGGAACAAAAATCTCAGTTATTATGGAAGTGTGTGCTCTTAATCCTAATATAATAACAAGCACATATATTTGATATTTATTTCTTTAATTTATCAAAGGGTGAGATTTAGTTCGATGAATCAATAAGCCCGATAAGTTGGGAAATGATATCACTTATAGTGTGTGTTGTAGATTATAGAAGGAAAATGTGTCCTAGTAATTTAGGTTGATAATGTCCCCAAGATGAGCTCATAAAGATTGTCATGTTAAACCCTGCAGGTGGACTTAGTCCGACATGACGATAAGGTTGAGTGGTACTATTCTTGGATTAAGATATTAATTAAATGAGTTGTCAGTAACTCACTTAATTAGTGGGCATTTGATATCTTAAACACAGGGAGACTAACACACTCATAATAAGAAGGAGCCCAAAAATGTAATTTGAGATTGGTGCGGTAGTTCAATAATAGTTCTCTAGTGGAATAAATTATTATTGATAAAATTAAGTTGTGTGTTCGGGGCGAACACGGGATGCTCAATTTTATTGGGAGACCAAAACCAATTCCTCCTCTCGGTCCCTATCGTAGCCTCTTATTTATAGAGTACTATACCCACCTATACCCACCTTCATACCCATGATAAAGGGGCCGGCCAAGCTAGCTTGTGGTTCAAGCTAGGGCCAGCCATGCCTTGGTTCATGGGTGGCCGACCCTAAGTTGAACCCAAGCCTAGGTGGCCGGCCCCCATTAAATTAAAAAGAATTTTAATTTTTATGTGGAAGATATAATTTATTAAAGAGAATTAAAATTAAAATATCTCTCTTAAAAAGGATTTACAAAAGATTAAAGAAAGAGATTAAATCTCTTTCCTTATTTGTAGATTGAAAAGATATTTTATTTTTTTCTCTTTGAAAATTATTCACATATTGAAAAATTAAAATTATAGAAATTTCTTTTTATCAACCATGAAGGGATTTTAAAGGGAAATTTTATTTTTAAAAAATTTCCGGAAACAAATTAGGAAGTTTTATTTTGTTGATTGAAACTCTCCTAATTTATCTATTTGAGGTGGCCGGCCATGATTAATTGATTAAGAAATTTTATTTAATTTTTCTTAATTAATTGTTGTCAAGGAAAGTTAAGGAAATTTTATTATAAATAAATTTCCTTATTTGCCAAAGCCAAGGAATATAAAAGAAGGGGTGGGGTGCCTTCATGGGTTACAACTTCTATTGTTTTCTCCCTCTTTTCCTTGGTGTTGTGGCCGGCCAACCTCTCTCCCTCTCTTCCTCTTTATGGTGGCCGAATCCTTCCTCTTGCTTGGAGTTTTTATGGTGGCCGGATACTACTTGAAGAAGAAGACGAAGAAGGAGAGAAAGCTTGTATCCCTTGGAGCTTGGTTGGTGTTTTTTTCTTCATCCTTGGTGAATCTCTTTTGTTTTGGCCGAACCTAGCAAGGAGGAGAAGAAGGTGTGTTGGTGATTTCTCATCTCGGAAGATCGTTGCCCACACAACGTCCGAGGTTAGAAGAGGAATACGGTAGAAGATCAAGAGGTCTTTCTAGAAGGTATAACTAGTAATTTTTCCTTTCTGCATCATACTAGTTATTTTTGAAAATAATACCAAATACAAGAGGTTTACGATTCTAGTATTTCGAATTTATTTTCGATGTAGTGTTCTTATGTTTATTTCTTTTCCTTGTGATTTGATTGTTCCTTTCGGTTAACCTAAAGTTATTTTAGGAAATTAAATATTAGCTTTCCATAAAAGGTTTTGTCTAGTCGGTGGTGGTTGCTCCCATATCCAAGAAGGCCATGTGCCTCGCCACATCAGTACTGGGAACCAATTATGGAAATTAATATTTAATGGAATTAATAACTTAGGTGATTTGGATCGAACGTGTTAAGTTTCGCAGGAGATCCAAGTCTAAACCTAGAAGAACAAATAAATTAAGTTTTGGATCAAACGTGTTAAGTTCCGCAGGCGATCCAAAATTTAATTTAAAAGAACACATGGTAGCTAGGAAAAGGTTCAGACCTTTGTACAAAATTTTTGTACAATGGAACCTCTAGGTTTTCCGAGTAGCAACCAACATATCCAACACTACTATCCTATGTTGGGTAGTTAAGTTTTCTCCAGGGATGACTTTGCAATCTTTACAATTCTTTATATCATTCTTCCTAACTATAAGAAAGTCAATTTACGATTTATTATTCTCACTTCTGAATGTGACTAAGTATTCTTCTCTTTTATTAAAAAATGTATTAGCTAATATAAGGTCATATGCTATCGCAAAATCTAATATAGTTTTCCCTTCCTCATTCCTCGTTCCAAATCCATAACTCCCATGTACTCTCTCATATTCCTCATTTTTCACTCCGACATGCCCATTTAAATCACCTCCTATTAAAATCATTTCATTTAGTGGAATATTTTGTAATATTTCATCTAAGTTCTCCCAAAATCTTGATTTGATAGCTTCATCTAATATTACTCGTGGTGCATATACGCTAATTATGTTCATTCTTTCTTTCGCCACTATTATCTTAAGGGCTATAATTTTATCCCCTTTTCTAACTACTCCTACAACTTCATCCTTTAACAAACTATCTACAATAATACTCACTCTATTTCTTGCTTTACTCTTTCCAGTGTACCATAACTTAAAACCCGAGTTCTCTATCATCTTTGCCTTCTCGCCTGTCTATCTTGTACACACAAAATACTAATTTTCTCTTAATCATCATATCTACTACCTCCACTGATTTACCAGTGAGAGTTCCTATGTTCCATGTTACATGTTCTAAATATTAGATTATTAGTTTTTCTATCATATTTGTTCTTATCCAACCTATGGTGTGAGAACTCTTGCCTATTTAACACTATACCCAAGTTCTCATGGAGATGTAGCGGTCTTTACTAAGACATTACAGTCAGATCCTGTAACGTGAACTCTTGCATATTTTAGCACTACACCCGAATTCTGGAGATATAGCGGTCCTTGCCAAGACGTTACTATCGAACCCTGCAACGCGTTCCTTCCGAAAAACAACCTAGCATTAGCACAATAGTTTAATGTAGTGGTCTTTACCAAAATTTATTTTATACGTTGCACAAAAATTTTATCTTTAAACTTAGAAAATTTTTCTACTTGAAATTTTCTTACTTAGAATTTTTTTAGCAACGCTTAAAGTTTCTAAAATTATTGTAAAATTTTTTATATCAAAATAATTTTCAGAATTTTTAAAACTTGATAAGTTTATTCAAAGTTATTTAAAAATTAGAATTACTCTTAGATTTTTCTTGATACCCCATTTTTTATGTGATCAAAGGGAAAGAAAAAAAATTAAATCTAGGAGGAGGTAGATTAAAATTAAATATTTTTTATTTTTTGCACTTTAATTGAAAAATTATTGCATTTATTTTTATGTTAGTTTACCCTAACTTAACTTGGGTTGCTGACATCAAAAAGGGAGAGATTGTTAGTACCCCAAGATAGTTTTGATATGATCAAACAAGTTAAGTTGGGTTCTGTTGTGTTTAACCCTGTGTCTAAGTATGCAAGACCTTAGGAACACAGGAAGTCGAGAAAAAGACGCAGCTAGTGAGAAGGATGACACGGGAGAGAGCCGACGGGCTCAGTACGTCCGAGGACGAGGTGTTGCGGAAGAGTACGCCGATGGACAAGAAAGAGGTGAGCGACGTTTCAGAGGGACGAGAAACTGGAGCGGAAGTTTGCTCGAGAAGGCCGAAAGTTAGGTTCGGGTGAGCCCTATTCCGGATGGTCCAAATCACCCAGGCGAATAGAACCAGAGCAGAGGGCCCGGATTGAAAAAGTCATCGCTGTTGACTTTAAGGGTCCGGGCGCTCGGAGCTGTTCCGGGCGCCCGGAACCCTTCCGGGCTCCCGGAATGGAATTTTATCCGAATCACATTTGACCACGATCCGTTGTGAAGGGAATAAAATTTTATCCCCCTCCAGGCGCCCGACCAAGACTATAAATATAGTCTTGGTCCAGAAGCTTCAGAACAATGAGAATTACTGAGCAATACTTGTACTTGTACACACTTTCCTCTTTGTTTAGCTTCTTTATTTTTGTCCGTAAATTGCTATAAAGTGGCTTTTTTGCCTGAAGGAGAAAGTAGTGTGATTCATTTCCTTGGATTAACAACATCCCCATTGTAACCAAGTAAAAACTCTGAGCATCTGTCTTTTAGTTTATTTCTTTATTTTATTTTATGCAAATGTTTTTTTAAGTCCGAGAAGGGTTCGTTTCTTTTAATTGTGCATGGCTATTCAACCCCCCTTCTAGCCGGCCAACGGTCCTAACACTATTTGTTTTTAACCTTGTGTCTAAGTGTATAGGAACTTAAGAGCATAGGAAATCGAGCAAAAGACATAGCTAGCGAGAAGGACGACACGGGAGAGAGTCGATGGATTTGGTGCGTCTGAGGGGTGAGGTTCTACGAAAGAGTATGCGAGCGGATGAGAAGGAGACACGTGACGTTTCCGATGAACGAGGAGCGGGAGCAGAAGCTTGCTCGAGAAGGCCGAAAGTTAGATTCAGGTAAGCACTATTCCGGATGACCGAAATCACCCAAGCGAACAGAATCGGAGTGAAAAAGCCGGACCGAGGCGAGCGGAAGGCCCCGAATCGAAAAAAGTCAACTGTACTTGACTTTTTGGTTTGGGCGCCCGGACTCCAGGCACCCAAGACCAAAAGTTTAGACAAATGCAACGTGGCGCGTCCCGTTGCGTCGTGGATAAAACTTTAACCACTCCAGGCGCCTGGAACCCTTCTAGGCATCGCGAGCAGTGCTATATAAACAACCCTGCTCCCAAAAGCTAGAAACAACAAGAAACAATGAACACCAACACTTGTGATTGATTTTATTTGAGTTTAGCTTTCTAGTCTAGTAC
Organism: Zingiber officinale; assembly: GCF_018446385.1. Taxonomy (NCBI): domain Eukaryota; kingdom Viridiplantae; phylum Streptophyta; class Magnoliopsida; order Zingiberales; family Zingiberaceae; genus Zingiber; species Zingiber officinale. Next base: position 6,245,313 of record NC_055989.1, on the reverse strand, counting down.
TTTCATTACTGTAAGAGGCTTCTCCGTCCGAAGGAGATATTACTGAGCTTTTTCTTCCTTAGATTAACAATCTTCTCGGTTGTAACCAAGTAACCCTTGGTGCCTCTTCTTTTCCTTTTAGCTTATTAATTCCTTTTATGCAAGTGTTATTTATTATTCAGCTATAAGTCGAGAAAGGTTTTTACGTTTGTTATTGTGCAGGCTATTCACTCCTATAGTCGGTTGTCAAGGGACCTACACGAACAATTTTCCTATCCATCCGGACGGGAAAGTGAAGGAAGTCGGCGGCAATTCTCCTCTTTAATTTGATATTTTAAAATTAAAATAATTTTTTAATCTATTTAGCATTTTTAAATAAAAATATTCAATATATTTAAAAAAAATCAAATAAAAAAGAAGACTAGATTATTGTGTAAAATTGAAAATTTTCTTTGGAAAGTTCTTCCACAAGTAATTTACTTTCAATATGAGTTCAATAATCATTTGTACTTTATACGGATAAAATTTTTGTTGATACCCCAAGATAGTTTTGATGTGATCAACTAAGTCAGGTTAGGTCCTGTTATGTTTAATCCTGTGTGACACAGCTAACAAGAAGGACGGCACGGGAGAGAGCCAACGAGCTCGGTGCGTCTGAGGGACAAGGTGTTGCAAAGAGTGCACCGGCGAATGAGAATGGAGCGTGTGGTGTTTCTGAGGGACGAGAAGCCGAAGCAAAAGATTGTTTGAGGAGCAAAAGATGCAGCTATTCGAGGGATAAAAGTTGTGGAAGAGTACGTTGGCGGACGAGAAGGATGCAAGCAGTGATTCCAAGGGACGAGAAGTCGGAGAGGAAGGTTGCTCGAAAAAGCTGGAAGTTGGGTTCGGGTGAGCCCTATTCCAGATGGCCAAAATCACCCAAGCGAGCAGAGCCAGAGCGGAAGACCCAGACCGAGACAAACAAAATCGGAAGAGAAGACCCGGCGGGAAAAAGTCAACCATGTTGACTTCCCTAGTCAGGGCGCTCGGACCAGTCCTGGTCCGAGCGCCCGAAACTCGAGTTTTTTCCAGAACGATATGACTTTTGATCATTGCATCGGGGATAGAGTTCCATCCCATTTCAGGCGCCTAGAACCCTTCCAAGCTCCCCGACCAAGGCTATAAATACAACCTTGGTCCAAGAGGTTCACATAACACTTGTGCTTCATTTTAGTTTTGTTTGGATCTGTGATTGTGTGCTTCAACTGTTGGAAGAGACGTCTCCACCTGAAGGAGATTGTTTACTGTGCTTTAACTTCCTTGGATTAACAACCTCCCCGATTGTAACCAAGTAAAATCTAGTGCCTCTTCCTTTTAGTCTTTTATTTATTCTTATGCAAGTAAAATGGAAATTCAAATATCACAATAAGAAAATTAGAAAATTGTCATACACTTAAAAAATTTTCTAGTTAAAATTCTAAGATTGTGCTTGTATTATTATTTTTTTTGCAATTGATTTTTAACTATAAAATTCCATTTAAGTTCAATTATTGTTTGAAATTAATTTGATCAAATTTTGTTGGAAAGAAGAATTCAAAAGTATAATTTTTTTAAAATTCTCAATTATTTCGTCAGAGTTATCCCTGCTAACTGAGAAAACTTTTCTAGAAATTTTTATATATATATACAAATTTTTAAGAATTTTTAAAAAAATTATAAGTCTTGAAAATATATTTTCTTCTATTAAAATGCATGCTCTATTATATTTTTCAGAAAATATTTCAAGATTTTTAATTTTTTTAACCCTTAGACTTTTTTGTGGTACCCCATTTTTTATGTGATCAAAGGGGGGAGAAGGGAAAATTAAGTCAGGGGGAGGTAGCTTAAAATTAAATATTCTTTAATTTTTGCACTTTATTGCAAACTTATTGTTTTAACTTTATATTTGTTTACCCTAACTTAACTTGGGTTGCTCACATCAAAAAGGGGGAGATTGTTGGTCCCCTAAGGTAGTTTTGATGTGATCAACCAAGTTAGATTAGGCCATGTTGTGTTTAACCCCATGTCTAAGTGTGCAGGAACTTAGGAGCACAGGAAGTCGAGCAAAAGACATAGCTAGCGAGAAGGGCGGCACGAGAGAGAGCTGATGGGCTCGGTGCGTCTAAGGGACGAGGTGCTGCAGAAGAGTACACCGGCGGACGAGAAGGGAGTGTGCGGTGTTTCCGAGGGATGAGAAGCCGGAGTGGAAGATTGCTCAAGGAGCAAAAGACACAGCTGTCCAAGGGATGAAAAGCTGTGGAAGAGTACACTAGTAGACGAGAAGGAAGCAAGCAGCGATTCCGAGGGACAAGAAGTCAGAGCGGAAGGTTGCTCAAGAAGGCCGGAAGTTGGGTTCAGGTGAGCCCTATTCCTGATGACCAAAATCACCCAAGCAAGCGGAGTTGGAGCAGAAGACCCGGACCGAGGCAAACGGAACTAAAATAGAAGACCCGGGCGAAAAAAAGTCAACCGTGTTTACTTCCTTGGTCGGGGCGCCCGGACCAGTTGGGGCGCCAGGACCGGTCTAGGGCGCCCGGATCAATCCTAGTCCGAGCGCCTAGAACAATTTTAGGTGCTCAGAACTCGAGTTTTATCCAGAATGACGTGACTTTTGACCATTGCATCGGGAATAGAGTTCTATCCCATTCCAGGCGCCTGGAACCCTTTCAAGCACGTGGAACCCTTCCAGGCGCCCTGACCAAGGCTATAAATACAGCCTTGGTCCAAGAGGTTCACAGAACACTTGTGATTCATTCTAGTTTGTTTTGATCTGTGATTATGTGCTTCAACTACTGTAAGAGGCCTCCTCGCCTGAAGAAGATTATTTACTGCGCTTTAACTTCCTTAGATTAACAACTTCCTTGGTTGTAACCAAGTAAATCCAGTGCATCTTCCTTTTAGTCTTTTATTTATTCTTATTCAAGTGTTTATGTTGTTTAAGTTATAAGTCCGAGCTAGCCCCTAGCAGTCCTACAATTTTATCTACACCCAGCCACCCGGAACCCTTCCAGGCGCCTAGAGCAAGACTATAAATGCAACCATATTTCAGTTGTCACGCCCCAGGTAGTCCCTGTCTGAAGAAATTTCGGCAGCATCTCCCCTGTACGGCGGACAATATGAAGCTCAGTATACATATATCTCTATACCTCGGCCACACACGGCCGGAATAATACAATACAATTAAGAAACAAACCACGCAGTTTATATCAACATTCCACACAGATATAATATATGATCAATCCACGCAGTTTAATAAGGAAAGACGATATAGAACCTCGAAGATATATGTAAACAGCCTACTCCACTACAACGAAGAAAACAAATCCACGAAATAATGAAAATACAACGGCAGCGGAAAACAAAAGTAGCAAACCCGAATGTTCAATGTAAAGTCCACAATACAAACCCACAATACAAGTATATAAGATGCAAAAGCAAAATATAATCTGACAAAGAAAATCCTCGCGATAATGGGGCTAGCGACTGGAATCTCTCCTGACGGCCTCAACCTGAAAAATAGTAACAACGGGGTGAGTTCAAAGAACTCAACAGGTAATCCAATAGATATGTACAGCAACATATAACTACCAGTAATATCCTAAGGTACAGTCTCCTAAACCATAGGACCTACAGTACAGTCTCCTAACAATATAACAGGTATGCATAGCTGAATAAACTGTAATGAGTAACCAGAAGCATGTAATACAGTTTACAGCAAGAATAATAAGAAATGCATAACTGAAATAAACTGTACTCACCTGCGAGGCTTGGGCGAATGACTGTGGACATACACAGATAAAGATAGTCAGAACAAATACGCATGTATCCTGTATGCATGTCAATCATATGCAGTCACCCAAGTGCATCATCCAATATGCAACAATCACAATAAATGCAATCTGTGCATATGATGCAATATGACATGGTCACCCCTGACGCCAGTCAGTATCTCACACACAATGGTGAGACCGCGTGGGTAGGGCTGTGACACCGTGCACTCTGAAGAGTGACCGAGTGGACGGGATGCTGTCGGAGTACACCTATCCTCCTACCTCAAACATAGTGAGGGAGCGCAATGCTCTCAACTCCCGGTACGCGATGACGGGGAGGGATCCCGGCTGCAACCCCGCTGTATCGTGCTACCCATGAGCACCCCGGCGGTGCACCACCGAGCAACCTGCCATACACACCCTGAGTGTTGTGCCACTACCCATGCAGTAGACACGTTGTGTGCAGGCCCTCATGTAGCCGGCCGACGAGCTCAACAATAATGGAGTCGTCCATCGCCCAGCATGCAATCATGCGGTATGGTGCATGCGGCTACAGAATGTCATACCTGAACGTATCCTCCTCCATATACGTAGGTGCCAAAAAGGTAAACACAGATATATAACAGAGATATAAACAACATGAATCCAACAATATATAACAAGTACCTCCAGCATCTAATCATGGGTAGATAAGCACTATAAGTAATCATAACCACGAACATATATACCCATGGTAAGAGATAAAAGTAAGCCAGACTAATGTAAAGCATCTAACAGTAGAAGCATGTGATAGGTATCAACTAAGCTAAGACTAGGGAAGAAATAAATCTACCATCTATCACTAGTAACTATATATAAACTATACATATCATAAGACAGTATCAAAAGATAAGTCAAAGGGTACCCGCCTCAAATAGAAGGTACAATCCCAAATCCGAAGTCAACGTCAAGACGTCTGTCTCGAATCAGAGTCCTGTGTCAAACCAAGAATATATATAGATTTTATTTAGCTAAATCAAATGAATAGCTAAATAAAACCCCTAGAACTAAAATAGGGCAAAACCCTAATCCATACAATCTCAACCTACATAATTAAATCTAATGGTTAATTAGAGTTAGTTATCTAATCCCTAATCACCAATAGATTAGAAATCTAAACTTAGATTAAATCTAATAGTTGACTAGGGTTAAGTGTCTTAACCCTAATTATTCCATTAGATTAATCTAAGCAATTAAATCTAATCACAATCAACATAACCCTAATTCTAATCTATACATCATGTATCAACTAATGATATACTAATCAATCATACTAATCACCATCTATATCTAATTACAACCTCCAATTCAAATCTGCACATGATCATGTAATCCAATTATCCCTAATTCAATATGATCTACAACCAAGATCAATTACCTCACAACTTACCTTGATCTCAAATGTTGTTGATGCTAGAACCAGCACAGCTGCTGGATGAGAAGCCTGCCGAAACCAAAGACACCACAGCAAGAGAAGAACAGAACCTCACCTCCCTGGATCGGATCAAGATGGGATCAAAAACACCACAGAACATAACCTCATCACCTACTGGAATCAATCGGATCAAACAAGAAGATCACAATTCAACCAAGCATTCCAAATTCAAACAATCACCTCCTCTTACCTCCAATCTGAGACTTCAATCGGCAACAATGAGAAGTCCAAGATCTGATCAGAACTGAACCTCACTCTTCTTCTCCAATCCCGTAACCTCAATCTACATCAAAGAAGAGAAGATGCCAAAATCTGATCAAGAGGAAAAGGAAGGGATCCGACACTTTCCTCAATCCAAGCAAGAAGAATTTACCAGAACAAAACCCTAATCTGGCGAAATATGTGAATCAATCAAGGATCCGGCGATGAATCAAGAGGAAAGAAGAGTTTCAATGGCTTATCCTTTGAAGCCCTAATTGCTCTCCCACACCGGTGATCGGGTGGATCTGGATCGATCCAGTGGCGTCGGATCGGGGAAGAAAGGTTGGCTAGAGGAGATGCGACGCCATGTCTGCGATCCGGAGAGGAACATCGCCGCCTGGATCTGTGCTCAACGGCCGCCGACGTTGGTAAAGGAAGATCGTCGGAGCTGGAGCCTTGCTCCCGTCGCCGTCGCTTGTCCGCGAGAGTGAACAGAGAGAGGAAAGGGTCGGGGAAGGAGAGGAGATCGCAAGGAGAGGAGAAGAGCACGTGTTCGGCGTTTGGGGAGGAAACAGGAAATAAAAGAAAAGAAATTATATTTACAAACATTTCCTCACTTAAACGGGTATCCCAAATAGGCTTTATCCGAATCTATCGATCGATCTCCTCAAAACCCTCCATACGAGCTCCGAAAAATTCCCAGAAAATTTCTAAAAATTCTGAAAAATTCTATAAGGTTATTTCCCAATTAACCCTATTAATTAAATTTCCCGAGATCTCACATCCTCCCCAACTAATAAAAATTTGGTCCCCAAATTTCGCTATAACCAACAGCAAACACTAGGATATAACCAAACAGTATAAATGCTGAAAGAAACTCTAACCCACATACCTCAAGTAAAAAGATGAGGGTATCGAGCTCGGATCGTATCCTCCAGCTCCCAAGTAGCCTCCTCGTCAGAATGATGCTGTCATCCGACTTTAACCAGTTGGACAGTCTTGTTCCGCAGCTGACGCTCTCTATGGTCCAGAATCCGCACCGGAACCTCCTCGTAAGTAACATCAGGCTGAATAGGAACATATATATCTGACAGAACATGTGCCGGATCGGATACGTATCTCCTCAGCATAGATACATGGAATACATCGTGAATGCCAGCTAGAGATGGTGGTAGCGCCAGACGGTAAGCTACTGCTCCAATCCTCTCCAAGATCTGGAATGGTCCAATATATCGGGGAGCTAGCTTATCTCGGAGACCAAATCTCTTCACCCCTTTCGTGGGTGAAACTCTAAGAAATACATGATCACCAATGGAGAACTCCAGGGGTCTCCGTCTCTGATCAGCATAACTCTTCTGATGGTCCTGAGCCTCTGACATCCTCCGTCTGATAGTGCGAACTAACTCTGCATCCTGCTGAGCTCGCTGAGGTCCTATCAGCTGGGCCTCCCCACCCTCTTCCCAGAGGATGGGTGTCCGACAAGGCCTACCATACAACGCCTCAAACGGTGCCATTTGGATAGCCGAATGATAGCTGTTGTTGTAGGCGAACTCCACTAATGGCAGGTGGTCCTCCCAACTGCCTCCGAAATCCATAACGCAAGACCTCAGCAAGTCCTCCAAAGTTTGAATAGTCCGCTCTGACTGTCCATCTGTCTGCGGATGGAATGCCGTACTGAAACGGAGCTGTGTGCCCAAGGCCTGCTGCAGACTCTGCCAGAACCGGGACGTGAACCGCAGGTCTCTATCAGATATAATACTCAACGGAACTCCATGCAATCTGATAATCTCTCGACAATATAACTCTGCTAATCGATCCAGAGAATCAGTCTTCCGGATCGCTAAAAAGTGTGCCGATTTGGTTAATCGATCAACGATTACCCAAATCGCATCATGGCCTCGTCGAGTCCTAGGCAGTCCTACCATAAAATTCATAGTAATATGCTCCCACTTCCACTCTGGAATAGGGATCCTCTGAAGTAAACCAGCAGGTCTCTGGTGCTCAGCCTTCACCTGCTGACAGACAAGACATCTAGCTACAAAATCTGCGATGTCTTTCTTCATGTCGTTCCACCAATAGGAACGTCTCAAATCGCGATACATACGAGTCCCACCTGGGTGGATAGCAAATCTAGAACGATGAGCCTCCTGAAGTAACTCCTCCATGGCCGGGTGAGACTGAGGCACACATAATCTGCCTCGGAAATCAACAATCCCCTCATCATCTCGTGTAAACTCGGTCTGCTGTCCGGAAGCTATCTGGCTGCTAATGAACTGTAAATGCTGATCTCCGGCCTGGGCCTCTCGAATCCTCATCCTGATCGACGACTGAGCAACCATAGTAACAAGAATATCCTGCTCTGTCTGTCCCTGCTCCTCAAGGCCCAACTCGGAGAATCCTTGAATCAAGTCTGTGACTGTAACTCGATGACAAGCTAAAGTCCCTCTGGACTTCCTGCTAAGTGCATCAGCAACCACATTAGCTTTACCCGGATGGTAGCTAATAGTACAATCATAATCCTTCAGGAACTCCATCCATCTCCTCTGTCGGAGATTGAGTTCCTTCTGGGTGAAAATATATTTGAGACTCTTATGATCAGTAAGAATATCAAAAGTAATACCATAAAGATGATGTCGCCAAGTCTTCAAAGCAAAGATAATAGCGGCTAGCTCTAAATCATGTACTGGGTAGTTCTTCTCATGCTCCTTCAACTGACGAGAAGCATAAGAGACTATGCTGCATCAATACAGCGCCCAAGCCCTGAAGAGATGGGTCTGTATAAAGTATGAATCCGTCATCACCAGAAGGTAAAACCAAGACTGGTGCTGATACTAATCTCCGCTTCAGCTCCTGGAAGCTGGTCTCGCAAGCCTCTGACCACGTGAACTTTACGCCTTTCCTAGTCAGACGTGTCAATGGCATAGCAATGCTGGAGAAACCCTCAACGAATCGTCGGTAATATCCAGCCAAGCCCAAGAAACTGCGAATCTCCTGGACTGACTTCGGCTGCTCCCAGCTGGTGATAGCCTCGATCTTCTGAGGATCTACTGAAATACCTCGGCTAGAAACCACATGTCCTAGAAAACCAACTGAGGGAAGCCAAAATGCACATTTGCTGAACTTCGCATACAGATGATGTCGTCGAAGAGTCTCCAAGACTATGAGAAGGTGCTGCGCATGTTCCTCCTCGGAACGTGAATAGATCAATATGTCATCGATAAACACAATCACAAACTGATCTAAATACTCCAAAAAGATACGGCTCATCAAATCCATAAATACTGCGGGAGTATTGGTAAGCCCAAATGGCATTACCAAAAACTCGTAATGTCCGTATTTGGTGCGGAAAGCTGTCTTCTGAATATCTGAATCTTTGACTCTCAGCTGATGATATCCAGATCGCAGATCAATCTTAGAATACACTGATGTATCTCTGAGCTGATCAAATAAATCCTCGATCCGTGGCAAAGGGTACTTATTTCTGATAGTCACTACATTCAGCTGTCTGTAATCGATGCACAACCTCAGAGTACCATCCTTCTTCTTGACAAATGGTATTGGAAAATCCTAAGGCGGAACACCGTGGGGTTCTCCACAAGGACACCGGAATGCTCCTGCCCGTGCATACCATATCCAGCTGCTACAAGGGGAGCTGTCCTCTACGGACGATGCGAAGATTGGGCTCTCGGCCCTCTTCGCTGAGTCCCGGACTGACCAGACTGTCCTCCCAGAACAGAAACTACGGAAGCTACATGCTGAGCCTTCAGCGAACAGTCTCGGCTCAAATGCCCAGGCAGTTTGCATTAATAGCCAACTGACTGTCCCATGAGTGCATGCAGAGATGATGTGATCTCGGAATCCGCATCTGGTGCAGTAAGAGTCACCAGTGGACTGCTTCCGATTTTGCTAAGCAGACCGGGAAGGTCCAGATGAAGATCGTCTTGACTTCTAGGGTCGGCCAGATGACCCAGAAGTACTCTGACCCATCTGAGGGCGACTGCTCTGCTGCTGTCCAGTAGTCTGTGACTGCTGGATCTGTCCCGAAATCCAATCAGTCTGCTTCCTCTTCTTATCTGTATTCACTCTCCACTGAGCTGACTCAATCATAAGAGCCATATCCAGTGCCTCCGTGTATGATGCTATATCAAGACCGACAATCTTCACCTGAAGATGTCCATCCAATTCCTGGACAAACTGAAGCATACGAGATCTGTCATCGGCAACCAACTCAGGACAGAATCCGGCCAACTGGTTAAATTCGACATTATACTCCATCACTGAGCGGTTATTCTATCGAAGACTCAGGAAATCCCGCCGACGTGTCATTTGATACGCCCGGGGAAAACACTGACTCTCAAATGCCTCTCTAAATCTCGTATATATAACATGCTGCTCGCCTATAATCGAGCGTTGTGTGTCCCACCAGATCTCTGCCCTGTCTCGTAAGTGGTAAGCAACCAGCTCAGCCTTCTCCCACTCGGAGCAGGACATGTAAAAGAATGTCCGTTCCATAGACTCTATCCAAGATTGAGCCACGCTCGGATCAGTCTCCCCGCGAAATAGCGTGAATTGGCTTTTCACCAACTCCGCCAAGGCTGGGATCTATGCTCGTGCCACAACCATATCCGTAGATATCGCTGTGGTACTGGGCAGAATCACTGGAGTTGATCTTATAGGTGGTACCGATGGATAGGTTGGAAGATGTACCACTGGTGCTGCCACATAAACAGGGTAGGAACCACTAGTGGAACTATAGAGTAGGCATAAGTAGGGACGACTAAAGGTACGATGGGCGGTACCGGGTAAGATGTAATCGGTACTGCTGGTGCAGGTACCGAGTATGTAGTAACCAGCACAGATGTCTGTGGTGGTACCGAGTACCCAGTAGGCACGGCTAGGGAAGGTGCCGAGTACCCTGTAGGTACTACTGGCGGTACAGGCGAGGTAGGTACCTCTGAAGTCAGAACCGTCATGATCTGACAGTCTAACGTGGTCACAATACCCTTAGGAGTCTATCACTGACGGACAGGCTCAACCCTAACAGAACTCTCTGGAGACTCTGTCTCTAGAGAATCGATCGCCCTCATACATGTGCGACCACGTTTAAGTACTAAAACACGTATCATATATGTAAAAAAACATTATCCAGATATCACTACAGGTATAAAAACTATAAAATTACCTGATTTACCTATTGCCGTCTGGAGATGTCCTGTCGCTGCTTAGCCCCAAATAGAACTAATAAAACCTCGTCAAAATACCTCGGAATTCCGAAACGAGAAAATCGACGGAAATTCGTACAATCCGAAAATATCAGATAACTCGTAAACTCCAGAACACGAGAAACAAGTATCAGAAAGTCTGCTCTGATACCAAATAAATTGGTATCAGATAAACCACGAAAATCCAAAACGAAGATCAGATATCGTGTAACCTTGCTCTGATACCAAAAATTGTCACGCCCCAGGTAGTCCCTGTCCGAAGAAATTTCGGCAGCATCTCCCCTGTACGGCGGACAATATGAAGCTCAGTATACATATATCTCTATACCTCGGCCACACACAGCCGGAATAATACAATATAATTAAGAAACAAACCACGCAGTTTATATCAACATTCCACACAGATATAATATATGATCAATCCACGCAGTTTAATAAGGAAAGACGATATAGAACCTCGAAGATATATGTAAACAGCCTACTCCACTACAACGAAGAAAACAAATCCACGAAGTAATGAAAATACAACCGCAGCGGTAACAAAAGTAGCAAACCCGAATGTTCAATGTAAAGTCCACAATACAAACTCACAATACAAGTATATAAGATGCAAAAGCAAAATATAATCCGACAAAGAAAATCCTCGCGATAATGGGGCTAGCGACTGGAATCTCTCCTGACGGCCTCAACCTGAAAAATAGTAACAACGGGGTGAGTTCAAAGAACTCAGCAGGTAATCCAATAGATATGTACAGCAACATATAACTACCAGTAATATCCTAAGGTACAGTCTCCTAAACCATAGGACCTACAGTACAGTCTCCTAACAATATAACAGGTATGCATAGCTGAATAAACTGTAATGAGTAACCAGAAGCATGTAATACAGTTTACAGCAAGAATAATAAGAAATGCATAACTGAAATAAATCAACCTCACTGGGAGGTGCATCGTAATCTAGGGCATAGACAAGATAGTAAAGAACAAAGTATCGGTCGATGTATCTTACCCTCGGATCCCTAAAGAGCATTCCATGCAACAATCACGTGCATCTGGATCGATCCAGTGGCGTCGGATCTGGCAACAAAGGTCGGCTAGAGGAGATGTGACACCATGTCTGTGATCCGGAGAGAAACAGTGCCGCCTGGATCTGTGCTCAACGGATTGTTCCTCCAACCTTAGTGAGGAGCGCAATGCTCTCAACTCCCGACGCGATGACGGGAGGGATCCCACTGCAACCCCACAGATCGTGCTACCCATGAGCACCCCGGCGGTGCACCACCGAGCAACCTGCCATACACACCCTGAGTGTTGTGCCACTACCCATGCAGTAGACACGTTGTGTGCAGGCCCTCATGTAGCCGGCCGACGAGCTCAACAATAATGGAGTCGTCCATCGCCCAGCATGCAATCATGCGGTATGGTGCATGCAGCTACAGAATGTCATACCTGAACGTATCCTCCTCCATATACGTAGGTGCCAAAAAGGTAAACACAGATATATAACAGAGATATAAACAACATGAATCCAACAATATATAACAAGTACCTCCGGCATCTAATCATGGGTAGATAAGCACTATAAGCAATCATAACCACGAACACATATACCCATGGTAAGAGATAAAAGTAAGCCAGACTAATGTAAAGCATCTAACAGTAGAAGCATGTGATAGGTATCAACTAAGCTAAGACTAGGGAAGAAATAAATCTACCATCTATCACTAGTAACTATATATAAACTATACATATCATAAGACAGTATCAAAAGATAAGTCAAAGGGTACCCGCCTCAAATAGAAGGTACAATCCCAAATCCGAAGTCAACGTCAAGACGTCTGTCTCGAATCAGAGTCATGTGTCAAACCAAGAATATATATAGATTTTATTTAGCTAAATCAAATGAATAGCTAAATAAAACCCCTAGAACTAAAATAGGGCAAAACCCTAATCCATACAATCTCAACCTACATAATTAAATCTAATGGTTAATTAGAGTTAGTTATCTAATCCCTAATCACCAATAGATTAGAAATCTAAACTTAGATTAAATCTAATAGTTGACTAGGGTTAAGTGTCTTAACCCTAATTATTCCATTAGATTAATCTAAGCAATTAAATCTAATCACAATCAACATAACCCTAATTCTAATCTATACATCATGTATCAACTAATGATATACTAATCAATCATACTAATCACCATCTATATCTAATTACAACCTCCAATTCAAATCTGCACATGATCATGTAATCCAATTATCCCTAATTCAATATGATCTACAACCAAGATCAATTACCTCACAACTTACCTTGATCTCAAATGTTGTTGATGCTAGAACCAGCACAGCTGCTGGATGAGAAGCCTGCCGAAACCAAAGACACCACAGCAAGAGAAGAACAGAACCTCACCTCCCTGGATCGGATCAAGATGGGATCAAAAACACCACAGAACATAACCTCATCACCTACTGGAATCAATCGGATCAAACAAGAAGATCACAATTCAACCAAGCATTCCAAATTCAAACAATCACCTCCTCTTACCTCCAATCTGAGACTTCAATCGGCAACAATGAGAAGTCCAAGATCTGATCAGAACTGAACCTCACTCTTCTTCTCCAATCCCGTAACCTCAATCTACATCAAAGAAGAGAAGATGCCAAAATCTGATCAAGAGGAAAAGGAAGGGATCCGACACTTTCCTCAATCCAAGCAAGAAGAATTTACCAGAACAAAACCCTAATCTGGCGAAATATGTGAATCAATCAAGGATCCGGCGATGAATCAAGAGGAAAGAAGAGTTTCAATGGCTTACCCTTTGAAGCCCTAATTGCTCTCCCACACCGGTGATCGGGTGGATCTGGATCGATCCAGTGGCGTCGGATCGGGGAAGAAAGGTTGGCTAGAGGAGATGCGACGCCATGTCTGCGATCCGGAGAGGAACAGCGCCGCCTGGATCTGTGCTCAACGGCCGCCGACGCTGGTAAAGGAAGATCGCCAGAGCTGGAGCCTTGCTCCCGTCGCCGTCGCTTGTCCGCGAGAGTGAACAGAGAGAGGAAAGGGTCGGGGAAGGAGAGGAGATCGCAAGGAGAGGAGAAGAGCACGAGTTCGGTGTTTGGGGAGGAAACAGGAAATAAAAGAAAAGAAATTATATTTACAAACATTTCCTCACTTAAACGGGTATCCCAAATAGGCTTTATCCGAACCTGTCGATCGATCTCCTCAAAACCCTCCATACGATCTCCGAAAAATTCCCAGAAAATTTCTAAAAATTCTGAAAAATTCTATAAGGTTATTTCCCAATTAACCCTATTAATTAAATTTTCCGAGATCTCACATCAGTAGTCCAGTATCACTTGTATACGAATCCATTTATTGTTCTACTACTTTGATTGTGTGCTTCCAGCGCTTGTAAGAGGCTTCTCTACCTACGATGAAAGGAGAATTTGATTAGTACTTCAAAGTTTTGGACTAATAATTTTTCCAGTTGTAACCAAGTAAAATCGATAGTCTCTTTATTTTAATTAGTTTATCAATTCCATTCATATAAGTGTCTTTATTATTTCAAAAGTATGAGAAAGGTTGATTTTCTTTTTCAAGGCAATTCACCACCTCTTGCAGCTGCACGGGTCCTGACTGAGGTCTTTTCCCTTCTACCAACCACATCATAATAAATTTTATTTATCTGGTCAGTGGATAAAGTCTGCTCCTCACCTCCCTCTAGACTAAGCTGAGACATTTGTGCAACTCTAGCAGTAATTTGTTCCTATTTATATTTTTTTAAAAAAATACTTTTATCATATATTTATTAAAATGATAGGTAATCATTGTTAATAGTTAAATATATTCAAGTGTATATTCTTACGTCTAATGTCGACGATCGACAATCTATAAAGTTGTCATCTTTTGACTTATATGTCTTGGTAAATATCTCCCAACAAGTAAGAGGTCGTTGTAGCTCTTGTTCTTGAATATTAAAGAATGTAAATATTTCCCTGGTATTATAATTCATTTATAATCTAAGTACGAAATTCTTATAGAATTTATTAATTGTAAACTCACCAAGTCTAAGACATGCTCAACGATCGATCGAGATCTAGCGGTATGCTTTGTCGCTCCGTACTAGGGCCAACCAGCTCACTCTTTCTATTGGCTCAAGCTGTCATTGTATTTTCCTACCATTTGTCTACAACCTAGATGGCTCGCCATGCATCCCAAATGTCCTCAGGTATATACGATGATTTTATTCTTTTTTTGTTTTACTTTGTATAACATGTCTTTGTAGAGTTTGGCATAACCTGCGTTCCAGGTGGCATAAAATTCCGCCTCATGCCCTATCTCCCAAGTAAATCTTTTATGCAATAATTTGTTCATAAATTATTATAAAAAATATTAAAAAAATCATTATACTTTAAATTGCTTATCAAAAATTCATCGTAATAAAATTGCTTCATTTCTTCGTCTACCCGCTTCCATGCAGTGCCAACAGGACTAAATCGCTCTTTAAAGTTGGATGTGATGCAACCAGCTACTCTATGACTATCTAGGGTAAAACTAAATTTAAAAAAAATGAAAATATAGGAATATTTTGTTTAAAAAATAGATACAGTGAATAATGCTAATAACATCAATACTTACTAACCCCCGATAATCTGCAGAACAATCTGGCCACCAACGTCAGACATGTCTATATCTGCACAATTACATTATAACACATACACATACACACTAGTTTCAATCATAAAAATAATAATGACTACTAGAGTAAGACTAGTGATATAACCAGGAATATTTAGATCTAAAATAGAAATTTACCTTAGCATTAATGAATAATAGAGTATAACTAGTGATATATAAGAATTTTAATCATTAACATTTTGTAGGTCCTCCTCACTAGACTCTGTTAGTTCAATAAGCTCCTCATTGCTAGACATCTCTCCATCATCTATCTCCTCATAAGCTACATTAACATCTATAAGTAATTGAGATGTTGATTGAATATGAGAATCTATTGAATGTATTTCCACTGTATCATTTTGAAATGCATCATGGTTTTGGGTCATGATAGAATTTAACATTTCTATAGTAGAGCGAGGCTTTGTTTGACAAACTGCTTGTTGGATCGTGAAGAATCGATAGAGGGGGGGGGGGGTGAATATCGATAACAAAAATTTCGAAGTGAGTTAAGCAGCGAAAAATAATAAGAAAATAATTGCAAGGCTAACACAAGTTCTTTTTACTTGGTTCGAAGCCTTTGACGACTTCTACTCCAAGGCCAGCATACAAGGGTGCTTTCGATGGGCAATTCACTAATAATTCGGAAAATGATTATGAGAATTGAGTACAAGAATTATTAAAGAAAATACCGACAGAAAGTAAGAACTTAAAAGGAAAGCGCATTGTCGGAGAGCTTCGTAGCGTCGCAGGAGCACAAGAGAGCGAATTCTTAGTTGTATTGGAGCTTCAGCCTTGACCCTCCTTATATAGGAGGTTCGGGGGCGCTTGGAACCTTCAGGGCTCCCCGGTGTGACGTAGCTGACCTAATCAGGAGCCTCCATGTGGCGTTGACGCGAAGGGGATAAAATCTTGCCTCCAAGCACCTGGGTACCTCCCGGGCGCCCGGACCCAAGTTATCTAGCAGACTCCTTCCTGCAAGAAACACGTTAGTCTGGGGCAATTATTGTAGATCCCTTTGGAGGCCGGCAAGAGGGGAAGGGTGAATTGCCCTGCAAAATTAAACACAAAACCTTTCTCAGATATTCAACTAATTTAAGGAACTTGTAATTAAAAAAGGCAGAGACTAAATAAACAGAATCTAAAATAGACGTAGAGGGTTTAGTTGGTTTGCAATAAGAGGATTGCTAATCCAAGGCAAAGATGGCGTACTATCTGATTCTCCTCTGGGTGGAGTAGCCTCTTACAGCGTTGACAGTACAAAAGAAAATAAAGCACAGAGAAAAATGAATTACAAGTGAGTTGAATGATCTGTGCAAACCAGTGCTATATTTATAGCACTGGTCGGGGCGCCCCGAAGGAGTTCCGGGTGCCCTGGGGGGATAAAAATTTATCCCCCAACGTTTAAATTGAGTTTGACTCCATCTGGTCAACATCTTCGGTCCGAGCGCCCCAGAGGGTTTCGGGCGCCCCGGAGGGGTCCGGGCGCCCCGGAGGGGTCCGGGCGCCTCGGTTAGCTCCGAGCGCCCCGGACCCCAAAAGTCAACTCTAGTTGACTTTTTCCGTCCGGTCGCTCTGCTTCGGTTCGCTCGTCTCGGTCCGGGTCTTCAACTCCGGCTCCGATAGCTTGGGTGATCTCGGCCATCCGGAATAGGGCTCACCTGAAACCAAGTTCCGGTCTTCTCCTCGAGCAGCCTTCGTTCCCGGTTTCTCGTCCCTCGAACGCCGCGCACGTTCTTCTCGTCCACCGGTGTACTCTTCCGCGGTCATCTCATCCCTCGGACGCACCGAGCCCGTCGGCTCTCTCCCCGTGCCGTCCTTCTCGCTAGCCGCGTTTTCCGCTCGACTTCCTGTGTTCCTAAGCTCCTGCACACTTAGACACAAGGGTTAAACAAATGTAGGACCTAACTTAGCTTGTTTGATCACATCAAAATACCTTGGGGTTCCAACAATCTCCCCCTTTTTGATGTGAGCAACCCAAGTTAAGTTAGGGTAAACATATGCAATAAAAACAATTTATATTCAAATAAGTTCAAATATTTTTCAATTGAAAAATTATATTACCTCCCCCTAGACTTAACATACTTCTCCCCCTTTGATCACATAAAAATTGGGGTTATAAACAAGTCTAAGGTAAATTCTAAAAAAAAATTTAAGTTTGAAACTTATTTCAACATTTCCTAAAAAAAAATTTCTAATTTTCAGATAAATTTCTAAGTTAATATTCATAAGAAACAATTCTAAGTCAATTTTAAAAAATTCTAAGGCAATATTATCATAAAGAATTCTTAGTCAAAATTTTTAAAAAATCTTAAGGCAAAAAAAAAATATTCTAAGTTAACTTTCATAAACAATTTATAAGGTAATTTTTTTTTTAAAAAAAAATCTAAGTCGAGTAAAAATTTTTTTTTAACACAAATTGAATAACTCTTTTAAAACATTAAGTAATTTAAATTAATGCTTTTTTCAGTTAGTCAATTAAACTTTTCATTTCGATACTTGGCTTCCAGGTCGTGGTGAGGCACTAGACCTTCTTGGTTATTGGAGCAACAACCACTTCCTTAGACAAAACTTCATAATGAAATTAGTTGTTTAATTTCCTTGCTGAAAATGATAAGTCTAATTTTAATTTTAAATTAAACAGGGTTTTGGAACCCAGTAGAGGTTCCTACCTACAGGATTAACCAAGTATTTCCTAGGTACATAGATTTTTGATATATTTCTAATTTGACTTTGATGAAATCTATAATACCAATTTAAACCTCTATAATCTCTAAAAGTAGAAATATTTGGACCATTAGATTTTTTCAATTTTTCTATTTCTTCTATTAGTTTTTCATTTTCAATTTTTAATTTTTCAAAATCCTCTATAAGACATGATTTTGCCAATATTCTTTTTGTTTCTAAAATTTCATTTTCTAATTTGGTATTTTTATTTTCTAATTTATACATGAATTTTTCCATTGCCTTTATACCAAAGTAAAGTTCATCAGGGGGTAAGATGTTAGGATCGATGGACGCGGCTAGAGAGGGGGGTGTGAATAGCCGCCCCAAATCGTTCGTTTCTTTCTAAAAATCAAGGTTAGCGCAGCGGAAATAAACAATAGAAACGACAACGGAGAATAGCAAACTTCAAACTCGTCGATGTAACGAGGTTCGGAGATGAAACTCCTACTCCTCGGCGTGTCCGTAAGGTGGACGAGCCCTATCAATCCGTCAGTGGATGAGTCCCCGGAGAATCGGCTAATAAATACTCCTTGTGGGTGGAGAAACCTCGCCACAATAGCTTGCAACAGTAATATGGAAATACAAAGAAGAGCAAGAACAAAATACACAATGAATGTACGAATACTCGCTTGCCTTCTCGTCGACTGAAGTCCCGGATGAAGCACCAACTTCACGGACGAATGCCAACAAGCAACTCAGTCAAAGAAGCTCACACGAAGCTTCGGAGCTCAGCAAAGCTCAAGAGCACAGCTTTCAGAAGAACAACAGCTCAGTTCAGAGGAGGAAGAAGAAGGAAGAAGATACAGCAGAAGTTCTGTAGTGCCTCTCGATCCTTTTATAACCTCTGATATCCTGAGCCAACCTGCGAACTTGCAAGGCAAAAAGGCCAGAACACAGAAGCCTGAAATAGCCTAGCCGTTGAGTCACAACGGCTAGGCCTGATCGGTCTGGGGCTGATCTGATCGGTCGTGGGGACCGATCAGGCTCTATGCTGATCGGTCCCCAGACTGATCAAAACGCTTTCACAGAGAGTTTGCCCAACTCTCTGTGCGTACCCTGATCGGTCCCGGGACCGATCAGGCTTCCTGCTGATCGGTCCCCAGACCGATCAGTAAGCTGATAGAGGCACACTGATCGCTTTCTGATCGGTCTCCAGACCGATCCAGGTCTTGGTTTTTGCCTAAACCAAGTCCAAACCAATATCCGGTCAACCTTGACCTCTTGGTACATCATGCTTAGCATCCGGTCACTCCCTTGACCTGCTAAGACTCCCCACCAAGTGTCCGGTCAATCCCTTTGACCCACTTGGACTTTTCTCTTCGTGTCAAGTATCCGGTCACTCCCTTGACCTACTTGATCTTCTCAACACCAGATGTCCGATCACCCTTGATCCATCTGGATTTTCCCTTGCCCGGCTTCACTCACTAGGACCTTCACCTAGCTTCACTCACTAGGGTTTTCACCTGGCTTCACTCACCAGGATTTCCAATCTGCCCGGCTTCACTCACCAGGACTTTCTAACTGCCTGGCTTCACTCACCAGGACTTTCCCACTGCCTGGCTTCACTCACCAAGACTTTCACCTAGCTTCACTCACTAGGGTTTTCACAACTGCCTGGCTTCACTCACCAGGACTTTCCCACTGCCTGGCTTCACTCACCAGGACTTATCCGTCTGCTTGGCTTCACTCACAAGGACTTTCCACATCCGGTCCAGAGAACGAGCTACCGAGCCCTCTCTGACCACAGTTCGGAGAACTAGCTACCGAGCCCTCTCCGACTTCCCATGTGTCAAGCTTCCATACTTGGACTTCTCCGTGCCAAGTCTCCATACTTGAACTTTTCCCGTGCCAAGCTCCCTGCTTGGACTTTTCACCATGCCAAACTCCCTGCTTGGACTTTTCCCATGCCAAGCTCCCTGCTTGGACTTTTCCCATGCCAAGCTCCCTGCTTGGACTTTTCCGAGTCAGGTCAACTCACCTCGGGTCAACCAGGTCAACCTTGACCACGGGTTGCACCCACAATCTCCCAAGCTTGTATCCTTGTCAATCATCAAGATACAACTTTTCTGTTCACGTCAAACATTGTCAAACATAACTCGTCAAACATCAAAACACAACTCGAGTCAAGTCAACCGAGTCTGGTCAACCAGGTCAACCTTGACCTAAGGTTGCACCAACAATCTCCCCCTTTTTGATGTTTGACAAAACCCATAATCAAACCCATAATCAAGTTAGGTTAACCCGATAACCTAACTTAGGTTTTCCAATGTTCTTCCCTGAACATTCTCTAGACATTCTCCATTCTCCTTTCTACTCTCCCCCTTTTTGACACACATCAAAAAGAGTGAATAAAGGTCAAGAGTTTCTTCCTAATGAAAGTCTCATACCTTTCATTGAAACTCTTAATTTCCCC
Source organism: Zingiber officinale (assembly GCF_018446385.1). NCBI lineage: Eukaryota > Viridiplantae > Streptophyta > Magnoliopsida > Zingiberales > Zingiberaceae > Zingiber > Zingiber officinale. The sequence continues at coordinate 6,224,832 of NC_055989.1, read as the reverse complement.
CTTGATACTAAGGTCAACAATTAACTTAGTGATAATCCCATATCACTCAAGTCTTTAGGAGTAAAAACTCTCCCTAAAAGTCAACTCCCCTTGACTAATAGGTAAAATTCCCCCTAAAGGTCAACTCCCCCTTGACCATTGCACCAACAATGTCTTGGAGAGTTTCAAACCTTCAAAATACCAACTCCCGAGCTGAAATTTCAGACAACCAGTCGAATTTCAGCAATTTGGCATGCCCTGATCGGTCACCAGACCGATCAGACTCCCTCTGGATCGGTCCAGTGACCGATCCACACAGACCTGGACCGATCAGGTAACCTCCTGATCGGTCCACTACCTCTGATTTCTGATTTATTCTCCCGAAATTCAGAAACCTCTAGAAAATCATAGAAAATTCTAAAAATTGTAAAATTTTGAGGATACACTCCTCATAACATATACTATCATGGAAAAATAGTTTTCTATGAAAATAAGTTCCATTTTCAAATCTTGATACAAAGTTCAAAAGTCTTTGAAATAGCTCAAAGTTAACTCATCTTTGTATCACTTTGCTCAATGATGAATGCTATCACTAGAAAAGCTTCATCAAGGTTTTTCAAATCAATTTTGAAATGATTTTAAACCATTTAATTTAGGACCACAATCTTTGGGCTAAATGTACATGACTTGTACATAAGCTTTCCCTATGATCCCCAATTTTGAATTAGGCTCATCTAGGTACAAGAACTATGCACCTTGTTCCTAACTTATCATCCTAATATCTCACACACATCTAAGGTGTATCAAACACATCCAAGTCAATTTTGATGTGAGATATGTGTTTAGGTTATCTTAGGCTAAGGTCTCATGCATTTTCTAAACATCAATTTGATCTCCATATCAAATTATGTTTTTAACCTTAAATCAATTTCATTGATTATAAATGCAAGAAATGATGACATGTCATAAAATGATATCATACATAATAACATGTGCCAATGTCATGATGTCATGGCATAAAGTATGAAACTTAAATAAAGCATGACATATAAATAACCTAAGCATTATCATGACATTTCAAATGATCATTAAATAAATATGATGTTATGACATGGCATATGGCAAATGATATATGACAAATAACATGTAAAGGTATAGAAAATACCTAATTCTAGCCTTAGTTGCCATTTTTGATAATTTCGATCATTTTGCCATAAATTCTATATTCCTAAGTGTAATAGACCTAGCATCTTATACCAAAGATTTTTAGATCACTATGTGCCAATTAGATTGACTCTAGACAACTCCTCAAATTTGATTGGTACATTCTAATCACCTTAGGAATAATTCTTAATTTCATTTTCAAGGCTTGATTATACCTTGAAAAATCCTAAAGTGCCACCTTTTGCCATGATTAGGTTAACTACCTAGTCAAGTAAGGTTGGCACACCCTAACTCATCTAGCGTGATGGAATCACGCTCCTAGGAACTCAATACCTATTTGAGCTCATTGGGTTCACTAAGTATTCACTAGGGATGACTTCCCTAGCAACCCTCCTAATGACCCTCCTAGGCTTTAAAGCCTTGGTCATTCGGGACTCAATAAGATCAACTCTAGGGGTGACTCCCCTTGTGACCTTGGTGATGGTCTTCCTAGCCCTAGATTTTGTTCCATAATCGAATGGAACATTGTGATAAGTGGGCTTGACCACTTGGGACTTAGGTTTGTGACCCAAACCTTTCTTGTCCTTGGACTTGGGTTTTTGACCCTTAGACCCTAGAGTTGACTTCTCCAAATTCTTAAGGATCTTTTCTAGAATGTCAAGTCTTGACCTCAAGACTTGATTTTCCTTCCTTAATACCTCAAGACTTGATTTGTCATTTTTCTTTGAGTTATTCCTAGGCATATGTCTAGTTGTTTTGGGATTCCTATCTAGGTTTCCCTTAACCTTAGATGAGTTAATCTTAGGGTTGACATTTCTAGAGTTGTCCTTATTCAAGCTAACATGTTTAGCACCTAAGCACATATATTGATTCCTATAATTAACATGCTTATCATTATTAGTAATTGCAATAAAACTACTAGCATGTGTCTTATTAGAATTGCAATAATGAGCCTTAGAGGTTACCTTAGGGTTTGCCTTAGCTCCCCCTATCGATGTGCTTGGTTTCTTGTCCTTGTGAGGTTGCCTCCCCCTCGGACATTGGCTCCTATAGTGTCACGCCCCGGAGGAGTCTCTGTCCGAAGAAATTTCGGCAGCATCTCCCCTGTACGGCGGACAATCTGAAACTTTTCTACAAGCACTATATACCTCAGCCACATGCGGCTGGAATAATAACAATAAAAGAAAGCAAACACCACGCAGTTAATATCAAATTCAGCCTCTGGCTGACACAACCACGCAGTTAAAAATAAAGCAGCCCACTCGGCTGTACCAAAACCAAAACACAAAACTGCTAGCCGGCTAGACTTACAAAACCAATAACATAAATACAAAATACCACATAACAACGTCAACACTCCAAAAATAAAACCAGAGTACAGAGCTAAACAAACTGATACATAAAACAAACAAAACATACGTGAAACCGATAAGTCTTCTGATGTGACGTGGGGACCAGCAGACAGGATGCTCCAAGCGACACCATAAATAACCTGGTACCTGAAAAAGATAGTGTCAACGGGGGTGAGTTCAACAACTCAGCGAATACCAATGGACATGAGTAGTAAGATATATCTAACAGCAATAAACATGGAATACAGCTTCCTAATCATATATAGGGAATATGCAAAACTGAAAGGTAACCGAGGAAGCTGTACTCACCAGGAACTCCTATCCAGACAAACCGAAAGTGTCAATAATCCTGTATGCAGGTCAAAGGTATGCATCCAACCAAAATGCAGCAACCAAATGCAACAAACACAATCACAATAATATAAATACATCAATGCATATGATGCTAATGATGCGTCCTGGTCACCCGACGCCAGTCAATCCTCTCACACACAAATGGCGAGACCAAGTGGGTAGGGCTATAACAACGTGCACTCTGCCCCCGATGAGTGACCGAGTGGACGGATGTTGTCGAACTCGTCCTGTGACCCCAAATCATAAATGGGGGAGCTCAATGCTCTCAACTCCCGGTACACGATGACGGGGAGGTATCTCTGCCGGCTACCACGCTGAGTCACCTGACCAACGGAGAGCAGAGTCCACCGTCTGCCGGCTACTACGCTGCTACACTAAATGCCAGCGGAGCCAAACAGAGCGGAACTGACGCTACCACACCGAGTCCTCGGACCAACGGAGCTAAACAAAGAGAACCGCCACACACCTGTCTGATATACCACTAATCCATGAGTGGTGGTGTGTGCAGTACATGTAACTGGCGATGTGCTCAACTATAGTGGAGCCGACAATCGCGCAACATGCAATCATGATGCATGACACTAAGCATAGTCATAAACTGATCAGCATAACCATATTCATATATGTATAATATGGGTACCACAGTATCAGTGAGTCAAATCCACGAATCTAGGGTATACAGATCCTCTATGGTATAACAACCTAGATCCTAAACATATCCTCCTTCCATAACATATGTACCAACAATATACATAGATCAAAGAATCAGAGTCTAGGTACACGAATCATATATGATATACAAATAGAGGTACACAAGCCAGGTATGGTATAAAAACCTAGGTATCAGATAATTTAGATACACCTGCCAGAAATAAAAATCCAGAACCTAGTCCTAACCTCAGTAGAGCATGGTATGTCACTTACTCTAGGAACTAAGGTACTCATGGTAATAAGATACTCATGGTAACAAATCACGAGATATAAGCACGGATACATAACAAGCGACAAACCTAACATGCTATGGATATCAAACAGTGACATACCAAAGACAAACATGTTCATTGCTTGCAGCTATAAAGTACTATGCATATCCAAATGACGATGTCATAAAAGATAAGTCAAGAGGTACCCGCCTTTATAAGTAGATCGTATCAAGTAATCTCCCATGTCGAAACGCTCGTCCCGAATCCAAGTCCTGCATCAATCAATATATATATATTTTATTTAGCTAAATTTATATAAATTAAAATAGCTAAATAAATCTCCAACCCAATTAGGATAACTCCACTAATATCTGATTTCTGATTAATCCTCCAAATAAATCCTTAATCCAACTCCTTCTAGATCAAAAATCAATTTTACATAATTTATCTACCACACTTAATCCAACCCAAAATTAAACAACAACTCACCTAAATATATGAACACTAAATCAGATGCATACACCACAGCAAGAACACAAAATCAATCTTTGATCCACAAATTCCAAACCCATGATGAATCTATCCTCCATCCACCATTAACACCTCACCAGAATGAAATCAATCCAATGCAGCCAAACAAACAATGGATTTAATTCAATATTAATTCAAATTTATATACATCTTACCCCAAACTGGATTCTACAGCAACCTCCCCTCCAAATGCAACCGTGAGGAACAAGAGTTGTTGGCCTCTGCCAGAATTGGTGTCCTATCCAGTGGTGAACCCGAGCAACAAACCTCCACGCCACAGAGATCGCCGCAGCGTCGAGGAGGACTCCTTGCGCCACTGCTCGACAAGGCGACGACCGACGGAGCAGAGAGCAGTGGGCAAGGGAAAATCTTGGTGGCAGCACAGAGGGGAGAAGGCGTCGGCTAGGGCAACCGGCGGCAGTTCCACGCGGCGTCGGCGCTGTACAGAGGCTCTGGGTGTCGCGGCGTCAGTGAGGAAGAAAGAGATAGAGGAGGAGAAGAACCGGCAGAGAAGGGAAATCGGCTCGGAGAAGATGAGAAGTGGAGAAGAAGAAAGGGGCGTCGGTTAGGGCAGAAAATCGGGAGAAGAATGTTCGGCGTCGGCGCATGGTTTCGGCGGGGAAGAAGGAAATAAGAAATAGAAAAGAAAATTTATTTATAAATAACATTTCCTCACTTAAATGGGTAGCCTAAACAGGCTTTTCCCGGGGCCCTATTTTATCCCCGTAAACTCGTCCATATGAGTTCCGAAAAATTTCCAAAAATTCCAGAAAAATCCCTTATCATTATTCTCTAATTTTCAGGATTTTACATTCTCCCCCACTAATAAAAATTTGGTCCCCAAATTTCGTTATCTACCATCAGCAAATACTAACAACAGGTAAAAAGTATAAATGCTGAACGGTAAACAATATCACACACCTCAAGTGAAAAGATGGGGTATTGAGCTCGGATAATATCCTCGAGCTCCCAAGTAGCCTCCTCATCCGAATGATGTTGCCATCCAACTTTAACCAGCCGGATATTCTTGTTCCGCAACTGACGCTCTCTCCGGTCAAAAATCCGTACCGGAACCTCCTCATAAGTGACGTCAGGCCGAACGGAAACTGATATATCTGTCAGCACAATGCATCGGGTCGGGTACGTATCTTCTCAGCATAGATACGTGGAATACATAGTACACGCCTACCAAGGACGGTGGTAGTGCTAGCCAGTATGCTACAGCTCCAATCCTCTCCAAGATCTGGAAAGGTCCAATGTATCGCGGAGTTGGCTTACCTCTGAGGCCAATCTCTTCACCCCTTTTCGTGGGTGAAACTAGTAGAAATACATGGTCGCAAATGGAGAACTCTAAGAGTCTCCGACTCCGATCAGCATAACTCTTCTGGCGGTCCTGTGCCTTTGACATCCTCCGTCTGATAGTACGGACCAACTCTGCCTCCTGATGGGCTCTATGAGGCCCCAACAGTTGGGCCTCCCCAACCTCATCCAGAGGGTGGGTGTCCGACAAGGCCTACCATACAACACTTCAACGGTGGCATTTGGATAGTCGAATGCAAACCGTTGTTGTAGGCGAACTTTACCAATGGCAAATGGTCCTCCCAACTGCCTCCGAAAATCCAATACACAAGACTTCAGCAAGTCCTCTAGAGTCTGAATGGTCCGCTGTGACTATCCATCTGTCTGAAGATGGAAAACTGTATTGAAACAGAGCTGCGTGCCCAAGGTCTGCTGCAGACTCTGTCAAAAACGAGACGTGAATCGAGGGTCTCTATCCGCAATAATAGTCAAGGGACACCATGAAATCTGATGATCTCCTGGCAATACAGATCTGTCAATCGATCCAGGGAATCAGTCTTCCGGATCGCTAAGAAATGCGTGGATTTGGTTAATCGATCACCGATTACCCAAATCGCGTCATGGCCTCGTCGTGTCCTAGATAGACTCACCACAAAGTCTATGGTAATATGTTCCCATTTCCACTCGGGAATAGGAATCCGCTGAAATAAACCGACAGATCTCTGGTGCTCGGCCTTCACTTGTTGACAGACAAGACATCTAGTTACAAAATCCGCGATGTCTCCCTTCATGTCGTTCCACCAATAGAAACACCTCAAATTCTGGGTACATACGGGTACCGCCAGAGTGGACAGCAAATCATGAGCGATGAGCCTCCGGAAGCAACTTCTATAAGACCGGATGAGACTGAAATACGCATAATCTGCCTCGGAAGTGTATAACACCCTCCTCGTCTCGTGTGAACTCGGTCTGCTACCCGGAAGCTATCTGGCTGTAAATAAACTGCAAATACTGATCAGCAGCCTAGGGCTCTCGTATCCTCGTCCTGATCAACGATTGAGCAACCATGATAACTAGAATACCCTGCTCTGTCTGTCCTTACCCCTCAAGGCCCAAATCGGAGAAACCTTGAATCAAGTCTGTGACCACAACTCGGTGGCAAGTTAAAGTCCCTCTAGACTTCCGTCTAAGTACAACAACAACCACATTAGTTTTTCCCCAAATGATAGCTAATGGTACAATCAAAATCCTTCAGGAACTCCATCTATCTTCCCTATCGAAGATTAGATTCCTTTCTAAGTGAACAAATATTTGAGACTCTTATGGTCGGTGAGAATCTCAAATGTAACACCGTATAGATAAGACTGCCAAATCTTCAAGGCACAAAATAATGACGGCCAGCCACAAGTCATATACTGGGTAGTTCTACTCATGCTCCTACAACTGTCGAGAAGCATAGGAGACTACTCTATCGTGCTGCATCAGAACAATGCTCAACCCTGAATAGTTGTGTCGATGTAGAGGACATATCCGTCCTCTCCAGAAGGTAAAACCAAAAATCGAAGCCGACACTAGTCTCCACTTCAGCTCCTAGAAGCTGGTCTTGCAATCCACAGTCCAAGTAAACTTCACGCCTTTCATGATCATGCGTGTAAATAACATAGCAATCCGTGAGAAACCCTCAACGTATCTCCGGAAACATCGAGCCCAACAAAGGAAGTTGTGAGCCTCTTCTATAGACTCCGTCTACTCCCAACGGTAATAACCTCGATCTCTTGTGGAACCACGGTATACTCCTACTGGTGACCGTGTGTCTCAAACATCTCACAGAAGACAACCAAATCAGCACTACTGATAATCACATATACATGTTCTCGTCGAAACATCTTTAGACCTATGCAAAGGTAGTGTACGTGACTCACCTCAAATCCATAATAAATCACAACATCGTCAACAAAGACAATGGAAACTGATCCAAACATTCTAGGGATACCCCAATCATCGAGTCCATGATAACATCTAGGGCACCACAAGCACTAATGGTAAAACCAAGACACATAATGTCCGTATCACAGACATTCCTAACCATAAGATCCTCAACAATAAACAGATCTAATCACCAACGATATATAATCACCAAAGAATAGAACCTCCAGTGTGAGAGCAATGCTCTATCACACGAAATACCACAAATGTGGGAGCAACGCTCTACCACAAGAAATCCTCCCTATGTGGGAGCAACGCTCCACCACAAATAATCCAAAATATGTATCCACAATAAATATGGGAGCAATGCTCCGCTACAAATAATCCGCAATATATAGGAGCAACGCTCCACTACAAAACAATCCCTAAATATGTAGGAATCCAGAATATGTGGAAGCTATGCTCTACCACAAACGATCCATAACATGTGGGAGCTACACTCTACCACAACAATACATAAGTGCTCAAAGCACCTAACTATCTAGCTAGAGACTGCACAAGACATCTCTCTACCACAAATCACTGTGGGTAAGCCTAGGGTATAACCACCCAGTAAGCAAATCAAATCCATAGTCAACTCTATCATCCTCCTAGTGGGTCGGTCACCCACTAATGGGAGAATTAGTTGACAAGGTAAAACAACCAATATCATAATGTAGACATTTAATATTCTACATTTAACATAGGTAGAATCATCATGATGCTACCAACCATACATCTAACACACGTGCACACACAACATATGTATGATCGACATAATCCTCCAATTAGTACACACCAAAAATACTCACATCATAGGTATAAATCACCGTGATACCTCCAACAATGTATACCGAACACGTGTGCATAATCAACGTAGTATAATCAACAATACACCTCCAATAATACTCACCTAACACATACCAAATGAGTATAATCACTTTTATACTTCCAATAAAGTCTAATTGACACAAGTGTATCCACAAATCAAATATAATCAACAAGATACCTCGAATATTACATCGAACACATCTGCATCTACCATAACACCGGTTTAATCAACATGATACCTTCCATATTACAATCAGCATAATCTCAATGATGCAATCGGCCAGTCTACCACAGGACTCCTACAACACATAATAATCATATCTACACACCACATAAACATGCATAATCAACATATTTTAAATCCAATCTACCACACAAACCCTACGCCACCTTTTAAGTTATCCTACAAGGTACATACAGTCAAAATTTAAAGTACCCATGGAATAAGATACATCGATCCTCTATCGACTGACCAAAACGACAATAGTATATGGCTAATTCAGTCCTTTCCCACGTCAGTAGAAGCTAGGTACTCGATGTGCTCAAGATATCCAACTAAGCACGAATAACTCAAGATTCAAACATCTAAAAGTAAAGTAGATCAATCCCCTACTGATCGGATCAACAAAACTAATCGGTCATCTATTAACTAATCAAGAATAAATAAAGTCTCTACCAGTATCTAAGGTAAATCGATCACGACTATCCAAGTCAACAAACATCAAACTATCTTCTACTGACCGATCTAACAAGAGTAAATCTATTATCTAAGAATGAAATTAACTAAGATAACATGGTATACTATTGGCTAGATCAACATAAAGATATAGATACTATCCACTATACAGCTAATAATAACAGAAGCTGATATGTGCCTCGATCTTCTTACCAACTAATCATAACAGAAGCTAAAGCTACCAAGGGTATGATATGTAAAATCACCAAAGTCTATAATCCTTAATCTCTATTAAGGTCAATCAAGATCAGTGGTTTACCTAACACACAAAATATATGCTATATCAACTAGACAGGTACTAATAAGGAATACTAATACATGTCATAAACTATAATAGTCAACGGTGCATATACTAACAAGAATGTAGGATAACAGTATACCAACATACCTCCTATAGCTTGGACATGTCCTGCTGCTGTCAGGTCCCAAAACCCGAAAAGTCACATCAAGAAGACCAAAACATAAAATCCGAAACACCGGGAAAATAAGACTCGTAAGCCGATCTCTGATACCAAATAAATTGATATCAGATAAATCTCAAAAATCCAAAACACATAGCAAGTATCGTATACCTGCTCTGATACCACTAAATTGTCACGCCCCGGAGGAGTCTCTGTCCGAAGAAATTTCGGCAGCATCTCCCCTGTACGGCGGACAATCTGAAACTTTTCTACAAGCACTATATACCTCAGCCACATGCGGCTGGAATAATAACAATAAAAGAAAGCAAACACCACGCAGTTAATATCAAATTCAGCCTCTGGCTGACACAACCACGCAGTTAAAAATAAAGCAGCCCACTCGGCTGTACCAAAACCAAAACACAAAACTGCTAGCCGGCTAGACTTACAAAACCAATAACATAAATACAAAATACCACATAACAACGTCAACACTCCAAAAATAAAACCAGAGTACAGAGCTAAACAAACTGATACATAAAACAAACAAAACATACGTGAAACCGATAAGTCTTCTGATGTGACGTGGGGACCAGCAGACAGGATGCTCCAAGCGACACCATAAATAACCTGGTACCTGAAAAAGATAGTGTCAACGGGGGTGAGTTCAACAACTCAGCGAATACCAATGGACATGAGTAGTAAGATATATCTAACAGCAACAAACATGGAATACAGCTTCCTAATCATATATAGGGAATATGCAAAACTGAAAGGTAACTGAGGAAGCTGTACTCACCAGGAACTCCTATCCAGACAAAAGGGTCGTCAAACCGAAAGTGTCAATAATCCTGTATGCAGGTCAAAGGTATGCATCCAACCAAAATGCAGCAACCAAATGCAGCAAACACAATCACAATAATATAAATACATCAATGCATATGATGCTAATGATGCGTCCTGGTCACCCCTGACGCCAGTCAGTCCTCTCACACACAAATGGCGAGACCGAGTGGGTAGGGCTATGACAACCGTGCACTCTGTCATCACTGACCGAGTGGACGGGATGCTGTCGAGTACTCCTGTCCTGTGACCCCAAATCATAAATGGGGAGCTCAATGCTCTCAACTCCGTACACGATGATGGGGAGGTATCTCTGCCGACCACGCCGAGTCACCGACCAACGGAGCCAACAGAGTCCACTGTCACGGCCTACTACCGCTATACTAAATGCCGGTGAGCCAAACAGAGCGAATCGTTTATCGGCTACCACGCGAGTCCTCGCACCAACGGAGCTAAACAAGCAGAACCGCCACACACCGTCTCGATATACCACTAATCCATGAGTGGTGGTGTGTGCAAGATACATGTAAGCGATGTGCTCAACTATAGTGGAGCCGACAATCGCGCAACATGCAATCATGATGCATGACACTAAGCATAGTCATAAACTGATCAGCATAACCATATTCATATATGTATAATATGGGTACCACAGTATCAGTGAGTCAAATCCACGAATCTAGGGTATACAGATCCTCTATGGTATAACAACCTAGATCCTAAACATATCCTCCTTCCATAACATATGTACCAACAATATACATAGATCAAAGAATCAGAGTCTAGGTACACGAATCATATATGATATACAAATAGAGGTACACAAGCCAGGTATGGTATAAAAACCTAGGTATCAGATAATCTAGATACACCTGCCAGAAATAAAAATCCAGAACCTAGTCCTAACCTCAGTAGAGCATGGTATGTCACTTACTCTAGGAACTAAGGTACTCATGGTAATAAGATACTCATGGTAACAAATCACGAGATATAAGCACGGATACATAACAAGCGACAAACCTAACATGCTATGGATATCAAACAGTGACATACCAAAGACAAACATGTTCATTGCTTGCAGCTATAAAGTACTATGCATATCCAAATGACGATATCATAAAAGATAAGTCAAGAGGTACCCGCCTTTATAAGTAGATCGTATCAAGTAATCTCCCATGTCGAAACGCTCGTCCCGAATCCAAGTCCTGCATCAATCAATATATATATATTTTATTTAGCTAAATTTATATAAATTAAAATAGCTAAATAAATCTCCAACCCAATTAGGATAACTCCACTAATATCTGATTTCTGATTAATCCTCCAAATAATCCTTAATCCAACTCCTTCTAGATCAAAATCAATTTTACATAATTTATCTACCACACTTAATCCAACCCAAAATTAAACAACAACTCACCTAAATATATGAACACTAAATCAGATGCATACACCCTAGCAAGAACACAAAATCAATCTTTGATCCACAAATTCCAAACCCATGATGAATCTATCCTCCATCCACCATTAACACCTCACCAGAATGAAATCAATCCAATGCAGCCAAACAAACAATGGATTTAATTCAATATTAATTCAAATTTATATACATCTTACCCCAAACTGGATTCTACAGCAACCTCCCCTCCAAATGCAACTGTGAGGAACAAGAGTTGTTGGCCTCTGCCGGAATTGGTGTCCTATCCAGTGGTGAACCCGAGCAACAAACCTCCACGCCACAGAGATCGCCACAGCATCGAGGAGGACTCCTTGCGCCGCTGCTCGACAAGGCGACGGCCGACGGAGCAGAGAGCAGTGGGCAAGGGAAAATCTCGGTGGCTGTCACAAAAGAGATCGCGACCGGCGCTAGGGTTCGGCTGTGAGTCGCATCGGCTGTAGGGTGTCAGTGGCAGCACAGAGGGGAGAAGGCGTCAGCTAGGGCAACCGGCGGCAGTTCCACGCGGCGTCGGCGCTGTATAGAGGCTCTGGGTGTCGCGGCGTCAGTGAGGAAGAAAGAGATAGAGGAGGAGAAGAACCGGCAGAGAAGGGAAATCGGCTCGGAGAAGATGAGAAGTGGAGAAGAAGAAAGGGGCGTCGGTTAGGGCAGAAAATCGGGAGAAGAATGTTCGGCGTCGGCGCATGGTTTCGGCGGGGAAGAAGGAAATAAGAAATAGAAAAGAAAATGTATTTATAAATAGCATTTCCTCACTTAAATGGGTAGCCTAAACAGGCTTTTCCCGGGGCCCTATTTTATCCCCGTAAACTCGTCCATATGAGCTCCGAAAAATTCCCGAAAAAATTTCAAAAATTCCAGAAAAATCCCTTATCATTATTCTCTAATTTTTAGGATTTTACATATAGTGTCCCTTTCGCTTGCATTGGAAGCACACCACGTGCTCCTTGCCCTTGCGTGTTGGGACTCCAGCTTCCTTGACCTTTGGCGCCGGTGGAGTCTTTCTAACCCTCTTTGGACATTTACTCTTGTAATGTCCAAATTCCCTACACTCAAAGCACATTATGTGTAATTTGCTAGAAACTAAATGGCTTGAGTTACCTAGAGTTAAGGATGGATGAACGCTCTCTCCTTCATCCCTTCCGGAGGTAGAAGCTTCTTCTTCTTGCTCCGAACTTGAAGAAGAACTCTCCTCCTCTTCTTCTTTAGATGTTGAGTGGCCCTCAACTTCTAAATCCATTCCTCCATGAAGTGAACTCCTTGGCTCACTTGACTCCTCTTCATGGCTTGAAGTGGAGTTCCCCTCATGGAACTTAGCTAAGTTGTTCCACAACTCCTTGGCATTGTTGTATCCACCTATCTTACATAGAATGTCATTAGGTAATGAGAATTCAAATACTTTCATTACCTCATCGTTGATTGTGGAATGGTGGATTTGTTCCCTTGTCCACTTCTTCTTCTCGAGTGGTTTTCCTTCCTTATCCATTGGAGGCTTGAAACCTAATTGAACACAACTCCAATTTTCAAGGTTAGTCATAAGAAAATACCTCATTCTTACCTTCCAATACACGAAGTCGTCGCGGTCATAGAAAGGTGGAATAGTGATGTCTTCTCCGAGTTGATCCATCTCTAGCTTATGCTCCCTCGGATGTTAATCCAACGAAGAGCGACCTCGCTCTGATACCACTTGTTAGGATCGATGGACGCGGCTAGAGAGGGGGAGTGTGAATAGCCGCCCCAAATCGTTCGTTTCTTTCTACAAATCAAGGTTAGCGCAGCGGAAATAAACAATAGAAACAACAACGGAGAATAGCAAACCTCAAACTCGTCGATGTAACGAGGTTCGGAGATGAAACTCCTACTCCTCGGCGTGTCCGTAAGGTGGACGAGCCCTATCAATCCGTCGGTGGATGAGTCCCCGGAGAACCGGCTAATAAATACTCCTTGTGGGTGGAGAAACCTCGCCACAATAGCTTGCAACAGCAATATGGAAATACAAAGAAGAGCAAGAACAAAATACACAATGAATGTACGAATACTCGCTTGCCTTCTCGTCGACTGAAGTCCCGGATGAAGCACCAACTTCACGGGCGAATGCCAACAAGCAACTCAGTCAAAGAAGCTCACACGAAGCTTCGGAGCTCAGTAAAGCTCAAGAGCACAGCTTTCAGAAGAACAGCAGCTCAGTTCAGAGGAGGAAGAAGAAGGAAGAAGATACAGCAGAAGTTCTGTAGTGCCTCTCGATCCTTTTATAACCTCTGATATCCTGAGCCAACCTGCGAACCTGCAAGGCAAAAAGGCCAGAACACAGAAGCCCGAAATAGCCTAGCCGTTGAGTCACAACGGCTAGGGCCAGACCGATCAAGCATCACCCTGATCGGTCTGGGGCTGATCTGATCGGTCGTGGGGACCGATCAGGCTCTATGCTGATCGGTCCCCAGACTGATCAAAACGCTTTCACAGAGAGTTTGCCCAACTCTGCAGCGCACTTGATCGGCCCGGACCATGGCTTCCCGCCGATCGGTCCCCGCACCGACCGCAGTCGATAGAGGCACATCGATCGCTTTCGATCGGTCTCCGATCGATCCAGTCTTGGTTTTGCCCAAACCAAGTCCAAACCAATATCCGTCAACCTTGACCTCTTGGTACATCATGCTTAGCATCCGGCACTCTTGACCTGCTAAGACTCCCCACCAAGTGTCCGGTCAATCCCTTTGACCCACTTGGACTTTTCTCTTCGTGTCAAGTATCCGGTCACTCCCTTGACCTACTTGACCTTCTCAACACCAGATGTCCGATCACCCTTGATCCATCTGGATTTTCCCTTGCCCGGCTTCACTCACCAGGACCTTCACCTAGCTTCACTCACTAGGGTTTTCACCTGGCTTCACTCACCAGGATTTCCAATCTGCCCGGCTTCACTCACCAGGACTTTCTAACTGCCTGGCTTCACTCACCAGGACTTTCCCACTGCCTGGCTTCACTCACCAGGACTTTCACCTAGCTTCACTCACTAGGGTTTTCACAACTGCCTGGCTTCACTCACCAGGACTTTCCTACTACCTGGCTTCACTCACCAGGACTTTCCCACTGCCTAGCTTCACTCACCAGGACTTATCCGTCTGCCTGGCTTCACTCACCAGGACTTTCCACATCCGGTCCAGAGAACGAGCTACCGAGCCCTCTCTGACCACAGTTCGGAGAACTAGTTACCGAGCCCTCTCCTACTTCCCATGTGCCAAGCTTCCATACTTGGACTTATCCGTGCCAAGTCTCCATACTTGGACTTTTCCCGTGCCAAGCTCCCTGCTTGGACTTTTCACCATGCCAAACTCCCTGCTTGGACTTTTCCCATCCCAAGCTCCCTGCTTGGACTTTTCCCGTGCCAAGCTCCCTGCTTGGACTTTTCCGAGTCAGGTCAACTCACCTCGGGTCAACCAGGTCAACCTTGACCACGGGTTGCACCCACAATCTCCCAAGCTTGTATCCTTGTCAATCATCAAGATACAACTTTTCTGTTCACGTCAAACATTGTCAAACATAACTCGTCAAACATCAAAACACAACTCGAGTCAAGTCAACTCGAGTCTGGTCAACCAGGTCAACCTTGACCTAAGGTTGCACCAACATAAGAGGCATACCTCACTTACCATATCAGACTTGAAGCCTGAATCTCCCCCTGCTTCGCTACTTCCATATGAGGTCGCTCCCCCTTCATCGATGCTGGGTTCTGATGTACTCTGTCCTTCGTAGCTTGCCATCAGTGCCATCCCGGCATATTCTTGAATCTCGGACTCAGATGAAGAAGTGTCGTCCCAAGTAGCTTTTAGGTTCTTGTGCTTCTTGGGAATCTTGCCTTTGTCCTTCTTTAGTTCTGGGTAGTGTTCTTTTAGGTGTCCTTCCTTTTGACACTGGTAGCAACGCATCCTTTTTCTATTTCTTGATTCATTGGAGCTACAAAATCATATTTCATAATAAACCGAATTTCGAAATCAGTTCTTAGGAATACCTCCATACGTCGCTTCCAGTCTGCGAAGTCCTCCTCGAATTTTGGTGGAACGATGCTTGGTCCGACCATCTTGTTGCTTCGATTGGCGATTAGTCCTCCTGAAGCGCCTTGCTTTGATACCACTTGTAGGTCCCTTTGGAGGCCGGCAAGAGGGGAGGGGTGAATTGCCCTATACAATTAAACACAAAACCTTTCTCGGATATTCAACTAATTTAAGGAACTTGTAATTAAAAAAGGCAGAGACTAAATAAACAGATTCTAAAACAGACGCAGAGTGTTTACTTGGTTTGCAATCAGAGGATTGCTAATCCAAGGCAAAGATGGCGCACTATCTGATTCTCCTCTGGGCGGAGTAGCCTCTTATAGCGTTGACAGTACAAAAGAAAATAAAGCACAGAGAAAAATGAATTACAAGTGAGTTGAATGATCTGTGCAAATCAGTGCTATATTTATAGCACTGGTCGGGGCGCCCCGAAGGGGTTCCGGGCGCCCTGGGGGGATAAAACTTTATCCCCCAACGTTCGGTTCAGCTCGTCTCGGTCGCTCTGCTTCGGTTCAGCTCGTCTCGGTCCGGGTCTTCAACTCCGGCTCCGATAGCTTGGGTGATCTCGGCCATCTGGAATAGGGCTCACCCAAACCCAAGTTCCGGCCTTCTCCTCGAGCAGCCTTCCTTCCCAGTTTCTCATCCCTCGAACGCCGCGTACGTTCTTCTCGTCCACCGGTGTACTCTTCCGCGGTCACCTCGTCCCTCGGACGCACGGAGCCCGTCAGCTCTCTCCCCGTGCCGTCCTTCTCGCTAGCCGCGTCTTCCACTCGACTTCCTGTGTTCCTAAGCTCCTGCACACTTAGACACAAGGGTTAAATAAACGCAGGACCTAACTTAGCTTGTTTGATCACATCAAAACACCTTGAGGTTAAAACAATTATACCCTGCAAAATAGATTATTTGTCACGCCCCAGGTAGTCCCTGTCCGAAGAAATTTCGGCAGCATCTCCCTTGTACGGCGGACAATATGAATCTCAGTATACATATATCTATACCTCGGCCACACTCGGCCGGAACAATACAATACAAATAAGAAACAAACCACGCAGTTTATATCAATATTCCACACAGCTCAACATATAATCAATCCACGCAGTTTAATAAGGAAGAACGATATAAAACCAACGAAGATATACGTACACATCCTACTCCACTACAACGAAGAAAACAAATCCACGAAGTAGTGAAAGGTTCGACATAAAGTCCACAATACAAACCCACAATACAAGTGTATAAGATGCAAAAGCAAAATATAATCCGACAAGAAAATCCTCGCGATAATGGGGCTAGCGACTGGAATCTCTCCTGACGACCTCAACCTGAAAAAAATAGTAACAACGGGGTGAGTTCAAAGAACTCAGCAGGTAATCCAATAGATATGTACAACAACATATAACTACCAGTAACATCCTATGGTACAGTACACTAAACCATAGAACCTACAGTACAGTCTCCTAACAGTACAACCTACGGTACGGTCTCCTAACAGTATAACAGATATGCATAGCCGAAATAAACTGTAATAACCAGGAATAGGCATAAAGTACAGTCTATAGCAAGAATAATAAGAAAATGCATAACTAAAATAAACTGTACTCACCTGCGAGGCTTGGGCAACTGACTGTCAACATACAGAGATAAAAATAGTCAGAGCAAAAGCATGTACCCTGTATGCATGTCAATCATATGCAATCACCAAAATGCATCAATCATAACGAATGCAATCCGTGCATATGATGCAATATGACATGGTCACCCCTGTCAACCAGTCAGCCATCTCACACACAATGGTGAGACCGAGTGGGTAGGGCTGTGACACCGTGCACTCTGCCGTCACTACCCCTGAAGAGTGACCGAGTGGACGGGATGCTGTCGGAGTACACCTATCCTCCTACCTCAAACATAGTGAGGGAGCGTAACGCTCTCAACTCCCGGTACACAATGACGGGGAGGGATCCCTGTCCGCTACCACGCTGCAGTCACACTACCCATGAGCGGACCAGCGGAGCACTACAGAGCAACTGTCATACACACCCTGGGTGCTGTGCCACTACCCATGCAGTGGTCACGTTGTGTGCAGGCCCGTGTAGCCGGCCGACGAGCTCAACAATAATGGAGTCATCAATCGCCCAGCATGCAATCATGCAGGATGGTGCATGATGCTACAGTATGTCATACCTGAACATAGCCTCCTCCATATATGTGTGTGCCCAAAAAGGTAAACGCATATATATAACCATGATATAAATAGCATAAACCCAAAGACATCACATATAACAATGATGTAAGTATCATGAATCCAAGAGCATGTATCACACATGTAAAGCAACTAATCCAGTAGAGTAGAGCACTATAGATATGCATCTCTATGAACATATATATACATGGCAAGAGGTAAATATCCAATCCTGAAGTAAAGCAACTAACAGATGAAGCATGTGATAGGTATCAACTAGCTAAGACCAGGGAAGAAATAAATCTACCACCTATCACTAGTAACTATATATAAACTATACATATCATAAGACAGTATCAAAAGATAAGTCAAAGGGTACCCGCCTCAAATAGCAGGAAGTATCACGCCAAATCCAACGTCGAGACGTCTGTCTCGAATCAGAGTCCTGTGTCAAACAAACAATATATATATATTTTATTTAGCTAAATCCAAATGAATAGCTAAATAAAATCCCTAAAACTAAATTAGGGCAAAACCCTAATCACACAACCTCAATCTACATAATTAAATCTAATGGTTAATTAGGATTAGTTACCTAATCCCTAATCACCAATTAGATTAGAAATCCAACGGTTGACTAGGGTTAATTACCTTAACCCTAATCATTCCATTAGATCAATATAAACAAATAAATCTAAACATAATCACTAACCATCTAGTAATCATGTAATCCAAATCATACCTAAATCTACACATAAACCTAATTCAATTCTACACACGATCAAGTAATACAACCATAATCCACATGTATCAAAATCCCTACACATACCTCGATTCACAGCCCCTGTTGATTGCTGGATCAAGGAATGCTGCTGGAAATCACCTCACTGATCCAAAACCTTTGTCAACAACACAGCAATAGAACCTCATTGCTCTAATCAAGTTGTTGTTGAAACAAGATGCTGCTGGAGGGAGGTTCTGCCGAAACCCAGGTGAGCTGCTGGATCAAAGAAACCACAGCACACAAATTGAAATCCACAAACAGATCCTCACAGGAATCAAATGGATCACAACAGAAATTAAGCAGTGATTACCTAATCTTACCTCACTGATCGGACCAAGATTGGAATCAAGCCGAAAGATTACTGATCCAGCACAACTCCTCTGGTCTCTACCCGAAAACCCAAGCACAACTCACTGATCCCCTCCAATCCGTGACCTAATTCAGTCGCCAAGAAGAAGAAGAGAAGGTGCGTCGGTGACCTAGGGCTGTGATGAGCTCGCAGGTGATCGGAATCGGTGGCGTCGCCGGCAACACCGGGAGGAGAAAGAGATCGATGCTCTCACCTAAGACTGGAGAAGGTCATCCACGATCGGATCTGTACCGGCGTCTGCTCCCCTAGGTCGACGGCAAAGTCGGGATGGTGAAGCTTCGGCGACGATCGAAGGCGATCGGAAAGAAGAAGAAAGGATCGGGTAGGAGAAGGGACTTTGGCTGGATCTGAGCGTACTGGTCGATGCCGGCAGAAGGAGATCACCGGAGCTCTCGGCTTGCTTCGTCCGCAAGGGAGACAGAGGAAGGGTCGGGGAGAAAGGTCGGGGAAGAGGAGTGGATCGGCGATTTGGGGGAGAAAAGAGCACGGGTTCGGTATTTGGGTTGGAAGAAATAATAAAGGAAAAGAACTAATAATTAAAAACTTTTCCTCACTTAAACGGGTATCCAAAACAGGCTTGATCCGCACTCGCCGATTCGTCCCCTCAAAACCCTCCATTCGAGATCCGAAAAATTCCCAGAAAATTTCTAAAAATTCCGGAAAAATTCTATAAGGCTATTTTCCAAATAACCCTATTAATTAAATTTTCTGAGATCTCACATCCTCCCCTACTAATAAAAATTTGGTCCCCAAATTTCGCTATAACCAACAGCAAACACTAGAATATAACCAAACAGTATAAATGCTGAAAGAAACTCTAACCCACATAACTCAAGTAAAAAGATGAGGGTATCGAGCTCGGATCGTATCCTCCAACTCCCAAGTAGCCTCCTTGTCAGAATGATGCTGTCATCCGACTTTAACCAGTCGGATAGTCTTGTTACGCAACTGACGCTCTCTATGGTCCAGAATCCGCACCGGAACCTCCTCGTAAGTAACATCAGGCTGAATAGGAACAGATATATCTAACAGAACATGTGCCAGATCGGATACGTATCTCCTCAGCATAGATACATGGAATACATCATGAATGCCGGCTAGAGATGGTGGTAGCGCCAGACGGTAAGCCATTGCTCCAATCCTCTCCAAGATCTGGAATGGCCCAATATATCGTGGAGCTAGCTTACCTCGAAGACCAAATCTCTTCACCCCTTTCGTGGGTGAAACTCTCAAAAATACATGATCACCAGTAGAGAACTCCAGGGGTCTCCGCCGCTGATCAGCATAACTCTTCTGACGGTTCTGAGCCTTTGACATCCTCCGTCTGATAGTACGAATCAACTCTGCATCCTGCTGGGCTCTCTGAGGTCCTAACAACTGGGTCTCCCCAATCTCCTCCCAAAGGATGGGTGTCCGACACGGTCTACCATACAACACCTCAAACGGTGCCATCTGGATAGCCGAATGATAGCTGTTGTTGTAGGCGAACTCCACTAATGGCAGGTGGTCCTCCCAACTGCCTCCGAAGTCCATGACACAAGACCTCAGCAAGTCCTCCAATGTCTGAATAGTCCGCTCTGACTGCCCATCTGTCTGCGGATGGAATGCCGTACTGAAACGAAGCTGTGTGCCCAAGGCCTGCTGCAGACTCTGCCAGAATCGGGACGTGAACCGTGGGTCTCTATCTGATATGATGCTCAAAGGCACACCATTTAATCTAATAATCTCACGACAATATAACTCAGCTAATCGATCCAGAGAATCAGTCTTCCGGATCACTACAAAGTGTGCGGATTTGGTTAATCGGTCAACGATTACCCAAATCGCATCATGGCCTCGTCGAGTCCTAGGCAGTCCTACCACAAAATCCATAGTAATATGCTCCCACTTCCACTCTGAAATAGGGATCCTCTGAAGTAACCCAGCAGGTCTTTGGTGCTCAGCCTTCACCTGCTGACAGATAAGACATCTAGCAACAAACTCCGCGATGTCCTTCTTCATACCGTTCCACCAATAGGAACGCCTCAAATCTCGATACATACGGGTCCCACCTGGGTGGATAGCAAATCTAGAACGATGAGCCTCCTGAAGTAACTCCTCCTTGACCGGGTGAGACTGAGGTACACATAATCTGCCTCAGAAAGAAACAATACCCTCATCATCTCGTGTAAACTCGGTCTGCTGTCCGGAAGCTATCTGGCTGCCAATGAACTGTAAATGCTGATCTCCGGCCTGGGCCTCTCGAATCCTCATCCTGATCGACGACTGAGCAACCATGGTAACAAGAATACCCTGCTCTGTCCGTCCCTGCTCCTCAAGGCCCAACTCGGAGAATCCCTGAATCAAGTCCGTGACTAAAACTCGATGACAAGCTAAAGTCCCTCTGGACTTCCTGCTCAGTGCATCAGCAACCACATTAGCTTTACCCGGATGGTAGCTAATAGTACAATCATAATCCTTCAGGAACTCCATCCATCTCCCCTGTCGGAGATTGAGTTCCTTCTGTGTGAAAATATATTTGAGACTCTTATGATCAGTAAGAATCTCAAAAGTAATACCATAAAGATGATGTCGCCAAATCTTCAAAGCAAAGATAATAGCGGCTAGCTCTAAATCGTGTACTGGGTAGTTCTTCTCATGCTCCTTCAACTGAAAGAAAGCATAGGAGACTACCCTACCGTGCTGCATCAAAACAGCGCCCAAGCCCTGAAGAGATGCGTCTGTGTAAAGTACGAATCCGTCATCACCAGAAGGTAAAACCAAAACTGGTGCTGATACTAATCTCCGCTTCAGCTCCTGGAAGCTGGTCTCGCAAGCCTCTGACCACGTGAATTTCACGCCTTTCCTAGTCAGACGTGTCAATGGCATAGCAATGCTGGAGAAACCCTCAACGAATCGTCGGTAATATCCAGCCAAGCCCAAGAAACCACGGATCTCCTGGACTGACTTCGGCTGCTCCCAGCTAGTGATAGCCTCGATCTTTTGAGGATCTACAGAAATACCTCGGCTAAACACCACATGTCCCAGAAAACCAACTGAGGATAGCCAAAATGTACATTTGCTGAACTTCGCATACAGATGATGTCGTCGAAGAGTCTCCAAGACTATGCGAAGATGCTGTGCGTGTTCCTCCTCGAAACACGAATAGATCAATATGTCATCGATAAGCACAATAACAAACTGATCTAGGTACTCCAGAAAGATACGGTTCATCAGATCCATAAATACTGCAGGAGCATTGGTAAGCCCAAATGGCATTACCAAAAACTCGTAATGTCCGTATCTGGTGCGAAATGCTGTCTTCTGAATATCAGAATCTCTAACTCTCAGCTGATGATATCCAGACCGCAGATCAATCTTAGAATACACTGATGTATCTCTGAGCTGATCAAATAAATCCTCAATCCGTGGCAAGGGGTACTTATTTCTGATAGTCCCTGCATTCAGTTACCTATAATCGATGCACAACCTCAGAGTACCATCCTTCTTCTTGACGAATAGTACAGGAGAACCCTAAGGCGGAATACCGTGGGGATCTCCACAAGGACACCGGAATGCTCCTGTCCGTGCATGCCATATGCAGCTGCTACAGGGGGAGCTGTCCTCTACTGATGATGCGAAGATTGGGCTTTCGGCCCGCCTCGCTGAGTCCCGGACTGACCAAACTGTCCTCCCGGAACAGAGATCTTAAAAGCTACATGCTGAGCCTTCCGCGAACAATCTCGGCTCAAGTGCCCAGGCAGTTTATAATAATAGCAAACCGACTGTCCCAGGGTGCATGCAGAGGTGATGTGATCTCGGGACCCGCATCGGGTGTGTTGGATCGAGACGCGCTAGAGGGGGGGTGAATAGCGCTCGCGGCTATTTGTTCGATTATCGGAATCGTAAAATGTTCGTAGAGTAATTAACGCAGCGGAAAGAAACAAACACACAGAAAGACAAGGGAATTTACTTCGTTCGGAGCCTGTGACGACTCCTACTCGAAGGCCCGCGATCCTTGATCGCTTTCCGTGGGCAACAACTATAAGCTCGACAAGAGTACAAGTATTACAAATGAGTATAATGGAAAAAGTACAGTTATACCGACGACAATATCGTAATCTGAAGATTTCGGAGCTCCGGGTCGTCGGTGTCTCGTAGCAGCACTTCGGGATCGTCTTGTGAGCAGCTCGTAGCAGAAAGATCACTTGGAAGAAGTTGTAGAGAGCTGCTGGTCGAGACCCCTTATAAAGAGGGTTCAAGGCGCCTTATACTGTTCATCAAGGCGCCTTGAACGAGCCGAGTCACCCGCGTGGATCAGCACTGACCTGGTCGAACTCTATGTTCAAGGCGCCTTGACCTATCCAAGGCGCCTTCAACCTCGGATGGCGCCTTGAGCTCCATTCAAGGCGCCTCCAGTCTGCGGCTGCCTGAGGCGCCTCAAGCTCCATGGAGGCGCCTGGACACTGTTCATCCGAGGCTCCTTTGTTCCCGCAAAATGTGTTAGTCCCAAACACATACCTGCAAAACAAAGTTAGCACAGAAACATGATGAATAAAAGATTTGACAGCATTCAAACTGTTGGGTTTCCAACCGAAACCCTAGGTCGACCCGACGCCATCTGTTCCCTCTAGGAACGCGTCCTCACCTACTCCACTCAGAGATTTACTGTTGCCAGTCGATCCTCCGGATCGATGGACTTTGCTCGCACTCGATGCTTCGGACTTTCTGCTGAACATCCTCACCCCATCCAGACTTTCACCTGATTCGCGACACCAGGACTTTCAACCTAGGGTTACCACCCCCTAGGACTTTTGCCTGAAGCCATCGACCTACCAAGACTTTCCGCATAGGGTTACCACCCCCTATGACCTAGGGTTACTACCCCCTAGGGTTTTACCTTGCCTAACCGCAGTTAGGACTTTCCTGAAACACTCAGCAATAGCTGTCAGATAACAAAGCACCTTAACTTTGAATCCTTTGCCATTATCAAAACTTAGGTTCGATCGTCGGATGCTTCCCGCACCAACAATCTCCCCCTTTTTGATTATGGCAACACGTAATTCAAAGTTAAGAAAAACAACATATGTAATAATTGTATAAAGTTAACCAAGTTAACCAAGCTTAAGTAAATAAACTTCAAATGCAATAACAATTAAGCTGGAAACTTTTAACTTTGTAATATAAGACTCCCCCTTAATAAAAGCCCTCCTTTTATTAAATACTTGATTTTAACTTTACTTTACCTATTTCAAATTTTCCTTTAACTTTAATTTACCTACTCTCCCCCTTTGCCATATATCAAAAATAAACCAGTTTGAGAGTAGATTTGTATTTTTCTGAAGGAAAATTTTCAAAAGAGGGAAAAAGAACAATTTTCTTCTTAGCAAAAACGACTTAGCTTTTTGAGTTTTGGAATTTGCCAAATTTGAAAATACTTAGCTATATATTCAGCTTCAAAATGATTTGTATTGAGAAAATATTTTGCCAAATAGCTAAGTTTAGAGTACAATCTAACTAAGTCTAGTTCAAATAGTCTTAAAATTAATTAAGTTTGAAAATATGAGCATTTGAATTTTCAATAAAAGGATTTTCTTAGAAGTTATAAAATATGAGGTCACTTGAATGAAAATATGGGGTCACTTGAAAAAAAATAACTTTAAAATGTTATAAAAAGTTTACTAGATTTGAAAATATTTGAATACTCAATTACATGGACAAGTTTTTTGAAAAGACTGTAATTAAGTTTTGAATACTCATTTTGAAGAAAAAGAAAAAATATTTAGTTTTAGGACAGAGGGAGTAGCAGTAGTTTGTTTTCTAGTCCAAGCATGAGTCAAATTAAATTATTGAGTTTAATTTGATTAAGTATCAGAGCTTTAAAATAATCAGGTAAAGTAATTTGATTAGAACCTTAAAGTACAATCATGCTTAAACAACAAATTGAAACACACTTTTCCCAATTGTCTAACCTTTAGCTACTTGCTGATTGCCTAGAGGGCAGTAGCTTTCACATGGTTAGTCAAATTAAGTCCATTTGGTCCAGTTAGAGTTGGCTAGAGCTGGAAAACTTAACTTGATTAATGTTTATGATGTGTTTAACGCCCAGACTCATATTGATGCACAAATATAAGCATTCCTGAGTCCAGGCTGTACCCTATGCATCTCACGCCTTTCTAAGTTTTTCAAACACAAGCAAGGTAGACCTAGGTGTTTGTGAGATGCTCTGGCTTTAATCTAGGGGAACATGATTTCTAGGGGAAAACTTAGGCTAGATCCAAATTTTGGAAATCTAACAAAATTGAGTTTTGAAAACTATTTTACCTAGAATTTGAATGAGTGATAAGTAAACTCAGATTTTGTGAAACTGAATAAGCATGCAAATAAGTACATCCACAGAATAAGGGAGTCTAAACAAGTGAGACAATAATCCAAAGAATAGTGCATAACAGAGTCATATCAAATAGCAGGATCATCTGCTCGAGGAGAACTAGCTGGAGGATCATGGGGCTGCTCAGGTGCTGGCTGACCTAGCCGTCGTATCTCGTAACGGAGGGACGTAAATCCGGCAGCCATCTCGGATCGAATAGAGAGAACTATCCGTCGTGTCTGGATGGACTCAACCTCGAGTCGAGCTAGTCTGTCCTCGACGGAGAGTGAGGAAGAGGTCGAAGGTCCAGCCGAGGTGGATGGTCTGGCAGACGGGGAGGGATCCGCGAAAAGATCCTCAGCTAAGAAATCAGCCCACTCCTCTCCCTCGCCTGGTAAATCATCGGCTGCTGGAGCGATAGGGGCAGCTGCCTGCTGTGGTCGTCCTATCCACGCTAGAACTCCATCAGCTGTGATATCGGCACTGGCCAGTCTACAACTACGGGATCCTAGCTCATCATATATAGTAAGAGGAATGACTGTTCCTCTGGTCACATCTATACCCTCTATCATCGAAAAGAAATGTGTCAGAATATGACAATAGGGCATGTGGACTATCTTGGAGGTGACTGTCCCAGATGCACAGATAATGTTCTGGAACATATGCAGGGCAATATTGATGTCAAATCGATGACACAGGGCATACAAAAAGAATGAGTGTGAAGATCTCATCTTCGGGACATCCCGAGATGAGATCGGTAGAATACATACTGTCAGGACCCTATACATCATGTAGTCCTGAATCCGAAGAGTAACTGACCTGAACTCAGTCAAGTCAGCAGGTCTCTCTCCCCCGAGGAAATACGTATAGATAGTATCTAACGTAATGTGGGAGTAAGGATCGCCAAATGGCAGATCCCTACTGGGGTAGCATAGAAAGGTAGACTCAGAAGCCCTAAGTCCTAGGGTGGTGCGTAGCAGAGTGGGAGTAAGCTCAATGTCCACGCCAGAAACTCTGGTGATGTACCTATTATCATCAATCCTCTCAAGATTGTGATAAAACTGTGCACATAACTCCTGGTTTACTGTATCGGTGCAGTAAACCAATTGATCCAGTTGATAGTACTCTATCATTTGAATAGTTGGTTGACAATACTGGGTATAAAAAGTCTTGTTCACATATCTAGGCTTGATAGGTTCAAAGATGTAATTAGCAAAGGTATCCCTAAGATGTATAGTCGGGAATCGGATATCTGCTGATGGAATTCTAGCTGGATTAAGATCAACATGTCGGCGTTTCCTATTTTGAACGATTTTACCAAAAATTGACAGAAATAAGCAAAAATTCTAAGTAAAACTTGATCGGAAGGGATTAGGATTATACCTAGGAGAAATTGTCACGTAGAGAGGGAAAAAAAATCGGTTGAGGGCGCCTTAGTTGGGAGGAGACAGCACGAGTATTGCGTGCTCGACGTCGACAGAAAACGAACAGAAAAGCTTCTGTTCGTTTTGATATAAGGTGTTGAAGGCGCCTTAAACCAAGGTTTAGGGCGCCTTATATAAGTTGGAGGCGCCTCGGGTTGATCCGAGGCGCCTTAAGATGAAGCGGCGGGAATTTTAATGTTTAATTTGTAATTTAAATTTAAGTTTTTAATTTTGAAATAATTAAATTGGTTAAATTATCTTTCTTTAAAAGAGTATATTTAATATTTAAAATTTCTTTCAATTTCAATTTTATTAGTTTAATTGAACTATCTTTCTTTAATAGCTTATTTTTAAAGTTTAAGTTTTTATTAATTTTTAAATTTGAATTAATTAAATTATTTGAATTATATTTCTTTAAAATTTTATCTTTTAGCCTTTTATTAATTGTTAATTTTAAATTTTCTAGATTATCTTTGTTTAATATGTTATTTTTAACATTCAATTTTAAGTTTGTTAAAGTGTTTGATTTTATCCTTATATTTTCTTTGCCTTTTAAATTGAAATGATTAATTGAATTTATTAGATTAGTTTTATCTTTAAAATTTAATTTTTTATTAATTATATTATCTTGGTTTTGGATAGCATTTTCTAGACTGATTTTATCTTGATTATTAAATACTTTATTAAAGTAATGATTGATTTTATCCATTTTCTCATTTTTAACTTCTAAATTCGAATTTATTTTAATGTTTGACTTATTTATGTAACGACCACCCTTCTTACTATACTATACTACTATCTAAGGATGACCGTTACTTAACTACTAACTCTATTTAACCGGTGTGATCGAAACCACGAGGAATCCATACCGAAAAATTTCGGCAAAATCTCCCCTGTACCGGTGACTATAATCATTAATACATAACATAATATACACAGCCACAGACGGCTGGAACATTTATCAAACACCCACGCAGTTAAATAAGTATCAAACACACAAATATCTACTTACTAAACTGAACTCAAATGTTTACAATATCTAAAATGCGGAAGCTAAAAAAAGAATAAGGAAAGAAAACTAAAGGAACTCCTTTCTAGTCCCAAGACTTCCATAGTCCTGGCATCACACATCATCCGCACCTCCTTGTCGCCTTCCTTTCTATGTCTTTTCCTTTCCTGTATCTGCAGTAAGAGGAAGTGCAATCTATAAGCAAAACTTGCTTAGTAAGCGCTATCTAACTCACAAAATCTCGATATGCATTAGAATATACTGAAATCTAAAACTGAATGCTCAAAAGAAAATCTACTCATGCTCATCTACTAGTGAATAAACAAACATACTGAAGTGCTAAACATGTAAAGCTACTCATCCTCTTCTAATAGCAAGGAACAGTAAGCTAATCTAAATAACAAGCTAGCATAAAAGGGAACTAAACTTGCTAATTCTAAAACAAAGTGAAACTTAATTCATTTGTTCTAAGCTTATTCTTTTATACTTTTATACTTATGTGAAACTTATTTCTTTTGTTCAAAAACTTATACTTATAATACTTCAAAATAATAATCAACTTCTTCTTGGGCCCGACAACTGTACTTGCTATGCGCGCATCCCTAACTAGACCCGAGATAGCTGGTACCGAATCTAGTAGGGTTACTAGGTTATCTAAACCTAGGGACCGACTATGGGAGCTCAGCCCAAGGACTACTGAGAGTCCTGCATACTAGGTTATCTAAACCTAGGGACCGACTATGGGAGCCCAGCCCAAGGACAACTGAGAGTCCAGTACAGTGTCATTGATAAAAGTAAAATACTTGTTATCTTTTAATACTTCTAATATATAATGCCTCGGTATTTTCTTTAGCACCTTGTGTGCCAAATTCCCTAAAGTCTTGACTTCGGGATCTACTTGCCTTTTCCTTTCTTTTCTTTATCTGTCTTATACTTGTTAATACTTCTAAAAGAATTTAATAGAACTCTTTATTCTTCCACTAGAATACATGGTTGTTCATGCTTGTTAAAATAGCAAATGAAAACTAGAAAATCTGCATATCATACAAGCTTAAATTAAATCTAAAACTTGTTAGAACTAAAACCTTCAATCTTGTTACAACAGAATTAAATGGAACCGTTAAATCCTCTTAATATAGACAAGTCATTTAGTTCAAGCGAAAGAAATGTCATCTACTAAAATAATGCTGTACAGATAATCCGAAGCAAGGAAAACAAAACACACTAGCTACTCTTAAACTTCTAGCCGTTCTAATGCTGTACAGGAAATCCAAAGCAAGGAAGCAAGTCCGACTTCTTCAAGTATGCTACAACATACATAAATCAAAGGAAAACAAAATCTGAATTCTTTAAGCATGCTTCAACATAATCTAAACTGGTTTACCAATCACCTCTAACACCTTTGGCTGTCTTTTCCCATGCAAAACATACAAACCATCCCATGCCTATTGTAGACACAAAAGAATACTAGAAGCTTAAAGAAAATTTGCACCATTTCAATTGTTGCTCACGCCTACCACAACACTAAGAAGCTAGAGGATAAATGAGAAATCCAACTATCTGCTTGGAATAAAAAGGCAATTCGGGTTTGTACAGCAGCAAAGGAAACGAAAGGGAAAATATAAGCATAAATTCTAAATTCTGCTACAACCATATGCCTATCAACAGATTGAAAATCCTTCTAGAGTAATAATTGCGAAGAAGCAAAACCTATTAAAATTTCTCTCTTGACCCTATGAAACTCTCGGCAACAACATGGCAGTAAACAAAATCCCTAAATTAAGCAATAAGGTCCAAAGAAATTAGGCACAAGCTAAACAACAAAAACTCTTTTCCCTTTTCTTTGAAGCACACAACAACAAACAGATCCAAAAGCTGAAACGCAAGAAAATTCAAGCAAAGCTTCGGAAACTAGGAGAGGAGTACAAAATATGCTTCGGAGCTATCTTACTGCAGGTGAGGAAGCTACTTACCTTCGTTTCTTTGACTCACAGCCGAAGGAGGGACCTTCTAGTGCTTCTAGGGCTCGGAAGATTGAAATTTATGGCTCCTCTTCGTGCTCTCCGTTTCTCCTCGACGAGAAAAGCTTAAGGAGGTGAAGAAACCCCTCGGAAAACCTCAAGCCGACGCCGAAGAGAACCCTAATCTTGGCTTCGGTTTCGCTCGGGCAAAAATCGCCGCGCACGCGAGAGGAGGAAGAGAAAAGCTAGGTTACGGGTAATTATCCCACCCTAAGTTCCTCTCTTTATAACCTTAATATTCTGTTAATTAACTAATACTTAAATAAATTTGCTACCAATTCTAAACAGAAAAATCCGTTTGCCCACCTGGTCAGCCGGGTTTTGACCGAGCTAAAGGTCGTGGGTTCAATTCTCGGCTTGGACATTTTTTTTGTCGAAACTTCCTTCGTTTAGTAAAAATATCAAACGACCTCCAAAAATTACATAAAAATACTCTAAAAATTTCTAAAAATCTCTAGAATTTTTCTAAAACATTTCTAGATTTTAATAAAGTATTTTAGGTGTAATGACCCACCTTCTGGGTACTGACTGTAAGGCCGGTCGCTACAATTATGCTAAACTATACTGTGCGGAAAGCTGGGCTAATTAAAATTTTAGTCTACTAATGACGGATACAACTGCTAAGAAAGGTCTAAAGAACTTCTTTGCTGGTATACATATGCTGAGGAGGGAAACTGAACATCCCAACTGGGCTAGGGACTAGAACTAAACTTCCCAACTAACTACAATCCTGCCGATCGATCCGCAGATCGATCGAAGCTATGGGGCATTTGGTTCCCAACTGGATCGGTCGGGCAGACCGATCCAGGTGTGTCTGGATCGGTCGGCGGACCGACCCAGGCACCCGAAACCCCTGGAACGCTACTGTATCGTGCTGGATCGGTCGACTGTCCGATCCAGGAGGATACAGTAGCATACTGTATTTGTCTGGATCGGTCGGATGACCGATCCAGAAGCCTGGCACACTACTGGATCGGTCGGCAGACCGATCCAGCGTCTGATTTCCTGATACGAAATCAGAAACGCTGATTTCGACACTTTGTCGTGCCAAAACCACCTGCAACCACTCTAACATCAATGGAAATACGTTCTAACAACTATTAACCAGCATTCTAACATAATTACTAACAAACTAAATAAATCTCCCATGATTTAAACACTCTAAGGTTCAAAATTGCATAAAAGAAGGAATACTAAGACTTCTACTATTTAAGCTTGCTAAAACCCCTGAGGATCTTTTATTCCAGTTCCTTCCACACACATCTTGATCTGCATTGACCTCCAGCCTCCACTGCTAGTCCACTTTTCCTTTACCTTTATCTGCAGTATAAGAAAAGTAGTATCTATAAGCTAAAAAGCTTAGTAAGAAACCATCTACCTCACAAAAATATGCAACGATGCAAATATGATTTTAAATCATGCTGTTTAAAACATAAGCTGAATATACCGAATAGACTAAGCATGGCATAGCATATAAGCATACAATCATGGCATACCTAAAGCTGAACATATAGACATGTATAACAACTACACATAAAGTGATCATGCATATTCACACGGAAAAACTAAGCTGGAGCATGATACTGAAACTGAAACTGAACTAAGCTAAAACTGATCTTAAACCATAATCACTGGATTAGATTAAGAGTTTGAAAGCTAATATCATAATAAGTGAAAATAGTAATCATGCTGCTGTTTGGGCCCGGCAACTGTACTTGCTATGCGCGCATCTCTAACTAGACCCGGGGTTGCAAATCTCGAATTTATTAGAGCTACTAGGTTATCTAAACCTAGGGACCGACTATGGGAGCTCAGCCCAATGGATATCTAATCCAGTACAGTGCCAACTGAAAAGTAAAATACTGAGTATAGCTAAACTGTTCTAAATAGTTGTTTCTAGGTTATCTGAACCTAGAGCTAGGTTGTCTGAACCTAGAGGCGACTGTGGGAGCCCACCCATTGGACCGTAGTCCCATATAAGCTAGAATAAACTGATTTAGATGCTTCTAATGCATTCAACTGTGCTAATAAAAATGTCTAGGTTGCATTTTTTTTCTAAGCTAGTTATTTAATCGACCACCTAGTGTGCTTTAACCCCCCCTCTCTATTAGGGAGACTACCTTTAGGCACCCAACAGCATCTAAACCTCCAACTGAAGGAGAAAAGACGTGTCCGACCCATCCAAAGGTACCCACTAAATCCCTAAACCTGCGAGGAGGGTTGAATACACCCTATGTGTCGGAAAAATACGCATATAACTAAACCAATGCACAGAAAATCAAACGGTAGCTATTATACTGCAGGTGAGGGGTTTCTTACCTCCTGTTCATAATTTCTTACGATTCTATTCGCTAGAATTCCGGTGGAGATGATCTTCTCGACGATCCGCTCGCGTCCACGCGTTCTTCTCGCGGAGGGGAACGTCCTCGTATCGAAGATCTCACCGAAAAGTGCTCCTAGAGCCCTTGGGGCTTGGTGTGCTGAGAGAGGAAGAAGAGGGAAGAGGCGGCGGTGAGGTTTCGGTGGTGAGGGTTGAGAAGTTGCCAAACCCAAAAATAAATCCAAACCAACTTATGTTTTCCTATTTATATTAAGTAATTAATTCGGCCAAACCAATTATAAATATAATTGGTTCCCTTTCTTTTCAGCACGGCCCTGCTGGGTTCACCGGTTACTAAGGCTAACTAAGGTTTAGCGGACCCGAGCGGTCCCGGGTTCGACTCCCGCTTAAACCATTTTACTTCTCTAATAATTTTTGCTACTTCCGATACTCTAAAAATTCCATAAAAATATCTAATAAATCCATAAAAATCATAGAATATTCCTTAAATAGTTTTGAGAATTTTCGGGCGTTACATTAGGACTCCAAATAGTGAAATTTGGGATGTTACAATTTATGTCTAGATGCTCACTTAATTTTAAATTTTATGAATTAATTAAATTATTTGAATTGATTAGGTCATTGTTCTGTTTGACCAAGTCAAGGTTGATGTCAAATTGATTAGAGTATTGATTGACTTGATCATAATCTAGATTATTTTATGATTTTTAATTTAAATCATTTAGATCTAGATTATCATGCACCATACTTGGAATAATTTCATACTTATCTGAATCATCATGTTGATTATTTAAACTACTATTAGCAGGAGTATTTTGGTAAATATTACTAACCTTGAGCGCAATCCCTAATTCAGTAGACCTTTCCATTGGATCTGACTCGAGTCCGAATTCGATTTTTTCTTGATCCTCTAACTCCAACGGCTCCTCGTGAAGTTTGATCAACTGGGTCCAAAGCTCATATGCATTTTTGTACTTTTCTAGTCTGCATAAAACATTGTTAGGTAAAACATCACAAATAATTTTACTTACATTTTTGTTCAGTTCCAAATCCTGAGAAGGTTTTCTCAATATTAGCACATCTTCGAAATCTAGGCTTCTTAAGAAGCATTCCATTAATCGCTTCCAGTAGTTGAAATCTTGATTGTATGGTGGGGGTTCCGTCCTTCTTGAAGAGACATTGATCTTGCACACAAGGAAATAGAGAAAAAGTCCCAAAACTTGGTCTTGGATTAACAGTGTTGGAGGAAAAAAAAAGATAGTATTTCACTATTTTCAAATAAATAATAAAATATTTAAAAAATTATTTCAAAATTTTGAAAATGTAATATTTTGTCAATACTAAGCAATGTTGAAGAGATGGCGAAGTATTTTTCAAAAACAGTTTTGGAGGGGAAAAAACAAAAGGTGTACCTGCTTGATGTATTTTAAAGATAAACGATATCTAATTTTTCTTTAAAAAAAACACTCCCTTTGCCTGATTGGTGGTTGCACCAAATCAGAGCGGTACCTGCTCTGATACCACTTGTTGGATCGTAAAGAATCGATAGAGGGGGGTGAATATCGATAACAAAAATTTCGAAGTGAGTTAAGCAGCGGAAAATAATAAGAAAATAATTGCAAGGCTAACACAAGTTCTTTTTACTTGGTTCGGAGCCTTTGACGACTCCTACTCCAACGCCCGCACACAAGGGTGCTTTCGATGGGCAATTCACTAAAAATTCAGAAAATGATTACAAGAATTGAGTACATGAATTATTAAAGAAAATACCGATAGAAAGTAAGAACTTAAAAGGAAAGTGCGTTGTCGGAGAGCTTCGTAACGTCGCAGGAGCACAGGAGAGCAAATTCTTAGTTGTATTGGAGCTTCAGCCTTGACCCTCCTTATATAGGAGGTTCGGGGGCGCCTAGAACCTTCAGGGTGCCTCGGTGTGACGTAGCTGACCTAATCAGGAGCCTGCATGTGGTGTTGACGCGAAGGGGATAAAATCTTGCCTCCGGGCGCCCGGGTACCTCCGGGCGCCCGGACCCAAGTTTTCCAGCAGACTCCTTCCTGCAAGAAACACGTTAGTCCGAGGTAATTATACCCTGCAAAACAGATTATTAGCACAATTCATCGTTTAACAGAAAAAGAGTATGACTTAGATTCCGTCTTTTCGAGACCGGAATCTAGTCACGATCTCGACTTAGAGTTCTAAAATGGTTCTAAGTCGGATCGGCGCCTAAGTTCCCTTCCCGGGAATGTGTCCTCCCAGTGACTCAACTCCAGTGACTTTCCTTTACTTACCTGTCAAACGTCCGATCAACCCTTCGACCCATCTAGACTTTGCGCCAGCTATCCGGTCAGCCCGTCGACCTAGCTGGACTTTGTGCTAAATGTTCGGTCAGCCCTTCGACCCATTTGGATTTCGTGCCAGCTATCCGGTCGGCCCGTCGACCTAGCTGGGATTCGTGCCAGACATCCGGTCAGCCCGTCGACCTATTTGGACTTCGCCTGCACACTCGGTCAGAGTGTTAGATCAACAACAAAACTAACTTAACCTAATTTGTCATTCATCAAAACCCGAGTTAGACCGTTAGTGCTAACCGCACCAACACTGCTAACCATTCACTTGGTCTTCTCCTCTTCGTGAGATATTCAAGATCGAAAACTTGCCCCGCTTGTATCGCGAAAATAAAAGGTTTATACTTGTTGAAGCTTTTGTTTGCATTTACCTCAACTAAATTATATTTTAGATGTATTCTGGTACCTATTTTTGGAGTTGGATCATACCAAGAACATTTAAATAACACACATCTTTTAACGGATAAGGCAGGATATTCAACCTCTATGATTTCTTCAAGTCTCCGATAATAATCACACTCAGAATTATTGTTGTTGATAGATCCTTTCACATAAACACCTGAATTAAAAGTTAGTCTACATGAATCCCGTTGTGTCACGTGAAATTTAAAGTCATTAACATAGTAGCTAGAATACACTATTATCTTACGGAGAGATTCAGATGCAAGATTGATTATTCTAGAATGTTACACATTAGATATTCTCCGATCAGACACATATAACAATAGTTATGATATAAAATAAGCCTCTGATAATTCAATATGGATGTAAGAAATTAAAATTATCCTCTAACTTATATAGATTTGAAACCATAATACAAATTTCGTCTCTAACTTTTCAGTTATCTCACTTGCATGAATTGATGGATTTTGTACTTATAGTTGTTGTTCATACAAGCTGGAAAATAAAGTAATTTTAAGAAAATTGGGATATCAGGAAACAACTTAAATTGGATAAATATTTTATTAAAGAAGTCAACTTACTATATGTAGGGTTTGACTTCATCATAGTTTAAGAGTATGAATATCCTTGCAGCACGGTATTCTTATTGAGTTAACCATCTAGAAACAGATGCTCCTATTGGCTTGATAGAAAATTTGAAAATAGAAAGCATAGATTGGTCCATCGGCTGAGTATCATCAAAATTTCTAGGATACTTGCGATGTCTAATTTTCACATTATTAACAAAATAATAGGAGTAGAAAGAGGATGCTTTTGTTAGGACAAAAAAAAATTTAGATATCTCCACAATAGTATGATATTGTCCACTTTAGGCGTAAGCCCTCATGATTTGGCTTTTGGAATCTACCCAAAAGGCCTCATACCAATGGAGATATCTTTCCCTTATAAACTCATGATCTTTTCCATGTATTTTCAATGTGGAACTTTGTTTGCAACCTTGCAATCCAACGGCTTCTTCAACCAGATAAGCATTACATATTAACCCCTCAACTATTGCTTTATTACGAATATTATTCTTTAATTTTCTTAAAAATTGTACAGATAGATACATCCATCTGTACTACATAGGACCAACTATTAGTACCTTGTATGCTAAATGTACTAGTAGATGTTGTTGGATCGTGAAAGTCGCTAGAGGAGAGGGGGGTGAATAGCGATAAAAAAATCGTAGCAAGTACGCAGCGGAAAATATGTGAACAATGCTAACACATACCAATTTACTTGGTTCGGAGCCTTCATCGACTCCTACTCCAAGGTCCGCACTCGTAGAGTGCTTTTGTTGGACAATTCATTAGCAGTTCACAAAAGGTTACAAATGCAAGTACAAGAACTTAAAAGAAAAATACTGACAACAAATAAAGGAAAGAAAACTTTTAGCACCATGTTATCGGAGAAGCTTCGCAGCGACGCAGGAACAGAACGCAGGAGAACAGCCGTTAGCAGAACTTGTTGTTATTTAGCTCTGGAGGTGGCCTCCTTTTATAGGAAGCTCCGGGCGCCCGGACTATGACGTATCCCAGCCAACCAGTGAGCTCCACGTGCAACGATTGCGACAGGATAAGAATTGCACTCCAAGCGCCTGGACCCCTTTCGGGCGCTCGGACCTCCAGGCGCTCGGATCCCTTCCGGGCGACCGGACCCCCATTTTCCAGCGATCAACTTCCTACAAGAAAACATTAGTCTGAGGTAAATGCAAGTTATACTACCCTACAAAACAAAGTGTTAGCACAATTATAGTAAAAGAATAGTAATTAGATTTCATCTCACCGAGACCGAAATCTAGTCAAGATCTCAACTTAGATTTCTGATATGGTTCTATGTTGGATCGGTACCTAAGTTCCCTAGCCGAGAACGCGTCCTCACCAAGTTACACCCCTCCAGTGACTTACCTTTGTTGGATCACGATGGCCGGCTAGAAGGGGGGTTGAATAACCTGAAAAAAAATAAAACACAACCCTTCTCGACTTTTCAAACTAACACTTGCAAAATATAGAAGTAGTAAATTAAAACAAAAAGGAAGGGGCACACAATGATTTACTTGGTTACAACCAGGGAGGTTGTTAATCCAAGGAAGATGTCGCACTAGTATCTCCTTCAGGCAGAGAAGCCTCTTACAACAATGAAGCACAAAAAGAAAGAAGCTAACTAAACTGAAGCGTACAAGTGTTGGAAAATGAATTGCTTGGAATGATTGAAAAGCTTCTGGACCAAGGCTTTATTTATAGTCTTGGTCGGGGCGCCCCTAAGGGGTTTCGGGCGCCCTGGAGGGATAAAACTTTATCCCCAATGCATGGATCGTGGTTTGACCACGATCTGGAAAAGGTCCAACTCCGGGCGCCTGGAATGGTTCCGGGCGCCCGGACCAAAAGGTTATCCAGATCTCGGTCAAGCCGAGATCTGTGCGTTGGGGATAAAGTTTTATCCCCCCAGGGCACCCGGAACACTTCGGGGCGCCCCGACCAAGGCTATAAATACATCCTTGGACCAGAAGCTTCAAATCAACTCAGAAATTGTGTATTCCAACACTTGTGTACTTCCAGTTGTAGTTTAGCTTCTATTTCTCTGTGCGTTATTGCTGTAAGAGGTTTCTCCGCCTAAAGGAGTACTAGTGCGATATTTTCCTTGGATTAACAACCTCCCCGGTTGTAACCAAGTCAAATCTTTGTGAGTCTCTTCTTTTACTTTATGCTTATTTATTTTATGTAAGTGTTAGTTTAAGAAAAGTCGAGAAGGGTTTTGTGTTTTTATTTTTGCAGGTTATTCAACTCCCCTTCTAGCTAGTCGTCGCAATCCAACAGTAACTTCTCCTGAGAGGAGTAGGTGAGGACACATTCCCCATTGAGGGAATAGTAGGTGTCGGTTTGACCTATGGTTTTTGGAAGAAATCCAAAGTCAAAATCGGGCAATCCGAAGACTGTCAACTTATTTGTTTACATATTATTTGCTATTCGTCTAACTCTGTTTTACAGGAAACTAATAGTTCTGCATGGTCGGACTTAGCCTTGATTGGTCAATCGAACGACCGGATCGATCGACC
The DNA here is from genome assembly GCF_018446385.1 of Zingiber officinale. Taxonomy (NCBI): domain Eukaryota; kingdom Viridiplantae; phylum Streptophyta; class Magnoliopsida; order Zingiberales; family Zingiberaceae; genus Zingiber; species Zingiber officinale. The sequence goes on along the minus strand of NC_055989.1, from coordinate 6,186,630 downwards.
GAACCCAGTATAGCAGGATCAGATTTCCAGAGCTCAGACCGGGTTTAATCGAAGGGATCGGTCAACCGAACCTCAGGATCGGTCGGCCGAACCGAGATAAGTGGTGACCTAATCAAGCAAGGTTGATCGAATCGGATAAGGCAAAGACCATCAGTTGATCGATCGACCGAATGGAGGGATCGGTCAACTGAACGAAGGCTCATCCAGAGAGGTTGCATCTAGAGGGAAGGTCGGGTGGATTCAGCAGGTTCGGTCGACCGAACCAGGGGATCGGTCGACCTATCCGGGTCAAGTCAAACCTGATCCCTAGATCAGAGGATCTGGATCAGGTCTGGCGAGGCTATATAAAGGGGTCTCGGCTAGCTACTTCGAACAACTAAATTTGCAATGACCTTCTAGGTTGTGCGCTACGCCGAGACGACTTCAACAACACTCAACTGCTACGCCGACAATTGACGTTTGTTTCCAACATCTTTGTATTGTCGGTAACTTAGTTTTAATATTGCAATTGTAATTGATCTTGTAAAGATTTTTTCAAGCTTATAGTGATTGCTTATCGAAAGCACTCTCACATGTGGTCCTTAGAGTAGGAGTCGCCACATACTCCAAACCAAGTGACTCTTGGTGTTTGCAATTGTGCTCTTTGTCTCTTTACTTTCCGCTACATTTTTACTCTGTGTTTTCCGAACGAACGTGAAAGTCATGAGCACTATTCACCCCTCTCTAGTGCAACAATCCTACAAATGGATCAAAGCATGACCGATATGGATCAGTGGAGGGTCGCTGAGGAGCAGAGGAATGCCGATGAAGATTAGAGGAGAGTCGAGGAGGATCGAGGAGGACCGAGCGTGACGCGAATAATGAAGCTCTCTTTACACATATGCGAGCGGTTGTAGCTAATTTCACCCGGAGTTAGATACTACATTGTTTTAAGTCACAAGAGATTCAAAACTAGGCCAAGTGATTAATTTTTTTCTAAGGTTTGTTTAACTACAATTTTTTTTTTTTATTTGTTATACATAAAGCATATAAAATATTTTTATTCTATTTAGATATTTTAATCTATACATTTCTAAATGTTATATTATTGTATATTTCAAGAGTTCCTATTAGCTTATTGGTCATCATCATCATTATCATATGCTAATTTCTATTCAGGTACTAAAATTGGTTATATATAAATCACTATAAAAATTATATGTATTCATAAATCTAATCTTATTCAATCACATTTTACTTTATGTAGTATTTTCTATTATATTTTCTATTATATGTGGATATATTATTTGGATTATTTCCTATCATGATACATTTCTATTAGATATCTGATTCTATAAATTTAGATTTAGATATCCATATTTGTATCACTTTAATTTGTTTCTATTATTATAATTTGTTTAGATTTTATTTATTTTAGTTGATTATAATTATTCTATCATGATATGTTTATATGAGACAGGATCTCCTGGACTATTTTTTATGGTTCAAAGGATGTCACTCGTATTTGCGGTATGATCGTGGTCGTGATCCGGTCGCAAATGGTTGCAATCCCTTCCTGGGTTCACTGTCCCCACCAGATTATAGTTTTTGTTCGGAGTGGGCGGTCGGAGGTCGTCCGGAGGACACCCTCGTTCGGTGCCCAGTAATCTGGCCACTTATCCACCACCGGAGGCCTCCGGATGACCTCTGTCGCCCGCTCTGAACTCCGAACAAAAACTATAATATGATGGAGACGATGAACCCAGAAGGGATCGTAATCATTTGTGGTCGGATCATAGTTATGATCCAATCATAAATATAAGTGGCACATTCCTTGAATCATAAAAAAAATGATCCAGAAGATCTGTGCTCATGTTTGTATGTGTTGATGTGATTTGCTCATGTTTATATGTGTTGATGTGATTTTTATACGTGATTGTATGTTTCCTGTGTAATGATGAGCGTAATTGTAAGTAACTAATGTTGGATTGTAAACAGGTTGTTTGTTTTAGATTATTTTGTTTATACGTATGTGTTTGTTTTAATATGAAATGTCATATATATATATATATATATATATATAGTTTTGATATTGTGCGCGACGTGCATAGTGTGTGCGTCGTGCATTATATCAATTTTTTTTTTAATTATTATTTTTTTAATATTTTGAATTTAAAAATTCAACATTTTCTTATATAAAATTTTAGTATATAGATATATCCCCTCAACATATTACAATACTCAATAAATACTTAAATTTATTTTATTTTATTTTATTTTATTTTATTTTATTTTTTAAAATTAAACACTGTAACATAATTGGGAAGACTGAACCCTAGAGATAAAATCTCAAAAAAAAAAAACTTAAAAACTATAACTCAAAACTTGAACCCTAAAAATAAAATTTTTTAAAAATATTTTATTTATTAAAAAAATAAACATTTTCTTATATAAATTTTTAATACATTAATGTATCCCCTCAACATATTACAATACTCAATAAATACTTAAATTTATTTTATTTTAATTTTTTTTAAACTAAACACTATAACATAATTGGGAAGCCTGAACCCTATAGATAAAATCTTTAAAAAAAATAACTTAAAAACTATAACCTAAAGCCTGAACCCTAAAAATAAAATTTTTAAAAAATATTTTTTTTATTTTTTTAATTAAAAATTAAAAAAAAATTAAAAGGAGTGATATCCTACGCGCGTGATATATATATATATAGTAGTGATATTGTGACCCTCTTCTTTTACGCGAGCAAGGATCCTCAGGTCCAAGATCCCTGGACCAATCCTGGACCCTTGCATATTACTTGGATGGATAGACTGTACCCCACTTATTAAATAGGTGGGATCTAGTTCATCTCACCAATGAACATGCAGGGCCTCCTCTGGTCCAGAAGATTCTGGACTAGAGGATCTGGCCTCCTTTTACTCCCCCTGCGCGACAACAAATGTGCCAATCAGCGTGGATTTTTTTCCTTTTTATTTTTCAAAATTCAAACTTTTAAAATATTTTTAAAAATTATTTAAAAATCTTTTGGAAATTTTTTTAAAAAAATTATATATATTTTTTTTAAAAATCATTTTAAAAAACTCTTTTAAAAATTCATATAAAAATTATTTAAAAACTCTTTTAAAAATTCTTTAAAAAATTATTTTAAAAATCCTTTTAAAAATTCTTTTAAAAATTTATTTAAAAAATTATTTTAAAAATTATTTAAAAAACATTTTAAAAATCTTTTTAAAAAAATTCTTTTAAAAATTCTTTCAAAAATTATTTAAAATTTTTTTAAAAAAATTATTTTAAAAATTCTTTTAATCCTTTTAAAAATTATTTAAAAAATATTTTTAAAAATTATTTAAATCATTTTAAAAATCCTTTTAAAAATTCGTTTAAAAATCTTTTAAAAATTTATTTAAAAATTATTATAAAAATTATTTTAAATCCTTTTAAAAAATATTTAAAATTTATTTTAAATAATTCTTTTAATAAATAAAATTATATTCCTTTAAAAAATATATATATTTAAAAAACAAATCTATGTTAAAAATTAACTCAAAAATTTATTTTAAAAAAAATATTTTAAAAATTAACTTATTTAAAGATTATTGTGGTTAAAAAAAAAACTTAAAATTTTATTTTGAAAATTATTTTAAAAATTAACTTAAAAATTTATTTAAAGATTATTGTTTTAAAAAAATAACTTAAAAATTTATTTTGAAAATTATTTTAAAAATTAACTTAAAATTTTATTTAAAGATTATTTTTTAAAAAAAATAATTTAAAATTTTATTTTGAAAATTATTTTAAAAATTAACTTAAAAATTTATTTAAAGATTACTTTAAAAAAAATTAACTTAAAAAATTTTAGAAATTAACTTAAATTTTTTTTAACTTAAAAAGCATTTCAAGTAAACTTAAACTAAATATAAATCCTAATGAAATTATTAACATTTGATTACCTTGAAATTCTAAACTGAATAAGTAAATAATTGATGTAAAAACTTCAAAAATTAACTGTACTCTAAATTAAACCTGGCCATAAAACTTAACCTTAATTTAACTCAATCAATCTTAATTTTAACGTTAGTCAAAATCTTAACCTCACTGTAATTAAATCATAATTTATCATTATTAATGATTGATTCAAATTAAGTACTAATTCTACACTTAGCTAATCCTAATGTAACTTAAGTTATTTAATCAAAGCTTAAAGATTAAGTAAATAAAATAAAATAAAATAAAATTTATAACTATTATTTTTTAATCCATTGACGTCAGTTAATACAAAAGTTAATCAGATAAGTTAAGTAAAATAAAAAAGGTTAATCAATAAATTATTGATAATGATTAACTATTATTAAGTTTGTAACAAATTACTTATTATTTATTATAATTGATTATTGATTAATTTTAATAATTTTATTTTTATCAAACAATTATACGAAGTATATAGAAATATTTATGTAAATAATATACTCGACAAATATAAGTGTTATTAACACTGAATCCTTTAAACACTTAGGTAGAAAAATGTGTTAAGGTTTTGAAGTTTAACCCAAACCTGAGTGTTGACTTCAGGGGGAGTGTTGATTTAAGGGGGAGTATTGACTTCAGGAGGAGTGCTGACTTTAGGAGGAGTGATAATTACTTCAGGGGGAGTGTTGACGTCAGGGGAGGTGTTTTTGAGAATTATGTTTGTAAAATTTTTTGAAGAATTATTTTTGTAAAAATATTTGAAAAATATATAAATACGAAAATATTTTGAAAAACCTTCTCACACTGTATTTGAAAAATATTCTTAAAATACTTTCAAAACTTTTTTAATCATTTAAAAAAAACTCTATGCCTTTTAAAAAATTATTTTGAATTAAAATATTTTAAAAATTTATTTTGTTACTAAGTAAACATTTTAAAACTTAAGTCAACAAGCTCTTCTTAAAAAATTTTGGTGCACAATCACTTTTAACTTATTTTCGGAAAATGTTTTGAAAACTCACCTTCAAACATTGTGTTATTTTAATTTGGATCAACCCTATAGACACATAGGAAGTTTTACTTGTGGTTAACAAGAAATCCTCAGAATGCATCAGGTTAAGGGGGAGCCCTGATTGAAAGACTAAAAGTAATCCTTAAAAATTACTTTTAAAAATCTTTAAAACTAAGTTTGAAAAATTATTTTCATAATCTTTTACAAAATTTCTCTTTGTTTTACAGATCTTTGTGAAAATATTTTGAAAAATATTTTGAAAATGTACTATCAAAAACTAACGTAAACTTTCAAAAGTTATTAAAACTCACTTTTGTCACTTAGAAAACTCACTTTCAAAAGGGGGAGAGTGATATCTTAAGTTCATATCCTTTTGATGTGTGCCAAAGGGGGAGAGTGATATCTTAAGTTAGAAAAGTAAAAAACATTCCTAACCTCTCTCAAATCTTGAGAATTAACCCTTAAAGACCCAAGACTAACTTAAGAAAATTGTCAAACATCAAAAAGGGGGAGATTATTGGTACAATCAACCTCTAGGGTTTCGATGTTTGACAATATGACCAAGGGTTGACCCAAATAGGACTTGTTGTTTGGGAGAAAGAAGTCTAGTCAGAACTAGATGACTAGCAAAGGTAAGTTCTAACAAAAGGTTAGGCAAAGTGGAAGTCCTGGTGAGTGAAGTCAGACCCTACTGAGTTAAACTAGGTGGTGGAAGTTCCGATGAGTGAAGTCGGGCCCTAGTGAGTGAAGCTAGGTGGTGGAAGTCCCGATAAGTGGAGCTGGGCCCTAGCGAGTGAAGCTAGGTGGAGGAAGTCCTGGTGAGTGAAGCCAGACAATGGAAGTCCTAGTGAATGAAGCTAGGCAACCCTAGGGGGAGATAACCCTAGGTTATACTTGAATTCTGTTAACACTATTTTTATCTATTGTACTAACTCAGTGTTGCAGGGAAGTTCAGCTAGGTTGACGGGCTGACCAGGTGGCTGACACGAAGTCCAGACGGGTCGTCGGGCTGACCGGGCGTCTGGCAGGTAAGTGAAGGTAATTCACTGGAGGGGTGTAACTGTGAGGACGCATTCCTGGGAAGGGAACATTAGGCGTCGATCCAACTTAGATCCATTTCGGAAATCTAAGTTGAGATCGTGATTAAATTCCGATCTCAAGGAGACGGAATCTAATTACTACTTTTATTACTCTTATAACTTAACAGTGCTAACACTTTATTTTGCAGGATAGTTTTTGCATTTTACCTCGGACTAATGTTTTTTGCAGGTTGCTGGAAAACAAAGGTCCGGGCGCTCGGAAGGAATCCGGGCGCTCAGAACGTAAAAGTTATCCCCGACGCACGACGCCACACGGAGCACTCAAGTTAGACGAGCTACATCACACACCAGGCGCTCGAAAGGGATCTAAGCGCCCGGAGCCTCCTATATAAGGAGGATACACCCTGGAGTAAAGAACAACTAACAACAAGATCTTTCAACACTTACTCTGTCGTCCTGTGCTCCTGCGACGCTGCGAAGCTCCTTCGACAACGCGCTTCTTTTTCATTCCTTATTATTGTCTGTAACGACCCAATTTTCCCTATTTCAAGTTCTAAAAGTCCATAAAAATATTTGGAAATACTTTTAAAATATTCTAGAGATTTTTAGAGTATTTTTACGTAATTTTTGGAAGTCGTTTAGTATGTTTACAAAAAGAAAGAAATTTGTCAAAACCGAAGCTCGAACCCACGACCTCGGGTCGGACCGACCCAACCGGACACGGCCCAACCAACTGAGCTATGCTCGTTTTGTTAACCAAGTACGAAGCGAATATAGTTGAGTTATAATGAGAACCCAAAGTTTAAAGTTAGACCTAGTTATAAAAGGTTAAGTTAGGAGGGATTAGGTTATTTTTATTTTTCTCCCGAATCTCCTCTCCTCTCTCGCGACAGCGGCGGCGCGATTCTTCCCCTCTCGCGGTGGAAACGAGGAAAGCCGGCTTAGGGCTTAACTCCGGCGGCCGACGAGCTTCTTCCTCCGAGGGTTCGGCACACATCCGAGAGAACTCTCGGCAAGGTGAACGCACGGACGAGAAGGGACCGAGATCTTCAAGCTCCATCCGAACCCCTAAATTTCTCCTTCTGGTTGTAAGTCCTAAAAGCAAGTGTAAGTACTACTCACCTGCGGTAGGAGTTGTTTTCGGTTTTGTTTCTCCTTGTTTTTGAATCTGCCGTGAGTTGCTTGTTTTCTGGAGCTTGTTGAAAACCCTAGAGTGGTTCCGAGATTGGTTGCTCCTTTTTGTTTGTGAGCATGATGCTTAGATTGGGCGGCGTTGGTTTGATGTAGCTGCCGTGTACCTCAAATGGGCAGCAAGTTCAACTTGAAATTTTGCAAAAATAGGGATACGAGCAGCTTCATTTGGAGCTTAGAACAGCCCCATGCCTTTTGCATTTCTGCAGGCATGAACCAAGCCATTTGGAGCTTACGGATTGGGTCTGTTTTGGTAATTGCAGTAGATAGTTAGAAGGGAACAATACATTTAGCACTGTTGGTTGTTGTTCATTAAGTGCAGAATTCTTTAAGCATGACATATGTTTTATTTTAATAGGAATCTATTCCTTCTGGTAATTGCTTCAAGTATTGCTTCTGGTATGCATGACTTTAAGTTCATCATATTTCTAAACATGATTCATCTTATTGCTTCTGGTATGCATCACTTAAAGTCCACCATAGCTTTTGGTACGTTGTTTATACCCAAGTTTAGTTCTGAGTTTCATGAAGGCAAGATCAAATTAGTTTTCTTTTGCTCCATTTTGTAGCATGATTAGCAAGATCAAATTAGTTTTCTTTTGCTCCATTTTGTAGCATGATTAGTAAGCTTAAGGTTACTTTTTTTGGCTCTATTTTATAGCATGATTAGTAAGCTTAAAGTTGTTTTCTTTTGCTCTATTTTATAGCATGATTAGTAAGTTCAGATTTGCTTTCCTTTGCTCTATTTTATAACAGGCTTAGGGAGTTCAGATTTGTTTTCCTTCGTGTTATTTTTATATAGCATGCTTGGTTAGTTGTAATCCTATACTTGTTAGATATATATCTAAAGGATTCTAATAAGCTCTAATAAAGGATTATGAGAAGTATGAGTAAAGAAAAGACCAAGGTCTAATTAAAAGAGATAACAAGTAAATTAAAGTAAGAGGCTAGTACCCGACATCCAAGAGCTTGTCGTTAAACAAATCCAGGTGACCATTTCCGAGGTCTTGGCCCTGGTAGACCGAGGTCTGCTCTTTTAGGATTGGTGGCTCGCAACCCCAACCTATTAGGGAACGCGCATGAGTTGGTACTAGGCCTGGGCCCAAGAAAAGAAAACCAAAGAAAAGAAAAGTTAAGTAAAAAGAAAGAAAGAAAGAAGAAGAAAGTAAAAGATAGAAATTAAAAGATTAATTTCTATTACAAGGATATAAGAAAATATAATAAGTTTTATGCTTAGAATAAATAAAAAGTTAGTTTCTTTAATTCTAAGCTTACAGTGTTCATTTCTTATTATCCTGTTAGATAGTGAGCATGTTTAGTATTCAGTTTCATTTTCTGTATACCATGAGCACATGCAGATTTGCTTTAGCATTTCAGTTTCAATATTATTGCATTACATTTATGCATTTCGAGTTTTGTGAGATAGATTAGTACTTACTAAGCGTTTTCGCTTATAGATCTTTTCTTTTTCCTCCTACCGCAGATAAAGGAAAAGCTAAGATATGAAGGGAGACGACAGGATGGTGGTGGTGATGAAGGTGTGTGATGACTGCAACTATGGAGAGATCCAGAGAGTGTTATCAAACCTGCAGGACCTATTTGATTAGAGTTTATGCTTTAGTTCTTTTCTTTAACACTATTATGAAGTTTGTGAGATTGGAGTTGAGTTTATTTCCGCATATGCATTTAGTCACTTTAATTAATTGTGGAGTGATATAGTTGGTTGTTTTTACTGTTGTTTTTATAACTGCGTGGTTGTGAAAGATGAGTTCCAGCCGCCTGTGGCTCCGTATATATCTTATGTACTATGGATTTGGTCACCGGTATAGGGGAGACTCTGCCGAAATTTTTCAGTAGGAATTCCTCTGGACCGTGATAAATCTAAGTATTGCTAGTAATAGCGTCAGTGACATTAGTAAGTAGAGTAGTAGTTAGGTAACGGTCGCCCTTAGAGAGTAGTAGTAAGAAGGGTGGTTGTTACAGTTGGTATCAGAGCAGTGTTCCATTCTCCAGCATCACACACACATCAGCATCATCCTTGCCGTCTCCAAGTAAGAAAGTATTTAAATTCTTTCTTTATTCTGCTTTCCTTATTATTAACTGCAGTATAGAGTACTTGTTTTTTTTTGTACTTAAGTAAGATCAAAGATTTAGTTTCCCTTTTCTTTATTCATATTTAAGTATGATTAGAAGGGTTAAAGTAAGATATCAAGCTTTTACCTTGCATAATCAGATGGCAAGAGGAGGACGTCCCCGTGCTACTCACACTGAGGAACCAGCTCAAGGGAACGAAGTGCCTAGAGCAACTGAGCCCAACCTTTCTGAAGTGGTTGCTCAGCTCCAGAGGCAAGTAGCAGAGTAGCAACGGGTGATAGCCAATCTGATGGCAAATCAACCAGCAGTTCCTCCCCCTCCTCCAGCTGTCACTGCAGAGACCCCAGTGGTAACTGAGACTCCACCAGCTACGCAGGGAGCCGTCATAGCACCCCAGAGACCAGAAGCTTATCTTATACAGTCGCTGAAACCAGAGAGCTTCTCAGGCACGACTGAGCCCTGGGATGCCCAGGCTTGGTTTAAAACACTAGAGAGCACTATGGAGCTTCTTGACTGGCCAGAAGTCGAGAAGGTCAAGTGCGCCTCTTTCTGTCTGTCTGGAGACACTCGTATGTGGTGGGAGAGGATAAAGACCAAGAGAGCAGCCGATCAGATGACCTGGGCAGATTTCCAGTCAGAGTTCTATGAAGAGTTCTTCCACCTGCAGATTACCAACAAGCACTACGAGGAGTTTATAGAGTTCAAACAAGGTGACTTGTCAGTGGAAGAAGCAGCCAAGAAGTTTAACAGGCTAGCTCGTCTCTGTCCAGAGCTAGTGAGTACAGAGAAGGAGCGAGTCAGGCTGATGCTCAGAATGCTGAGACCACAGATAGCACTGAATGTGAGCAGTGGAGCTCATCGGCCCCAGACTGGCGAAGAATTGATCAGTAGAGCGTTAATCGCTGAACATTACATGAACAACATCAATGCACAGCGAACACAACATCAGTCAGTGAAGACATAGGACAAGACAGCAGGAAGCCAGAAGTCACAGTCAAGCAAGCAGAACTGGAAGGGCAAAGGTAAAAGGAAGCAGTGGAACACAGGAGGTGGCCAGAAGGGAGGACCAGCAAACAAGCAGACCAAGTTCCCTCCCTGTCCCAAATGTGGGAGAATACACCCAGGAGCCTGCCTTTTGGGTAAAACTGGATGTTACTCCTGTGGTCAGGAGGGACACATGGCTAAAGAGTGTCCTAACAAATTCAAATCACCTCAACCACAGCCATTGCAATATGGAGGCCAGCCTGCACAGTTGCACCACATGGGAGCGGCATTGGAGGGACCCTACATCAGTCAAGGAAGGTTAGAAGCCCCACCAGTTCCAGCCTTTGATGGTGCCAGAGTATTCTCCCTCACCAAAGAAGAAGCGGCTAGTGCCTCCACGGTCGTAACAGGTCAAGTAGTTATTTTCCAGCACGTAGCTACTGTACTATTTGACACTGGGGCGACCCATTCTTTTGTATCGATACCTTTTGCCAGTAGTTTACAGGTGCCTACAGAAAGTATGAACTCCAAGTTCCTGACAACCCTACCTTCTGGGGAAGTCATGGAATCCAATCAGTGGCTTCGAGCTGTACTGGTTAGAATTGCAGACCGAGAATTATATGTAAATCTAATAGTCCTCGCCATGCAGGATTTCGATATCATTTTTGGTATGGATTTCCTCAGCAAGTACAGTGCCTCAGTGGACTGCCGCAGAAAGAAAGTAATTTTTAGTCCAGAAGGTGAGCCAACTTTTGAGTTCACCGGAGTGCCAAGGAGGAAGACCCAGAAGCTCCTCTCATCCCTAGCAGCACACCAGATGTTAGCTAAAGGGTGTGCAGGTTTTCTTGCATACATAGTAAAGGCAGAAGAGCAGAAGGGACTCCAGCAGGAGGAGGTCCGGGTAGTATGCGAGTATCCAGAAGTATTTCCAGAAGAGCTACCTGGACTACCTCCCAACAGAGAGGTGGAATTTGAGATTGAATTGGTTCCTGGAACCGGTCCAATTTCAAAAGCTCCGTATCGCATGTCTCCAGCAGAGCTGAAGGAGTTACAAGAGCAACTACAGGAGTTACTGGACAAAGGCTTCATTCGCCCTAGTCACTCACCTTGGGGAGCTCCTGTGTTGTTTGTCAAGAAGAAAGATGGGACAATGTGGATGTGCATAGATTACAGAGCTTTGAATCAAGTGACGATCAAGAACAAGTACCCCCTTCCCAGGATCGATGACTTATTTGATCAGTTAAGAGGAGCGACGGTGTTCTCAAAGATAGACTTGCGCTCTGGGTACCATCAGCTGAAAGTGAAAGAAAGAGATATACCCAGAACGACATTTAGAACCAGATATGGACACTACGAGTTTATAGTTATGCCATTTGGAGTGACCAATGCACCTGCGGTCTTCATGGACTTAATGAACAGGGTGTTCAGAGAGTATCTTGACAAATTTGTCATTGTATTCATCGATGACATTCTGGTCTATTCAAGGACCCCAGAGGAGCATGACACGCACTTGAGGATAGTACTGCAGACTCTTCGGCAGAAGCAGCTTTATGCTAAATTCTCAAAGTGCGAGTTCTGGTTAAATCAGGTGGCGTTTTTAGGTCACATTATCTCTAAAGAAGGTATTCAAGTGGATCCAGCCAAAGTGGAAGCGGTCAACAACTGGAGTAGACCCAAGAACGTCAGAGAGATCAGAAGCTTCCTTGGTCTAGCAGGGTACTACAGGAAGTTCGTGGAGGATTTTTCCAGGATAGCTTCTCCGCTAGCAGCCCTCACCAGAAAGAACAAGAGATTCGAATGGTCAGATAAATGTGAGCAGAGCTTCCAAGAGCTAAAGAAGAGATTGATCAGTGCTCCCATTCTGACTGTCCCACAGAGTGACAAGAGTTTCGACATCTACAGTGATGCTTCCAAGATGGGTTTAGGAGCTGTACTCATACAAGAAGGAAAATTCATAGCTTATGCTTCCAGACAACTCAAAGACTATGAGAAGAACTACCCTACTCATGATCTCGAGCTGGCAGCTGTAGTTTTTGCACTTAAACTCTGGCGACATTATTTGTATGGAGTCCAGTGTAGAATTTTCACAGATCATCAGAGTCTTAAGTACTTCTTCACTCAGAAGGACTTAAACATGAGACAGCGTAGGTGGCTGGAGTTGGTCAAAGATTACGACTGTGAAATTCTCTACCATCCAGGCAAAGCTAACAAAGTGGCAGATGCACTCAGCAGAAAATCTAGTGCATCACTGATGTCTTTATCATCACTAGCCCTGCCACTGCAGAAGGAGTTGTCAGATTTTGGGCTTGAAATTATCGAAGGACAGCTCTCTGCATTGACCTTAGAGTCTACATTGCTTGTGGAGATACAGAGAAAGCAAAGCGAAGATCCGGACATCCAGAAGATCAAGCAGGGGATACAGAAAGAAGACAACTCAGAGTTTAGAGTGACAGATAGCGGAATTCTTTATCAGGGGAGTCGCATTTGCGTGCCCAATGATGAGGAACTGAGGAAGAAGATCCTAGAGGAAGCTCACAGTACACCATACTCCATGCATCCTGGTTCTTCCAAGATGTACCAAGATGTGAAACAGAGGTTTTGGTGGTCAGGACTCAAAAGAGATGTAGCTAAGTATGTCAAGACCTGCTTGACATGCCAGAGAGTCAAAAGCAGAAGACCAGGAGGAGTTCTCCAGCCTCTTCCAATACCAGAATGGAAATGGGAAGACATTTCCATGGACTTCATAACAGGTCTTCCAAGAACCACCAGTGGATATGATGCGATATGGGTAATAGTAGACCGATTGACCAAGTCTGCTCACTTCCTAGCCATCAAGGTGTCCCACTCCATAGAGCAGTTGGCCCAGCTATATGTTAAAGAGGTAGTCAGACTTCATGGAGTTCCTAAATCTATCGTTTCTGATAGAGATGGGCGCTTCACCTCATATTTTTGGGAGTGCGTTCAGAATGCACTAGGCACCAAACTCAAGTTCAGCACAGCTTTCCATCCGCAGACTGATGGACAGACAGAGCGAGTGAATCAGATTTTAGAAGACATGCTCAGAGCTTGTGCGCTAGATTTCAAAGGAAGTTGGTGCAAGTATTTGTGCTTAGCTGAATTCGCTTACAACAATAGCTATCAGGCTACCATTAAGATGGCACCTTATGAAGCACTATATGGCAGGAAATGCAGATCACCCATATGCTGGCAAGAAGCAGGAGAGAGAAAAGAGATAGAAGCAGAGTTGGGCATTCAGACAGAGGTGATAGATGAGACTACTCAAGCAATCCAGAAAATCAGACAGAGAATTGAGACTGCCCAGAGTAGACAGAAGAGTTATGCTGACACACGCCGTAGGCCATTGGAATTTCAAGTAGGAGATTCAGTTTTCCTCAAGGTCGCTCCCATGAAGGGAGTGATGAGATTTGGCAAGAAGGGCAAATTAAGTCCTCGCTATGTAGGACCTTACCTGATCATAGAGAGGATTGGGAAAGTAGCTTACAGGCTGGACTTACCACAAGACATGTCAGCAATACACAATGTGTTTCATGTCTCTATGCTAAAGAAGTGTCTCCATGACCCGAGCCAAGTGATTCAGCCTCAGTCAGTGCAGATCCAAGAGGATCTTAGTTATGAGAGCAGACCTACACAGATAGTGGACAGAGCAGTCAAGAGATTGAGAAATAAAGAAGTACCACTAGTGAAGGTCGTCTGGCAGAACCAGAAGCACGAGGAAATCACTTGGGAGCGGGAGGACAGTATGAGACAGAAGTATCCAGAGCTATTCTAAGTTCGAGGACGAACTTTTTATAAGGTATGGGGGATTGTAACGACCCAATTTTCCCTATTTCAAGTTCTAAAAGTCCATAAAAATATTTGGAAATGCTTTTAAAATATTCTAGAGATTTTTAGAAATTTTTAGAGTATTTTTACGTAATTTTTGGAAGTCGTTTAGTATGTTTACAAAAAGAAAGAAATTTGTCAAAACCGAAGCTCGAACCCACGACCTCGGGTCGGACCGACCCAACCGGACACGGCCCAACCAACTGAGCTATGCTCGTTTTGTTAACCAAGTACGAAGCGAATATAGTTGAGTTATAATGAGAACCCAAAGTTTAAAGTTAGACCTAGTTATAAAAGGTTAAGTTAGGAGGGATTAGGTTATTTTTCTTTTTCTCCCGAATCTCCTCTCCTCTCTCGCGACAGCGGAGGCGCGATTCTTCCCCTCTCGCGGTGGAAACGAGGAAAGCCGGCTTAGGGCTTAACTCAGGCGGCCGACGAGCTTCTTCCTCCGAGGGTTCGGCACACATCCGAGAGAACTCTCGGCAAGGTGAACGCACGGACGAGAAGGGACCGAGATCTTCAAGCTCCATCCGAACCCCTAAATTTCTCCTTCTGGTTGTAAGTCCTAAAAGCAAGTGTAAGTACTACTCACCTGCGGTAGGAGTTGTTTTCGGTTTTGTTTCTCCTTGTTTTTGAATCTGCCGTGAGTTGCTTGTTTCGGTTTTGTTCCTTGTTTTCTGGAGCTTGTTGAAAACCCTAGAGTGGTTCCGAGATTGGTTGCTCCTTTTTGTTTGTGAGCATGATGCTTAGATTGGGCGGCGTTGGTTTGATGTAGCTGCCGTGTACCTCAAATGGGCAGCAAGTTCAACTTGAAATTTTGCAAAAATAGGGATACGAGCAGCTTCATTTGGAGCTTAGAACAACCCCATGCCTTTTGCATTTCTGCAGGCATGAACCAAGCCATTTGGAGCTTACGGATTGGGTCTGTTTTGGTAATTGCAGTAGATAGTTAGAAGGGAACAATACATTTAGCACTGTTGGTTGTTGTTCATTAAGTGCAGAATTCTTTAAGCATGACATATGTTTTATTTTAATAGGAATCTATTCCTTCTGGTAATTGCTTCAAGTATTGCTTCTGGTATGCATGACTTTAAGTTCATCATATTTCTAAACATGATTCATCTTATTGCTTCTGGTATGCATCACTTAAAGTCCACCATAGCTTTTGGTACGTTGTTTATACCCAAGTTTAGTTCTGAGTTTCATGAAGGCAAGATCAAATTAGTTTTCTTTTGCTCCATTTTGTAGCATGATTAGCAAGATCAAATTAGTTTTCTTTTGCTCCATTTTGTAGCATGATTAGTAAGCTTAAGGTTACTTTTTTTGGCTCTATTTTATAGCATGATTAGTAAGCTTAAAGTTGTTTTCTTTTGCTCTATTTTATAACATGATTAGTAAGTTCAGATTTGCTTTCCTTTGCTCTATTTTATAACAGGCTTAGGGAGTTCAGATTTGTTTTCCTTCGTGTTATTTTTATATAGCATGCTTGGTTAGTTGTAATCCTATACTTGTTAGATATATATCTAAAGGATTCTAATAAGCTCTAATAAAGGATTATGAGAAGTATGAGTAAAGAAAAAGACCAAGGTCTAATTAAAAAGAGATAACAAGTAAATTAAAGTAAGAGGCTAGTACCCGACATCCAAGAGCTTGTCGTTAAACAAATCCAGGTGACCATTTCCGAGGTCTTGGCCCTGGTAGACCGAGGTCTGTTCTTTTAGGATTGGTGGCTCGCAACCCCAACCTATTAGGGAACGCGCATGAGTTGGTACTAGGCCTGGGCCCAAGAAAAGAAAACCAAAGAAAAGAAAAGTTAAGTAAAAAGAAAGAAAGAAAGAAGAAGAAAGTAAAAGATAGAAATTAAAAGATTAATTTCTATTACAAGGATATAAGAAAATATAATAAGTTTTATGCTTAGAATAAATAAAAAGTTAGTTTCTTTAATTCTAAGCTTACAGTGTTCATTTCTTATTATCCTGTTAGATAGTGAGCATGTTTAGTATTCAGTTTCATTTTCTGTATACCATGAGCACATGCAGATTTGCTTTAGCATTTCGGTTTCATTATTGCATTACATTTATGCATTTCGAGTTTTGTGAAATAGATTAGTACTTACTAAGCGTTTTCGCTTATAGATCTTTTCTTTTTCCTCCTACCGCAGATAAAGGAAAAGCTAAGATATGAAGGGAGACGACAGGATGGTGGTGGTGATGAAGGTGTGTGATGACTGCGACTATGGAGAGATCCAGAGAGTGTTATCAAACCTGCAGGACCTATTTGATTAGAGTTTATGCTTTAGTTCTTTTCTTTAACACTATTATGAAGTTTGTGAGATTGGAGTTGAGTTTATTTCCGCATATGCATTTAGTCACTTTAATTAATTGTGGAGTGATATAGTTGGTTGTTTTTACTGTTGTTTTTATAACTGCGTGGTTGTGAAAGATGAGTTCCAGCCGCCTGTGGCTGCGTATATATCTTATGTACTATGGATTTGGTCACCGGTACAGGGGAGACTCTGCCGAAATTTTTCAGTAGGAATTCCTCTGGACCGTGATAAATCTAAGTATTGCTAGTAATAGCGTCAGTGACACTAGTAAGTAGAGTAGTAGTTAGGTAACGGTCGCCCTTAGAGAGTAGTAGTAAGAAGGGTGGTTGTTACATTGTCGGTATTTTTTCTTTAAAGCAATTGTAATTTCACTTGTAATATTTCGAATTGCTAGTGGATTGCCTAACGAAAGCACTCAACGAGTGCGAGCCTTGGAGTAGGAGTCGACGAAAGCTCCGAATCAAGTAAATTGGTTTTATGTTATTGTTGTTGTGTTGTTTTTTCTTTACCGCTGTGCACTCTAACTCGATAAATGATTTTATTTTTAAATCGATATTCACCCCCCCCCCTCTATCGAATTATACGATCCAACAGATTCAACTTATTTCTTGTAGAAATTCATGTATAAATCCACTTTATTAGTATAAGGTATGTATAAATCCATAAAATATTCACATGATGGACGAACCAATATGAGAGTCAATATTAACATAAATAGAAGAGGAAAATGTATGGGATATTCATATGATGTGATATACACCCATAACCAAATTTTAGAAGAGGTTAATGTTTGTGAGTTGTTTTGGTCATATCACCTTGTGTACAGACTTGACCATATAATATGGATCCAACTTATTTCTTGTAGAAATTCATGTATAAAACCATTTTATTAATATAAGGTATGTATAAATCCATAAAATATCCAAATTCATGTATAAATTTAGTATAAGGTATATAATCCACTTTATTATGTACAATTTAACAAAATAAAGTATATATGTACACAATTTTAGTACAATTTTTAAAACATCGGTTACAATTGGACACAATATAGGCATTAATTAGGATATTGTAAATTTATATGCCATTGATCATATAAATGCAGTTTAATTCGGTACAAAAAGTCTAAAAGGAGGTATAATTCCACATTAATTCAGCACAGTTTAAGCTAAATCAAGTATATTCTCTATTCAATTGAGCACTATCTACAATAGGTTGATCAATCATTAATATGTATAAATTAGGTACAAATTATCCTAAATAAAGTATAAATGTAGTTTAATTGAGTATAATTATACAAAATTTAAGTATCCAGGTACAAATCCCCCTCATCTGAAATATGTCCCTACCATGTTGTTAAAACAAAATATACTTAACAGATGTTGTGTATGTGATCCTAAGGTGTGTGGGTAAAAAATCTTAAAAGCCGAAGCAGAGGTGGTAAAACCCTACCAATGTTAGGATGTATACTAAAAGCCTAGCTTTTGGTATAAACATTTATTTAGAAATAAGAATCACATTGGTCAAATGTCTACATTTATTTGTTAAATGTAGTTATCCATTTAGTTTATATTGTAGATAATATGGTGTGTGATGTCGCACACAGAAGATCATGTTATCAGTTTCGTATAGATTATAAATAGTAGCTCACGACTAAGATGGAAAGGGACAAACCATTGGAATTGTCGTACTGTAATTTGGTATTAGTTTATCTTGATTATAAAATTACACTAGTACACTATGTGTATATTGAGTAGGACCATTTGAGATAGTTTTTTTTATACTGACTAAATAAAAGAACAAAGCCTTTGTTATTATGGAAGTGTAAACTCTTAATCCTAATATAATAACAAGCACATATACGTAGTATTTATTTCTTTAATTTATCAAAGGGTGAGATTTAGTTCGATAAATCAATAGGCCCGATAAGTTAGGAAATGATATTATTTATATGGTGTGTTGTTGATTATAGAAGGAAACTGTGTCCTAGTAATCTAGGGTGATGATGTCCCCAAGAGGAGCTCATAAGATTTGTCATGTAAACCCTGCAGGTGGACTTAGTCCGGCATGACAATAAAGATGAGTGATACTACTCTTAGAACTAAATATTAATTAATTGAGTTGTCAGTAACTCATTTAATTAATGGACATTCGATATCTTAAACACAGGGAGTCTAATGCAGTTACATTAAGAAGGAACCCAGAATGTAATTTGGGATTGGTGCGGTATTTCAATAATAACTCTTTAGTGGTATGAGTTATTATTGATGAACTCGAGTTGGGTGTTCGGGGCGAATACGGGAAGCTCAAGTTCATCAGGAGACTAAAATCAATTTCTTCTCTCGATCCCTGTTGTAGCCTCAATAAAACTTTGTATCCATCTAAGTCCATCTTCTAATCCGTATGTTGACGTTGCTATCCAAGGTTGGTTCTCAACTATGATATGTCAACGTTTGAGAGCTTTGAAAAGCAAAGCTTTGAAAAAACGTTGAAGAAGTTTTGAGGAGCTTTGAAAAGCAAAGCTTTGAAAAAACATTGAAGCTTTAAGAAGTTTTTACCAATGTTGATGTGTCAACGTGGAGGAGCTTCTCACGTTGAAGCTTTGAGAAGTTTTTTTTACCAACGTTGATGTGTCAACGTGGAGGAGCTTCTCACGTTGAAGCTTTGAAAAGCTTGCTTGCCAAATTTGATGTGTCCTTGTAAGAAGCTATGGCCGACCGCATATCGGATGTTTTAATTTTTTAAAAAAATCTCTTCTAAAGATAGATTTTAAATTTTAAAACTTCTCTTTTTTATAATTGGTCTCATGATTTTAAAAGAGAAGATTTTAATTAATTTTTCATTTTTTTAGTTATCTATAATGTTTAAAAGAGAGAGATTAATTTTTGATAAAACTTTCCTTTTTTGTAACCATGATTTAAAAGAGAAGTTTTAATTAATCTTTCTTTTTTTTTGTAATTGTCTACATGGTTAAAAGAGAGAGATTAATTTTAAAACTTTCCTTTTGTTACCATAGACAATAGGAAATTTAAAAGAGAGAGATTTTTATTGTTATTAAAATTTTCTTTTTTGCCAAGACTAAAGATTATAAAAGAGAGGGAGAGGGTGCCTCATGAGACATAACCTTAGGCTTTCTCCTCTCTTCCTTGGTGTGGCCGACTCTCCTTATGCTTCTCCCTTTTCCTTGGTGGCCGGCCATGACTTCTTTCTCTTCTCTTTGTTTTCTTCTCTTAGGCCGGCGGCACCTTTCCTCTTGTCTCCTTTTCTTTTGCTTCCTTAGGGCCGGCGACATCAAGGCTTTGAAAACCTTGTGGTCGGTTGCTTAGAGAGGAAGAAGAAGAAGAGGAGAAGCACATGGTGGCCGGTTGTTTGGAGAAGAAGAAGAGAAGGAAATTTCCTATTTTGGCATCGCTTGGTGGCTAGAGATTCTTGGAGAAGAAGAAGTGGCTGAGGTGGTTTCATCTTGGAAGATCGTCGCCCACACGACGTCCAAGAGAAGGGGAGGAATACAACAGAATATCGTGAGGTCTATAAGCTATAAAAGGTATAACTAGTTATTAGTTTCCGCATCATAACGAGTTCATCTTTTATTTAGATCTTGAAATACCAAACACAGAGGCATATGATTCTAAGTTTCGAATTTGTGATTCGAGTTTGTGTTTTTTTTATTTTTCGAATTTGTGATTCGATTGTTCTATTTGGTTAAACCTAGGGTTATATAAGGAAATTAAATATTAGATTTCTTTAAAAGGCTTTGTCTAGGCGGTGGTGGATGATCTCATACCCAAGAAGGTTTAGTACCTCGCCATGCAGTCCTAGAAGCCAATTTTAGAAATTAATATTTAATTAAATTTGTAACATTGGTGGATTTCGATCAATAATGTTAAGCATTGTTTGCGATCCAAGTTTAAACCACTAAGAACAAATAAGTTAAATTTGGAATCAATAATGTTAAGTTCCGTTTGCAATTCATAATTTAATTTCTAAAGAACACAATAGGTTGTTAGTAAAGGTTCAGGTCTTGTAAAAAAATTTTATACAGGGAAACCGGTATGATATTCCGCATAGCAACCAACAACCAAACCTTAATCTCTCATCTCCCACCCAACTCCCTAAAGTCGATCCTCTCCCTCCCAACTCCCTCTCGCACACTTCGATTTGTATCATAAAATCAGTGAGACGACAACAAAGGCGGTGATAGCAAGATAGGCGGCGACGACAAGAGAAATTTGAGTGATAAAATGGTGAGCCCTAAGATTTTATTTCAACATACTGTTTTAGAAGGGATTTATGGTTGAAATGTTTGTTTATTGTAAATATAGGGGAAAACGTATGTTTTTTTTGTTGGAAAGAACCCCGGTGTTTATGACAGTTGGGAAAAAAAACTCATGCTCAAGTTAACAAATATAGCGGTGCATTGCACAAATCGTATCTGAGTAAAGAGGAAGCATTGACAACTTTTAATTCATACAAGGAGAGACAATGTACTTCCTTCACCCCTACTTCCAAAAGATGTTCGAGCTCAACTTCAACATCAACTGCGTCTTCAAGTTCTAGTCAAATAAAGAAGCAAACTGAAGAATTATCAAAGTTAATCAATATTCAGCTAGAGTTAGCTGATGAGTACTGTAAAAATGCATCTAAGATCGCTAACATGATGAAGAGTTAATAATAAAATTGGATTCTTTGCATGTTAGTGATTAATTAATAAACTTGTTTAAGTTAGATGAGTGTATCTCTTATAAAAAACACTTGGATGAATGTACCTATAACTGTTTTCTGCATTAACTTGTCTCTTGATCCTTTCTACTTGTGGGAGCTAAATATGACCATCTCATTTGTTTATGCAGATTTTATCATTTAAAATCTCATTATTCAAAAAAAATTTAGGTACAATTGACTCTAATTTAGGTATATATTTACACAATATAAGGATAATTTGTAAACTATCGAGTACATTTGGACGAAGGTTTGAAATATTTAGGCCTTGCGCATCCTTGTTCACTTTGGGCCCATCGTCCATAAGTTAGACGTCTTTAATTTGCTGCTTTTAACAAGGAAAACACTACTTGATTCGATATAATATATCCAAATTTAAGTTGATTGAGAGATTGTGCATTGTATACCACACGCTCCTGGATATTTATTGAGGGAACATTATTACATAATCATATATCCAATTTGTTAATATCAAACATGCCTAAGGTACCATATTTAAGTTAATTGGTCATTACCATCATATATCTAATTTCTCAATATTTGTACTCATCCTTGCATATGATACTCATTTTATCAACATTTGTACTCAAGTTTCTGCCAAAATTGGACATGGTCATTCATAATCCCAGCACTTGAATCAAAGTATATAACATATATCAAATATCAAAACACAAATACATATTATTCATGTTCCTAACATCGTCCACAAACATAATAATAATTATTACATGATACAAAGTCAACATAAAACACAAACACAACTCATACATGTTTACATATAAAAAACATAATAGATCATAGTATTACTACATAAACAGACAAACCAAGTCTTGCACAAGGTTTTCAAAAACAGAACCATCATACAATGCGTAAATCAGCAATGCTACTACACGGTGTAGGCCTTATAGTATGTAAGACCATGCTTGATTCCCCTTCTAGCAATCTCTTTTTCCTGCATAAGTGTAAAAAAAGTATTAGTTAGGCTATCCACAAATAAACTAAGTGTCATATATTTACTAACAAATGACAAATCAAACACTTAAACACCATTTTAATGAAACAATAACTAGTTTATAGCTTCTTTGCAACTACATCTGTTGTGGCCTTTCTGATGACAACGACTACACTTTCAACTTGAGATGGTATCCTCTTAGTCCTCCTACGACCTAGCTGACTGTGCACACCTGATGTGTTTATTACATTTCCTTCATCAAGATTTGACTTGTTAATGTCAAAAGTTGGGATTAGATTAATAATTCCTTTGTATGCTTGACGATACATTACAGTCTTAAAATACTTGTCACAAAAATCATACAACGACAACGACCTCGACTCAATAGCGGGACAAGCGTACTTGCATGGAAGCTTATTGATCTGCCAAGCTCTGTATGAGCAATTCTTATCCATTAAATCAACAGCAAAGAATTTTTCACCATTAACTGCCTCAAACTTCCAATTACATGATCAATGCATTCTCAAATAAATTAGTTTGGTCAGGTATCGGGAAGAAAAAAAAATCTGACATAAGGACTGAATGTAAATATTTAGATTTGTATGGGAATTTTAGAATAAGGACTAAATGCAAATGTTTAAATTTGTATGGAAATTTTAGAACAAGTTCCCCATAATAATATATGATTATATTATATAGTTATAAAATTATATATTAACTAATAAATTCAATTCTCTGTTTTGAATTCACCTCAGTCATATCACATGACAACTATCAATGCTCTACCATATATGTGTCATGCAGTTGGCCATATGTGTCATGCAGTTGTGGCATATGTGACAGTTAGCTAATACAGTACTATCTTTATCGAGTGTAATCAGGTTAATAATATAAATATTAAAGAACATCCTTGTCTTGTATGGTACCTGACGTGTTAAAATTTTACTTAAATCTTTCAATTTAAGAATGAAAGAAACTCCATTTAAAAAATATAATAATTATAACATATCAACCCTACGCGTTAATTATTTTAATTATATAAAATATAAATATTTAATATATGATTATATTATATAGTTATTAAACTAATATATAATCTTATTGTAATTCCATTAAAAAATACTGTAATAATAAGATTCGATAGTTTTGTTTTTTTAATATAAATTTAAATCTATTTGTATTAATCTTTTTTCAAATTAAATATATGCACACAATAAATATCCTCTTTATTAAATTTTAATGGACAAATTAAATAGTAGTATCAGTTATCAAAATTAAATTAATATTTTTAAATTTTGTAACATATTAATTATTATTTTTTTACAAATTTATGAAAATAATATTTACGTAAAACAAATATTAATTTATAAAAAGTAAATATTTTTTATAAATTAATATTTTATCAATTAATGGGACAGGCAGCATTAAAGTTCAGCTATTAAGATTCACGCCTCTGGTCCGCTTTCTGCGTGGATCCGTTGGAGATGCCCTAACGTTCACCTGCCACAGTCATATCTCCCCTCTTCTCCTTCGTTATCATCTCCGTCGACTACTTTTTCCTCCGCACTTTAGGTTTACGCGGCACCCAGTGGCGGAGCTCATCTGCCCCCCGCACTGGGCCTCATGGCCCTCATCGGGGTTACCAATCGGGGTTCGGTAACCCCGATGAGGGCTTCATCAGTCGCTCGCCCCCCTTCGGGCCCAGCAGGAGTTCCTCCGCTCCACCGACCTCGCCGCCGAATCCATCCCCTCCCTGGGCGAGACCTTCGCCAAGTTCGTCACCATGTACCCGAAGTACTAGTCCTCCGGCCGCATCGACGGCCTCCGTTGCGACGAGTGTTGAGTTTTGTTTTAAATTCAAAGTAATTTTTGTAGTGTTTTTTTTTTTAGTCTCACATTGCTAAGTGGAGAAGCTTGGAAGGGCTTATATATGAAGCCCTTCCATCCTTGCTTAGCAATAATAAGAAGACCTACACGCATGCGCGGGCCAAGCCCAAATCGAGTGGATTTGGGGGGTTCGAGCCGGAAATCCATAAACCGGGCGTCACGTGCGCGATTAACGCGCGTAGGGGGGGTGCAAATCCCCATCCCGTGGGCCTTGCGCTCATGGGCGGGCCGGTCTGTTTTTGCTGGTTTGGTTCAGTCTGAACCAAACCAGTTTGGTTTCTGGTTTGGTCTCGTTTCTGGTCCGCGTGAGGAAGCGAAGCAGCGCTCCGCGTCGATACAACGCATCCGCGCGCGCTCCGCGTCGTATGAGGATGCGATACAACTCATCCGCGCGTGAGAAGAGGAAGTGCGTCCCTTCCTCTGCACTGTTTCGAAGTGTATAAATACACTTCCTCCGTTCCTTCTGAAAACACACCGAAGCAAAGCATTTCTTCTGCCTTCTGCTTCTTCTTCTCTCCCCTTGTTCCGAGTTCTGAGGCTTGGTTTGCGATTTGAGGTTGAGTCCGAGTGCGGTGCTCGTTTTGGAGTGCACCTACGAGCGACGCGAGCGGTTGTCTGATCTTGGGAGGATTTTGCCGGAGAGCCTTTGCATCGTGGGCGGTAATCAATTCTCTAAAGATAGTCGGCACGTCCGACGCTTCGACCAGAGATACACAATTTCTTAACCCTTTGCTGTTATTAAAGTTTATTGCATGCTCGTCGTTTATTAGTGCAATTAAATATTACTGTTTTAGCATAATTAGTTCTATTACAATTATTACAATTTTAGAGAATTGATTGTAGCATCAATAAACATGATGAACGATAGGGTAACGGGGTCTGATGAGGCTAGTGCCCGACCCGAAAAATTTTACGGGCAAAACTTCAGACGTTGGCAACAACGAATGAAATTTTGGCTTACTACGCTAGGGCTATTCTCCGTTATAGAAACAGACCCTCCTTTACCTAATGAAGAGGAACCTGCCCGTAGTGCAACCTTAGAGAGGTTTAAGCAAAGGGATTATCTCTGCTATGGGAGAATCCTGTCTGCCCTCTCAGACGCACTATTTGATGTATACTGCTCAACCTCTTCAGCTAAAGAGCTGTGGAAATCTTTGGATAAAAAATACAACTCTGAAGATTCTGGTTTAGAAAAGTATACTGTGGCAAAATTCCTGAACTTTAAAATGGTTGAAGGTAAATCTGTGGTTGAGCAGACACATGAATTCCAAGTTCAAATTCATGGTCTTGCTGAAGGAGATATGTCATTACCTGAAAAATTTCAGGTCTTGTCTATCATCGAAAAATTGCCTCCGAGTTGGGAAGATTTTGGCATGACTCTTAAACATCGGAGAGGTAAAATCTCTCTCGAAGATTTGATAATTGCCTTAAATATCGAAGAAGAACATCGGAAGCAACATTAAAATGATGATACAAGAATGCCTATGGATTTTATTCCAAAGGCAAATGTAGTAGTCTCATCTGACAAAAAGAAATTCAAAAATCAGAAAATGAAGAACAAGATGAAACCCAACCCAAAGGTTCAAAAGAAAATTGGAACTAAACCTAAGCCTTGCTGGGCATGTGGACAGGTTGGACATTATGCCAAATTCTGCCCTAAGCGAAAGGACAAGAACCAAAGCAATAGTCCAACACTAAGGCACAAGTAAATGTCGTGACTGCTAATGACGACACCAGCGATAGGTTTGTTACCTTCAAACCTGAACTAAACTTGATCTATCAACCCAATGAATGGTTAGTTGATACAGGTGCTAATGTACACTGTTGTGCTGATCGCTCTGCCTTCCTTACTTATCAGGTAATTGAAGGCACTTCCGTGACCATGGGGAACCATTCTGCAGCCAGGGTGTTTGGGATAGGACAAGTTGACCTGAGGTTCACCTCTGGAAAAGTCCTGTCACTGCATGAGGTGCATCATGTTCCAGCGGTCCGTCGGAACTTGATTAGCGGATCAAAGTTAGTTCGTGCTGGTTATGAGTTGAACTTCAAATGTAATAAAGTTGTAATATTACATTTAGGAACCTTTATTGGAAAATGTTACCTTAATGAAGATTTATTTAAACTCAATGTAGAAAATGCTACTTTAAATAAAACTTCTAATATTGGTTGTTCATATAACATTGAGTCTTATGATATGTGGCATGACAGATTAGGACATGTCAATTTTAATACCGTAAAAAGGATGATGAATCTTGACATGATCCCTAAGCATGCTATAAATGATAAGAAAAAATTTGAAATTTGTGTGCAATATAAACAACCCCGTAAACCCTTCAAATCAGTTGATAGAAATTCTGATATTTTAGAATTGATTCATACTGACTGTTGTGAGTTTAACGGTGTAATAACGAGAGACCATAAAAGGTATTTCATTACCTTCATTGATGACCACTCTCGTTATTGTTATGTTTATTTGCTAAAAACCAAGGATGAAGCTTTAGATAAATTTATGATTTTTAAATCTGAAGCTGAGAATCAAACCGATAAAACTATTAAGAGGTTAAGGTCTGATAGGGGTGGAGAATTTACCTCGAACCTGTTTCAAAAATTTTGTCAAGATACAGGTATAATCCATGAGGTAACTGCTCCATATAGTCCTCAATCCAACGGTATAGCAGAACAAAATCGAACCCTTGAAGATATGATTAATTTCATGTTAGGTAGTTCTGGGTTACCTAACTTTATGTGGGGGGAGGCTCTATACACTGCATGTCATGTGCTAAATAGAGTCCCAATGAAGTCAAGGGATAAAACCTCATATGAGCTTTGGAAAGGTCGAAGGACAAGTTTGAAATACCTTAAAGTGTGGGGGTGCCTGGCAAAGGTACTAGTACCTGAACACAGAAGGAAAAAACTTGGTCCAAAGACTGTAGATGGTATCTTCTTGGGTTATGCTCAAAATAGTATTGCATATAGGTTCCTGATTATTAAATCAGAAATTCCTGGAATAGATGCAAATACTATTGTAGAACTTCGCGATGCTACATTTTTTGAGGATATATTTCCTATGAAGACGAGAACACCTCAATCTAGTATTCATACTAGAAATGAGCCCTCTTCTGTAGAGGTCCCATTATCCGTAGTGGGTACACCTTCCTCAAGTCACTCTAGACTAGATGAATCTAGTGAGTGTACAGAACCAAGAAGGAGCAAGAGGCAACGTGTGTCTACGGATTTAGGCCAGGACTTTATCACCTATAATATAGAAGGTGACCCTGTGACATATAGAGATGCTATGGCTTCTCCTGAAGCTAAGCACTGGAAAGAGGCCATTAAAAGTGAAATGGACTCTATTATCTCTAATGTCACTTGGGAGTTGGTAGATTTACCTCCTGGGTGTACCACTATAGGATGTAAATGGGTGTTTAAGAGAAAACTAAAGCCTGATGGGTCAGTAGATAAATTCAAAGCCCGCCTAGTTGCTAAGGGATTCAAACAAAAAGAAGGGATTGACTATTTTGATACTTATTCTCCTGTTACCAGAATTACTACAATCCGAGTGTTAATTGCATTAGCATCCATATATCATCTTGAGGTCCATCAAATGGATGTCAAAACGGCATTCCTAAATGGAGATCTAGAAGAAGAGATATATATGGATCAGCCTGAGGGATATGTAGTCTCTGGAAATGAGAATAAAGTCTGTAGGTTAGTCAAATCTCTTTATGGTTTGAAGCAAGCCCCAAAGCAGTGGTACGAAAAATTTGATAGAGCTATGCTATCGTTTGGCTTTGAAGTAAATGACTCTGATAAATGTGTGTATGCTAAAATGAAAGGTGATAATTGTATTATCCTATGTTTATATGTAGATGATATTCTACTATTTGGAACTAATCTTTCAATTATTAATGAGACTAAGGCTCTCTTAAGTGGTAAGTTTGATATGAAGGATATGGGTTGTGCTGATATGATTTTAGGGCTGAAGTTGACTCGATCAACTGATGGAATAGCAATTTCTCAATCACTCTATGTAGAGAGAGTATTAGAGAAATATGGCTATAGCCAAGTTAAATCTGTTGTCACACCATATGACCCTTCAAAAACTCTCCACAAGAATAATAGTGGTGTGGCAGTGTCTTAATTAAGATACTCACAAATAATATGTAGTTTAATGTATTTAGCTAATTGTTCTAGACCTGATATTTCTTTTGCTATATCGAAATTGAGCAGGTTTACCAGCTGTTCGGACAGAACGCATTGGGATGCATTAGATAGAGTACTCAGATATCTGAAAGGCACTATATCCTTGGGCTTGTGGTATGGGAGATTCCCTGCAGTCCTGGAGGGATATAGTGATGCCAGTTGGATAGCTGACACTGCTGAGTGTAAAGGCGTTACTGGTTATGTCTTTACACTTGGAGGCGGTGCAGTTGCTTGGAGGTCTGTTAAACAGACGATTATAACCCGGTCTACATCTGAGGCAGAATTGTGTGCTTTGGATACCACAGTAACTGAAGCTGATTGGCTTAAGGATCTTCTTTCTAAAATTCCCTTGATGATGAAGCCAATACCTTCTATTTCAATACACTGTGACAATCAAACAACAATAGCTCAGATTAGAAGCTCCAAGTATAACCAGAAACAGAAAAGACATGTACGAATAAGATTAAAGTCTATTCGTGAGCTAGTGTCTCTTGGAGTGGTGTCATTGGACTTTGTAAGTTCAAAAGATAATATTGCTGACCCACTCACTAAAGGACTTGATTCTGAGAAAATCAAGAGATCCAGTAAGGGAATGGGACTGAGGCCTGTCCTGGTTTCATCTATAGCGGCAACCCAACCTATCTGATTGGAGATCCCAAAAAGTAGGTTCAATGTGGTACAAACAAGCTATAAGGGTGAAACGTAAGCATCAAATTAATTGAGATATAATCTCATAGTCTTTTCCCTGGATAGATGCTTGACTGCTAGTAAGGATGAGCTTAAGAGCTCTTAATGAGTTCAAGGTCTTAATGACAGGATGCTTGCAGTACATCCTTGGAGAACTCACCTATGTAAGTGTAACTGTGAGGCCGCAGTGTGGGGGGTCTAGGCAACTCTCCTTAGCACTTATGAAACAAGATTCGGTGGCATGGCCGTAATGCACCAACCCAGAAGGATTCAACCGTCGCCAGTGATGAGTTGTTACCAATTGATCTTCACATATAAAAGGTTTAAGATCAAGACTCTGTTCTCTTCAAACCTATGTGAATAAGATTGGTGTACTTAGGTGAAAATTCAAACCGGAAGATATTTTCACTGAAAGCTCATTGCAACCAAGCCTCAGAACATATCTTTGTTTTTGACTAAAAAATTGCTTTGAATTTGTGGGGGATTGTTGAGTTTTGTTTTAAATTCAAAGTAATTTTTGTAGTGTTTTTTTTTTTAGTCCCACATTGCTAAGTGGAGAAGCTTGGTAGGGCTTATATATGAAGCCCTTCCATCCTTGCTTAGCAATAATAAGAAGACCTACACGCATGCGCGGGCCAAGCCCAAATCGAGTGGATTTGGGGGGTTCGAGCCGGAAATCCATAAATCGGGCGTCACGTGCGCGATTAACGCGCGCAGGGGGGGTGCAAATCCCCAGCCCGTGGGCCTTGCGCTCACGGGCGGCCCGGTCTGTTTTTGCTGGTTTGGTTCAGTCTGAACCAAACCAGTTTGGTTTCTGGTTTGGTCTCGTTTCTGGTCCGCGTGAGGAAGCGAAGCAGCGCTCCGCGTCGATACAACGCATCCGCGCGCGCTCCGCGTCGTATGAGGATGCGATACAACTCATCCGCGCATGAGAAGAGGAAGTGTGTCCCTTCCTCTGCACTGTTTCGAAGTGTATAAATACACTTCCTCCGTTCCTTATGAAAACACACCGAAGCAAAGCATTTCTTCTGCCTTCTGCTTCTTCTTCTCTCCCCTTGTTCTGAGTTCTGAGGCTTGGTTTGCGATTTGAGGTTGAGTCCGAGTGCGGTGCTCGTTTTGGAGTGCACCTACGAGCGACGCGAGCGGTTGTCTGATCTTGGGAGGATTTTGCCGGAGAGCCTTTGCACCGTGGGCGGCAATCAATTCTCTAAAGACAGTCGGCACGTCAGACGCTTCGACCGGAGATACACAATTTCTTAACCCTTTGCTGTTATTAAAGTTTATTGCATGCTCGTCGTTTATTAGTGCAATTAAATATTACTGTTTTAACATAATTAGTTCTATTACAGTTATTACAACGAGTACTACCACCTCACTGACGCTGGCGCTCGGATCTGCCTCGACTACTGCGGCTTCGGCTTATTCTCCTACCTATAGAGCTTCCAGGTATGGGGGTCCTCTGCATTCAGATCACCGCCAACCGTGACTCTATCCTCGACTGTCTTAGGTAATTTGTTTTGCTTTATCTCCGAAAGTCTTGATTTTTGCCGTTATTTATCCAAAAAAAATTTCGTTCTCGGCTTCTGTATCAATATTAAAAAGTTAAGGTTTGAAAGGTAAGACATCAATGTTAGGTATTAGGTTAGCATTTGAGTTTGGGGAGAGCGTTCAAAGATTATAGTATGCTAAAGAAAAATAAGCTAGACATTGATGTTGAATGACTGGAACTAGTTAAGGTCGTCTCCCCCCATAATGTAAATGGGGCAAGTATGGCTTGCATATCTTGGGCAGGCAGGATATGGTATAAATGTTTTATGCCCTGCTCTACCCTATAGTCATCTCGAAACAGAAGCTTGAGTAGAGGAGAGAAGGGAAAATATGAGAACTCTAGGGCCGAACCGCCAATCTTCTTATACCATTCTTTTAATGTTGCATAGGATCTATGGTGTATGATTCGACTCAGCCACTTTTTTGCAGTCAGATTGCCGTAGTCTAATATTATGTTCAATTTTGTTTTCCATATTAGTGCTATTGGTAGGAATTTGTCAAAAGATGTCACTTTGTGCTTATCTCTGAATTCTAGCTATGCAGTTTCTTCATATCACATGACTTTCAGCTCTCTCTAGATTACGGATTTGATACTAAAATTTAACTATGATGGCTCCCTTCATGTGCACTAAATTTTCAAATAATAAAATTTTCTTTTATGACTAGCTAGATCTTTTGAGTAGGTAGCATTGAGTGTCAGCATACAACACATGCATTCTAGTTATGCTCCATGAATTAGGTAATGTGGCCTTATGAGCCAAAATGACCTAAATAGTTAACATGAAGCCGATCTACTATTCTTAAAATAGTTTCTTGGTCTGACTGTATGTTTTTAAGATAGATGCGCCCATTAGAGTAGAAGAAACACTCAATTGATCATCTAATTTCAAACATCCATTAGAGTAGAAGAAACACGTAATTGATTCGTTAGAGGTGGTGCCCTTGTTAGAGCAATAAAAGTGGTAGAGTTGGTGCCATGAATTGCATGCACCACCAGCCAACGTTACCTACGGTTTCAAATGTTAACATTGTCAAAGAGCAATTAATGAAGCTAGCAGATAATAATGCGTGACGAATAACTAAACTGCAATCTCAATGTCTAATTTATGCAACTGTTGACAGTAGATGATAGATTACTCAAACTAGTATTTCAAAATTTAATTCATTCAACTCATGGCCATGAGTGATAGGTTGTCCAAATTGCTATCTGATTTCCTGTATATATAATTACCAAGAGTTTCGGTGAAGTTAAAAATCTACAACCTTTTTGATATCCAAAATAATGATCCTACTCTAGGTCAATAGGTTTGAGACTTCCTGGCTGAGACCTCTAAGCTGGCGGAGATCTCTTGGTCAAGTTTTCAGTTTGACTGAAACCTCTTGGTTGAGATCTTCAGTCTAAGTGAGACCGTTTCTTCCTAGAACTTGGGGGTGTGAGATAGTTTGTTCCCAGAACTTGGGGATATGAGATCATTTCTTCTAATAATGTGAGAGAATTTGGTCACGCCCTAATCGAGATAAAGGTTGTTTTCTTCTGGATAAGTCTGCAAGTTGAGATGTTAAATAAAAGAGACTGTTCTCTGTTATTCTTTAGAATTGAGGTTATTGAATTTTTTGGTAACATTGTTCTTTTTAATTACATTACACAACGAAATTGTTCATTTTGTCCTCTGCATTTTACTTATTAACAAACTATTTTTAATGGGCCGTCAGCAGAAAGAAAAATTCTTCAACCACGAGCATGAAATTAGTAATTGCAGACATTATCTCTTTTAGGCGTGATTAAAGTAGTGGTAAAAATAAACTTAATTGGAAAGTTTACTACTACTTATGTGGCATTTACTTTTTAAGTTAATTGTTAAGAGTATTTTATTATAGTTTTATACATATATGTATGTGTGAGGATAATGTTATGTAGAATATTTATCTATATACACTATTTATGAATTTCTATACATATATGTATGTATAGTTTTATATATATGTAGGTTTTTAATGAATTTTTTATGCTTTTAAGTAAAATGTGTGTTTGAAAGATTAAAAAATAGTATTGCTCCGGTTTAGAAATCTTACCACGATAACACGATGGTAAAAATTCATCTTGGCATAAAGAAAGACAACATCGATGTCTTCTCTTACCAAATTATTAAACTCCGATTGACTCGAGCTTAAGTTTTTATATTTAATCAATATGTGAGAAAGAAGTCAATTATGTCAAGGTTGACCAGATATCATGACAATGTCAGAAGTTCAACGTGAAATTGGGAAGAGAAAAATCCAAATGAGTCACGGACTGAATACAAGTTCCTGGAGACCTTAGGCAAAAAATTTAAAAAATAAAGTTCTCTAATATACTTTTTAAATTTTCCTAACATTTTTCATTTGGATTTGGGATAAAATATTATAGGTATAAAAAAAATATTTTTTTAAAAAAATTAAATATAATTTTTAAAAAATATATATATAAAATTTAGTTTTCTAGCTGATATTTTGATAATAATTTTATTTTTATTAAAAAATATTAAATTATTTTTTCAGTTAAAATGTAAATAAGACTTTATTAATTTTATTTTTAAAAATTTTATTTTGCTAAGATAAAAAATCTTTAATTCATATTATTATCGAGAAAAAAAAGAGTGAGAAAGAAATATTATCGATGAGGGAGGAGAAGAGTGTTTTCTGATAATATTATTAGCAAGAAAAGAGAAACATATAGAATTATAGATGAGAAAAGAAAAAGGGCACGAATCAATGATAGAGAACGACTAAGGGGGCGCTTGGTTCGGGTAAGGGAATGAGAATGAGAATAGCAATGATTGCAAATATTAATGAAGTGGAAATGATTCCCATACCTCCATATTATTCAGTAATGGTCCATTCCTATATTTAGATGAATGAATCCGTGAGTCCCACCATCATTTTCCCAAAGCAAGCACCAAGTTTTATTTCATTCCCATTCCAAACCCTCAAATAAGTAGCCCCTAAGATTTTTAAGAATATTGAGAAGGGAATAGCTTATTAGGTTTTATAAAATATATAATTGAATAGAATAGTGTTACTAATTGTAAAATAATAATAATAATAATAATAATAATAAATATGTTAATTAAGAAATGAATTATATTTAAGATAAATAAAATATCATATTTTTATATGGAGACACTTAATGAGGAAATAAATATAAGTGTAAGCTATAAATAGGATTGATAACGTGTCATTAATGAATTAGTAAGAAATTTAAATTTCTTTAATGTTTTCAATTAATTAATTAATCAATATGCTCCAATTAAATTGGATCCTTGGCATAGGTCTTAATAGCTTATGTCTTAAGCCAGGCCTGCCGAATACTTATAACATGGGCGAGATGCTTAAGTGGGTCCTCCGATTTAAATTTCTTCAATGTTTTCAATTAATTAATTAATCAATGTGCTCCAATAAAATTGGAGCTCTTGGCATAGGTCTTAATAGCTTATGTCTTAAGTTAGGCCTGTCGAATACTTATAACATGGGCAAGATGCTTAAGTGAATTACGGAGGACCAGACACTTAACACAAGAGAAAAATTTAAGTATGTCAATGGTTGACCTAACTTGGTGATCGAAAATTCAATGAAAAAGTTGTCAAGAGAAAAGTCCAAGCGAGTCACAAGATTAATTGGACATTTAGTAATCAAAAGTTCAACAAGAAGATTGATGAAATCAAAGTTTAAGTGGGTCAAACGTGACTAGAGACTTAGTAAATAATCTGGACAAGTTAAGATTAATTAGATGTTAATGACAAAATCCATCAATATTGTAAATGTATATTGTACATAAGTTTAAATGTATTCTTATTAATATCTTCACAAATTAAAT
Organism: Zingiber officinale; assembly: GCF_018446385.1. Lineage (NCBI taxonomy): Eukaryota > Viridiplantae > Streptophyta > Magnoliopsida > Zingiberales > Zingiberaceae > Zingiber > Zingiber officinale. Next base: position 6,152,322 of record NC_055989.1, on the reverse strand, counting down.
TTCCGTATACAATAAATATATCATTAATTATATTTAATTAATGGACATTTTGAAATAGCAATTAGAGGAAAATACACTACAACCAAATATAGAATTAGAGGAAAATGTTTAACATAGGCCAAATGTCTTACAATACGCCAAATCACCGTTAATATTTGAAAGACTATATAAATACTCTACCGTTGGATGATAGTGCTAGGGCATTATAGAGTAAGTCTACGATTCTTACCCTTTATTTTTCTTACATCTTGACCATTTAAATTAATAATTAGTAGTCATTCATAATTTATTTTTTTTATGTTGACCTAGAGATCGATTACAGAGACGTTGAGGACCTTCTTATTCTTACCCTTTAATAACAAATAAAATAAAATTTATCAATCCATTTTCAAAAATAGTAATTAAAAAATTATACTAAAAAAAACTTGTGCTATTTTGACCTAGCTAAGTGGATTAAAATATTAGAATAAATTATTATTAATAGATTTGATTTTCTAAATTTCCTTATCAAAAACTCATTTTTTGGTAGGATCCTGTCCAAAAATCGTGAATAAAGTTAGTTGGGATGTGACTTCTTAACTGACCACATGTAGACTCCTATCCACTCTACAACACATGAAATGTCAATGTCGGGGCAGAGAAGGAGTTCTCGGCGTTGGTCCTCCGACGCTCAAGTCAGTCATCGGGTAGAAGAAATCAGAGCAATAGTGAAAGCACAGACGTGAATGATGAGTAGCGCATACCTTCGTCGATGTTTAGATCCCTTTTATATAATGCTAGCTACAGTATGTAGCATGCACACTCCTCGAGACATGAGCACGCTCTTTCAATTGTCCTATGAAAGGACACATCAGAAAAATATCTCTAACACAATTCCTTAACAAGACATGTAAATCTCTAACAAGACAATAGAAGTTTCCGTTGTACGATTTGCCTGTTGACTATGTCTTATTGTCAACAACATTACTTCCCAAAGGGATATTATGAGATATCAAAGGGGGCCCACTGTTTGGCTGAGCGGGAGAGCTGCACGACCGGGATTCCCCGCCCGATAGACCTTAGCTGCTCTTCTTCATTGTAGTTCGGTTTGGCTGATTGGCTCTAACCGACCGGATATGAGATTTGGTCGGCCTGCGCACGCTTGGACAATTGCGAGAATCTGATGTTTTGAGGACGGTGGTCCCGTTTGGACAAGCGATCCACTCTACTGAGCTTCCTAGCTGACCGGACCGATCAAGCCCGAACGACAGCTAAAGGCTACCCCGCTCAACCCACCTTTGGTAGGCTTATAGCTCCCTGGCGTTAACCACCTTGACTTTGACTGTCTTGACTTTGACCTTCACGTTGGTTGTTATCTTCGTCTTTGACCCGCATTAGGTGTGCCCCTTATCACCTCATAATTTTATTTATATTTTATAATTAAAATAAAATTTTGATCTATTTAGCAATTTGCAACTAAATTTATTAAATAATTAAATATTTTAAAATAAAACATACTATATTATTTTATTAAATTGAAAATTTCTGATGTTGAACCTATTTTATTAATTATATATTTTTTTTTCCTAATTACAAAATATATTAGCACACTATATCATCTTTTACCATAATAATACAACTTTATTTTAACTCGAAAAAAAAAATCAATCGTGATATTTAAATGATATATTGTTTGTTAAAATAATATATTTTTTTGTTGTAAAAGTATATATATAGCTTAAATTTAAAGAAATATAATTTTATACAATCAAATAGTTAAAGAATGATATATTTATCCGATTTGGTTTCAATTATTTTTTAGATAAATTTGATATTTTGGCCGAAATCTATTGAATTAAAATATTACAAAAATAAAAGATTAATGTTAGATTTGAATTTTTAAATTTCTTTATCAAAAAACTAATATTATTTTATATTATATTTTTAAATTAAAATAATTTTTTGATCTAAAATTGTTAAATAAATTAAAATATTTTGAAATTAAAAATAAGATTAGATTATTTTGTAAAATTGAAAATTTCCTTCGTATAGCGCCTCCACGAGGACTGGACTCTCAATATGATTTACAAATCATAAATTTTATTTTTTTCCTAATAATTGTGTTTAAGTAAAAATTATTTTGATTTATTTATTTGCTTTTTCATACCCTCCATCAAAATTTCCTTTATCTTCTTAATAACTCGTACAATCATCTCACAGCAGAAGAGACAAGGCTGCATGATGCAAACACTGACGCACCACGTGCGACGGTTCATGTCATTAATATTAAAGTGATCAGAATGCGTCATATCCAAACTCCCTCTTCCATATCATTAATTTTAAGGTTGTGTTGTATTAAACGCTGTCGTCATGGATTTGGGGGCATCTGTGACAGCTCAATTTAAGAATGAAAGAAAATCAATTTAAAAACATATAGTAATTACAACGTATCAACCCTATGCGTTAATTATTTTAATTATATAAAATATAAATATTTAATATATGATTATATTATATAGTTATAAAATTATATATTAACTAATAATCCAATTCTTATGTTTTGAATTCAGCTATTGTAATCCCAGTCAAAAATACTGTAATAAAAAGATTTGATAGTTTTATTTTATTTTTTTTTATATAAATTTAAATCTATTTGTATTAATATTTTTTTTTAAAAAAAAATTAAATATATGCACACAACAAATAGTAATATCATTTATCAAAATTAAATTATTGTTTTTTAAATTTTGTAACACATTAATTATTATTTTTCACAAATTTATGAAAATAATATTTACATAAAACAACTATTAACAAATATATTTTTATAAATAATTATTTTGTCAATTAATGAGGGTAGGTGGCAACATGTGTGCTGCCTACTCCATTAAAACTCAGCTATTAATGTAACTTGGAGCTTCACATGATGTTGTCGGACCGAGTACAACTCATATGATGATCTACCTCTATAAAAGATTAACCCAGTACAACTCCTCTTTCCCGTGTCATTCTCGTCTTCTTTCAACAACTCCTCAGCAGTCAGCTCGGACAACTACAATGAAGGTGATTTTGATTATTTTGCTAGTACTGATCCTTTGTTTTCTTATGATAGTTTCTTACGAAGCGAGAAGGTTGAGAGATTTTGATCAGTCGAGGTGCTGTAATAATATTGTGAAAATGTGTTGTGGTGGTATTCTACCCTGAGATAAGTTTGTTATAGAATATCATGAATCATTCCATAATATCTATTATTAAAATAGTTAATTAGTGTGTTGTACTATTTCTATTTAAGTAGTTAATTAGTAGTGTACTTTTCTTTTTATTTATGAGGAGATAAGGTTTGCAGCATGGGCATACTTATCTGCTCCTATCTCTACCTCTGTATTGTTTTTTTATCTTGCACGTAGTAAGGGGATGATGAGAATGATATTCTGTAAACTATTTAGCTATGCAATATATATGTTTATTTTAGATAGTTTCTTAGTTTTAATCATGCATTATTTTTATTTTATTGAGCATATTGAGCATATACTTTAAATATTGAAATGCGTTTTAATTAATTTACTCATTAAATCATAAATCTCAAACGAACAAGTACAACAACGTTCGAAATCCATCCCAATATGTGATCAATTCTTGCAAGAATTCAGACAAAAAAAATTGTTTTTTCAAAGAAAAAGAGTGGGAAATTGCAGAAATTAGAATATACAATCCTGATTGAATGTATGAGAGTTTGGAGGAAGAAATTAGATCCTCTCCCTTCAACAGAAACTTATTCACTTCTACCAGCGAAAAATATGGAGACTCGGAGGGGATGGGAAAAGGATATAGATGTAGATGCTGGATTATAGGATCCAATTCCAGCCTTGGGTGGTTTGATAAGGAAAAGGCACCTCGATAGTTTAGATATTGACTTGGTATAATATAAATCATCCTATCCTTTCGTTCGTATCTAATCAAATTAGAATTTTATGGATAGATTGTTGTTATGATTGACATAATTTCAATTTTTAGAAGATTGGATGTAGTTTTTTTTTCTTTTACTTCACAATATAAATAATTAAGAATTGTTTTTTTATATAGATTTTCTATCATAAAGATATAATTAGAATCGATTAATTAAAATTAAATAAATTGATTTTTTTTAAATAAATCGAACCAATCAAGATTTGCCATGAATAAATTGAACTGTTAAAAAATTGATTAATTCAATTGGTTATCGAAATCCAAAGTTACCTTCTGATATGATTAAAAATAAACAAGTACAACATTGAAGAAATTACCGTTGAACGGATCAATTAAGAATATATAATTTTGATAGTTCTATATATATCATGTTGTCCTTCAATTTTGATAGGTGCGTTATATTATATTATATTATTTATGCCTCGCTCAAAGTTTAGTTTGATTATTTTTTAAAAAATATAATATTAAAAAATTATGGGTGAGAATGATGTTTAAGTAAAATATTTTTCCATGAACTATTTCTTTATAAAATCACCAAAATTATTATGCCTTCAAATAAAATGGGCCTTAATGTAAAAAAATAATATATATATAAATTTAAATTACGGTGAAATGAAAATTTTACAAAAACAGTTGTTAAAGAAAAACAAAATCGACAACTACCAAATTAAACATATATAGTGATAAAATTAATTAAAAAGCACACTGAAATATTTAAATTTAATAACAAATATGGTCACCGGATGATGAGGACAATCTTCAACAATAATACATGTCACTTTGGGATATTTTGTCAATGGATAATAATCATCTAATTCTATTTTCCATCTGTCCATTTTATATAGGTTTTGAAATTGAAGAGAGATAGACATCTCTTCGAAACACTGCGATGATTAAAACATAAGGTATTACTATATGAGATTGTGTAATCAAAATTCAACATGGCGGGGCATATCTCCCCATGCCTTGCCACCTATATTATTGTCAAGTTTGACATCCAATATATAATTGACAGTTCCACGAAAAGGTAGGAAAATAGGAACATGGAATATAGTCAGAAAGTTTAAGGAGTCCAATTCATTTCTTTTCGGGGTACTATTTGTGCGATAATAACCAAATGGGAATGGTATGAAGCGTCTGATAAGAGTAAAGATAAGGACTACTGATTATACAGTATTTGACAATTTGTCGGAGATAATGAGGAATTTTAATTGAATTGGAATTACACAATCAATTTCAACTTCTCCATTGAAATGATCTTAGTAGATAATCTTAAGTTATCGACCTTAAATATTAGGTTGAGCTGCTAGGTACTCTGAAAGAAGGTTGTCTTGTATCATCAAGTCCAAATCTTAGTCGAGTCATAGTGATCACAATCGAGTTCCAACGTCGAGCGCCGAGTCAATCGAAAGCTCTGAGTGTCGAGTCAGAAGAAGTTGCAGCATCACCCAAATGAATGCGGGGTCAGAAAGCAAGCTGTCGAGTTGGATGCCAAATGATACCCGAGTGGAAGCCTAGTACAGTCAAGTCGGGAAAGGAAACCACCTAGTGATTCCTTCAATTAGTAAGTGAAGAAGCCGAATGCTTCCTTCAGTGAAAAAGTAGAGTCGCCTAATTAAAAAAAAAATCACTGAGTTAAAAAGTAGAATCATTGAGTCAGAAAGAACTTATTAATGTCATTAGATTGCAACACGAACATGTGGTCCAATTTATTAATATATAAATGTTTATTTATTTATAGTCAAAATATATAAAGTATGATTATATAATTTTACAATTATATTATATAATCATATATTAATATTATCATATAAAATCATATATTATATTTTAGATTTTGTAGAATTTAAAATAATTAATGTATAGTGTTGTATTTAAATTTTATTTTATCTTTTTAAATTGTTGTGTAAAATTATTCGTAGGTCCGTATGATTTCTATTTAATTAAACAATGATAAATAAGCAAACTTAATTATTTATAAATAGATTATTTGTCCGTTAAAATTTTATACTCATTTATAAATGATTTATCCAAACCTTATGTCAAATATATAAAGTGAATGGCAATTTTTTTTTTTTAAATGAGATGTTTGCTTTGAAAAAATTAACAAAATTAAAAGCATTGAATTAAAAAAAACTTAAATAAAAAGTTAGATATTTTATTTAATATTTTTTTTTCTTAGATCGGTGGCACTGGGCTGTGATTGAGTGGACACATACATTTTATAATCGCAAGTTCAAATGGAATGAGAACTTACGGTGTTTACGGCGTCTTATTATTATCAGTACATGTGCACATAGTAATATAACTCTAAATGATTTTTAATAGCCGGGTGATGATTAAAATATGAGATATTATCAACTAGGCGCATTTAAATATATCTTCCCTTTAAACACTATATTTATTTTTTGACGGACTAAATTCTGGCTACTGATATTTACCATAATTTGATTTGAAGCAACCAACCACATAATCAGACCAATAAATGTAATTATTAAAACTGATAATATAATTTACCATACCTGACTTACTAGGCGTCTTAATCATTCTTGAGCCCCTTAAGTTGAAAAAAAAAAAAATAAGGTTTTAATGTTTTTTAAAAAATAAATATTAAAAATATTACTAGAGACATTTAATTTTATTAGTAAAATTTAAAAGAACAATTTTATATATTGCCAATGATTATTTATGTAATCAGAAGGAGTGACCACCTATGTCACGTAGTAATAACTTTATCTTGTGTCAAACCTCATTTTTTTATTAGTAAAATTTATAAAAAACATAAAAAAATATTTTATGTTAACTAATTTGACCATGATTAATAAATTATTATAATACTATTAATATAGATTTTAATTGCTATTTATTTAAAAAAATATAAATTAATTTTAATTTGGATGAAGGTAAGTCTATGCAACGATACAAATTATTATTATATGACTTAAATGTAATATGTCCGACTTTTGAGTAATAGTCTAGTAGGTATAGACACTGCGTATAATAGACTCTTTCTTAGGATCCCATATTGGTAGGACCTCCGTGAATCAAGCTGTCTTTTATCAATTTTAACTTCGATAAATTATCAATTAAATTTATTTAGTCAAAAATATTTAGTTAGTAAATATCGATGACAAATTATTAAAAAAAAATGTATATAATAACTCGTCGAAGAGCAACGACATAATAAAAATGGTAAACTAATAATAATAATAATAAAGGAGCAAAAAGAAAGATAAATAAAATTTAGAGAGAAATAATAATATAATATTAAATATGCTTTGAAAGACTTTCAAAAGTATTTTTATAAAAAAATATTAATTAAGTATAATCAATAAGTATTTTTAATTTATTAACTAAATTTATTTCTGGAAATTAAATTAAAAAATAAAAAATTACAAGTCAAATTTTAATAAAAAATTAAAAATAAATTACCAACCATATCTAACTTTATTATTAAAAAAATTTAAATTATCGATCAAATCTACTACGAGTAAAAAAATATAAACGATTAAATTTAATTTTAATCTATAAAAATTAAAATTTATTGGTTAAATCTAAAAGTTAAAAATTATTGACCAAATATAATTTAGCTAGTAAAAAATTAAAATAATCAATGAAAATAAATTTTAACTAAAATTTATTTTATCTATAATTTTAAATATTTAATATCTAAATTAATATTTTATTTATATATAATTTGATGGATCCCAATATAATAAGGGTCCTAGGTATAGAGTTTAATAGCCTATGTCTTGAGCCGGTCCGACTGGCTGACACGATTAAGTTTCCATAGCTAGAGAATATCATGCTTTAGTAAATACTGAATAAATAAAGGTTAGGGTGAAAGTAAGAAAACTGATGAAAGTTATTGTCACGTCGCATGTAGTTAGGGTTGTAAACAAGCCGAGCCGAGCCGAGCCGAGCTTTGTGGTGTTCAAGCTTGTTTGATAAGGTAACCAAGCCGAGCCGAACTTAAAATGAACCAAGCTTTTGAAATGAGTATTCAAGCTTGGCTTGGTTTATTTTTTATGAGCTTGAGCTTGTTTGAAGCTTTGGCTTGAGCTTGGTTCGTTTAGATGTTATCAAGCTCTCAATTCAAGCTTGGCTTGAGCTTGGTTCGAGCTTGGCTTGAGCTTGGTTCATTTAGATGTTATCAAGCTCTCAATTCAAGCTTGTTTGATTGTTTGAAAGTTTTAGTTGTTTGATTGGATATTGAGCTTGATAATTTAAATTTATTTATTTATTTTATTTTATTTTATTGTTTATTTAGCATATTGAAAAGAGTTTTATTAATGAATATGGTTCATGAATGTTGTTCACGAACATTGTTCACGAACGTTGTTCACGAACATTAACGAGCTGAACACATATGTGTTCAAACTTGTTTGTTTAGCTTAACAAGCTGTTTAAGGTTGTTTGTTTAATTAATCTTATGTATATTGAACAAACATAAACAAGCTCTTATCAAGCTGAACACCAAACTTATTCACGAACGTTTGGTTCATTTACAACACTACATGTAGTTATTCTAACAACTTCTGAAGTCAAATGATTAATCTTAATCTATTCACTTAAACAATGATAAATAAACAAATTTATTTATAAATGAATTATTAGTGAGTTAAGATTTTTGAGTTATTTATAAATGTATTATTTATGATCTCTCCGCCAACCTCAACACCAGTTAATTATGCCAATTAATGTTTTTTTACTTTAGAAAAAAGTAATAAAATTTAAAGTCCTGAATTAATAAAACTTAAATAAAAAACGAGGGATTCCATCCAACAATTTTTTTTTTCAAAAAGAGGATTGTATACAACTTAATTATAATGGCATGAGATTTTGTTTTTTTTTAATCTCTTGTAGGTCTCTCGAGAACGCTATGAATGTTTTTTATACGGAAGGTGAGTATTCTCTATTAAAATTTTAATTTCTTTTTATTTTTTAAATTTCATCATGAGACCCACATTATTGTTCATTTTAGTTAGTCTGTTCTTCATGGATTAACTCAGTTGTTTTATATAATATAAAAATGTAACACTAATTTTAACCTGTGCAGAATACCCGTTAATTTTCTCAAATCCTCTTTGCATGGATTATTATTATAGATAAAACTCTCAATGATTTATCTTTTTTCTAAACCATTCTAAAACGGCCGTCGAGGTGACGTTTTGATTCTTACTACTCAGAGTTGATAGTCCACACGTTATTGTTAGATCAAAACCGCCGGCAACTTAGTAAATTAAATATAGTAACATATTAATTTTAATTAATTGTATCTGAAAATATCACGTGAATTTATGAGATTGGTTGATAGCTGACAACTTTAATGGGGTATACAGCTGCAAAAGGCGTTCTGTTTTCGCTTGTATAATTTAAATAATTAACGAATAGTGTTGTATTTAGATATTTTTAAATTTTTGTATGAAATTATTCATTATAATTAAATAGATGATATGATTCTAATCTATTTAATTAAATTATAATAAATAAATAAACTTAGATTATTTATAATTTCTCCACGACCAGTGAATATGGTAATTATTTTTTAAAAAAATAATTAATATTGGTTCTATCTTAAAATTATAAACTGGTTCTATAGGTATAGTGACTTGATGGTTGACTAAGAGAGGATCTTTTACTTCACATAGAGGTTTCCTTTCAATTCAACATATACAGAGACGAGCCAACAAAATATCAGCGTTTAGAAACCATGGGAGAGTCCCGGGTGAAGACCCTCCAACACTTAAGTTAGTACAAGTCCGGATGGATGAATGAAGAATACTAAGGAACACGTGCGCGAGAGTAGAGTTCAGATGTTCAGAGAACGTACCTTGCCGACAGAGATGACTCCCATTATATATCACCTCTCACAACCTTCGCAATTATGAGATGGTGAAATGTGTCAGAGGTTATTAGGTAAAGGAAAATGTATAACCTAAGTAATGTGCAATAATTGTCTAAAGAATATGTTGGTCTCCTGGTGGGCGGCAAGAGGGGAGTGAATTGTCCTGCATGATAAGAAATACCTTTCTCGACTTATAGCTTTATTAACACAAACACTTGTACAAAAAGAATTAAGAAGCTAATTAACAAAAAGAAAGAGGCACAAAGATTTACTTGATTTGCAATAAGGAGATTGCTAATCTAAGACATTGAAAGCTCACTAAAATCTCCTTTTGACAGAGAATCCTCTTACAGCAGTTAAAGCATCGAATTACAAAGCAAAACTAAAAGTAGATCTGTAAAATACCGAAAAATTATGAATAATGATAAAGGAATTTTCCAAAATTTTTAGAAATTTTTCGGGAATTTTTCGGAGTTCGTATGGATGAGTTTACGGGGATAAAAACAGGGCCCGGGGAAAGCCTGTTTAGGCTACCCTATTTAAGCGAGGAAAAGTTTTATTTTCCTTTTTGTTTTTTTCTCTTTTCCTTTATTTCTATTTTCCTCACCCGTGCCCTAATACGCCGTCTCCTCCCTCCTCTCGATCCCTTCCTCTTCCTCCCTTCTCGCCGTTTTCTTCCCCAAGCACTTCGGCTTCCCCAAATTGACGGCGCCGCTGCGATGTTTCTCTTCTCCGATTACAAAATCGCTGGCCAAGTTTTCTTCTCCTCCTTGCATTGCCTCACCCCTTTCCGACGCCGAATCCTTCCTTCTCCTTTTCTTCTCGCGTCGCCTCGGTGGCCACAGCCAACACCGATCGCCAGCGCTCGAGCAAGCCGAGTCTCTTCTCCTCGAGTCTTCTTGGGTTCGTGGCTCGGATCCCTAGTGTCGATCCCTTCTTTCCTCACGGCTTTGCCCTAGATCGTCGCCGCATGGAGTAGTGCCGACCATCGCTGGAGACCATCTCCTATCCCGATTTGCCGCGAGCCACAACGTCGAGCCACTTCTCGCAACAAGCAGCCAAGCTTGTTGTTGTGCCCTAGATTTCCTCTTGCTGTCGGATCCGAACTAAAGCAGCAGTGATTTCATCAAGGAGGTGCCACGGTTTTGATCCTTTGGTGCCATGGTTGTTTTTGTGAGGCCAGATTGGCGACACCGCAACCGTCGTGAGAGCTGTCGCGATTTCCCTGTGTGCTGGTGCCCATCAATTGTGTTGAGCTCGACCAGCAGTCGTCACCTTTGCTCCGACCGGTGTAGCCACCATTAGCTATGACAAATTTGGTGAGTTTGTAGGATGATAAGGGTTCATGGATTGAGTTAAATTTAATTGAACTAATGAGAATGGATCCCTAATCAGATTAGGGTTAAGTTAGCTATTTGGTTCATGATAGATTTAGCTCACTAGTTCATATTTGACCTAGTTGTACCATGCGTTATGTGGTTGCAGAACTTTAACGCGAGACGAGCATCTCGGTGTTGGATTTGACTGGATTGGACCTGATATGTGAGGCGGGTACCTTAACTTATCTTTGATAAAGTCATGTTGATATGTTTAGTAGGTTATAACCTTTAGTAATGATTATGCTCGTCTTTGCTTCGGTTGGTCACTACCCGATACCTGTTACATGCTTGTTTTGTTTACTTATTATGCACTTCATGATAGTACCTACCTGATTATACATGCTTATTGGGGTAGTGACTCGACCATGTGTATATTGTGTTCAGGATCTAGGTTTTATACCTTATCTGATCTGTGTACCTCTGATTTGGTTCATTGCCCTATGGTACACATTTTATATATATATGGATATTGCTATGCTGTTCAGGATATTGCCATATTTAGTGTCATGCATCATCTCGCATGATTGCATGCTGTGCGATAGTCTGCTCCATTATTGTCGAGCACATCGCCAGTTACATGTATCTGCACACACCACCACTCATGGGTTAGTGGTATATCAGACAGTTGTGTGTCAGTTTTGCTGTTTGGCTCCGTTGGTCTGGTGACTCAGCGTGGTAGCCGGCAGACAGTTCTGCTCTGTTTGGCTCCGCTGGTTTAGTGTAGCAACGTGGTAGCCGGCAGGCGGTTGGACTTTGTTTGGCTCCATTGGTCCGCTCATGGGTAGTGTGACGCAGCGTGGTAGCTGGCAGAGATTCCTCCCGGTCATCGTGTATCGGGAGATGAGAGCATTGAGCTCCCCCATTTATGATTTGGGGTAGGAGAATAGATGTACTCCGACAGCATCCCATCCACTTGGTCACTCATCAGGAGCAGTGACGGAAGAGTGCACGGTTGTCACAGCCCTACCCACTCGGTCTCACCATTGTGTGTGAGATGGCTGACTGACGTCAGGGGTGACCATGTCATTGGCATCATATGCATTTATGCATTTACTGATGGTGTTTGTTGCATTTATATGCTGCATTTGGATGGATGCATATGTTTGACATGCATACAGAATTTATGATACCCTCAGTCTGACGACCTGACTATTCTGATAGGAGGCCCTGGTGAGTACAGTTCTCTTCAACTTTTTCTATTGTGCATCTTCCAGCTTTTGTCCAGGAGACTGTACTCCATAATTATTACTGTCTGTTATATCTTACTATACATGTCAACTGGTATCTGCTGAGTTGTTGAACTCACCCCCGTGGACACTATCTTTTTCAGGTACCTGGTTGTTTATGGAGTTGCTTGGAGATCCTGCCTGCCGGTCCCCACGTCACATCAGAAGACCTGTCTCCGTTTTTGTTTATTTGTATTTTGGTATATGATATGTGTGTATTTGGCTGTGTACTGGTTTTATTTCCGGAGTGTTGTGTTGTTGTGTGTGTAAGCCTAGCCGGCTAGCAGTCTTCGTTTATAGTTGTATGTGTTGTCTATTGGATTTCCGCTGTGTTTGGTTTTGGTACAGCCAAGTGGACTGTTAGATTTATATATAACTGCGTGGTTGTATTTTTGTGGTATCAGCCGAGTAGGCTGCATATAAATTGTGTGGTTGTGTGTATGTTCCAGCCCCATGTGGCTGATGTATATTGTGTCTGTAGAAATGTTTCAGATTGTCACCCGTACAGGGGAGGTGCTGTCGAAATTTCTTCGGACAGGGACTTCCTCGGGGCGTGACAAGATCGTTTATGAGTGTTCTTATTAGCTACTGGGATCAGGGCTGTATTTATAGCTCTGATCGGGGCGCCTGAAAGGGTTCCAGGCACCTGGACTTGGATAGAACTTTTATCCACGTCGTATCGAATCGCAATAGGTGGTGTTTTGATAAACTTTCTGATCCAGGCGCCTGGACCCACTCTGGGGTGCTCGAACCCTATTAAATATGATTCACAGTCGAGGGCGCCCTCGACACCTGAAGTGGTCCAGGCGTCTGGACTTCGAGCGCCTGGAATCGCTCCAGGCGCCCAGACCACAGTCAACAGTAAGTTGACTTTTCATTCGACTTCCGCTCTGGCTCCGCTTACTTGGGTGATTTTGGTCATCCAGAATAGGGCTTACCCGAATCCATTTTTCGACCTTCTCGATCAACTTTCCGCTCTGACTTCTCGTCCCTTGGAAACGTTGTGTGCCTCCTTCTCGTTTGCCAGCGTACTCTTTTGCAGCACCTTGTCCCTCAGATGCACCGAATTCGTCGACTCTCTCCCATGCCGTCTTTCTCGCTAGCTGTATCTTTCACTCGACTTCCTGTGCTCCTAAGCTCTTGCACACTTGGACACAAGACATCAAACAAACAATAGGACCTAACTCTGATTTGATTGATCACATCAAAACTGCCATGAAGTATTTACAATCTCCCCCTTTTTCATGTGAATAACCCAAGTTAAGTTAGGGTAAACCACAAATAAATAACATTAAGGTAAGGTATAGATTTTGCAAAAAAAAAAAAAAATCATATACTTGTGGGATCGAAAAGCGCTAGGGGGGGGGGGGGGGGGGGGAATATCACTTGTGGCTAATTCGTTCATTTCGTAAATACACAGTGGAATATAGAAGTAAACTAAAAGCAATCGCTAACACTTTTGGTTACTTGGTTCGGAGTCTGTGTCGACTCCTACTCCAAGGTCCGCGATCATTGATCGCTTTCGGTGGGCAATCACTATAGGCTTAAGAATCTTTACAAGATTAATTACAAGTACTGAACTTAAAAATATTATACTGACAATGAAAGATTATAGAAGTAGTCATCGATTGTCGGAACAACAGCTGAGCATTGTTTGAGTCGTTTCAGCGTAGAGCGCAGCTTCGAAAATTGCTTATAGAATTGTTGTTCCAAGTAGCTGGTCGAGTCCCCTTTTTATAGCAGCTTCAAGCTTGATCCAGATCCCTTAATCTTCAGGATCAAGCCTTGACTCCACCCAGATCGATCAACCGATCCCCTGGTTCGGTCGACTGAACCTGCTGAACTTGCTCGACCTTCCATTCAGATGCAGCCTCTCTGGATAGCGCTTACGTTCGGTCGACCGATCCCTCCGTTCGGTCAACCGATCAACCAATGGTCTCTACCTCATCTAATCCGATCGACTCACTCAACTGAGTCTCTATCTATCCTTGGTTCGGTCGATCGATCCCGAGGTTCGGTTAACCGAACCTCTAGTTAACCCTTCGTCGAGAGCTGGAACTTCAACCCCTTTTGTATTGGGGTTCGATCGACCGATCAGGTCGTTCGGTCGATCGATCAAGGCTAAGTCCGACCCTGCAGAACTATTAGTTTCTTGCAAAATAGAGTTAGACAAATAGCAAATAATATTAAACAAATAAGTTGATTGCCTTCGAACTGTCCGGTTCTGACTTCGAATTTTCTCTGAAAATCCTAGGTTGAACTGGCGCCTACTGTTCCCTCAACGAGAAATGCGTCCTTTAAAAGGATTTTGATAAACACTTAGGTTTGAAAAACAATTATACTTTACTGCAGTCCAATGTCCTTGTCTAGGGTTACTTTGATATCTGCTGACTATGCCCTTGGCAAAACAGATTTCTGATCTCGTGCATAGCATACTTTAGGCTTCCGACAGCTGAAGCATAAAGAACTGCCTTCATTTCCTCTATCTCCTTTGATGTCTACGGAGACATTTCTTTAGATAAAGTTACTCCATGCTAAAAAGGTAAGAAACCTTTCTTAGAGTTTTGCATGCTTAAAACGAGCAAGGATTTTTTTCGATATATGAAGCTTGGGATAAGTGCAATATTCTTTTCTTGCGATCTCTTATTACTTTGATCCCAAGAATATATTCATTCTCCCAAGTCCTTCACATCGAATTGTTTGGACAACCATACCCTTACTTCTGACAACATTCTGATATTGTTTCCAACTACCAAAAATGTTATCTACGTATAGTACAAGAAATACCACAACGTTTCCATCACACTTTTTGTATACACAAGACTTA
Source organism: Zingiber officinale (assembly GCF_018446385.1). NCBI lineage: Eukaryota > Viridiplantae > Streptophyta > Magnoliopsida > Zingiberales > Zingiberaceae > Zingiber > Zingiber officinale. Next base: position 6,137,097 of record NC_055989.1, on the reverse strand, counting down.
TCCGGTTACTAAATAAATCCATAGGTCTGGATTACTTTGATAAACCGGATGTTCCAAGACCTTGAAGCTTTGCCTCAGTCCATAGACTGATTGAGCTTGCACACAAGATGCTCTTTGCCCTTTGTAATGAACCCTTCTGGTTGCTTTATATGGATGCTTTCTTCAAGACTTCCATTAAGGAAAGCTGTCTTGACATCCACTTGCCAAAAAGAAACTGGATAGACTTTAGCATGACTACCGATAAAAGGTTTTCCTTTTTTTTTAACAAGTCTTGCTTTGAAAGTATACACTTTCCCGTCTGTCCTTCCTTTTCTATTGTAGACTTGTTTAACATCCAATGACTTTTACACCATCTGGTGGTTTTACAAGCTTCCAGATTTTATTAGAATACATATATTCTAATTCTATTATTCATTACTCTTTGCCAAGATGCTGCATCTTTATCTTGGAGTGCTTCATCATATGTCCGGGATCAGGCTCATATTCATTTTGGGATCAAGTCCAAAGACTCTCCCAAAACATGAATCTCTTAGGTTGCTTGACAACCCTCCACTACGATGAGGCACTGTCTGTAATTGTGTATCATTTATGATACGTATTGCAGTTTCTTGTGATATTTCATCTTGTACAGTTGGTACTAGATTAGACATGTCCTTTATTATTTACTTAAGAACAAATTTACTTATGGGCACGTGGTTTATTACATAATCCTTTTCTAAAAATCGGTCATTGATGCTAACAATGACCTTCTGATTTTTAAGACTATAAACATTCTTTCATTTCTCTAGGATAACCTACAAATTAACAAGTGAATTCCTGTCCAACTTATCATTGTCTCTCTTCAGCATATGTGCTGGACTACCCGAATCCGAATATGCTTCAAAATAGGCTTATGCCTATTCAATAAACCTATATGAGTAGAGAGTTCTGACTTTTGAAGGTACTATGTTCACTTCCGTTTCCAGAGTATATCCTTAAAATGAATTTGGTAATTTTCCAAATAACTCATCATCAATCTACTTATTTCCATAAGAGTCCTATACCTTCCCTTTTCTACACCATTTTGTAGGGGTGTACCAGGTGCAGTTAGTTGGGATTGAATCCCTACTTCTGATAAGTGACTCCTAAATTCTCCCAAGAGGTACTTGCCACTACGATCTCACCGTAGTGTCTTGATACTTTTACTTTGACATTTCTCCACATCAGCCTCGTACTCTTTGAACTAATCAAAGCACTTAGACTTACGGCACATCAAGTAAATGTATCTGTATCTCAAATAGTTGTCTATAAAATAGACGAAATATTTGAAACAACCTGTTGCCTGGGTAGTCAAAAGTCTTCACAAATCAGAATGAACCTATTCCTATATATCTTTGGCTCCAAACCCCTTAGAGTTAAAAGCTTCTTGGTTATTTTTCCTTCCGAGTAAGACTCGCAGGTTGAAAAATTTTCCTCTACCAATGAACCCAAGAGTTCATCGATTATTGTCCTTTGAATCCTACTCAAGTTAATATAACCTAGCCTTAGATGCCAAAGATATGTTTGGTTCATTTTGAAGGTTCTTTCTCTTATAGTTAGAAGATGTGTTACTAATTTCCATTTGTTGCATCGTGGGAGTTATTGGATTTATAAATTGCCAACCAACATTCCAGAACAGATAACTTCCCTCTTTTTTTGATAACAACTTTGTTATTAAAAGAGGTAGAATATCAAGTTCTTTAAATAGTTTAGAAACTGAAAACTAGTTCTTTCTAAACTTGGTACGTAAAGACAATTACTCAAAAATTCATGTTTTATTTTTATCAAAAGATAAACATCTCCCACTGCAACAGCTACCACTTTTACAGTAGTGCCCATGTGGACGGTGTTTTTATTTTCATTTAGTTGTCGGGTTTCCTGGAACCCTGCAATGAATTGCGGACATGATTAATGACATCTGTATCTACACTTCAGGTTCTGGTAGATAACACCACTAAACATGTTTCAACTAATGAATTAAATACACCTATATTGTTCTTAGTTCTAAGAAGACAGTCTACCTTAATGTCCAAGTCCTATTTCCAATCATTATAATTGTGACTACTAAGTCTTTTCTATAGTATAACAACTAGGGGATTGACAAATATTTTAAATCCTAAGAATCACAAAAATATTTGGTCAAGATCAACTATTTAAAATCCCCATGAATTTTGTATGTCACGATAGTGTGGACGTATACAAAATCAAAGAGGAGATTTTATCTATTAATTTTATTATCTCGTCAACTTTACTTTATGACGAATAAAATTAATAGTTGATTTGTCTTTAATCAAATATTTGGTCAAAACTTTTGAATATAAAATAACATTGATTTCTCAAACAATATTATTTAAATTCACCAACACCTCAAACACCGTGAATTTTGCATGCCACGATAGTGTGGTCGTATACAAAATTAAACATTTGTAAGAGGAGGGGTTTACCCATTAATTATCTTGTCAATAAATCTTTATGACAAATAAAATTACCTCAAACACCGTGAATTTTATATGCCACGATAGTGTGGACGTATACAAAATCAAACATTTGTAAGAGGGTTTTTAATTTTATTATCTTGTCAACCTATTTATTTGACAAATTAATAGTTGATTTTCTTCGATCACACAAATAATAGCAGTGACTCCGATGGGGAGGATACTATTAGACGTGCCTAAGTGTATACCATTACTTGACACTAAGTCCATTAATAAGATTGTGCCCCTTCCGATGGGGAAGATCACACGCTCTTAATTAACTTCCTATAGTCATCCAAAATGGAAGTTTAATCTAGTGATCCGCAAACAAGCTCATCCGATATGGAGGAAGGCACTCAGAGCCAACGCGCAAGCTTGTTGCATCACTTATAAACCAGTAATGGAGACCGTGGAATTTATTTAAAATAAATCCCTCTCCCACTTAGTTATTTAAAGTGAGGAATTTTGACTATGCTAATCTACTTAACATGCATACTAACAAGCACACACAGCACAATACAAAAGCAATAAATAGCAAAACTAATTTTCAACTATTATGGCTTTTATCTATTGTTGTCCTCCGTGTGTCGTCATCCCTAGCTGCTGCCATCTTTGGCCACCGCCACCGGGTCTAGTTGTCGCATCCATCTTGCTCCTTGTTCCGCTGCGCCACTCTGATCCTCAAAAGGTTCCACGCCTTGCAAGATTCGATCCGCGACATAAATAGAATTTTATATTTTTCGATCCTATATTCCTCGAAGGAATATACATGTAAACTAGATCGAATATAAAATAAAGTTTACATCCATCGATCCTATATTCCATAAAAGGAATGTACATGTATCTAGATCAAAAAATAAAATCCTAATAAAACTAAATACAGCTCCTGCTGTATTTTATAATACAATCATGCACACATAATAAATGCCCTTGACATGTCCAAGGTTCCAATCACACACATAATACCTATAAGCCATAATAGTTGGATCCTGCATCCACAAAGTTAGCACATCCTACTATTAACCTGCCTAAATTATGTATGACATGTGCATAATTAAACTAATACCAAATACACAGAGGCAAAACCCTAGCTCTGATACCAATTGTTGGTTGCTACTCGGAAAACCCAATAGCTCCACTGTACAAAAATTTTGTACGTGATCTGAACCTTTCCTAGCTACCATGTGTTCTTTTATGTTAAACGTGTATCTCCTGCGGAACTTAACACGTTTGATTCCAAATTTAACTTATATGTTCTTTCAGGTTTAGATTTGGATCTCCTGCGGAACTTAACACGTTTGATCCAAATCACCTAGGTTATAAATTCAATTAAATATTAGTTTCCAAAATTGGCTTCCAGTACTGCATGGCGAGGCACTTGGCCTTCTTGGATATGGGAGCAACCACCACCGACTAGACAAAAGCCTTTTAAGGAAAGTTAATATTTAATTTCCTTATATAACTCTAGGTTAACCAAAAGGAACAATCAAATCATAAGGAAAAAAGAAAAAGAACACAACATCAAAATTAAATTCGAAAAACAAGAATCGAATGCCTCTTGTATTTGGTATTTATACAAAGAAAAATTAACTAGTATGATGCGGAAATTAAATACTAGTTATACCTTTTCCTTGTATGCTAAAAACCTCGAGATCTTCTGCCGTATCCCTCGCCTCCTCTTAGACGTCGTGTGGGCGACGATCCTCCAAGACGAACACCACCCGGAAAGATTCTCCTCCTTCTCTAGAATTCGGCCACCACCACCACAAAGGAGCAAAAGAGAGCAAAGGGAAGAGAGGGAGAGGGGCCGACCACTTGATGATCTCCGACAACAAAATATCAATTGTTATGTTTTTCAAGGCCTCCTCTTCCCCCCTTTTTATATTAGTTTCCCAACGAAAAATTATGGAAAGAGTTTTATAAAAAAATTAGACTCATTCCTATTTCCTTTTAATTTTTTCTTTTTCTTTCCTTTTAATTAATCAATCCTAAATTGATTTATTAATTAAACAACTATTTGTTGATGTTTAATTATTTGACCGGCCCCTTGCTTGGGCACCAAGCAAGGTGGCCGGCCACTTATTAAAAGGGAAAGAAAGAAAATTTTTTTATAAAATTTAAAAGAAGAAAACTTCTAATAAAATTTTACAAACTCTCCTTTTTTTTCTAATGTGGATATTAAAAGGAAAGTTTTAAAATTTAAAACCAAGTTTTAAAATTTAAAACATCTCTAATAATATTTCTTTTTAAAAGAAAGTTTTATAAATTTTACAACTCTCTTTTAAAACCTTGTGGCCTAATTTAAATTAGGAAAATTTTATAAATTTTTAAAATATCTCTTTTTACAAATTGTAAATATCTGAGGAAATTTAAAAATTCAAAAACAACCTTCCTAATTTAAATATTGCGGCCGGCCCCCTTGCCCAAGGCAAGGGTCGGCCACTTCTAGAGAATATGTGGCCTGCCATTGCTTGGTCACCAAGCAATGAACCAACCCCTTCTTGGACACCAAGATAGACTTTTCTTTGGATGGACTTGAGGCTTTATTAAGGCTACAACAGGGACCTAGAGGAGAAATTGGTTTTGGCCTTCCGATGAGCTTGAGTATCCCGTGCTCGCCCCGAACACACAAATCAAGTTCATCGATAATAACTCATTCCACTAGAGAGTTATTACCGCACTACCGCACCAATCCCAAATTACATTATGGGTTCCTTCTTATTATGAGTGTGTTAGTCTCCCTATGTTTAAGATTACGAATGTCCACTAATTAAGTGAGTTACTGACAACTCATTTAATTAATATCTAGCTCCAAGAGTAGTATCACTCAACTTTATCGTCATGTTGGACTAAGTCCACCTGCAGGGTTTAACATGACAATCCTTATGAGCTCCTCTTGGGGACATTCTCAACCTAGATCACTAGGACACAGTTTCCTTCTATAATCAACAACACACACTATAAGTGATATCATTTCCCAACTTATCGGGCTTATTGATTTATCGAACTAAATCTCACCCATTGATAAATTAAAGAAATAAATATCAAATATATGTGCTTGTTATTATATTAGGATTAAGAGCACACACTTCCATAATAACTGAGGTCTTTGTTCCTTCATAAAGTCAGTATAAAAGGAACGACCTCTAATGGTCCTGCTCAATACACTCTAAGTGTACTAGTGTAATTATATAGTTAAGATAAACTAATACCTAATTACACTACGACCTTCCAATGGTTTGTTCTTTTCCATCTTGGTCGTGAGCTACTGTTTATAATTTATAAGGAACCGATAACATGATCTTCTGTGTGTGACACCACACACCATGTTATCTACAATATAAATTAATTGAACAACTACATTTATCATAAATGTAGACATTTGACCAATGTGATTCTTATTTCTAGATAAATGTTTATACCAAAAGCTAGGCTTTTAGTATACATCCTAACAGTAGCGACCACCCTTCTTACTACTACTCTCTAAGGGTGACAGTTACTTAACTACTGACTCTACTTAACCGGAATGATCGAAACCACGAAGAGTCTCTACCGAAAAATTTCGACAGCATCTCCCCTGTACCGGCGACCATAAACTGGAATACATATATAGTATACATCAGCCACAAGTGGCTGGAACATATATCAAACACCCACGCAATTAAATAAGTGTCAAACTCATCTCAACACACAATCTAAAACAAAATAATCTCAAATGACATGGATCTTAAAGTACAATTTCAAATGTTTCTTAATCACTAAAATACGAAACTCAATAACATCCCAAGTCTCTCCCATAGTCCTGGCATCACACACCATCCGCACCTCCTCATCGCCTTCCTTTGCTATAACTTTTCCTTTCCTTTATCTGCAGTAAGAGGAAATGCAATCTATAAGCAAAATTGCTTAGTAAGCGCTATCAAACTCACAAAATCTCGATATGCATGTACATATATCTATAACATAAACTAACTGAATGCTTACTGAAAACTACTCATGCTCATCTAATAGTAAGGAATCAAACAGGCTGAAATGCTAAACATGTAAAGCTGCTCATGCTCATCTACTAGCAAATAACAGTAAGCTAATCTAAATAACATGCTAGCATAAAAGAAAACTAAACTTGCTGATTTTAAAACAAAGTGAAACTTATTTCATTTGTTCTAATCTTATTCTTTTATTTCACTTGTTTAAAACTTATTCTTTTATTTCACTTGTTTAAAACTTATACTTTAATACTTCAAAATAATAATCAACTTCTCTTGGGCCCAGGCGTAGTACCAAAGCGCGCTCCCTAATAGAGACTGGGGTAGCGAGCCACCAGTTCTACGAGGGTAAAGACCTCGGTCTTACCAGGGCCAAGACCTCGGAATTGGTCACCTGGATTTATTTAACGACAACCTCGGAAGTCGAGTACTAGCCTCTTCAAAGTAAAATATCTTATTTACTTCTTCTTTAAATGTCTTGACATTTTAACAAGCACCTTGTGTGCCAAAATCCCTAAAGTCTTGACTTGGAATCTACTTAAGGCCTTGGCCTTTTTCTTTTTTTTTCTTTATCTTTCTTATACTTGTTAATACCTCTATTAAAAAGGATGTCTCATACAAAACTGCACTAAAATGCTTATTAACATTGCACTGAAATGCTTAATAGAATTGCATGGAAATACTTAATAAAACTGTACTGAAATGCTTAACTGAATTGCATGAAAATACTTAATAAAACTGTACTGAAATGTTCAATAAAACTGCATACAATGCTAATCAAATTTCTGCATATTTAGCTAACAGAAATCTGCATACTGTGCTAACAAAACTGCACTATAAGCTTAACGAAACTGCACTTGAATGTTAACTAAAATCTGCACTTGAAATGCTTAATAAAATCTGCTCTAAGATTGGAGTTCTGCATATAATACATATCAAAATCTGCAAGTAATACTTATAAAAATCTGCATACCATACAAGCTTAAACTAAATCTAAAACTTGTTGGAATTAAAACCTATATAACTTGTTTCGTTTTAACAGAAACTTGCGTTAGAAATGTTATACCACATCTAATGAATCCAAGGGTTCCATATATAAGAAAACTAATAGCGAAAGATCCATAGCAAAACTAAACAAACTGGTTTGCGATACACGACAGTAAGGAAAAATCTAAAACTGAGGTGTTACTTAATGAAGCAAACTACATGCTCCAAATTCAAACCATTTCATGCTTACTGCCTAGCAACAAACCAAAACAAAAAATCTGCTAAGGTTTAAATCCTATGTAAGGCTTGTCTCATTTGTTCAAAACTTGCACTACGTATCAATCCAGTAATTCCTTATGATATGGAAGAGCAAAACAACTATGATCAAGGCATACCCAACTACCCAATCTGACCACAGTGGCTCTAATCAGACAGTAAGGGAGAAGTTACATCACATGCTCAAAATTATCTACATGCTCAACTAGTAGCTAATGGGAAACTACTCATGCCCCTTTTTCTTTGTACAGGATCAAGTTAAGCTTGCTGTAAATTCTAAAACAAAAACCTATGTACACAAATTCACAGTTTAAGCTCTTGTAAGGTTTCAGAAATCTTTAAACATGCTTCAACAGATTTGCACAGAAGAAATTAAATTCTTGGATCCATTCTAATAATCCCTAAAATCACAATTCTCTTCAACCAAAATCTGAAAGCCAAAAGAAACAGTTCGTCCTGTTCAGTGGCACGATAAGAAACCCAAACAAAAATGAACAGAATGCTCCACATACTTAACCCTTCCATGTTCTTCCTTTGAATCTCACGGCAACAAGCCCTAAACCAAAAACCTTCACGGCATACTAAAAAAAAACAAGGAAATACCAAATCAAATTTGGAACTACTCTTACCGCAGGTGAGTAGCAACTTACATCATTCTTGGACTTACAACCGAAGAAGGAAGGTTCTAGGGTTTCGGGTGAGCTCCAAATCTCGGCGATTCCTCTGTGTCCGCGTGCTCCCCTCGACGAGATGACCGAGAAGGTGTGAAAGACTCCCGAAAATCTCCCTTAGCCGGCCGCCGAAGAAGAACCCTAGATCCCCTGCTGTGTTTTCGCCCGAGAAGAGGAACGGCGCCGCACGCGAGGAGGAGAAGGGAAAATGTTTCGGAAGAGAAGACTTAATTTCACTCTTTATAACCTAGGTTTTTCTATAAACCAACTACTACTTATATACAATTCGCTCTTTCCTTAAATAGCACAGCCCGCTTGGGCTCTTGGTTAGCCGGATTCGCTTAGGCTTGGTTCGGCCGGAGGTCATGGGTTCGAATCTCGGCTTGGACATTATTTTTGTCGAAACTTCTTTCGTTTAGTAAAAATATCAAACGACCTCCAAAAATTACATAAAAACACTCTAAAAATTTCTAAAAATCACTAGAATATTTCTATAACATTTCTAAATATTTTTAAATTACTTTTGGGACTCGAAATGAGGAAATTTGGGTTGTTACAATTACAGCCACCATGTCTGAGGGAACACCCGTAAGGGATTATATCCTTAAAATGATGGCTTATCTGAACAAAATACAAGTCCTTTGAGGAGAAATCGATGGGGAAACCCAGGTCGATATAATTCTCCAAATGCTATCCAGAAGTTTTGAGCAGTTCCGCCTGAACTATAACATGAACAAAAGAGAGTATACGTTGGCGGAACTTCTGACAGAACTATAGGCAGCAGAAGGTATATTTCGTCACAGTTCTCAGATTTACTATGCTGAAAATGGTTCTACTTCTTAATCGAAAATTAAGGCTTTCTCCATACTTACATTAATGGCAAGTCATCAAGACGAGGACTATGATTCAAGCTCGGCCGAAATGAGCATCGAGAGCATCGATGAAGGGGGAGCTACATCGAAAGAAAGCAACAGTTTAGGGGGAAACATGGATAACGACATCGACAAGGTAAGTCAGGTACGTTCTCTTCCTCCCGATAAACTCTTTAAGTTTGTTAAATTGCTAACTAAAGGCTGTTGCAAGTTAGAAAAGGAAATTAAAATTTTAAAAGTAATTCTAGCTAAGTCTTTCCCATTAGAAGAGTTAGACAAATTAAAGTTAGAAAATGAAAATTTCAAAAGACAAATAGATTCTTTATAAAATCGTGCATGTTCCCATAATATAAATTTTAGAAAATACAACAATTTAAATTGGTATTTTAGATATCACCAGGGATAAATTAGAAATATTTCAAAAAGGTATGTCCCTAAGAAATTTTTAGTTAATCCAATAGGCTGGAACCTATATTGGGTTCCAATGTCTTGTTTGACTTGAACTATTAATTAGATTTAGCGCTTTCAACGAGAAAATTAAACAATTAATTTTTTTATGAGGCTTTATCTAAGAAAGTGGTTGTTGCTCTAATAACTAAGAAGGCCTAGTGGTTCGCCACTGCCTGGAAGCCAAAATATTGAAATGAAATGTTTAATTAACTTTCTTATAAAGCATTAAAGTTAAAATTAAATAATGCTTTACAAAATTTTTAAATATTTTTTTGGAAATTAAAAAAATTATTATTTTTTTATTTAAAAAAAATTTCTTTCTTAAGTTTTCTTCTTAGAAAATTCTCAAAAATAATTTTGATTGCAAAAACTTAGAAATTTTTCAAAATATTTATTCATGCAAAATTGTCTAACTTAGATTATTTTTTAACCTTGAAATTTTCTTTGAGATTTTCTTTCACTTAAATATGTTTTCTAAAAATCATTGAAATAATTTTCAAAATTTTCTAAATTTTAACCCTTAGATTGTTCTTGGAACCCCATTTTTTATGTGATCAAAGGGGGAGAAGGAAAAGTATAAGTCTAGGAGGAGGTAGACTAATTTTTCTATCTTTTTGCACATTATTGCAATATTAGATATTTTGTTTTTATGTCTATTTACCATAGCTTAACTTGGGTTGCTTACATCAAAAAGGGGGAGATTGTTGGAACTCCAAGGTTGTTTTGATGTGATCAATAAGTTAAGTTATGTCCTGTTGTGTTTTTAACCTTGTGTCTAAGTGTGCAGGAACTTAGGAGCATAGGGAGTCGAGCAAAAGACACAGTTAGTGAGAAGGACGGCACAAGAGAGAGCTGACGGGCTCTGTGTGTCTGAGGTACGAGATGTTGCAGAAAAGTATGCGGGCGGACGAGAAGGAGACGCGCGGTGTTTCCGAGGGACGAGAAGTCGGAGCGGAAGGTTGCTCGAGAAGGCTGAATTGGGTTTGGGTGAACCTTATTTCGGTTGGCTGAAATCACCCAAGCGAGCGGAGCCAGAGCGGAAGACTCGGACTGAGACGAGCAGCACTGGAGCAGAGGGCCCGGACCAAAAGTCAATTGTGTTGACTTTAGTGGTCTGGGTGCCCGGAACCATTTCGGGCGCTAGGAATCAAGTTTTGACCGGATCACGGTCAAACGCAATTCGTTGCGAAGGGGATAAAATTTTATCCCCTCCCAGGCTCCTGGACACCTTTCAGGCGCCCTGACCGAGGCTATAAATACAGCCTTGGTCCAGAAGCTTTCAATCAACTCAAGCAATTAGCATTTCCAACACTTGTACGCTTTCTTTAGAGTTTAGCTTCTATTTTTCTGTGTGTCATTGCTTTAAGAGGCTTCTCCGCCTAAAGGAGATACTAGTATGACACATTCCTTGGATTAACAACCTCCCCGGTTGTAACCAAGTCAAATCAGATGTCTCTTCCTTTTATTATTTTCTTTTTATTTATTTTATGCAAGTGTTATTTTGAGTGTTCGAGAAGGGTAGTTTTCTTTTACTTTTGCAGGGCTATCCAACCTCCCTTCTAACCGGCCAATTCAATCCAATAGTTATAGCCTCAACCCTCGCCGCTGCAAGTTCTGCCTACAAAGATTAAAGGGTGGCTTGAGTCGCATCCACTTTCTCTTGAAGGGTCGCTTCCCGGTCTGCATGGGTTGATAGCTCATTCTTTTTAGTAGCCATAACTACTTGCAGAGAGGCTCAGTTTGACTGAAGAACCTAGAGTTGCGAGGAGAGGCTCATGATTTCCTCACTCTTGGCATCCAACTCAGCCAAGATATTGACAAGCCTCAGGCTCTCAGATTTAAGTTTGGTGGCATTTGTTCGCAGGGTAGCTTCTAGCGTCGCTATCCTTTCGGCCTCTGCACGAGCCAGGTCTCGAGCCGTCTCACCTTCAACGATTCATTTTCCCAGTGAAGGCCAGCCATTAATTGGGAGATGCTTATGTTGGTGCGGTTAGCACTAACGGTCTAACTCAGGTTTTGATGAATGACAAAGTAGGTTAAGTTAGATTTGTTGTCATCTAACACTTTAACTGAGTGTGCAGGAGAAATCCAGCTAGGTCGACGGGTCGATTGGATAGTTGATGTGAAGTCCAGTGAAGTCGACGAGTTGACGAGCCGACAAGATAGTTGGCATGAAGTCCAGGTAGGTTGACGGGCGAACGGATAGCTGGCACGAAGCCCAACTAGGTCGACGGGCAGACCGATTAGCTGGCACGAAACCCAGCTTGGTCGACGGGCTGATCGGATAGCTGGCACGAAGCCCAGCTAGGTCGACGGGCTGATTGGATAGCTGGCACGAAGTCCAGCTAGGTCAACGGGATGACCAGATAGCTAGCGCGAAGTCCAGAGAGGTTGACAGACTGACCGGATGTCTGGCAAGTAAGTTAAGATAAGTCACTGGAGGGGAGTGACTTGGTGAGGACGCATTCCCAGTCAGGGAACTTAGGTGTCGATCCAACTTAGAACCATTTAGAAAATCTAAGTTGAGATCGTGACTAGATTCTAGTCTCGGGGAGACATAATTTAATTACTACTCTGTTTGAATATAATTGTGATAACGCATTATTTTGTAGAGTAGTATAATTTTTATTTTACCTCGGACTAATATTTTCTTACAGGAAAATAATTTTCTGGAAAATGGTGGTCCGGGCGCTCGGAAGGGATCCGAGCACCCGGAGTTTGTCCGAGCTCCCGAAAGGCAAATTCTATCCTTGCCAGCTAGGAGCGCGTCGATTGGTTGGATGATGTCACGGTCCAGGCACCCGGAATGGATCCGGGGCCTGGAGCACTCCTATAAAAGAAGGCCTCCACCAGAGCTTGACTACAACTTCTTTCTACGACTGCTCTGTTGTGCTCAGCTCCTGCGATGCTGTGAAGCTTCTCCAACAACTTGTGGCTCAAGTTCTTTTAAATTGTTGTTGGTATTTCTTTTAATAATTCTTGTTCTTATTGTTGTAATCCTTTTTGGGAACTACTAGTGAATTGCCCAACACAAGCACTCGACGAGTGCGGGTCTTGGAGTAGGAGTCGACGAAGGCTCCGAACCAAATAAAATTGGTATTGTTAGCATTGTGTCTTTCTTATTTTCATTGCGTACTCGACTTGACTGTGCCATGAATTTTTTATCATTATTCACCCCCCCTCTAGCGAACTCTACGATCGAACAAGTGGTATCATAGCAGGTACCGCTCTGATATGGTGCAACCACCAATCAGACAAAGGGGGTGAATATTTTTTTTCTTTTCGATTTTAAGTCATAATCCAAATTGGTATAATTGCCTCTTTGAAAAAATTTTCTCGTAACAAATTAAACTGAACTGGTGCAACACTAATTCAGTTTTAAACTTTTCTAAATTTTATCTCGCACTACTAATCCAAGACCAAGTCTTGGGATCCAATTATCCTTTCTCTCCTTGCGTGCAGAATTAATGGCCCTGAACGAAGGATACAACACCGCCCGTCCCCCTCTATTCAACAGCAATGAATTCCCATATTGGAAGAAACGAATGGAGGTCTACTTAAAGACCGACTTCGACCAGTGGTTCAGCGTCACCTGTAGCTACAAGGCTCTAGTCGACAACTCTGAAAATCCGATGGACCCAGAATAGTGGAACCCATAGATGAAAAAGAAAACCGAAGTAGACTTCAAAGCTCTCAACACCCTCCAGTGCGGGTTGACAAAGGAGGAACTAAACCGCGTTGGCCCACATGAAAATGCAAAGGAACTATGGGACAAGCTCGTCGAACTATACAAGGGAACTAACGACGCCAAGGTAACTAAACGAGATCTTTTCTTAAATAAATTATTTAATATTAAAATACAGGAAGGAGAAACGGCAAGCCAACTCCATGCAAGAATAAAAGATATCCTCAACGGGCTCCATGCTATCGGCCACCAAATGGAGAACCACGATTTAATAAGGAACGTCCTAAATGTGTTTCCTCGAAATGCATTATGGGCATCCATCATGGATGCCTACAAGATTTCGAAGAATCTTTCAAAGTTAAAGTTAGATGAGCTATTTTGTGAACTTGAGCTACACGAGCAAACTAACGCCAGGACTGAGAAAGGTGTTGCTCTTTTTGCAGGTTCCTCCAAGCAAACTAAATCAAATCCTAAAATTGAACTTAACTCATCTCACAAAATTATAGGATTCCTTGATTAAAAACTTAGATCAGGTGATGTGACTAAGGAAATTAAATTTAAATTTAAATTCAAATCCAAATTAAATTAAATTAAATTCAAATTAAATAATCAAATTAAATTAAATTTAAATTCAAATTAAATAATTAAATTAAATTAGATTTAAATTAAATTCAAATTAATTTAATAAAATTAAATTCAAATTAAATTAGATTTAAATTCAATTCAATTTAAATTAAATTCAAATTAAATAATCAAATTAAAATAAATTAAATTTAAATTAAATTTAAAATTAACATTAAAAAATTATTTAAAAAATTATTTTAACTTTAAAAAAATTATTTTAACTTTAAAAAAATTATTTTAACTTTAAAAAAAATATTTTAAATTAAATTATTTTAAAAATTATTATAACCATTTTTTAAAAATATATATTTAACTAAAAAAATTATTTTAAAAATTATTTTAACTTTAAAAAAAATATTTTAAAAATTATTTTAACTGAAAAGATATTTTAAAAATTATTTTAATTAAAAAAATTCTTTTAACTTAAAAACTTATTTTAAAAATTATTTTAACTTTAAAAAAATTATTTTAAAATTTATTTTAACTTAAATTATTTTAAAAATAATTTTAACTTAAAAAAATTATTTTAACTTAAAAAAATATTTTAAAAATGTTTTTAATTTAAATTATTTTAATTTAATTTTTTTAAAAAAATTATTTTAACTTAAAAAATATTTTAAAAATTATTTTAACTTAAAAAAATTATTATAAAAATTATTTTAACTTAAAAAAATATTTAAAAATTTATTTTAACTTAAAATAATATTTTAAAAATTAAAACATAAATCAATTTAAAAATTATTTTAACTTAAAAAATTATTTAAATGAAAAAAAAATTATTTTAACTTAAAAAAATTATTTTGAAAATTATTTTAAAAATTTAAAAAATCATTTAACTTAATAATAATAATAATAATAATAATAATAATAATAATAATAATAACTTGGTCATAAACTAGGGTCGGGCACCCCTGATATTACCTTCCGGACGCCTGGAAGCACTTCCGAGTGCCCCACCCTAGCACTCTGCTCGAGGCGCTTGAAGGTGATCTGATCGCCTGGACCTCCCTATAAAAGGGGTGGCAGGCGACCCTCCCCCCCAATTCTCTGCACCTCTCCTTACCACTCTTACAAAGGCTCTCACTAAGCTTTAACGCAAGAGGGATCAAATTTAAAATTTTACTTCCTCCTACAGTTATTACGCCGCTGCAAAACAACCGAGGTCGTCATTTCTATTATCTTCATTAACGATGGCTCGATAAATTTTACTTCCTTTCCCAAGTTTCTAAATTACTTTATTTTAATATTTTATACTTAGTTTAGTTTTCTTTGATAAATTAGGAAACGTTCTAGATTTGGTGTTGGGCCCTCTATTGCTAGTACTGATCCTAGGTTTCCTACTGAAGAACTTAGGATTAAGTTTGACTCTACCATCTATATGCCTATATGGACTAGGTGTATAGATAGACAATTTTGTATGCTCTCTTGCATCCCAGCTGTAGAGGTCATTGACTACTACAGATTGTAGCAGCTAGTTTATTGTACCAGTTCAGTTAACATAGGTTTATGTGTTGAACTATACAACAACCTAGTTAGAGTAGATGACCTTACATATACTAGTAGGGTAGCTGGTACTGATGTCACGCTATCTCCTACCATCATCCGGACCTCTTTAGGTCTACGACCATCTACATGCACTTTTCAGTGTTATCCTCCTAGGGACCTACCATTTGGTGATCCTTACTCGCATATTACTCATGACACGATTTATTCATATTTTTTTTAGGGAGAGCGAGTACCCACTTTTACCCAGTTTAGGTATGTCTCCCTTCGAGTCCAGGACTATGTCCTCTATAGGGTCTTAGTCTTCTGCATTTTATCATTGACCACTCGCGACGTCACGATGATGTTGTCTACAATATAAATTAATTGAACAACTACAACTAAATGTAGACAATTTGACCAAATGTGATTCTTTATTCAAAATAAATGTTTACAAAAGCTTAGGCTTTCAGTATACACTCTAACAATCCCACTGCTAACGCATATGAGAATTACTCCATCTCCTTTATTTCAAGTTCAAGCCGTGGACACTGCTACAAGCTAAACTTGTCACCTCTTGACACAGGTGTATCACCGGGTGTACAGTTCTGCATACTATACCTTACAAGCACCTTTTCAATATATGCCTATTGTAAAAGTTCAAGAATGTCTCTTGAACGATTACGATAAATCTGTATGCCTAAAACAAAGGATGCTTCTCCAAGATCTTTTATTTCAAAATTACCAGATAGAAATGACTTGGTTTGAAGCAACATATCCTTATTATTACTGGCAAGCAATATATCATCCACATACAAAACAAGTATAACAAAGTTGCTCCCACTGAACTTGACATATATGCACTGATCAATGGGGTTCTCTTTAAATTCAAATGAGGTAACCACTTGATCAAATTTCTGGTGCCACTGATGAGACGCCTACTTTAAACCATAAATGAACTTCTTTAATCTACATATTAGGTGCTTTAAGTCTTTACAGTCAAAGTTCTCTGGTTGCACCATATATATAGACTCCTCTATGTCTCCATTGAGGAATGCAGTGTTTACGTCCATTTGATGTAGCTCCAAATCATAATGAGCTACAAGTGTCATGATTACCCTAAGGGAGTCTTTCGTCGACACGGGTGAGAAAGTCTCCTTGTAATCAATGTCTTCTTTCTGAGTGAATCCCTTGGCAACAAGATGAGCCTTATAATTTTCGACATTACCCCTTGAATCCCGCTTGGTTTTAAATATCCATTTACAGCCAACAGACTTCTTTCCTTCAGGCAATTCGACAAGTTCCCAAACGTCATTGTCCGCCATAGACTTCAACTCTTTTTGCATGGCGTTAATCCACCTTTCAGGATCATAGCATTGTTTGACTTCTTGGAAAAATGTAGGATCACTCTCCAACCCTATATCAAAATCATGCTCTTGGAGATAAACATAATCACGAGAATTCGTGCTTCTCCGTTCCCTTGTGGATCGCCTTAAAGGCACTTGTGTTTGAGGTGGTTGAGGTACTTGCTCATCAATATGAGGCAATACTTCAATTTTAGTGGCAGATTCCTCCAATTGCATTGGAGATATCATGGGAATATCTTGGTTCACTACGCTTACTGGATCCATAATGTGCGGTATGGTAAACATACCTCTACTGATCGCACTAGTAGTAACCACAGGAGGATTGCCAACGGATTCCTTAAAAGATATTTCCTGGATTTTATCCTCCCATTGTCCTCAATGAACTCGACATTTCCTGTTTCAAAGAAGGATCTATTAGAGGGATCATAAAATTTATACCCTCTTGACTTCTCAGAGTATCCTACAAAATTACAGCTAACCGTTCTCAAGCCCAGTTTCTTTTCATTAGGCTTGTAAGGCCTAACTTCACCTGGACAACCCCAGACGTGTAAGTTCCTAATGCTAGGCTTCTTACCCGTCCACATCTCGAATGAGGTTTTAGTTACTGTCTTACTAGGTACTCTATTAAGTAGGTAAACTGCAATTTTGAGTGTTTCACCTCCACAAGGACTCTGATAGAGAAGTGAAAGTCATCATACTTCTTACCATATCTTTTAGGGTTCGATTGCGATGCTCAGCTACACCATTCTAACTGGGTGTACCAGGCATGGTATACTGAGGCACAATTCCACAATCAACAAGGTAATTCGTAAATGGTCTTGGGCGTTGTTCACCTGATCTATCATATCAACCGTAATATTCACCTCCACGGTTAGATCAGACAGCTTAAATTTTCTTACCTAGTTGAAGTTCAACTTCGGCTTTGAAAATTTTGAACATGTCCAAAGATTACGATTTCTCATGAATGAGGTACAAATAGCCAAATCTAGAATAGTCATTTATGAAGCTAATAAAATATGTGTGTTCATTCCAAGATACCTTAGGGAATAGTGCACAAATATCCGTATGTATTAACTCCAAAATATCACTACAATGGCTAGCCCCCTTATTCCTTTTGTTAGTAGTCTTCCCCTTGAGACACTCTATGTAGACATCAAAGTCTGACATATCAAGGAAATCAAGAATTCCATGTGATATTAACCTTTCTAGGTGTTGTTTTGATATATGTCCTAAATGCCTATGCCACAACATGGAAGAATTCTCGTTAGTCAATTTACGTCTCATACCTATACTATGCATTATCACGTTGTCAACTGTAGGAGTAAAGGTGTTCAATTTATAAAATTTATCAACCAAGGAATCATTGCCAAACAACACTGAATTAAAGAAAATACTAAAAATTACATTTCTAAATGAACAAGAATAACTTGATTTGTCCAAACAAGAAATTGAAATTAAATTCTGTCGAAAAGATGGACCAATAAATGCATTTTCTAAATCCTGAAAAAACATCGGTTCCTAAACAAAGTATAAAAACATCAATCGACTCGACTTTAGCCTTCTTTTCATTTCCTGTATAGATGTATCTTTCACCATCAAGCGGAAGTCGGCTCCTGAGACAACCCTGCATAGTGATACTTATGTGAGTAGTAGCACTGGTATCTATCCACCAAGTGTCAGTGGATACAATAGTTAGATTGACTTCCGAATTAACAAAGTTGAGAAGTTTACCTTTCTTTACACGCCAGTTGGCGTACTTGAGGTAGTCTTTCTTCATATGACATTTCTTCTTGTAAAATAAACAAGTGGATTCCTTATCCTGCTTCTTGTGCTCCTTATGGTCATTGCCTCCGGAATCTGCAATTTGTTTTCCTTTTCCTTTGTTATTGATCCTCTTTCGTTTCTTGTTCATACTTTGAGAACTAGATGCTAAGTGAGTACTCTCAGATATCTCAATCTTTAGTCTCCCCTCCTCTTGCACATATTGGGCAATAAGTTCATTCAATGTCCACTTTTTCTTTTGAGTATTATACGATATCTTAAAAGAAGTGAACCATGCAAGAAGAGACATCAAGACGAAATGCACTAACATACCCTCAGACATATCGAGTTTTAGTGTTTTCAGACTTGTCGCTATATTAGACATCTCCATAATGTACTCTCTTATGTTTCCTTTATCATTATACCGCATGCTTACCAACTTCGTAAGAAGTGTGCTCGACCTTTTCATTTGAGGTGAATCGGTCTGCTAATTGGTTTAGGAAATTCTTAGCATCTTCTCCCTCCGTTATTGAGCCCTTTATTAGTACCGGTATGGAAACTTCATGATACTCAAACACATGCGATTTGATTTCTCCCATAGCTAAACTTCAGCTCTCTGCTCTATAGTGCTAACATTGGTCAGAGGTGCGAGACGATCATTCCTTAATGCATAGTCTAAATCCATGCAGCCTAAGACTACGGTTACGTATTCTTTCCATTCAGCAAAATTTGAACCAGTTAGTGTTAGGATGTTATTAATACTGACAGTTACAAATTGTATTGAAATTAAAAAAAAAGAATTTATTTAAGCTTACGATTTAACTAAAACCAAGAACATATAAGTAATAAAAAATTATGCAAATAAAATAAAATTTTAAATGCATATAAATGGGCTCTTTATGAGATACCAAGTACAACATAATGCGCTTTCCTTTGGGCCGACACATTATTTGTTAGCGATACTCTCTAATATAACTCAAACTTTAATTGGTCATACAATGTGTCTTCCTTTGGGCCTGTCTACCCATTGTGCACATAATATGATACTTTATATGAGTTATATTTTGATTCATAGCTTACAACAACCTTAATCGGCCACATAATATGTCTTCCTTTGGGTCAATATATTTTGTGCATGATTTAAACAAAATAATATTTTGTTCTATAGTTATAAACTACCTTATGCATATATTTGGCATAAAAGTAACCTTCCTTTGGACCGATTACTTTTAGCATAGATATACCTCTACCAATACAAAATGTACTAAACCTAGCTAAGATGTCTTCCTTTGGGCCGACACATTAGTTCAACTTAGTAGCACGTTGTGCAGATAGATCCAAGAAAATACTAGAAACTTAATTCGAACAGATATTACTTAATCAGTCTTAACGACATAAAATTAGACATATTGATCGATTGATACGTTATAATAATCGATTGGTGTGTTTCAATCGATTATTCTAATCGATTTGAAAGAGTATTACATGCGACTACATAATTATATATATAGTACTCAAGTTTTTTTAAATTTTATAATTAAATAGTACTATTTAATAATAATTAATTAATTAATTTACTGTTCATAGAAGATTCAATTTGAAACAAGTGTTTCAAAAAAACATATATATATATATATATATATTCTTTACGCATGAAACAGTACAATACCATTTAAAAAATAATTTTTTGGTACTGTTTCAATTTTTTTTTTGAAATAGTATTATTTTGAAACCGTGTTTTTTTTTATTGAAACATTGTTTCGTTGAATCCGTTTTTTTTAATCGAATAACAGTGAACTTAATCAAATCGATTAAAAAAACTTAATTCAAACAGTAAATAATCAATTGATTAAAATTAATTTTAATCGATTGATAATTAACATAATCACGAGTTTAAGACTGATAAATTATTTAAGAAAAATGTTTAATCAATTTCTATGATTCTATTAGATGTTTTAGGTTTGGTAATCGATTGGTCGACCAAATCAATCTATTAAATCATTACTAATGAAAGATCAAACTTTTCTTAAATTTTCTATACAAAAGATTTTGACGATCAAATAATTGTATTATATTAGGAAAACTTAATCTAACATACAAACAATAAATCAATGAAAAATTTAAACTTTATTGCCAATGAAAACGATGAAACAGAAACCGGTGGCTCTGATACTAATTGATGGTTCTCATAAAAATCTAAGCCGCATGAATTTTAGATAATCAAAATAAGAATTTGTATAGGAAAAACAAGAACATATGAGCATGGATCTTCGTTTTATCGAGAACATGATATAAGAAAAAGTAAATAATACATAAACATAATGATAAAGAACCTGATTGAAGAGTCATATCGAAAGGTAAGTCTTCCGAAGGAGTTAGGTTGATGACGCCGAATTTTCTTTGTCAATAGGGAACAAAGAGACGTCTCAAGATTACTCTAATCCTCTGAGAACAACCCATTATATAATGTACATCTATTATCAGCCCATAAATGATAATAGATGCGGGACTATAAGTTCTACACATATGAGATCCATATCCAATTATCCAAAATTCATTAGACATAAGTTAGATCACTTTAAAGAGTTCAGATCGTAATGTACAACTTACAAAATAAACTCATATAATAGGAATAATTATATCTGACAGAGACATTTAAAAGGTTAAAATTTTGCATATATGATCATGAAAACTTTAATGGAAGAAAATTAAAGGCGTTAATCTCTTTCCTTCGTGACTTTTAAAATTAAATAAAGGGCGTTAATATCTTTCCTTCGTGACTTTTAAAATTAAATAAAGGGCGTTAATATCTTTCCTTCGTGACTTTTAAAATTAAATAAAGGGCGTTAATCTCTTTCCTTCGTGACTTTTATCAATCACTCACATTAACATTTTAGAAGTAAAATTTTCAACAAATTATTTCCTATAACTTTTTCTTGTATCGATTAATCCATTTTTCATGAATATTTAAGTGTGTCAAGTATTTGCAAGGTGATAGGAAAATGGAGGATGACTCGCCGATCGAACAAGTGCGACTAACAGTTCCTCCCATAGATGATCCAACGTTGCAGGTGTTAACATTTCGTATGTGGATTCTCGGTGTTCCACTTTGCATCTTGCAGTCGGTGTTGGTTCGAATTGGTTATTTCAGGCAGCCATTCGTTTACATATCATCAGTTTGTTTCGACATCTTCATGTTCAGTGGAGGTAATATGTTGGCCAAGGTTTTGCCAAATAAAGTTGTTAGGATTCCGGGTACAAGATGGAGTTTTTCGCTGAATCCATGCTCTTTCAACGTCAAAGAACATATCACCATGTCCATATTTGTCAATTCAATAGGCAGCTCAGGATTTCTCAACATTAGCATAGCTAAGATCTTTTACCATAGAGAAATTCATATTTTGCCCGCTTTACTCTTGGTTATATCAACTCAGGTACCAAGTTTGTTATCATATATATATATATATATATATATAAAAGAAGAGAAGTGATCGTATATTTTACACTCAATTTATGCAGTTTTTAGGTTTCGGATTTGCTGGTTTGTTTCTAAAAGTTTTTGTGGATTCAGCATATATGTGGTGGCCCAATGTAATTGCCAATATCTCGTTCTACAGGTATGTTAATTAATTTATTTTTCCTAATGAATTATAAAACATAGGATGAAATAAAAACGATGTGTAATTTTTTATTTATATTTATCAGGGCATTACATGAGCAGGATAAGAGGCCTAAGGGAGGGTTATCACGTTATCAATTCTTTTGTATTGCCACTGCTGCTATTTTCGCTTATAATATCATCCCTTTTTATTTCTTCCCGTCTATTTCTGCTCTCTCATTTGTGTGTTGGATATGGAAGGATTCGATCACTGCACAACAAATTGGCTCCGGGATGAATGGGCTAGGCATTGGATCATTTTCACTCGATTGGATGATGACGACAAGTTTCATAGGAAGTCCTTTGGTCGTTCCTTCATTTGTGATATTCAATATGTTGTTTGGATATATTGTAGTTGCATACATTATCTTACCCTTCTCTTATTGGAGTAATGCATTTGAGGCAAGGAAATTTCCAATGGTTTCGACCAATATCTATGATTCTACCGGCCACAAATACAATATCTCTAGAATTCTAGATTCAAATACTCTCTCGTTAAATCAAGAAGCCTATGATAAATACTCAAAGGTATACTTCACTACGTCACTAATTTATAGTTACGGGTTTAGTTTCGCTCAGTACACATCCTCTATTTCTCAGATTGCTCTTTTTAATGGGAGGTATGTACTCATTTTGTAACATTGTACGTAGTTGATGTATGCATAATCTTAATTAGATTAATTGGTTCAGTGATCTATCTGCAGGTCACTTTGGCAGCAGTTTAAGAAGGCATATAAAGATGACGAGCAAGATGTGCATTCAAGGCTAATGAAGCAAAACTATGAATCTGTTCCTCGATGGTGGTTTTACATCATATTTTTCCCAATGATCGGAATGGCAATTCTAGTCTGTGAAGGTTTTGGAGGTCAAATTCAACTTCGTTATTGGGAGATTTTATTGGCATGCGCTCTGGTGCTTGTGTTCCTTCCAATGGAAACTGTACTCCAAGCAATTAGTGGTCTGGTGCGCACTCATCTTTACAATGAATTATTTGTTGATCCGGTCGAACCCATAATTTAACTTACGAATAACTTTGTTTGACACGTAGGGATTCTCATTAGATCTGTTACTAGAAACCATCATTGGATATATGAATCCAGGCAAACCTATAGCCAACTTGGCTTTCAAATTATACGCATCAGAGGCTCACCTTTTGGCATCATCTGTTATATATAACTTCAAATTATCACACTACGCCAAGATTCCTCCAAAAATCTTATTTCATATCATGGTAAGTTTATTCACTATCTTAATTCTTTCATATCATGGATGCTTGATTTTATTCATCATTAATTATATACAAAATGAGTTTATTCACAGATTCTAAGCACGGTGATTTCATGCTTCACTGATTTTGGCGTAGCATGGTGGATACTCCATTCAATAGATAATATTTGTCAACCAGAATTGCTTCCGAAGGGAAGTCCTTGGACATGTCCTACTGAGAGAGTAACATACATCTCTGGGGTAACATGGGGACTTGTCGGACCTAGTAAGATGTTCTATCCCAATGGTATGTACTCGGTAGTCTTCATCTTTGCTCTTATTGGCTTCTTCCTACCAATTCTCATTTGGTTATTATCGCACAAGTACCCTGAAAAGAAATGGATTAGACTCATTAACTTTCAAATTATATTTCATGCCTCTATTCTCATACCTTATGGTGGGACCGTGAGTTATTCGAGTTGGTTTATTGTTGGCATACTCTTCAACTACTTCATCTATCATAAACATAAAGAATGGTGGACAAAATATAATTATATATTGTCTGCTGGACTTGACGCGGGTTCTGCAATTTTTGCTATTTTGGTTAGCATCTCTCTTCAATTTCAAGACATATATGGAGTGAACTGGTGGGGAATAGAATTAGGTGATCATTGTCCATTGGCAAAATGTCCCACAATAGCTGATATTATTGTTGAAGGTTGTCCCATAATCCATTGACCATATTTGTTATTAAATTCAAATATTCAAGTGTGTTTTTTTAATTTTATTACTTTGTTTAATCTGACAGTTGTCGATTTTGTTTTCTTTAGCAACTGTTTTTGGTAAAATTTTCATTTCACCGTAGCTTTAAATTTATATATTACTATTTCCATTAAGGCGCATTCTATTTAAAGGCATAATAATTTTACTAATTTTATAAAGAAATAGTTCATAGATAAATATTTTAATTAAACATCATCCTCACACATAATTTTTTAAAAAATCATTTTGAGCCTCCAACTTTGAGCCAGGTATAAATAATATAATGCAACTATCAAAATTGGTCGGCCTTATGTACCGTGTTAAATCCTAGCTCGGACATAAATTGATTGCAGTGCAAATTCTAGCTCAATTGGCCCATACCTGGCTGGCTCAAACTCAGTAGCAATTAACAAAATTCATGCATCAGAATAATAAACGTCATTTTTTTGAAACCGAATACTGAGCTTAGTATCGAACTGTCAAAATTACATTTTCTTAATTGATTCCTTTAATGTTGTCCTTGCTCTTTAATTCTACATATTACTTTACAATAAATACTCTCAAATTTCAAAAATATTAAAAATAATTAATTTCTAAATCCAAAAGAAGAATACAATTACTACTAAGATAAATAAATATTATATCGTCTTGAGATAAATACAATCATATATTACGATCCCAATTTCTTTTTCTTTTTAATAATTTCTTACTCGATGCATGCCTTCAATTTCTTATGACAATTCTTTGTTATTCTCATTAGAATAAATCTGTTAAAATTTTAATTCTTTGATCGTCTAAATGTTAATCGCTTTGAAATTCATACATGTTGGTCTTTTTGAGAGCATGAAATAAAACGAAACGAAAGTGGTAACCACTCACAGTAATCTCTCAAAAAAATCGCAAATGAAGACGTCGGTCGACAAAGAGGCTGTCACTGTCGGAAGCACGATCACGGGGCAACCGGAAAGCACTTCAAAGTTCACGAGTCATATCTCAGCCTCTAGACGTTCACCTTTGCTCGCTGATCACCTCACACTTCGCTGCGCTCCTATTTGATCACCTTTCCAAAACCTCTACACCCTCTTCCTCTTCTCAAAGGCTTGGACGCACCTTTATAAGAACACTAAGGAAGACGAAGGGGAAAGGTCACCCCTTTGTCTCCTTGGCGTTTGCAGTAGTTTGCAGCAACGAGAGAGACGAAAGGACTCCGTTTCCCTTCATCTCCTGTAACGCCCAACATCTCCCACTCGTCCAAGTCAATCCATAAGGTTATATGGTCACATAGACTACAAGGTGATCATGTCACGAAGACCAGAGCAAAATTAGTCACAATGACCAAATAAGTCACGTAGACTTTATGAGGATCAAGTCACGAAGACCAGAGCAAAATTAGTCACAAAAACCAAATAAGAACATTCATTCCATACATTAGGGAAAATGGTTCGTGCGACAGCAAGCACATTGAGCATTCAACTGCTAAGAAGATTGTCACGCCTTACTTAGCTGCTCAATAGAACGAATCAGAGACATAAATGACTTGTCTTTATCCCAGATTAAATTATTTACATCATTATGAGCATCTCTAATCCCTCATATTGACCATATGTCAAGAGCATGTTCAACATCTTCAATCAAACAAATTATTCACAATTACATTTTATGTACTGAACTAAAAATGTAACTGGTACCAGTGAATAAATGTCACAGATGTAAATCAATCTTAATCTTCCTTTTTAGCTAGAATCTATTTATTCTAATCAGTCGCTTTCCTAGTTATGCTCCATAAACTGAATCATCCATAGTCAATAGGAAACATGCTAAAGTAGCAGACACTGATTAAAACTTCAAGTAGACAGCTAAATAGTCACTTAGGGTAAGATTGAGATTAACTTATAATCTCAAGGGTCTCACATAGTAGAGAAGTAGGGATCCATTCTCCTACTACCCTTCTTGTCACCATAGCATATGTGGTATGAATCACATGCTACCATGTTATTCTCTTTACTAAAAAGAGCGTATATTTTTCCCAAATTTAACATCGTACATATTTCGATCTAGACATACCTAATGTCTAATCCTGAATTCAACATATGAATTCTAATCTGGCCTTTAAGCAGATTCAGTAAATGGTGGGTGCATTTACTCCAATCATTACACAAATGATCTCATCTTGACACACTTATCAAGGTCACCTTAACTTATGAGTATGTCTCTATTCACAGCTACATAAGTTGTCCCATAAGCAACGGTCTTACCTCTATTTGTACTTAACAAATAGAGATGATTGTCCATGTGAGTGGACCAATCTCAATCTGCCAACATGCTTATCGAGACTTTTATTCGAATGTAACAAAGATATATATACTGAATAGATCATGACATTTTTCATTTATCAAAATGTCTTTACAATTAGTTACATTCTTCGAAGTCCCAAAGACTTCACATGTCCATGAAATAACTCTTTAGTCAATGGCTTAGTAAAAGAATCAGCAAGCATATTTCATGTAGGGATGTACTCAAGAATCATCATTTTCTTGTCCACAATATCACTTACAAAATTATACTTAATTCTATATGCTTGCTTTTGCTGTGATATTTGGGGTCCTCAGCTTGGCCGTTACAGTACACTGTAACAGGACTCCCACTGTCCTCAGCAATTTTCAAATGCTTTAAGAACCTTTTTCAACTAGACAGATTGTTGCACAACTAATATGCAAGCCGCACAACTAATATGCAAGTCACACAACTTCCAATGTCGACAAGGCTACATAAGCCTACTTCTTGCTATTCCATGAGATGACGCTATTATTTAGCAAGAAGGTATAGTCTGATGTAGTTTTTCTGTCATCAAGGTCTCCTGCCCAATCTGCATTTGTGTAGCCACTCAGGCTTATCTTTGATCCTTGAAAAATAGATACATAATTTGTTATCCTTTTCAGGTATTTAATTATCCTCTTCATCGCTTTCCAGTGTCTAATCCTGGGTTTAACTGGAAAACGACTAACTAAGCCAACACCATAGTTTATATTAGGATGAGTACACAACATAGTGTACATCAAACTACCAATAGCACTGGCATATGATTTCTTCTTCATTTCGACTATTTCCTCAGAAGTCTTAGGATACATACTTTTGCTCAAAACAGTACCTTTCGCTATAGGCGTCTGTTCAATGTTGCAATCTGACATATTGAAGTGTTGTAGCATCTTAGTGATATAAGCTTCTTGAGACAAACCCAAGAGCCTTCTTGATCGGTCTCTAACGATCTTCACTCCTAAGATGTACTTTGCTTCTCCCATATCAATTATGTCAAATTATGATGAAAGCCAACTTTAACTTCTATCACAGACTTTATGTCGCTTCCAGCTATTAGCATATCATCAACATATAATGATAAAATGATAAACTTTCCTTTTTCCTTTCTTAGGTAAACACAATGATCCTCATTGACCATTTCAAAATTATAAGACAATATTACTTCATTAAATCTTATGTTCCATTGTCTTGACGCTTGCTTTAGCCCATATATAGACTTCCGAAGTCTATATACTCTTTTCTCTTGGCCTTCAGCAACATAATCTTCTAGTTGTAGCATATAGATTTCTTCGTCAAGATTACCATTAAGGAAAGTCATTTTTACATATATCTGATGTAATTCCATGTTATATTGTGCTACTATAGCTAGGATGACACGTATTGACACAAACTTCACAATTGGGGAGAATGTCTCTTCAAAGTCAATACCCTCCATTTGGGTATATCCTTTTGCAACTAATCGAGCTTTGTATCGATTAATCAATCCATCTGCTTTCCTCTTTACTTTGAGAATCCACTTATTCCCAATAGCCCTTCGTCCCAAAGGAAGATCAACTAAATCCCAAACTTGATTCTTTCTCATTGACTCCATTTCTTCATCCATTGCAACTTTCCATTCTTTTCAAACTAAGTATCTCAAAGCTTCCTCAACTGTTTGAGGTTCCTCATCATCAACTGGGAGAACCATCAATGCCTCATTCTCAATATCAAACCTTCTCCGAGGAATAATCTGACGACTACTTCTTCGAAGGTTAGACTGTTGAAAAACTGACTCATTCAGTGGCAAATTACTCCTACTCGGTTGACTAGATTCAGACATCTCCTGATCTGTTGATAAAGGAACATTATCCTCCTCCTCTATCTCATATAGAGGAATTGTCTTATCAACTTTACCTCATGTTGGGAACTCAGTTTCTAAAAAACGTAGCATCTCTTGACTCTATTTCAGAGATAGTTCCATCTTGTCGCTCACCAATAAAAACATAACCCTTAGAAGTCTCAGAGTACCTTATAAAGATACACTTCTTACCTCTAGGTCCTAATTTTTCATGTTCGTGAGTCTTATCATAAACGTAGGCAGCTGACCCCCAAGGTCTCAGATTACTTAAATCCGACTTTCTGCCTGTCCAACGTTCATGTGGGGTAGATGAAACTAACTTTGAAGGCACTTTGTTAAGTATATAGGCCGCAACTAATAATGCATCTCCCCAATAGGAGATTGGCAAATTAGCCTGCGTCATCATAAACCTAACCATTTCAAGAAGAGTCATATTTCTTCTTTCAGCAACCCCATTTTGCTGTGGAGTTCCAGGGATAGTAAGCTGTCTAATAATCCCTTTCTCATTACATATTGTCTTGAATTAATCAGGCAAATATTCACCTCCACGGTCAGTGCGTAAGGTTTTAACCTTATGTTCCAATTAATTCTCAACTTCGTTCAAGTAACGAATAAAGCAATCCAATGTTTCAGATTTATGAGAAATCAAATACACATGACCAAAACGTATGATGTCGTCAATAAATGTAATGAAATAATAACTCCCATTTCTAGGCTTCATATTCATTGGACCACAAATATCCGAATGAATTAATTGCAATGGTGATTCATCCCTAATAGTCTTACCAAATGATTTCCTAGTCGTCTTTCCAGCTAGACAATGCTCACATATAGACAAGTTAATCTTAGCATGAGTGCCTAAAAGGCCCTCCTTAGCTAATTTATTCATTCGTTCTTGTCCTGTATGTCCCAATCTAGCATGCCAAACTTCATCATTAACATCAGCATTACTAGTAAGAGCAATGTTTGAAAAACAACCATAATTATTATTTGGTTCTACATTAAGAACCATAAAACCATTTGTTACATAACTATACCCAATTAACATAGAGTTAATTCAAAGTTCCACACAACGACTATAAAAGTTTACATTGTAACCTAAATCAAGAAGACAAATGACGGAAATCAGATTATGTCGAATCTCAGGAGCATGCAGGACATCATGCTGAAACAAGGTATGACCACCACGTAGGTTGAGCTTGCAAGTGCCAATTCCTTTGACTTCAATTCTTGCATTGTTTCCTATATATATCAATTTGTTGCCAGCTGGTACCCGACGGTACTCCACATATGTAGCTCGATCACGTGCTACGTGATTCGTTGCTCCTAAATCTACAATCCATAAAGGATACGAATCAACTAACAACACTGTACTTGCAATAAATTGCTCGTGGAAAGAATACAATAATGGATCTACCTTTTTAGGCTCATCACACTCCCTAGCAAAATAGCCCTTCTTGCCACAGTTGAAGCATGTCAACTTGCTCATAGGTCTCTGTCTATATCTCTTTCCTTTCTTCTTGATTTGGTTTTTAACAACAACAGCACTAGCCTCCTTTCCTTTTCTCTTTCCTTTCTTAAACCATCTTTTCTTATTTTTAGAACCAGAACCTTCAGTTACAAAAGCTTGACCAGAAATCCTTACGGATTCAATCCTCTCCGCCTCAAGTTCAACATGGCGTGAGACATCGGCGAAAGTCTTGATACTCTCACTGTAGGTCAAATTATGTTTCATCGTTTCCCAAGAATCAGGAAGGGAACGGATAACTGCTTGAACCTGTTGTTCATCGGTCAACGCATGACCAGCAGCCTTAAGCTCTCGAATCATGCTACCCTTCTCCTTGAGATGTTGGGCCATGGTAACATTCGAGTGTTTTTTATATCTATCAAACTTGATAGTTAACTGACGGAGCTTACTCAAACTTACTCCATTGTACTTTTCTCTAAGGGCTGCCCAGACAAGATAAGCAGATGGTAATGGCTCATACTCCAATACCAGGTCATCCACCATTGAACTAATCAATATACCCTTAGCAATGGAGTCCTTCCTTTTCCATGTCTTATAGGCATTAAGGTCACGTCTGTGCTGTGCTGTAGAACCATCAACCGGTTCCTCCATGAATTGATTTAGAGCATCTAAAACTTCTTGTTCCTCAAGAACGTATTGTATCTTGATGTGCCAGATTTTGTAGTTATCCCCATATAATTTCTCACCCTTATTGAGTTCAGTTATGATGTTTTTTAGTTGCCATGATCTACATAAATAAATACATTATTTATTATTTCAGTGTAATTCATATATGTGCAATTATTCATTGACTCAGTGTAAATTAGAGTTAGTTTACAAAATCAAGTGATAACATTGTTTCCACTCTTCATTCGTATGTTCTAATCTAATCAACATTGATCAATTTTATTACACACATCCCATCTAATGAATGAATCATTATTAAAATGAACTAAATATTTTTCATATGAACTAATCATATGGATATATGAACGAATCATATTCACATGAACTAATCATGTCATGAAATGAACTAATCATTTCCAAGTTTGTTAACATATAACAAAACTTTTCATTATATAATTTTGTTCGTACATAACGACAGAAATTATTACATGACTCAAAAACTAGATGAGTTAACACTGTTCGTACATAACGACAGTAACCAGAATACTAGTAATATAGATAAGCTAGCACTACTCCCACTAGGATAAATGCTAGAGTAACAGCCAACATTATCCCTATTAACCTGGACTCATTTGGGATAATCTCAGATGGGGCAGCTTCAGGATTCTCCATCAAATCCATTTCTAGATCTTCCTTGAATATTTCTTGGTCATCTTCAGACTCTTCAGGCTCTTCTTCACCCATATGGTGGAGCAGTTCCTCACACAGTTCTGAATATGTGACGCATCCTTCATGACGCCATCATACATAGTCTGTTATTACCCTAGGATACTCTGACAATGATTGCATTAATGGCCAGATCCTATAACTATCCAAGATTGGAAACTCTTCTTGCTCAAGTTTCCAAAATAGTGTATAAAGCCGTCTAACATGTCCGTCGACTCCATAAGCAGACTTATACTCTATCTCCTGAATCTCCTCTCGGAGCTGGTTTCGCTACACTTCGCGACGAGTCAATGTGATAATAGTCCGTGTCATCTGAAAAATTGAATTTAAATAAGTCAGTACAAAACCGACTAACCAGTACAAAACCAGTTCAATTCAATTTATACAGACAGAAAACCCATCATTATAAATCAAGAAAAATAAATCTTCTCGATTTTCAGGAGTTTAAGTCGACTGACCCATTGGACCGGTCAATCAGGAATTCGGATCTCTAAGCTTAATCTATTGTCCTCATTAGAACTAATCTAATTGGACAGAAATTTCTAACCTATGTTCTGTTATTGTTTAAGCTCATTTGAGTCAATCTCAGACTTATTGATCAAACTTAGGTCCGTTTGATTCATCCAATTGTCTATTGGATTAAATCTGGCCCATTAAAACAAATCTAATCTTTTTGATCAAATCTGACACAATAGAACTGATCTGGTCATATTTGATCAACCCAACTTCTGTAATCAAACTCACCCCAATTAATTCAATAATAAACGAACTGGTTAAATCAACAAATAATTTGAACTAGATCTAGATATCATTGAATCAAATTGGTCTATTTAAATCAATTAATAATTTAAACCAGACCTGGGTTTGATTGGACAAGTTGGTCTGGTTCCATTTTCAATAAATTGAACCATAAATTAATTAAATATTTATTTATTAATTAATAATACATTTCCTTATGTAATTAATTAATTAATAAATATATTTAATTAAAATTTAAACATCTACGGATTTATATATGTGAAGAAAAAAAAAACTTACATGCACATGCATGCACTGTTCTTCGAAAACACTACTGTTCATGCCCTTTTTTTCCCAAGCTTTAATCGATTCATGAATCGATTCAGTGAGTGTTTTTTTCTTCACTGTGCTTCGTCAAAAAGCACTATTCATATTTTTTTTTTTCTCTTCAATCGATCCATGAATCGATCAAAGAAATCTACGTGATTTTGAATCGATTGAAATGTAATTTCAATTGATTCAATTTAATTGAATTGATTGGTTAATCGATTCAATTGATGACTGTTCATCTTCTTCTTCATAACAGAAGGAGAAAAAATGCGAGAGTGATCTCCGCGTTGATTTTCATGCATTCAAAACTATGCTCTGATACCATTGTTGGTCTTTTTGAGAGCATGAAATAAAATGAAATGAAAGCGGTAACCACTCATAGTGATCTCTCAAAAAAATCACAAATGAAGACGCCGGTCGACGAAGAGATTGCCGCTATCGGAAGCATGATCACGGGGCAACCGGAAAGCACTTCAAATTAAGTTCACGAGCCAAATCTCAACCTCTAAACGTTCACCTTTGCTCGCTGATCACCTCACACTTCGCTGCGCTCCTCTTTGATCACCTTTCCAAAACCTCTGCACCCTCTTCCTCTTCTCAAAGGCTTGGACGCACCTTTATAAGAAGAGTAAGGAAGACGAAGGGGAAAGGACGCCCCTTCGTCTCCTTGGCGTTTACAGCAGTTTGCAGCAACGAGAGAGGCGAAAGGACTCCGTTTCCCTTCGTCTCCTGTAACACCCAACAATACACCCTCCCCTTACATGAGTCACCCACATCACATCATTATAGCTAATCTATCACCAATTAGCAAATTTGCCACCCACCACATCATGATTAAAGATTGAATGAAGAATGAGTAGCGTGATCAACATTTATCTCTCTTTATTATTTCGGTTCATATTACAATAACATATATTAGTCTAATAAATATAAAAGTAAATAAATGAAATATAAACTTAGGTCGATTTGTTATCCGCGAACTCTCTGATACCACAATTAGAAATTAAAGAAGCATGCTGATAGATTTTCAATAATAAAAGTAAATATTTTGAATATTTATGAAGGCTTCAGATGGAGCATGAAAATTATACCAAATATTTAGAATAAATAAACTGAAACAACCTCAATTTGTCAAACGAGTCAAAAAAAAAAAAAAAAGTCAGCATGTCCTTAGCAAGAAAAGCATTAGAGTCTAAGCATGCAATAATATAATTTGTCAGACAGTGACCTATTATACCTGTGACCATCCATAATGGATGCTTCTTCGAACCTTGGACTTATCAATTCCCATCTCAAAAGCAATTGTTGCTACAACAACCTAATCCGTGAGAATATTGAAGAGGGAAGAATCAAGATTAACCACGGGTTAGATATTTATGTTCACAAAAATGATGCTACGTAAAAGCCAAAGTTATTCCCTTTCATTTGGTACTACAAACTAGTATAATACAAAAATTACCTGTACAGAGCCTTGATGGAATTCATGATGGACATGTCTCAGATGGGTTTTTGGTAGCTGCAGAATATTTCAACTTAGACAAAAAAAAGGAAAATATTTGAGTAAAAAAATAACACCTGAAATATAGCAGTCATATTGCACACTCTCAGAGATTCAAGAAATATATTTATGTATGTAGCAAACTCCAAAATGCCTTTGCTTCATATTTTCAAACTCTACCAAGAAACAACACATTCAATTGACTGTACCTACCTTGATAAGGCGATGTGTTCTCCACTTTCAGAATAAAAAAACATTTTATACAATGAATTTCTCTTTTATGTATGTAGCAAAGAAACAAGGAATTGCAACAACTACCAAGCAATACTGAGGAAATAAAATGAACTATTGAAACAAAGGGAAGTCGTCTCTCCTTTAGCCCAGGAAGAGGGTAAAACATAGAAGACATTCTGTAGGACAAATTTGTTTATTTTCGAAATAAGTTTGTTATTGATGCAAATTCATCTGAGTTCTTTTCTGAAATCCAAATTGAACAAAAAACAACAGAAAGAAGCAATTTGAAAAAAAAAAAAGAAAGCACTTGTTCAATTACAAGACTGGAAAACTGGTTTAGTTGAAGGAATATTTGTCATTCGAAAGATGAAAATATATTCACATTCAATCATGGCATAAAAGTGAATAGTGGACAAACATGAAGCATAACAAAGATCTTTTTTGTTGATGACTTCAGTCTACCAGTACCTTTGCATGATATGCTGCTGCCTTGACATTAAACTTACAAAGATAATCTGCTATCCTTAAAGTTTTTTTTCGAGTAGGGACTTTGATAATTGTTGGACGTTCTTCCAAAGACACTTGCATATCAAATGGTATGGATATGTCAAAAGTCTTCAAATTCTCGGATTCAATAGCAGGAAACTCACCGCAAGAAACTGCAAAATAAAATCAATTTGAAACAAATGGCATAAGAATCGAAGAACAAGGGCATGCGAGATTTAAATGACAAGTAAAGATAATACTAATTGTTAAACCAAGTGAAATTCCATGACTGTAGTGCAGAATGCAACCATTTTGCTGACAAAACAAAATGCAAGAAACATGTGAGATGCCATTTTAGGTTATTTTAAGGCAACAGTGTGTCATGCTATTGTTCAACTTATTTTTTCGGCTGCACATCGAAAGCGGAGGAGGCGGGGCGCTTGGCGCAACCCTAATGCCGAAGAGGATCATGCCAGAGGCAGGATCAATAACCATGATCCCCTTGTTAGTTAGAGCCCTAGAGCCAATCATTTGATGATTGTATGGACTCATTGTATCATATTCTTGTATATTAATAAAGGCATTTGTTTGGTTATTATACTTATTTGTATTAGTGCCAAATAGACTAAGTATAATAGCGTCCTTGAGTAGAAAGATTCATACTTATATCAATCGATTAGTTGAATCGATAGTGAGATGATATAGGGAACACTACTCTAAATCATTCCTAGTCGAGTATTAGCATTCAGGGACAATGTTAATACAATAAAACTAGCATGTAGGTCAGCTCGATGACTTGATCTCACAAGTCATGGATATAGAGATATCAAGCTAATACATGGGTATGCATTAGAGAATGTATACTGAATGACCCGCCATGAGAAAGTATCATGGATCGTTATATGAGTGTCATATACTTTCTCATGTGGCTATTAGTATGACTATTAGTCCTTTGACCTGAAGTCACCATGGATCCCTACATAAGGAGTTATGTACTTTGGTTTCGTCAAACGTCACCCGTAACAGGGTGGACTATAAAGGCGATTACTGGGTATGTAACAAATTATGCAGAGGGATGTGAGTGATGTAGATGGGATCTATCCCTCCCATATGACGGGAGCGACATCAATATTCTTGATAGAGTTAGACCACGAAGTGCATGGCCATGCCCAAGTGAGTCAACATGAGATGTTGAGCTCATTTGATTGAGTGAGTCTACTTGGAGTTCAAGATTTAGATTGATTAGAGGATGACACGGTCTATGCCTCACATTGATTAATCTAGATGTCTAGGATAGAAGGACAATGTTATATATTGTGAGGAGTCACAATTAGTAGTCACAAGGTGATGTCGGATCTCGACATTCTTGTAACTTGGGTAGTAATGATGTGTTGCTAGATACCGCTCATTACTTATGCTCCTAAATGGGTTTAGGGCATTGCCAACGTTACAAGAACCTATAGGGTCACACACTTAGGGCAATTAGATGGAGATTAGGTTCATATGATGAACTAAGAGGATTAGATTCATTTGATAAATCAAATTGGATTAAGAGTAATCCTAATTGGGCTAACTTGAGCTCGACTCAAGTTGATTCATGTGTTCAATGAGTCTAATTTTGATTTTGACTCATTGAATCAATTTAATTAAATGAATTAGATTCATTATATTAAGTTGACTTGAATCAAATGGTTGGATTCGATCAACCATGGAAGAGATTTGGTCAAGTTTGACTTGACTTGAGAGGAAGATTAAAAGTCAAGTTTGACTTGACTTTATGTCACCTCATTGGTGAGTTGGCATTGAAGTGGACCAATGATGTTACTCCACATCATCATGGGTGCCACCTCATGGAAGTTACAAAGTCATTTTCTTAATAACTTCACATTAATTGCATTTAATGGGGAGTTACACAAGAAGAGTGGCCGGCCACTTTGGTTTGAATGGTGAATTCATTTTTCCATTCAAGTGGTGTATCTTCTCCTTCCTCCTCTTGAAGCTCTTCCTCTCCCTCTCCTCTTTGCTTGGCCGAATCTCACCAAGGTGCTAGCACACTTTTTGTGTGAGGTTTCTCCACCTACGTGTCCGTGTGGATACTTCTAGAGGACCGGCGCTTGACGGTCTTGAGATCCGGCAACTCCTTGGAAGAGCGGGAACGCGAAAGGGCACGCAACAAAGGTAAAGTTCTTAATATGTAGATCTAGGAGTAGATCTAAAAGGTTTTAAAAAGGTTTTTCAAACTCGTACTCGTATTTATCGTTTGGTTTTCCTTGCACGGATCCATTGGCCTTGGGTGATTCGGGGTTTTCGCGACGCGAAAAGCGGTTTTCACGGCCCGAAGAACCCAACAGTGGTATCAGAGCCACGTGCAAGGCTTGTACGAGTTTGTTTTTGGTTTTATGAAAACTAAAGTTTCTGTAATTTTCTGTAAAATTATGATTTTCAAGTTTTTATGGGTAATTTTTCCGTAGAAGCGAAGCACAAGTGTCTCGGCACTTGTAGGCTTCGGCTACCGGAAAGATTTTTCCAAAACGGCTTCGTTTTGCCCCAAAATTTTTGGGGACAGTGGCTTGGGTGCCATTAGATCGCTTAGGAGCAACTCGCGATGGTTAGATCGCGGGTAGGGTTACTGCCCCTAACCCTGCAAGGGGATTTGCTCTGC
This sequence comes from Zingiber officinale, assembly GCF_018446385.1. Classification (NCBI taxonomy): domain Eukaryota; kingdom Viridiplantae; phylum Streptophyta; class Magnoliopsida; order Zingiberales; family Zingiberaceae; genus Zingiber; species Zingiber officinale. The sequence continues at coordinate 6,099,857 of NC_055989.1, read as the reverse complement.
GGTTGCACCCGAAATCGCTAAAAACGAACCCGCCGGGAAGATTTTTCCGAAACGGCAATGTCTCGGCCCAAATCGTTTTGGGACAGCGGGTTTAGGCGCTGTTGGATCTCAAAGGAACCCTCACGATGGTTAGATCGCGGGTAGGGGCGCTGCCCCTGGCCCCGCAAGGGGATCCGTTCCGCGATTGCGCCCGAAACCGCTAAACGGGTCCGCCGGGAAATTTTACTCGTAAAAATTGTAAAAATTAATTTTAAAATTACAGAAAATTATGAAAAATATATAATTTTGAATTATATATTAATTTTGTGATAGTCATGGCCCAAAACCCAATATGATTGGATTGTGTTGTAATTCATAATACGGCCTGCGTGCCGTTATGTGTTTGTGAGTGTTGTATTATATTCGCGACCTGCGCGTCGTGCCTTCTCTTATATTCTTGTTATAAATTAGATTTAGACTCGAATGTAACTCGAGTTTCAAATTGTAATGTACAAATTGGAGCGATGGAGGGTCCACACGAGACGGAGTTCCGAGGCGGGCACGAGCAACACAAGGTGGTCAAAGGGAGGAGCTTGGAGAAGCTGTTGACCCTAGGTTGACCAATCGATCTTCTCATTGGCTTGAGAAGATCGTAGTAGGGCCATGACTAAATCACAAATAGATTAATTAATTGCTTGTGTATGTGATGCATATTTAATAAGTAGTTAATTAATTAGTGCCTTACGATTAGATTAGATCTAAGTCGTGCACATGATGCACCCTTTGCGATTAGATTAGATCTAAGTCGTGCACAAGATGCATCCTTTTCGATTAGATTAGATCTCAATCGACTCAACTCTAATGCCTAACTGTGCCGTGATACATATCACTACCTCGATCACATGTATTGTTGAATCTGCCAAAGCAGAGCAATACATATTATCTTGGTAGGGTACGAAGGGACAATCTTGGTCCCGCTTATCAACGCATGAGTGAATACAAACTCAATTAGATTGAGTATTCCTAGTTACTCGGTTGGATCGAGTCAACTATAGGCATTCTTCCAATAGTTAGAAAGGTAGGACAAAATCACGTTTATATTAACTCTCGGGCGTATTAGCCAAAGCTAACTAGAGTTTTAATATAAATATGGATCTTGATCCTATAAACAAGAGTTGCATAGAGATGTAATTGGTAATCGTTACCTACCGATCATACTAAGCCTTGGGCGGATTAGCCAAAGGTAACTCAAGGGTTAGTATGATGTGGATCTTGTCCCACATGAATTATAGTATTCAGTGGGAGCATCATTTAGTTAAAGGCCTAATTAAATGATTTTAAAAGAATATGATATTTATTTCTGCAAATTTTTTGTTGTAGATAGCCATGACGTCGAACACGAATTCCTTCTCCCTGCGATCTGTCCTTGAGAAGGACAAGCTCAACGGAGCGAATTTCCTGAACTGGTACAGGAACTTGAGAAAAGTTCTCACCCAGGAACGAAAACTGTACGTTCTGGAGCAGCCCATTCCGGAGGCTCCTCCTGCCAATGCCCCGCGAGCAGACAAAGATGCTTACAAGAAGCATCAAGACGACGCATTAGATGTGTCCTGTCTAATGCTCGCGACCATGAACTCTGAGCTTCAGAAGCAACACGAGTTGATGGGCGCTTACGATATGGTTGAGCGTCTTCGCCAGCTATATCAGGGACAAGCGAGGCATGAGAGATTTGAGATCTCTAAGGCACTGTTTCAGTGCAAGATGTCAGATGGGGCTCCTGTAGGTCCTTATGTACTCAAGATGATTGGGTACATAGAGAATGTACAAAGACTGGGGTTCCCACTTGGCCAAGAGCTGGCCACTGACTTGATCTTGCAGTCCTTGCCGGATAGCTATAGTCAATTCGTTCTCAACTATAACATGAACGAGATTGACAAGCCACTGCCCGAGCTACTTAGTATGTTACGAACTGCTGAGATTAACCTTAAGAAGGTTAAGCCCATTCTGATGGTCCAGAAGCACAAGGGCAAGGGCAAGCCCAAAGGAAAGGGAAAGTCCCAAACCAAGGGCAAAGGCAAGGCACTGAAGCCTAAAGGAGGGGTCGCCAAGGATGCTACCTGCTTCCACTGCAGTCAGACCGGGCACTTGGAGGATCTTAAGAAGAAGCGAAGTGAGACTTCCACTTCAGGTATATATGTTATAGAAGTCAATATATCTATTTCTACATCATGGGTATTAGATACTGGATGTGCTTCTCACATTTGTACTGATGTGCAGGCGCTGAGAAATAGCAGAGCATTGGCAAAGGGCGAGGTGGACCTACGAGTAGGCAATAGAGCACGGGTTGCTGTTGTTGCTGTAGGAACTTATCAGCTATCTCTGCCCTCTGAGCTTGTACTAGATTTAGATGATTGTTGTTATGTGCTTGCTCTTACTAAGAACATAGTTTCAGTTTCTTGTTTAGACAAGAAAGGATACTCTTTTATAATAAAAGACAAATATTGTTCTGTTTATTTGAAAGATATGTTCTATTGTAGTGCACCACTAATAAACGGACTCTATATTCTAGACCTTGAGAGCTCTATCTATAACATTAGTACCAAGAGGTTCAAGTCAAATGACATGAACTAAACCTACCTCTGGCACTGTCGCTTAGGTCATATAAATGACAAGCGCTTATCTCAGCTCCATAAGGATGGTTTGCTGGACTCATTTGATTTAGAATCATATGAGATATGCGAGTCATGCCTACGAGGCAAGATGACCAAGACCCCCTTTAGTGGGCATAGCGAGAGAGCAACTGATTTGTTAGGACTCATACATAGTGATGTATGTGGCCCTTTCAATGTTGCTGCTAGAGGCGGTTATAGATACTTCATCACATTTACTGATGACTTCAGTAGATATGGTTATGTGTACTTGATGACACATAAGTCTGAATCCTTTGAAAAGTTCAAAGAATTCAAGAATGAAGTACAGAACCAGCTTGGCAAGAGTATTAAGATACTTCGATCAGATCGAGGAGGAGAATACCTTAGCCATGAGTTTCGTGACTACCTAGTTGAGTGTGGGATTCTATCCCAACTCACTCCTCCTGGAACACCACAGTGGAATGGTGTATCCGAAAGGAGGAATCGTACCCTATTAGATATGGTACGATCTATGATGAGTCACACAGATCTTCCGACATATCTATGGGGATATGCTCTAGACACGGCAGCTTTCATACTCAACCGAGTTTCATCAAAGGCCGTGATAAAGACACCATATAGGATATGGACTGGGAGAGATGCCCAGGTGTCTTTCATGAGGATTTGGGGTTGTGAGGCTTACGTACGACGTCAAGTCTCAGACAAATTAGGACTCAAATCCGACAAGTGCTATTTCATCGGATATCCCAAGGAAACTAAGGGATATTACTTCTACATTCCCAGTCAGCACAAAGTAGTTGTGGCAAAGACTGGGGTCTTTCTAGAAAGAGACTTTGTTTCTAGAAAGACTAGTGGGAGCACGTTCGATATTGAAGAATTTCAAGATGCGAACAATAGCACTAATGTCTCGATGGAAATTGAACTGGAACCACAAAGTGTTGTGGATGATGTTGTTCCACAAGGAGTTGAGGAACAACAACCGGTTCAAGTAGACATACCTCTTCGCAGGTCTGATAGGGTACGTCGTCAGCCTGAGAGATACTCATTTCTCTTGTCTGACCATGATGACATTGTGCTCATAGAGGATGAGCCTATCACCTATCAGGAAGCTGTGATGAGACCAGATTCCGAGAAATGGCTGGAAGTCATGAGATCCGAAATGGAATCCATATACACCAACGAAGTATGGACTTTGGTTGATCCACCTGAAGGGGTAAAACCCATTGGGTGTAAGTGGGTCTTTAAGAGAAAGACTGACATGGATGGACTTATCTATAAGGGTCGCTTGGTAGCTAAAGGTTTCAAGCAGATTCATGGTATTGACTATGATGAAACCTTTTCTCCAGTAGCGATGTTTAAGTCCATTCGGATCATGCTTGCTATTGCAGCCTACCATGACTATGAGATATGGCAGATGGATGTCAAAATCGCGTTTCTGAATGGAAACTTACTCGAGGATGTGTACATGACACAACCTGAGGGTTTTGTAGATCCACAGCATACTAATAGAGTATGCAAGCTGCATAGGTCCATATATGGACTAAAGCAAGCATCTCGGAGTTGGAATCTTCGATTCGATGATGCAATCAAACAGTTTGGTTTCATCAAGAACGAAGATGAACCTTGTGTCTACAAGAAGGTTGTAGGGGATATAGTTGTCTTCCTCATATTGTATGTGGATGACATACTACTCATTGGGAAGGACATCCCTATGCTTCAGTCTGTCAAGACCTGGCTAGGGAGTTGCTTCTCAATGAAGGACTTAGGTGAGGCATCCCGCATTCTAGGGATACAGATCTATAGAGATAGATCTAAGAGATTGCTTGGCCTAAGTCAGAGTACATATTGACAAGGTACTCCTTCGATTTGCCATGCAGAACTCCAAGAAGGGATTTCTGCCGATGTCACATGGCGTGAGTCTTTCGAAGACTCAAGGTCCCTCTTCTAGAGAGGAGAGAGACCGCATGGATCAGATCCCTTATGCCTCAGCCATAGGATCGATCATGTACGCCATGCTATGTACTCGACCTGATGTCTCGTATGCTTTGAGCATGACGAGCAGATACCAGTCAGATCCAGGTGAAAGTCACTGGATAGCGGTCAAGAATATTCTTAAGTACTTACGAAGGACTAAAGAATATTTCTTGATATATGGAGGCAATGATGAGCTAACTGTAAAGGGTTACAGTGATGCCAGCTTCCAGACCGATCAGGATGATTACCGATCGCAGTCAGGGTTCGTGTTTTGCTTAAATGGTGGTGCTGTGAGCTGGAAGAGTTCGAAGCAGGACACAGTAGCTGATTCTACAACAGAGGCCGAGTATATTGCTGCATCAGAGGCAGCAAAGGAGGCAGTTTGGATCCGCAAGTTCATCACTGAACTTGGGGTGGTTCCCAGCATTACTGATCCCATTGAGCTATATTGTGACAACAATGGAGCTATAGCACAGGCGAAGGAACCTCGCTCACACCAGCGGACCAAGCATATACTACGGCGCTTCCATCTCATTCGAGAGATTATCGATAGAGGAGATGTGAAGATTTGCAGAGTACCTACATAGGCTAACATCGTAGATCCCTTGACCAAGGCTTTGGCACAAAGGAAGCATGATGGTCACACTAGGTCATTAGGCCTTAGAGCCTATACTGATTGGCACTAGTGCTAGTGGGAGATTGTTAGTTAGAGCCCTAGAGCCAATCATTTGATGATTGTATGGACTCATTGTATCATATTCTTGTATATTAATAAAGGCATTTGTTTGGTTATTATACTTATTTGTATTAGTGCCAAATAGACTAAGTATAATAGCGTCCTTGAGTAGAAAGGTTCATACCTATATCAATCGATTAGTTGAATCGATAGTGAGATGATATAGGGAACACTACTCTAAATCATTCCTAGTCGAGTATTAACATTCAGGGACAATGTTAATACAATAAGACTAGCATGTAGGTCAGCTCGATGACTTGATCTCACAAGTCATGGATATAGAGATATCAAGCTAATACATGGGTATGCATTAGAGAATGTATACTGAATGACCCGCCATGAGAAAGTATCATGGATCGTTATATGAGTGTCATATACTTTCTCATGTGGCTATTAGTATGACTATTAGTCCTTTGACCTGAAGTCACCATGGATCCCTACATAAGGAGTTATGTACTTTGGTTTCGTCAAACATCACCCGTAACAGGGTGGACTATAAAGGCGATTACTGGGTATGTAACAAATTATGCAGAGGGATATGAGTGATGTAGATGGGATCTATCCCTCCCATATGACGGGAGCGACATCAATATTCTTGATAGAGTTAGACCACGAAGTGCATGGCCATGCCCAAGTGAGTCAACATGAGATGTTGAGCTCATTTGATTGAGTGAGTCTACTTGGAGTTCAAGATTTAGATTGATTAGAGGATGACACGGTCTTTGCCTCACATTGATCAATCTAGATGTCTAGGATAGAAGGACAATGTTATATATTGTGAGGAGTCACAATTAGTAGTCACAAGGTGATGTCGGATCTCGACATTCTTGTAACTTGGGTAGTAATGATGTGTTGCTAGATACCGCTCATTACTTATGCTCCTAAATGGGTTTAGGGCATTGCCAACGTTACAAGAACCTATAGGGTCACACACTTAGGGCAATTAGATGGATATTAGGTTCATATGATGAACCAAGAGGATTAGATTCATTTGATAAATCAAATTGGATTAAGAGTAATCCTAATTGGGCTAACTTGAGTTCGACTCAAGTTGATTCATGTGTTCAATGAGTCTAATTTTGATTTTGACTCATTGAATCAATTTAATTAAATGAATTAGATTCATTATATTAAGTTGGCTTAAATCAAATGGTTGGATTCGATCAACCATGGAAGAGATTTGGTCAAGTTTGACTTGACTTGAGAGGAAGATTAAAAGTCAAGTTTGACTTGACTTTATGCCACCTCATTGGTGAGTTGGCATTGAAGTGGACCAATGATGTTACTCCACATCATCATGGGTGCCACCTCATGGAAGTTACAAAGCCATTTTCTTAATAACTTCACATTAATTGCATTTAATGGGGAGTTACACAAGAAGAGTGGTCGGCCACTTTGGTTTGAATGGTGAATTCATTTTTCCATTCAAGTGGTGTATCTTCTCCTTCCTCCTCTTGAAGCTCTTCCTCTCCCTCTCATCTTTGCTTGGCCGAATCTCACCAAGGTGCTAGCACACTTTTTGTGTGAGGTTTCTCCACCTACGTGTCCGTGTGGATACTTCTAGAGGACCGACGCTTGACGGTCTTGAGATCCGGCAACTCCTTGGAAGAGCGGGAACGCGAAAGGGCATGCAACAAGGGTAAAGTTCTTAATATGTAGATCTAGGAGTAGATCTAAAAGGTTTTAAAAAGGTTTTTCAAACTTGTACTCGTATTTATCGTTTGGTTTTCCTTGCACGGATCCGTTGGCCTTGGGTGATTCGGGGTTTCCGCGACGTGAAAAGCGGTTTTCGCAGCCCGAAGAACCCAACACCCCTTGTCCAGGAGCCAAAGGAACAACCCTTCCTACGCCCACTCGACCACCCCGTGGAGCACCTTATAGCTGAGGTTCCCCCACACCTCCTTAATTTTAAATATCTCCTTGAAATATAACTTTCAAATTTATTTTTGGCAAGTATTTTGAAAAATGTTTTGAAGATGTTTAGTCTGCAACACCTCTTTGAAAAATTATATTTTTTGAAATACTTAATTATATCTTTCAAATATTATTGTTGGTGCACAAACCTAATCGAGAGTAACCTTAATGTTATATCCTTTTGATGTGTATAAAAGGGGGAGAGTGATCTTAAGTTAGAAAAGTTAAAGGAAGAGAGTTATCTTAAGTTAGAAAAGTTAAAACATTTCTAATCTCTCAAACTTTGAGAATCAACCCTTAAAGATCCAAACCTAACTTAAGAAAATTGTCAAACATCAAAAAAGGGGAGATTGTTGGTGCAATCGACCTCTATGGTTTCGATGTTTGAAAATATGACCAAGGGTTGGCCCAAACAAGACTTGATGTTTGGGAGAGAAAAGTCTAGTCAGGATTAGATAACTAACAAAGGTAAGTTCAAAAAGTCCTAACCAAAGGTTAGGCAAAGTGGAAGTCCTGGTGAGTGAAGTCATGATCTAGTGAGTGAAGTTAGGTAGTGGAAGTCCTGGTGAGTGAAGTCAGACTCTAGTGAGTGAAGCTAGGTGGTGGAAGTCCCGGTGAGTGAAGCCGGACTCTAGTAAGTGAAGCTAGGTGGTGGAAGTCCCAATGAGTGAAGTTAAGCCCTATTGAGTGAGCTAGGTGGTGGAAGTCCCGGTGAGTGAAGTCGGCCCCTAGTGAGTGAAGCTAAGTGGTGGAAGTCCCGGTGAGTGAAGTCGGACCCTAGTTACTGAAGGTAGGTAGAGGAAGTCCTGGTAAGTGAAACCAGGTAATAAAAGTCCTAGTGAGTGAAGCTAGGCAACCCTAGGGTTATACTGGTTTACGGTCGACTGCGCACGGTCGACCAGACCAGAAAAATTCTGTTAACATTATTTTACTTTATCATCTTATCTATTGCGATAACTCAGTGTTGCATGGAAATTCAGTCAGGTCGACGAGCTGACCGGATAGTTGGCACGAAGTCCAAACGGGTCGACGGGCTGACCGAACGTCTAGCAAGTAAGTTAAGGTAAGTCACTAGAGGGGAGTGATTTGGTGAGGACGCGTTCCCGGTTAGGGAACTTAGGTGCCAATCCAACTTAGAACCATTTCGGAAATCTAAGTTGAGATCGTGACTAGATTCCTGTCTTGGCGAGATGAAATCTAATTACTACTCTTTTCTTTAATTGTGCTAACTTTTATTTTGCAGGGTAGTATAACTTTTATTTTGCCTCGGACTAATATTTTCTTTCAGGAAAAGAAACTTTTGGAAGATGGTGGTCCGGGCTCTCGGAAGGGATCCGAGCGCCCGGAATTGGTTCGGGCGCTCGGAAGGCAAATTTTATCCCTTCGCAACATGGAGCACGTTGGTTGGTCCGGTCTACGTCACAGCTTGGGCGCCCGGAGCACTCCTATATAAGGAGGTCTCCTCCAGAGCAACAAACAACAACTTCTTCCTACAACTGCTCTCTTGTGCACTGCTCCCGCGACACTGCGAAGCCTCTCCGACAATCTGCGGTTCAAGTTCTCTTTATTGTTGTCGGGATTTTTTTTATAATAGTTCTTATACTTACTATTGTAATCAATTTTTTGAACTATTAGTGATTGTCCAACGAAAGCACTCGATGAGTGCGGGCCTTGGAGTAGGAGTCGACGGAGGCTCCGAACCAAGTAAAATTGGTTCATGTTAGCATTGTGTTGTTGTTGTTTTGCTGTGTATTCAATTTGCTACGATACTTTTTCGATCGCTATTCCCCCCCCCCCCCCCCCCACACTAACGATTTTCATGATCCAACAAGTGATATCAGAGCGGATACCGTTTTGAATTGGTGCAACCACCAATCGAGGAAGGGGGGTCTTTCATTTTTTCCCTCCAAAATCATTTTTGAAAAAGTCATTTTCATCTTTTCACCATTCGTCAATATTAGCAAAATATCACATTTACTAAATTTGAAATAATATTTTATTAATATATTATTATTATTTTTGAAATTAATGAAATACTATTATTTCTCTCTAGCACTGCTAATCCAAGACCAAGTCTTAACACCACTTTTTAGTTTTCTATCTTCAGTGTTCAATGTCTCTTCAAGCAGGACGGAGCATCCACAAACCACCACCATACGATTAAGAAGATTTCAACTACTGGAGGCGAGCAAGAATGGTTCTTAGGAAGCCTAAATTTCGATAATGTGCCGATATTGAAAAAGTCTTCTCGGGATTCAAAATTAAACAAAAATGTAAGTAAATAAATTTGTAATATTTTACCTAATAATGTTATATGCAGACTAAAAAGTATAAGAATGCATATGAGCTTTGAACCCAGTTGATCAAGCTTCACGAGGAGCCGATAGAGCTAGAGGATCAAGTCGAACTAGAGTTCGGATCTAAGTCTGAATCCTCAGAGTCATCCTTAGAATCAGACCAAACCAACTTTATGGCCTTAATAGCACAAGGAGAGGTAGAAGGATCTTGTAAAGACCCCACCCTCCTCCCTACTAGTCTATGAGGGTGGGACGCTACTGGACTACTAACTTCTCTTAACTAATGTTGCTCACATGAAAATATCTATACTTAAAACTTTCAAGAACTCAAAGCATACAATATGTAACAGCGGAAAACATAAATAACTCATCTATATATACTACTCAGTCTTATGTTCACAACTAAATCTATACATCAATCTGAACATGCTAAAAACAAAATATATACTAATCTGATCATGCATGCAACATTAATACAACTCTATTAATGGAACTAATGTTCATAGCAATTAAAAGGAAGAGTTCTAAACATAAAATATCCAATGCAAATCTAACAACATGAAGAAAGGTTCCAATATTCTGAATACAAAGTCTTAATGAATTATTAAACTAAATCCCAAGGTTTCCATAGTCCAAACATCACACATCCATCCGCACCTCCTTGTCACCTTCCTTCGCTATAGCTTTTCCTTTCCTTTATCTGCAGTAAGAGGAAATGCAACTATAAGCAAAATTGCTTAGTAAGCGCTATCTAACTCACAAAACTCGAATATGTATGTGAATATACTGAAATGCTAAACATGTAAAGCTGCTCATCTAATAGCATACAACAGCAAGAAAATTCTAAATAACATGCTAGCATAAAAGAAACTAAACTTGCTGAATTTTAAACTTATGTGAAGCTTATTTCACTTGTTTAAAAAAATCTTATACTTTTATACTTCAAAATAATAATCTTTTCTTGGGCCCAGGCTTAGTACCAATGCACGCTCCCTAATCGGAACTGAGGTAGCGAGCCACCAGTCCTATGAGGGTAAATACCTTGGTCTTACCAAGGCTAAGACCTCGGAATTGGTCATCTGGATTTGTTTAACGACAACCTCGGAAGTCGGGCACTAGCCTCTTCAAATAAAATACTCGTTCTTATTAATACTTCTAATAAAGGAATACCTCATACAAAACTGAATTTGAATGCTTTAACAAACTAAAATTAAATGCTTTAACAACTCTACACCGCGGTGTTGAAACTAATCTAAACTACAGTGCTTAAACAACTTTAAAACATACAGTTCTTGAACAATTTAAAAACTGAAATGCTGGAATAAAATCATAGAATGCAACCTTCAAGCTTAACCTATAACAATTGCTACGGTAAGGAAATTGCTACTGTAAGAAATCAAAAAGGAAATTGCTACTGTAACAATTTCTACTGTAAGAAAATTTCTACTGTAAGCTTAACCTTCAGTCCACGGCAAAGAACCAAACTACATGCTAATCAACAAGTCTATGCTTTCTCAGGTTCAGCAAAAATGATCGAATTGCACAGCAACCCCAAGGGAGCTACTCGTGCCCCTTTTCTTTGCACAAGATCAAGTTAAGCTTGCTGACATAAAAAAAACTATGTGAATATGTTCAAAGCTTGCACTTTTATGGAGCAATAGAAAATCTTAAAGCATGCCACAACCGTAATGCAAAGGAGAAGGCAAACCTTGAACCTACTCCCAAACCTCTAACAAACTAAATCTGTCCAGTATATTCCGAAAGCTAAAGAACTATATCCCTTGCAATCCACAATTCTAACAGCATATTTCGAAAGCCAAAAGGAAACCTAAATCCCTAGCAACCGAAATTCTCTACAGCATGTTCTGAAAGCCAAAAAGGAAAACCAAAACCGAAGCTCGAAACTACCCTTACTGCAGGTGAGTAGCACTTACATTGGTTTCTTGGTCTTATAATCCGAATTAGGCTTCTAGGGTTTCGGAGATTGCAAATTTTCGGCTTCTTCTTCGTGCCTACAGATTCTCCTCGACGAGAGGATCGTGATGGTGGAAAGAACTCTCAGATTTGACCCTTGGCCGGCCGCCGGAGACGAAACCTAGCTCCAGCTTCGTTTCCTGCCCGAGCACCGCCGTTGCGAGCGAGAGGAGAGGAGAGGATGGTTTAGGTCACGGGAAAACAGAACATCAACTTATCCCTCTTTATAACCTAATATTTCTGTTATCTACTACTCCATAAATTAATTTCGCTATCTCTTTTATCAGCACAGCCCTGCTGGGTTCTTGGTCATCACGCTTCGCTTAAGTCTCGGATCAGGTCGGAGGTCGCAGGTTCGAACCTCGGCCGAACCTCTTTATTTTTGAAACTTCTTTCTTTTGGTAAAAATACCAAACAAACTCCAAAAATTACATAAAAATACTTTAAAAATTCCTAAAAATCTCTAGAATATTTCTAAAGCATTTCTAATTATTTTTAACCTCTATTAGAACTCGTAATGAGGAAATTTGGATTGTTACAATTCCCCATACCTTATAAAAAGTTCATCCTCGAACTTAGAATAATTCTGGATATTTCTGTCTCATACTGTCCTCACGCTCCCAAGTAACTTCCTCGTGCTTCTGATTCTGCCAGACGACCTTCACTAGTGGTACTTCTTTGTTCCTTAGTCTCTTAACTTCTCTGTCCACTATCTGTATAGGTCTACTCTTATAGCTCAGATCCTCCTGGATCTGTACTGACTGATGCTGAATCACTTGACTAGGGTCGTGGAGACACTTCTTTAGCATAGAGACATGAAATACATTATGTATTGCTGACATATCTTGTGGTAAGTCCAGCTTGTAAGCTACTTTCCCAATCCTTTCTGTGATCAGGTATGACCCTACGTAGCGGGGACTTAACTTACCCTTTTTGCCAAATCTCATCACTCACTTCATAGGAGCGACCTTGAGAAAAACCGAATCCCCTACTTGGAATTCAAGTGGCCTACGGCATGTGTCAGCATAACTTTTCTGTCTACTCTGGGCAGTCTCAATCCTCTGTCTGATCTTCTGGATAGCCTGTGTGGTTTCTTCTATCATCTCGATCTGCCTGCCCAATTCTGATTCCATCTCTTTTCTTTCTCCAGCCTCCAACCAGCATATAGGTGATCTACACTTTCGACCATACAGTGCCTCGTAAGGTGCCATCTTGATAGTGGCCTGGTAGCTATTATTGTAGGCGAATTCAGCTAAATACAGATACTTGCACCAACTACCCTTAAAATCTAATGCACAAGCCCTAAGCATGTCTTCTAAAATCTGATTTACTCGTTCTGTCTGTCCATCAGTCTGGGGGTGGAAGGCTGTGCTGAACTTGAGTTTGGTGCCTAATGCATTCTGTACACACTCCCAAAAATGAGAGGTGAAGCTCCCATCCCTATCGGAAACAATCGACTTCGGAACTCTATGAAGTCTGATCACTTCCTTAACATATAGCTGTGCCAATTGCTCTATTGAATGGGACACCTTGATGGCTAGAAAATGGGCAGACTTGGTCAATCTGTCCACTATCACCCATATCGCATGATATCCATTAGTAGTTCTTGGAAGACCTGTTATAAAATCCATAGATATTTCTTCCCACTTCCACTCTGGTATTGGGAGAGGCTGTAGAACTCCTCCTGGTCTCTGGTCTTCTGCTTTGACTCTCTGGCATGTCAGGCAGGTACTGACATATTTTGCAACATCTCTCTTGAGTCCAGACCACCAGAATCTTTGTTTCAAATCTTGATACATCTTGGTGGAACCAGGATGCATGGAGTACGGTGTACTATGAGCTTCTTCTAGAATCTTCTTTCTCAATTCCTCATCATTGGGGACACAAAGGCGGCTCCGCTAATAAAGGATTCCACTGTCTGATACCCGAAACTCTGAATTTTCTTCTTCTTGTATCCCTCGCTTGATCTTCTGGATATCAGGATCTTCACTTTGCTTTCTCTGTATATCCTCAAGCAAGGTTGACTCTATGGTCAATGCAGAGAGTTGCCCATAAACAATTTCAACTCCAAAATCTAACAATTCCTTCTACAGTGGCAGTGCTAATGATGACAAGGACATCAGAGTTGCACTGGATTTTTGACTTAGTGCATCCGCCACTTTGTTAGCTTTACTTGGGTGGTAGAGGATTTCACAGTCAAAATCTTTAACCAACTCTAGCCACCTGCGCTGTCTCATGTTTAAGTCCTTCTGAGTAAAGAAATACTTCAAGCTCTGATGGTCGGTGAAGATTATGCACTGAACTCTATACAAATAATGTCGCCAGAGTTTTAGCGCAAAGACCACAGCTGCCAGCTCAAGATCATGAGTGGGGTAGTTCTTCTCATAGTCTTTGAGTTGTCTAGAAGCATAAGCTATAACCTTCCCTTATTGCATGAGAACAACTCCAAGGCCCATTTTGGAAGCATCACTGTAGATGTCAAAACTCTTGTCACTCTCTGGAACAGTCAGGATGGGAGCACTGGTCAGTCTTTTCTTTAGTGCTTGAAAACTTTACTCACATTTGTCTGACCATTCAAACTTCTTGTTCTTCCTAGTTAGGGCTGTTAGTGGAGAGGCTATCCTTGAAAAGTCCTCTCCCTGGCATTCTTGGGTCTACACCAGTTGTTGACCGCTTCTATTTTGGCAGGATCCACCTGGATACCTTCTTTAGAAATGATGTGACCTAGAAACGCCACCTGCTCTAACCAGAACTTGCACTTTGAGAATTTGGCATAAAGCTGCTTTTGCTGAAGGATCTGCAATACTATTCTCAAGTGCGTGTCATGCTCCTTTGGGGTTCTTGAATAAATCAGAATGTCGTCAATGAACACGATGACAAACTTGTCAAGGTATTCTCAGAACACTCTGTTCATTAAGTCCATGAAGATTATAGGTGCATTAGTCACACCAAAAGGCATGACTACAAACTCGTAGTGTCCATATCTGGTCTTGAAAGCTGTTCTGGGTATATCACTTTCTTTCACTTTCAACTGATGGTACCCAGAGTGCAGATCTATCTTAGAGAGCACTGTTGCCCCCTTTAACTGATCAAATAGATCATCTATTCTGGGAAGATGGTACTTGTTCTTAATTGTCACTTTGTTCAGCGCTCTATAATTTATGCACATCCGCATAGATCCATCTTTCTTCTTGACGAACAACACTGGAGCTCCCCATGGTGAAGGACTAGGACGGATGAAACCTTTGTCAAGCAGCTCCTGTAGTTGTTCTTGTAGCTCTTTCAGCTCTGCTGGAGACATCCGGTATGGAGCTTTTGAAATTAGACCGGTACCAGGAACCAACTCAATTTCAAACTCCACTTCTCTGTTGGGAGGTAGTCCAAGTAGCTCTTCTGGGAATACCTCTGGATATTCACAAACTACCCGAACATCTTCCTGCTTGGGTCTTTCTTGTTCTTCTGCATTCACAATGTACGCAAGAAAACCAGTACACCCTTTAGCTAACATCTGGTGAGCTGTGAGGGAAGAGAGGAATTTCTAGGTCTTCCTCTTCGGCACTCCCGTGAACTCAAAGGATGGTTCACCTTCTAGGCTGAAAATCACTTTCCTTCTGCGACAGTCCACCGAAGCACTGTACTTGCTGAGGAAACCCATACCCAGAATGACATCGAAATCTTGCATCGCAAGAACTACTAGGTTAACATATAGCTCTCGGTCTGAAATTCTGACTGGTACAGCCCGAAGCCACTGGTTGAACTCCATGACTTCCCCAGAAGGTAGGGTTGTCAAGAACTTGGAGTTCATGCTCTCTGTTACAACCGTGGAGGCACTAGAAGCTTCCTCTTTAGTGAGGGAGAATACTCTGGCACTAGCTGGAACTGGTGGGCTTCCAACCTTCCTTGACTGAGTTGAGGTCCATCCAGAGTTGCAGGCATGTAATGTAACTGAGGCTTGTACTCGTATTGCGCTGCCTGTTGCTGAGGTGCTTTGAGCTTGTTAGGACACGCCTTAGCCAGGTGTCCTTCTTGACCACACGAATAAAATCCATTCATACCCAAAAGACAGTCTCCTAGATGTAGTCTCCCACATTTAGGGCAGGGAGGGAACTTGGCCTGCTTGTCTACTGGACCTCGCTTTTGGCTGCCTCCTGTATTCCATCGTTTCCTTTTGTTATCTTTGCCCTCCAGTTCTGCTTACTTTCCTAGGACTTCTGACTCCCTGCTGTCTTGTCCTCTATCTTGATTGGCTTGAGTTGCGTTTGTTGTGCATTGATGCTGTTTAGATAGTGCTTAGTGACTAATGCCCTGCTAACCAGCTCTTCACCAGTCTGTGGCCGGTGAGTTCCACTACTCACTTTAAGTGTAATTTCTGGCTTTTCAAAGTAAAATATCTTAATTATTTCTTCTTTAAATGCCTTGGCATTTTAACAAACACCTTGTGTGCCAAAATTCCTAAAGTCTTGACTTTGGGATCTACTTAAGGTCTCGGCCTTTTTCTTTGTTTTCTTTATCTTTCTTATACTTTTCTTAAACTCAAAATACTGATAGGGTATTTTTTTTCCATATGCATCTATAAGTGAAAATAACTAGATACCACACAATCATGCATAGAACACAAAAGAAATCTACACATACAATATTTCTACGACGAGAAATCAACGGAAAACACCTCTTACTACAGGTGAGCAGTACTTCTAAACATTTCTCTTTACTGTAAAGAATAAGAAAAGAATACTAAAAAATTTAAATACTTTCTTACTTGAAGACGGCAAGGCTGGTGCTGTGATGCTGGAGAATGGGGACTGCTCTGATACCAACTTGTAACGACCCCACCCTCCTCCCTACTAGTCTGTGAGGGTGGGACGCTACTGGACTACTAACTTATCTTAACTAATATTGCTCACATGAAAATATCTATACTTAAAACTTTCAAGAACTCAAAGCATACAATATGTAACAGCGAAAAACAAAAATAACTCATCTATACATACTACTCAGGCTTATGTTCACAACTAAATCTATACATCAATCTGAACATGCTAAAAACAAAATATATACTAATATGATCATGCATGCAACATTAATACAACTCTATTAATGGAACTAATGTTCATAGCAATTAAAAGGAAGAGTTTTAAACATAAAATATCCAATGCAAATCTAACAACATGAAAGAATGGTTCCAATATTCTGAATACAAAGTCTTAATGAATTATTAAACTAAATCCCAAGGTTTTCATAGTCCAAACATCACACATCCATCCGCACCTCCTTGTCGCCTTCCTTCGCTATAACTTTTCCTTTCCTTTATCTGCAGTAAGAGGAAATGCAACTGTAAGCAAAATTGCTTAGTAAGCGCTATCTAACTCACAAAACTCGAATATGTATGTGAATATACTGAAATGTTAAACATGTAAAGCTGCTAATCTAATAGCATACAACAGCAAGAAAATTCTAAATAACATGCTAGCATAAAAGAAACTAAACTTGCTGAATTTTAAACTTATGTGAAGCTTATTTCACTTGTTTAAAAAAATCTTATACTTTTATACTTCAAAATAATAATCTTTTCTTGGGCCCAGGCTTAGTACCAATGCGCGCTCCCTAATAGGAACTGAGGTAGCGAGCCACCAGTTCTATGAGGGTAAAGACCTTGGTCTTACCAGGGCCAAGACCTCGGAATTGGTCACCTGGATTTGTTTAACGACAACCTCGGAAGTCGGGCACTAGCCTCTTCAAATAAAATACTCGTTCTTATTAATACTTCTAATAAAGGAATACCTCATACAAAACTGAATTTGAATGCTTTAACAAACTAAAATTAAATGCTTTAACAAATCTACACCGCGGTGTTGAAACTAATCTAAACTACAGTGCTTAAACAACTTTAAAACATACAGTTCTTGAACAATTTAAAAACTGAAATGCTGGAATAAAATCTTAGAATGCAACCTTCAAGCTTAACCTATAACAATTGCTACTGTAAGAAATCAAAAAGGAAATTGCTACTGTAACAATTTCTACTGTAAGAAAATTTCTACTGTAAGCTTAACCTTCAGTCCACGGCAAAGAACCAAACTACATGCTAATCAACAAGTCTATGCTTTCTCAGGTTCAGAAAAAATGATCGAATTGCACAGCAACCCCAAGGGAGCTGCTCGTGCCCCTTTTCTTTGCACAAGATCAAGTTAAGCTTGCTGACATAAAAAAAACTATGTGAATCTGTTCAAAGCTTGCACTTTTATGGAGCAACAGAAAATCTTAAAACATGCCACAGTCGTAATGCAAAGGAGAAGGCAAACCTTGAACCTACTCCCAAACCTCTAACAAACTAAATCTGTCCAGTATATTCCGAAAGCCAAAGAACCATATCCCTAGCAATCCACAATTCTAACAGCATATTTCGAAAGCCAAAAGGAAACCTAAATCCCTAGCAACCGAAATTCTCTACAGCATGTTCTGAAAGCCTAAAAGGAAACCCAAAACCGAAGCTCGAAACTACCCTTATTGCAGGTTAGTAGCACTTACATTTGGTTTCTTGGTCTTACAATCCGAATTAGGCTTCTAGGGGTTCGGAGATTGCAATTTTTCAGCTTCTTCTTCGTGCCTACAGATTCTCCTCGACGAGAAGATAGTGATGGCAGAAAGAACTCTCGGATTTGACCCTTGGCCGGCCGCAGGAGACAAAACCTAGCTCCGGCTTTGTTTCCTGCCCGAGCACCGCCGTCGCGAGCGAGAGGAGAGGAGAGGATGGTTTGGGTCACGGGAAAACAGAACATCAACTTATCTCTCTTTATAACATAATATTTCTGTTATCTACTACTCCATAAATTAATTTCACTATCTCTTTTATCAGCATGGCCCTGCTGGGTTCTTGGTCATCACGCTTCGCTTAAGTCTCGGATCGGGTTGGAGGTCACGGGTTCGAATCTCGAAAGTCAGAGCTGAATCAGAGCTAGAACAAAAGTTAGAATTTGAATCTTAGATGATGGTGCACAAGGAGGAGAATCCTAACAAGGATTCTGAAGGTAAATTTGTAAATTCAAAATTCAAATATCATTTAATATGTTTTAAATGTAGTGAAAGAGGCATTATAAAAGTAAGTGCCCCACCTATAAAACTCGAACCACACAACCAGAGGTAAAGGAGAAGTCGACACCTAAAGTTCAAAAAAGGAAGGAGCATATCCAAAGTTTTAATTGCAAGAAGATGGATCACTGCAAACTTCAATGCCCAGAAAGAAGACCCAAGGATCCAGGGGGAGCAAAGGTTAGTAAGTTTATAATACATGACAATCTATTTTTTTTCTACACATGTTAGTAAATTAGATAATCATCATTGCTCTAGTTTGGATTTACCTCAACAATTAGATATGCATGCTCAACCAAATAAATTAACTAATAAAAATCTAAACAATAATTTAGAAAACAATTCTTTAATCTTTAAAATTTCATATTCAAGGTTTAGGAAATTAGAAAAACAAGTCAATCTTTTGAAAAACAAAATTCATAAGCAAGAACAGATAATTAAATCAGTAAATCTATACTTGAATTATAAGTCTAAACCAAATCTAAGATATAATCAAGTATCTCTTGATCATGAAATTAATCAACAAATATAATTCAAACCATTCAAATTTAAAAAAAAAACTAATAAAAACTTAAACACTAAAAATAATCATAACTTAATAAAATTAAGATTGAAAGAAAATTTAAATATTAAATACACTTCTTTAAAGAAGGATAATTTGACCAATTTAATTAATTCAAAATTAAAAAACTAAACATTTAAATCTTAAATAAAATTAATGTTAATTATACAAAAATATTAAAAGGAAAATCAATAATTTAGGGGGAGGCTCCAAATTAGTTGGCACCTCCAAAAGTAACCTACCAGACAGGGTAATTAGGATTAGAGTAAAAAGGGACAAAATTTAACTTGATCTACGGTACTGGTGAAGTTTTTGATGATAGTAGGTTAGGGAAGTTCAGTCTATGCATGTCTAGAAAGATATGACTTCGACTTGGTGTATTTGGCTAAGTGGAACTAATTGAAGCTACCTCTTACGGATCCTAACTAGTTAGACCAAGGTTTTATACTAAGTTCAGTGGATAGGACTATTTGAAAAACTTCGAAGGCATTGTTATTCTAATGATGTCCAAGTGACTCACCATAGCCCAGAAGTTTATCCAAAGAATGTCTATTTGTTGATCCTAAAGCTAAACTTGAATCTAACACAAAGTTAAACCAAACCCTGAAATTAAACTTAATTCTTCTCACAAAAATTATAGGATTCCTTGATTGAAAACATAGATTGGGTGAGATGACTAAGAAAATCAAATTAAATTCAAACTAAATTTAAATTCAAATTAAATTCAAACTAAATTTAAATTTAAATTAAATTTAAAGTCAAATTAAATTCAAACTAAATTAAATTTTAAATTAAATTCAAATGAAATTAAATTTAAATTAAATTCAAACTAAATTAAAATTAAATTAAAATCAAATTAAACTAAACTATTAAATTAAAATTAAACTTTAAACTTAAATTTAAACTTAAAATAAAACTTAAAATTAAAATTTAAACATAAAATTTTAACTTAAAATTAAATTAAAATTAAAACTTAAAATTAAAACTTAAATTTAAAATTAAACTTTAAATTTAAATTTAAACATAAACTTAAACTTTAAACTTAAATTTAAAATTAAACATAAACTTTAAATTTACATTTAAACCTAAAATAAAAGTTAAAATTAAAATTAAACTTAAACTTTAAACTTAAAATTAAAAAGCTTAAAATTTAAATTTAAACTTAAACTTAAAATTTAAACTTAAATTTTAATTTAAAATTAAACTTTAAAATTAAAATTTAAACTTAAATTTAAAATTAAACTTTAAAATTAAACTTTAAACTTAAATTTAAAATTAAACTTCAAAATTAAAATTTAAACTTAAAATTAAAATTAAAATTAAAATTAAACTTTAAACTTAAAATTTAAACTAAAATTTAAAATTAAACTTTAAACTTAAATTTAAAATTAAACTTAAAATCAAACTTTAAAGTAAAATTAAAACTAAAATTAAATTAAAATTAATTCTAATATATGTTACTTAACTTAAATTTTAACTTAATTTAACAACCTGAAGTTAAAATCTTATTTAATTTAAATCTACTTAATTTTTAACCTTAATTTTAAAAAAATTAAACTAATATACTTATTTCACAGATTAATTAATCTAATAATAATCTCAATCAAAATCATGTTAAATTTTTCTATTTTAAAATTTATTTTAAAATCCTTTTAAATATTTTATAAATCTTTAAAACATTATTTTAAAAACTCTATTACAAATTATTTTAAATTTTATTTTAAAATTCTTTTAAATATTTTAAAAAATCTTTAAAAATTATTTTTAAAAATCTTTTAAAAGTTATTTTAAAAATACTTTTGAAATCCTTTTAAAAATTATTATTAAAAAAATATTTTTAAAAAATTATTTTAATTTTTTTTTTAAAAAAAAACTCTTTTAAAAATCATTTAAAAAATCTCCTTTAAACAAACAGTTTAAATTCAATTTTAAACATTATTAAAAACTATTTTAAAAATTGATTTAAATTTAATTTTAAAAATTATTTTAAAAACTATTTTAAAAATGATTTAAATTTAATTTTAAAAATTATTAAAAACTATTTAAAAATTGGTAAAAACTATTGTAAAAATTATTTTAAAAACTATTTTAAAATTATTTTAAAATCATTTGAAAAACTTTTAAGAATAATCATTTTAAAAGTTCTTTTTTAAACTTTTAAAATAATTTTAAAGTCCTTTTAAAAAATCTTTTAAAAATTATTTTTTAAAAAATAAACCATTGATAATGATTAACTATTATTAAATTAGCACCAAATTATTTCATCCACCTAAATCGAAAAGTAAACATAAGTAAGTAATCTTAATAAGGTATAAATAATTTTGATGAACATTAGTGTAACGAACAGTTAATTCCCTAGGCACTAAGGTCAACATTTTTATTATAACAAAGATAACCAGAAGGTGCTAAGTTAATGTAACGACCATCCTTCTTACTATACTATACTACTCTCTAAGGATCACCGTTACTTAACTGTTAACTCTACTTAACTGGTATGATAGAAATCACGAGGAGTCTCTACCGAAAAATTTCGACAGAGTCTCCCCTGTATCGGTGACCTTAAACTGAGATACAAACATAATATACATCAGCCACTGGTGGCTGGAACATATATCAAACATACAAAAGAAATAACATCACCACGCAGTTTAATAAAATCAAATCATGCAAGTAATGAACAACGGAAACAAAATAAATTACAGCTTAAATTTTCTTGTCAACCTATATACAGAATTAATCTAACAAATTCTTAGACTAAGTCCCAAGACTTCCATAGTCCTGGCATCACACACCATCCGCGCCACCTTGTCGCCTTCCTTTGCTAAATCTTTTCCTTTCCTGTATCTGCAGTAAGAGGAAATGAAAACTATAAGTAAAATGCTTAGTAAGCGCTATCTAACTCACAAAAACTCGATATGCATGTGAGTATACTGAAAACTAAAACTAAATGCTCAAAAGGAAAACTACTCATGCTCATCTACTAGTAAAAGAAACAAACGCACTGAAATGCTAAACAGGTAAAGCTACTCATGCTCTTCTAATAGCAAAGAACAGTAAGCTAATCTAAATAACATGCTAGCATAAAATAAAACTCAACTTGCTGATTTTAAAACAAAGTGAAACTTAATTCATTTGTTCTAAACTTATTCTTTTAATTATCTCACTTGTTTAAAACTTATCCTTTAATACTTTTATACTTATGTAAAAATTTATTTTACTTGTTCAAAAACTTATACTTATAATACTTCAAAATAATAATAAACTTTCTTCTTGGGCCCAGGCGTAGTACCATCTTATGTGCGTTCCCTAATAGGTTGGGGTAGCGAGCCACCAATCCTAAAAGAGCAGACCTCGGTCTACCAGGGCCAAGATCTCGGAATCGGACACCTGGATTTGTTTAACGACAACCTCGGAAGTCGGGTACTAGCCTCTTCAAAGTAAAATATCTTAATTACTTCTTCTTTAAAATGTCTTGACATTTTAATAAGCACCTTATGTGCCAAAATCCCTAAAGTCTTGACCTTGGGATCTACTTAAGGCCTTGGCCTTCTTCTTTCTTTTCTTTATTTTTCTTATACTTGTTAATACTTCTAAAAGAATATTTCTTTAAAAAGAAACTGAAATATTTAAGCCAATTCTAACTTTGAAATGCTAAACTACACAACCAAGAGATCTTAAGCTGCATATTAAGGAACTAAAAACAAAAAGGGTCATCAGCATGTTAAATAATTGATAATACAATAGTCTAAATGAGCCACGGAAACTCGACAATTAATTTGCACTCTACACATGGTACCATTTGTTTTCTATAGCTAAGGATATGGGGAATCAACTTTAAACTAAACTGATACATGAACCTGATAATCTTGATACCAAATTCCTGCGTAGATACACTAAGCTGAGCATGATTGAAGTTCCTACAATTGAACCATGATCTTGGATAAACACTTTTTATACCGGTAACCAAGTTTGGGCAGAAATGTATCGAACCAAAAAGAAACTATACTATTAAGCCAAATGACAAATGCAGGAACCAGGTAACCTTGATGCTAACTTATGCAGAGACAATTAAAACTCAAGGTGAAACATATATAGAAGGATTCAAGTCTTCAAGTTATGCAAGCCCAGAAATCAGTGAAACCATAGATCCATGGTCACAACAGCTAACTAAAATCCTAATTATGGGCATCAACATCCAATACAAAAATCTGGACAGGAAACTATATAAATTTGATCTAAATTCCTTTTTTTTTGGCAACACGACAGAGTCTCAAATCATTAGCGACTAAAAATCGATCACACAACCTCAAAGCCACTATGGCTAGACTTCAAATCTGTTCTCTGAAATTCTAGCACAAGAAAACACAAAACATCCTTGAATCGAATCCCCCATTCACCAAGTTAACCAAACTTTGCTGGACAACAGTAGGAAAAGGGAGAAAAACATCTCTAATCTGAGCTTAAACATCAACAGCATGGCCAGAGATCTGGACACAATAAAGAAAGTAATAGCATCATCAGTCGAAGCCTATTCTACAAAACTCTGCTCAGACTTTCGGAAGCAACAAGAAGAAGCAAAACTTCACCATCCAAAGTTTAAACTGCCAACAAATATCCATCCAGAAATTTCAGAAACAATAGAAAGCTAAAGCATCATCGATCAAGGCTAAATCTGCGTACATACTTATAAAAATCTACGCTATTATTGGAATTCTACATAGATAACTAACAAAATCTGCACTACACTATGCTTATCCAAATCTGCACTATAAGCTCTAAAGCTGGTATAGAATCCATGAACGATTCTTGTTCATTGTATAGAACAACCGAAACTAACAGTAAGGGTTGTTCGTGCCCACTTCGTAGCGCAACAAACTATACAACAGCTCTTAATTAACAGTAAGCAACAGTAGGATAACAACATAAAGGAAACTACATGTTATTCAACAAATCTAGGCCTTCTTATGTTCAGCTAAGTAGCCGAATTGCGCAGCAACCCAAAGGGAGTTACTCGTGCCCCTTTTTCTTTGCATAAGATCAAATTTCAACTTGCTGTAAAGTTAAAATAGACCTATATAACACCTTCACAGCTTAACCCTAATTGTAAAGCAACCCAAAATCAAAACCTAAACAAATTCCCCTCTTATATCCCTAATGAAACTCACAGCAACAACATGGCAGCAAGTTCACAACATGCTTCAAAAATCAAAAGACACAAGGAAACATCAATCGAATCCGGAACCACTCTTACCGCAGGTGAGTAAGCGACTTACAGCATGTTCTTGGTTTCAAACCGAATGGGAAAAACTTCTAGGGTTCGGACAGCTCGAGATCTCCGACCCTTCTTCGTGCTAACAGTTCCCTCTTGACGGGGGAAGCTCGGATCCGAGAAGAACTCGCAGAATCCCTTTGGCCGGCCACCGGAGAAGCCCTAGCTCCTCGTTGTGGTTTCGCCCGAGAGGAGGAGTTGCGGACGCCGCGTGAGGAGGAAGGAGAGAAACAGGATTAGGGGTTCGGGTAAATCAAGCCCTAAGTTAAGTTCCTCTTTTATAATTTCAATATTCGGTTAAATTCTTTAAATAATTTTGCTATCTATTCTAAACAGAACCGACGGCCTGAACACTTGGTCAGCTGCGGTTTGGCGCGAGTTGGAGGTCGCGCGTTCGAACTCTGCTCGGCTCCCTTTATTTTGGTATTTCTGTTCCTATTATGGCTTAAGTATAATTTAGTTCCTATATATTCACAAAATATCCGCAGCACACTTGGTTAGCTGGATTCGATCAAGGTTTGGTTTGGTCGGAGGTCTCGGGTTCAAAACTCGGCTTGGATATTTTTTTGTCAAAACTTCTTTCGTTTAATAAAAATACCAAACGACCTTCAAAAATTACATAAAAATCTCTAGAATATTTCTAAATATTTTTAACCACTATTTAGAACTCCAAATGAGGAAATTTGGATCGTTATAGTTAAGAGGAAGTGTCAAATTAAGGGGGAGGGGGGAATATCAAATTCCGGAGGAGGATCAAACTTTTTTAAAAAATTATTTCTTTAAGCCTTTTTATTAAAAAGCCTTTTTACCAAACATTTAAATCTTACATTAAATGTTTTTGGCAAATGTTTTCAAAAGCCTTGTTTTAAAAATAATTTTAAACACTTCTTTTTGAAAATCTTACTTAAAAGGTTTACTTAGAAAAAGTTCTTTGTGAAGGTTTTTTTTTACCTACTTACGCATTTTTGAAAGTTACTTTAAAACTTTTTAATTCCCTAAACTTCTTAGAAAATATTTTAAAAAAAATATCTTTGAAATATGGTTTTAATCTTTGAACATATTTTTTGAAAGCTTTATCAAATTCTTGCAAAAATCTATCTTTGAAATATGTTATATGTTTTCATGTCACACCCCAGGTAATCCCTGCCAGAAAAAATTTCGACAACATCTGTCATGTCCGGATGACAATATGAATCCAGAATACATATATCTAATCCTCGGCCCACACGGCCGGAACAATACAACACAAATAATAAACAAACCACGCAGTTTATATCAACATTCCACACAAGGTAATATGAACCATCCACAATCAGAAAGACGATATAAAAATCATCGTAGATATAAGTAATGAAAATATCCGCAGTGGAAAACAAGAGTAGCAAACCCAAAAGTCAACATAAAGCCCAAGTACAAAAATCCCACATCACCAGCATATGCATAGAAACAATAACAGAAATCAACAACAAGAAATCCTCACGACAAGGGGGGCTAGTGATTGGAATATCTCCCGACGGCCTCAACCTGAAAAATAGTAATATAATGGTGTGAGTTCAAAGAACTCAACAGGTAATCCAATAGATATGTACAGCGACATATAACTACCAGCAATAACTTATAATACAGTCTCCTAAACCATAGAACCTATAGTATAATCTCCTAATAGTATAACAGGTATGCATAGCTGAATAAACTGTAGTAACTAACAATAAGCATGTAATACAGTCTACAACAAGAATAATAAGAAATGCATAACTGAAATAAACTGTACTCACCTGCGAGTCTTGACCATATGACTGTGAACATACACAGATAAAAATAGTCAGAGCAAATAAGTATGTAGCCTGTATGCCTGACAATCATATGCAGTCACCAAAATACATCATCCAATATGCAACAATCACAATAAATGTAGTTTGTGCATATTATGCAATATGACATGGTCACCCCTGACGCCAATCAGCCATCTCACACACAATGGTGAGACCTAGTGGTAGGGTTGTAACACCGTGCACTCTGCCGTCACTACCCCTGATGAGTGACCGAGTGGACGGGATGCACCGGAGTACACCTATCCTCCTACCTCAACCATAGTGAGGGAGCGCAATGCTCTCATCTCCCGATACACGATGACGGGGAGGGACCCCGGCGTGCTACCACGCTGCCTATCACACTACCCATGAGTGGAGCCTCCAGCGGAGCACCACCGAGCAACCTACACACCTTGTGTGCTGTGCCACTACCCATGCAGTGGTCACGTGGTATGCAGGTCCATGTAACCGGCCGACGAGCTCAACAATAATAGAGTCGTCAATCGCCCAACATGCAATCATGCAATATGGTGCATGCGGCTACAGTATGTCATACTAGAACATAGCCTCCTCCATATATGTGTGTGCCAAAAAGGTAAACGCATATATATAACCATGATATAAGTAGCATAAATCCAAGAACATCACATATAACAATGATATAAGTATCATGAATCCAAGGACACGTATCAAACGTGTAAAGCAACTAATCCAGTATAGTGAAGCACTATAAATACATCTATCTCTATTAACACAGATACGCATGGTAAGAAATAAAAGTATACCAGACTAATGTATAACAAATAACAGTAGAAACATGTATCAGGTATCATCTAAGCTAAAACCAGGGAAGTGCTTAATCTACCAAATACTACTAGTTATATGTAAACTACACATATCATAAGACAATATCGAAAAGATAAGTCAAAGGGTACCCGCCTCAAATAGCGGGTAGTATCACGCCAAATCCAACGTCGAGATGCCTGTCTCGAATCAGAGTCCTGTGTCAAACAATATATATATTTTATTTAGCTAAATCCAAATGAATAGCTAAATAAAATCCCTAAAAGTAAATTAGGGCAAAACCCTAATCAACACAACCTCAATCTACCTAATTAAATCTAATGGTTAATTAGGGTTAGTTACCTAATCCCTAATCACCAATTAGATTAGAAATCTAGACTTAAATCAAATCCAATAGTTGACAAGGGTTAATTGCCTTAACCCTAATCATTCCATTAGATTAAATCTAAGCAATTAAATCTAATCACAATTCAACAACTAATTATAACCTTAAATCCAAAACATGATCTACCACATGTTCCATTCTAAATTCAATTCAAGCATAACCCTAACTCAAATATAGAACATGTATCAATTACTCCTACACATACCTCAAATCCCAGCTCTCTGCTCTTGATCCGCAGCTAAAGAGGAGCTGCTGGAAGGAGTGTTGTCGGAACAAAGTGAGCTGGATCAAGAACACCAAAGAACAGAATAGAACAGATCTTTACAGCCACGCTTGTTGATCCACAACACTCAATTTCACCTCACAGCCCTTATCAATTGATCCACAACTGAGGATCGTCACTGCTGGAACCCAAGATCACCTTCACAGAACAAATCCTCGCTGATGAATTCACCTCACGATCACAGAACCCCACCTCCCTTCAACCGTGAGCTCAATCACACCAAGAAACAGAAAAGTTCAAGATATGATCCAACGATGTCAGTAGGAAGAATCGAAGAGTAAGGCTCGAAGTTAGGGCACAAATCAGAGACATAGAAGGAATAAGGTTTGGATTGCTTACCCTTGAAACCCTAACTGCCTCTCCACACTGGCGATCGATGGATCTGGGAAGCTAGCTCCTCACCTTCGTGCTCCAAGCCCAATCTACGCCAACGATTGAGTGGTGGTAGACGCAATACGACGTCTGTAGTCCGGAGACAAAAGGCGTCGACCGGATCTGAGCTTAATCAGCGGCACCGGAACAAGAACTAGGGCTCGGCAGGCAGGCGTGAGAAGACAAGATGCTATGATGCAACCCGGAGAGGGAAATGCCAGCCGGATCTAAGATCAATCGGAGACGATGCCGGCGGAGAAAGATCGCCAGAGGTCGAAACTCCGTTCCCATCGGCGCCGATTCGTCAGAGAGAGAGGGAGACAGATCGTGAGCAGAGGGGAGATCGGGGAAGAGAGTGTCAGGTCGGCGCTTTTGGGGGAAGAAGGAAATAAAAGAAAAGGGATTATGTAATAAAAATATTTCCTCACTTAAACGGATATCCCAAATAGGCTTTACCCGCGCCCGCCGATCGATCCCCTGAAAACCCTCCGTACGAACACCGAAAAATTCTCAGAAAATTTCTAAAAATTCTGAAAAAATTTTATAAGGATATTTCTGAAATAACCCTATTTATTTAATTTTTTCCGATATCTCACATTCTCCCCTACTAATAAAAATTTGGTATCCAAATTTTGCTATAACCAATAACAAACACTAAAATATAACCAAACAGTATAAATGCTGAAAGAAACTATAACCCACATACCTCAAGTAAACAAATGAGGGTATCGAGCTCGGACCGTATCCTCCAACTTCCAAGTAGCCTCCTCATCAGAATGATGCTGTCATCCGAATTTAACCAGCGGAACAGTCTTGTTCCGCAGCTGACGCTCTCTATGGTCCAGCATCCGTACCGGAACCTCCTTGTAAGTGACGTCAGGCTGAATAGGAACTGATATATCTGACAGAACATGTGCTGGGTTGGATACGTATCTCCTCAGCATAGATACATGGAATACATCGTGAATGCTAGCTCGAGATGGTGGTAGCGCCAGATGGTAAGCTACTGCTCCAATCATCTCCAAGATCTGGAATGACCCAATATATCGTGGAGCTAACTTACCTCGAAGACCAAATCTTTTCACCCCTTTCGTGGGTGAAACTCTCAGAAATACATGATCACCAATAGGGAACTCCAGGAGTCTTCGTCTCCGATCAGCATAACTCTTCTGACGGTCCTGAGCCTCTGACATCCTCCATCTGATCTTACGAACCAACTCTGTCTCCTGCTAAGCTCTCTGAGGTCCTAGTAGCTGGGCCTCTCTAACCTCCTCCCAGAGGATGAGTGTCCGACAAGGTCTACCATACAACGCTTCAAACGGTGCCATCTGGATAGCCGAATGATAGCTGTTGTTGTAGGCGAACTCCACCAATGGCAGGTGGTCCTCCCAATTGCCTCCGAAGTCCATCGCACAAGACCTTAGCAAGTCCTCCAAACTCTGAATGGTCCACTCTGACTGCCCATCTGTCTGCGTATGGAATGCTGTACTGAAACAGAGCTGCGTGCCTAAATCCTGCTACAGACTGTGCCAGAATCAGGACGTGAACCGTGGGTCTCTATTAGATATAATGCTCAACGGAACACCATGGAATCTGATAATCTCTCGACAATATAACTCTGCTAATTGATCTAGAGAATCCGTCTTCTGGATCGCTAAAAAGTATGCGGATTTGGTTAATCGGTCAACGATTACCCAAACCGCATCATGGCCTCGTCGAGTCCTAGGCAATCCTACCACAAAATCCATAGTAATGTGCTTCCATTTCCACTCTGGAATAGGGATCCTCTGAAGTAAACTAGCAGGTCTCTGATGCTCAGCCTTCACCTGCTGACATACACGACATCTAGCTACAAACTCTGTGATGTCTTTCTTCATACCGTTCCACCAATAAGAACATCTCAAATCGCGATACATACGAGTTCCTCCTGGGTGGATAGCAAATCTAGAGCGATGAGTCTCCTGAAGTAACTCCTCCATGACCGGGTGAGACTGAGGCACACATAATCTGCCTTGGAAATAAACAATACCCTCATCATCTCGTGTAAACTCGGTCTGTTGTCCGGAAGCTATCTGGCTACCAATGAACTGTAAATGCTGATCTGCAGCCTGAGCCTCTCGAATCCTCATCCTGGTCGACTACTGAGCAACCATGGTAACAAGAATACCCTGCTCTATCCGTCCCTGCTCCTCAAGGCCCAACTCGGAGAATCCCTGAATCAAGTCCGTGACTAAAACTCGGTGACAAGCTAAAGTCCCTATGGACTTCCAGCTAAGTGCATCAGCAACCACATTAGCTTTACCCGGATGGTAGCTAATAGTACAATCATAATCCTTCAGGAACTTCATCCATCTCCTCTGTCGGAGATTGAGTTCCTTATGTGTAAAAAGATATTTGAGACTCTTATGATAAGTAAGAATCTCAAAAGTAATCCCATAAAGATGATGTCGCCAGCTAGCTCTAAATCATGTACTGGGTAGTTCTTCTCATTCTCCTTCAACTGACGAGAAGCATAAGAGACTACCCTACCGTGCTGCATCAAAACAACGCCCAAGCCCTGAAGAGATGCGTCTGTGTAAAGTACGAATCCGTCATCACCAGAAGATAAAACTAACACTGGTGTTGATACTAATCTTCGCTTCAGCTCTTGGAAGCTGGTCTCATAAGCCTCTAACCACGTGAACTTCACTCCTTTTCTGGTCAGATGTGTCAATGGCATAGCAATACTAGAGAAACCCTTAACGAATCGTCTGTAATATCCAGCCAGTCCCAAGAAACTGGGATCTCCTGGACTGACTTTGGCTGCTCCCAGCTAGTGATAGCCTCGATCTTCTGAGGATCTACTGAAATACCTCGGCTTGACACCACGTGCCCCAGAAACCAACTGAAGATAGCCAAAATACACACTTACTGAACTTCGCATACAGATGATGTCGTCGCAGAGTCTCTAAGACTATGCAAAGATGTTGCGCGTGCTCCTCCTTAGAACGCGAATAGATCAATATACCATCGATAAACAGAATAACAAACTGATCTAGGTACTCCAGAAAGATACGGTTCATCAGATCCATAAATACTGTAGGAGCATTGGTAAGCCCAAATTGCATCACCAAAAACTCATAATGCCCGTATCTAGTGCGAAATGTTGTCTTCTGAATATCAAAATCTTTGACTCTCAGATGATGATATCCAGACCGCAGATCAATCTTAGAATACATTGATGTATCTCTGAGCTGATCAAATAAATCCTCGATCCGTGGCAAGGGGTACTTATTTCTAATAGTCACTACATTCAGCTGCCTATAATCGATGCACAACCTCAGAGTACCATCTTTCTTCTTGACGAATAGTACAGGAGAACACTAAGGTGGAATACCGTGGGGTTCTCCACAAGGACACCGGGATGCTCCTGCCCGTGCATGCCATATGCAGCTGCTGCAGGAGGAGCTGTCATCTGCTGACGATGCGAAGATTGGGCTTTCAGCCCACCTCGCTGAGTCCCGGACTGACCAAATTGTCCTCCCAGAACAGAAACTCCGGAAGCTACATGCTTAGCCTTCAGCAAACAGTCTCGGCTCAAATGTCCAGATAGTTTGCAATAATAGCAAACTGACTGTCCCAGAGTGCATGCCGAGGTGATGTGATCTTGGGATCCGCATCGGGTGCAGTAAGGGTCACTGGTGGACAGTTTCTGGTTCTGCTAAGAAGACCGGGAACGTCCTGATGAAGATCGTCCTGACTTCTGGGGTCGATCAGATGACCCAGAAGTACCCTGACCCGTCTGAGTACGACTACTCTGCTGCTGTCCAGTAGTTTGTGGCTGCTGGATCTGTCTAGAAGTCTGATCAGTTTACTTCCTCTTTTTGTCTGTATTCACTCTCTGATGAGCAGACTCAATCATAAGAGCTCTATCCAGTGCCTCTGTGTATGATGAATAACCAAAATTGGCAATCTTCACCTGAAGATGCCCGTCCAGCCCCTGAATAAACTAAAACATATGAGATCTGTCCTCGACAACCAACTCAGGACAGAATCTGGCCAACCGATTAAATTCGGCATTATACTCCATCACTGAGCAGTTATTCTACCGAAGACTCAAAAAATCCAGCCGACGTGTCATCTAATACGCTCAGGGAAAATACTGACTCTCGAATGCCTCCCTAAATCTCACCCAGGTAATATGCTGCTCGCCTATAATCGAGCGCTGCGTATCCCACCAGATTTCTGCCTCGTCTTGTACCTCAAGTACGCAGTAGTAGGCACGACTAGAGGGGGTGTCGGGTATACTGAAGGTGATACCACTAGTGGTATAGTCGAGGTATGTACCTTTAAAGTCAGAACCGTCGAGTCCTATAATCCGATGTGCTTATAATATCCTGACGAGTCTGTCCCTGACGGGCAGGCTCGACCCTAGCAGATCTATCTGAAAACTCTGTCTCCGGAGAATCTATAGCCCTCTTACGTGGTTTACCACATCTCGGTACCGGAATATGCATATGTGTCATATCTGAAAATAAAATGTTACCCAAATATCACTACAGGTATGAAAACTATAAAATTACCTAATTTTACCTATTTGTCGTCTAAAGATGTCTTATCGCTGCTTAGTCCCCCAAAATAGAACCTCGTCAAAATACCTCAGAATTCCGAAACAAGAAAATTGACGAAAATCCGTACAATCCGAAAATACCCAAATACGCTCATAAACTCCAAAACGCGAAAATCCGAAATCGAAACCTCGGAAATCCATAACATATCAAACATGCATCGCAAACCTGCTCTGATACCAAAAATATTGGTATAAGATAAACTCAAAAATCCAGAACAAGTATCGTAAACCTGCTCTGATACCAAAAATATTGTCATCAGATTAAATCTCGGAAATCCAGAATGCCTAGCAAGTATCGTAACCTGCTCTGATACCAAATAAATTGTCACGCCCCAGGTAGTCCCTGCCAGAATAAATTTCGACAACATCTCCCCTGTTCGGGTGACAATATGAATCCAGAATACATATATCTAATCCTCGGCCCACACAGCCGGAACAATACAACACAAATAATAAACAAACCACGCAGTTTATATCAACATTCCACACAAGGTAATATGAACCATCCACAATCAGAAAGATGATATAAAAATCATTGTAGATATATGTAAAATCTCCTACTCCACTACAACGAAGAATAACCAAATTCATGAAGTAATGAAAATATCCGTAGTAGAAAACAAGAGTGGAAAACCCAAAAGTCAACATAAAGTCCAAGTACAAAAATCCCACATCACCATCATATGCATAGAAACAATAACAGAAATCAACAACAAGAAATCCTCGCGACAAGGGGGGTAGTGACTGGAATATCTCCCAATGGCCTCAACCTGAAAAATAGTAATATAATGGTGTGAGTCTAAAGAACTCAGCAGGTAATCCAATAGATATGTACAGCGACATATAACTACCAGCAATAACCTATAATATAGTCTCCTAAACCATAGAACTTATAGTACAGTCTCCTAACAGTATAACAGGTATGCATAGCTGAATAAACTATAGTAACTAATAGTAAGCATGTAATATAGTCTACAACAAGAATAATAAGAAATGCATAACTGAAATAAACTATACTCACCTGCGAGGCTTGACCATATGACTGTGAACATACACAGATAAAAATAGTCAAAGCAAATAAGTATGTAACCTATATGCATGTCAATCATATGCAGTCACCAAAATGCATCATCCAATATGCAACAATCACAATAAATGCAATCTGTGCATATGATGTAATATGACATGGTCACCCCTTACTCCAGTCAGCCATCTCACACACAATGGTAAGACCGAGTGGGTAGGGCTATGACACCGTGCACTCTGCCGTCACTACCCCTGATAAGTGACCGAGTGGACGGGATGCACCGGAGTACACCTATCCTCCTACCTCAACCATAGTGAGGGAGCGCAATGCTCTCATCTCCTGGTACACGATGATGGAAAGGGACCCCGATGTGCTACCACGCTGCCTATCACACTACCCATGAGCGGAGCCTCCAACAGAGTACCACCGAGCAACCTACACACCCTGTGTGC
Organism: Zingiber officinale; assembly: GCF_018446385.1. NCBI lineage: Eukaryota > Viridiplantae > Streptophyta > Magnoliopsida > Zingiberales > Zingiberaceae > Zingiber > Zingiber officinale. Next base: position 6,065,669 of record NC_055989.1, on the reverse strand, counting down.
TGTGCCACTACCCATGCAGTGGTCACGTGGTGTGCAGGTCCATGTAACTGGCCGATGAGTTCAACAATAATGGAGTCGTCAATCACCCAGCATGCAATCATGCAATATGGTGCATGCGGCTACAGTATGTCATACTAGAACATAGCCTCCTCCATATATGTGTGTGCCAAAAAGGTAAACGTATATATATAACCATGATATAAGCAGCATAAATCCAAGAACATCACATATAACAATAATATAAGTATCATGAATCCAAGGACACATATCAAACGTGTAAAGCAACTAATCCAGTATAGTGAAGCACTATAAATACATCTATCTCTATTAACACAGATACACATGGCAAGAAATAAAAGTATACTAGACTAATGTATAACAAATAACAGTAGAAACATGTATCAGGTATCATCTAAGCTAAAACCAGGGAAGTGCTTAATCTACCAAATACTACTAGTTATATGTAAACTACACATATCATAAGACAATATCAAAAAGATAAGTCAAAGGGTACCCGCCTCAAATAGCAGGTAGTATCACGCCAAATCCAACGTCGAGACGCATGTCTCGAATCAGAGTCCTGTGTCAAACAATATATATATTTTATTTAGCTAAATCCAAATGAATAGCTAAATAAAATCCCTAAAACTAAATTAGGGCAAAACCCTAATCAACACAACCTCAATCTACCTAATTAAATCTAATGGTTAATTAGGGTTAGTTACCTAATCCCTAATCACCAATTAGATTAGAAATCTAGACTTAAATCAAATCCAATAGTTGACAAGGGTTAATTGCCTTAACCCTAATCATTCCATTAGATTAAATCTAAGCAATTAAATCTAATCACAATTCAACAACTAATTATAACCTTAAATCCAAAACATGATCTACCACATGTTCCATTCTAAATTCAATTCAAGCATAACCCTAACTCAAATATAGAACATGTATCAATTACTCCTACACATACCTCAAATCCCAGCTCTCTGCTCTTGATCCGCAGCTAAAGAGGAGCTGCTGGAAGGAGTGTTGTCGGAACAAAGTGAGCTGGATCAAGAACACCAAAGAACAGAATAGAACAGATCTTTACAGCCACGCTTGTTGATCCACAACACTCAATTTCACCTCACAGCCCTTATCAATTGATCCACAACTGAGGATCGTCACTGCTGGAACCCAAGATCACCTTCACAGAACAAATCCTCGCTGATGAATTCACCTCACGATCACAGAACCCCACCTCCCTTCAACCGTGAGCTCAATCACACCAAGAAACAGAAAAGTTCAAGATATGATCCAACGATGTCAGTAGGAAGAATCGAAGAGTAAGGCTCGAAGTTAGGGCACAAATCAGAGACATAGAAGGAATAAGGTTTGGATTGCTTACCCTTGAAACCCTAACTGCCTCTCCACACTGGCGATCGATGGATCTGGGAAGCTAGCTCCTCACCTTCGTGCTCCAAGCCCAATCTACGCCAACGATTGAGTGGTGGTAGACGCAATACGACGTCTGTAGTCCGGAGACAAAAGGCGTCGACCGGATCTGAGCTTAATCAGCGGCACCGGAACAAGAACTAGGGCTCGGCAGGCAGGCGTGAGAAGACAAGATGCTATGATGCAACCCGGAGAGGGAAATGCCAGCCGGATCTAAGATCAATCGGAGACGATGCCGGCGGAGAAAGATCGCCAGAGGTCGAAACTCCATTCCCGTCGGCGCCGATTCGTGAGAGAGAGAGGGAGACAGAGCATGAGCAGAGGGGAGATCGGGGAAGAGAGGGTCGGGTTGGCACTTTTGGGGGAAGAAGGAAATAAAAGAAAAGGGATTATATAATAAAAATATTTCATCACTTAAACGGATATCCCAAACAGGCTTTATCTGCGCTCGCCGATTGATCCCCTGAAAATCCTCCATACGAACACCGAAAAATTCTCAGAAAATTTCTAAAAATTCTGGAAAAATTTTATAAGGCTATTTCTGAAATAACCCTTTTTATTTAATTTTTTTGATATCTCACATTTCAACCATTGGAAAAATATTTGCAAAAACCTATCTTTTACAATTTACTTAATTTTAAATATCTCCTTGAAAATATAACTTTCAAATTTATTTTTGGCAAATGTTTTGAAAATATTTTGAAGATGTTTAGTTTGCAACCCCTCTTTGAAAAATTATGTTTTCTGAAACATTTAATTATATCTTTCAAATATTATTGTTGGTGAATAAACCTAATCGAGAGTAACCTTAATGCTATATCCTTTTGATGGGTGCCAAAGGTGGAGAGTTATCTTAAATTAGAAAAGTTAAAGGAAGAGAGTTATCTTAAGTTAGAAAAGTTTAAACATTTCTAATCTCTCAAACTTTTTGAATCTCTCAAACTTTGAGAATCAACCCTAAAGACCCAAGCCTAACTTAAGAAAATTGTCAAATATCAAAAAGGGGAGATTGTTGGTGCAATCGACCTCTATGGTTTCGATGTTTGACAATATGACCAAGGGTTGACCCAAATAGGACTTGATGTTTGGGAGAGAGAAGTCTAGTCAGGACTAGGTGGCTAGCAAAGGTAAGTCCAAAAAGTCCTAACTAAAGGTTAGGCAAAGTGGAAGTCCTGGTGAGTAAAGCCAGACCCTAGTGAGTGAAGCTAGGTAGTGGAAGTCCTGGTGAGTGAAGCCAGACCTTAGTGAGTGAAGCTAGGTGGTGGAAGTCTCGGTGAGTAAGTCAGGTCCTAATAAGTGAAGCTAGGTGGTGGAAGTCCTGGTGAGTGAAGCCGGACCCTAGTGAGTGAAGCTAGGTGGTGGAAGTTATGGTGAGTGAAGTCAGGCCCTAATGAGTGAAGCTAGGTGGAGAAAGTCTTGGTGAGTGAAGCTGGACCCTAGTGAGTGAAGATAGGTGGAGGAAGTCCTGATGAGTGAAACTAGGCAATGAAAGTCCTAGTGAGTGAAGCTAGGCAACCCTAGAGTTATACTGGTTTCCGACCGATTGCATGCGGTCGACCGGACCAGCAAAATTCTGTTAATACTATTTTACTTTACCATCTTATCTATTGTGCAAACTCAGTGTTGCAGGGAAGTTCAGCCAGGTCGACGGCTGACCGGATAGCTGGTAAGAAGTCCAAACGGGTCGACAGGCTGATCGGACGTCTGTAAATAACAGGTAAGTCAAGGTAAGTCACTAGAGGGGAGTGACTTGGTGAGGACACGTTCCCGGTTAGGGAATTTAGGCGCCGATCCAACTTAGAACCATTTCAGAAATCTAGGTTGAGATCGTGACTAGATTCCGGTCTCGGTGAGACGAAATCTAATTACTACTCTTTTCTTTAATTGTGCTAACTTTTGTTTTACAGGATAGTATTACTTTTATTTTACCTCGAACTAACATTTTCTTGTAGGAAATAGAACTTTTGGAAGATGGTGGTCTGGGTGCCCGGAACTGGTCCGGGTGCCAGAGTCCGGGAGCCCGGAACTGGTCCGGGCTCCCAAAAGGTAAATTTTATCCTGTCGCAACATGGAGCGCGTTGGTTGGCTGGGTCTACATCACAGTCCGGGTGCTCGGAAGGGATCTGGGCGCCTAGAGCACTCCTATATAAGGAGGCCTCCTCCAGAGCAACAAACAACAACTTCCTCCAACGACTGTTCTCTTGTGCACTGCTCCTGCGACACTACGAAGCCTCTCCGACAATCTGTGGCTCAAGTTCTCTTTATTATTGTCGGTATTTTTTTTATAATAATCAATTTTTGAACTATTATTGATTGCCCAACGAAAGTACTCGACGAGTGCGGATCTTGGAGTAGGAGTCGACGGAGGCTCCGAACCAAGTAAAACTGGTTCATGTTAGCATTTTGTTGTCGTTGTTCACGTGTACTCGATTTGCTACGATACTTTTTTGATCGCTATTCACCCCCCTTAGCGACTTTCATGATCCAACACAACCTTGGGGGAATTTGAACCCCAAGGGTTATGGCGCGATTCTGGCTGCGATCCAGTTGCGATCCAGTCGGAATCTAATCGTGATCGAATTTTGGCCGGATCGCAACCAGATTGCAGTCGGATTTCAGCCAGATGGCGATAAGAATCCGATCATTTTGTGGCCAGAATCGGTTGCGACGCTAGCAGACGTAGCACTGCCAATTCTGGCTGTGATCCGGCCGCAATCTGGTCGCGATCTGGCCAGAATCCGGTCATGTTGCGATCCTGCCAAGGGGTGATCCGCCAGCGTCCCGTGAAGATCAGCGACGATCGATATGAGAGGTGGAGAAATGGTTGTGCGGCTGCGGCGGTGAGTTTTTCTTTTGTTTTTTGCTTATGTGGCACGTCCAGCTCATCATAGTCACACCAAACCGCAGGCAGAACAACCTTGTATATATATATATATATATATATATATATATATATATATATATATATATATATATATATATATATATATATATATATATATGCATAGGATATAGACAAAGCCTCGTCAGTAGCGGGTGGAGGTCAAAGTTAAGGCAGTCAACGCCCCGTCATAAGTCCGAATAGAGGACCTAGAGGCCGGTTGGCCTAGGGTCAAGCCCAGCCGCCAGGAAAAGGGTCAATCCCGATCGGCAGCAAACAAACATGAGCGAAGGTCAAAATGACACTTTCGGAGGATAGCCCACGTGCCACCAACTCAGTGTCCACATTCCCGGTCGCCATCTTTGACACTTTCGGACAGGATCAAATTGGCACTGTCTGTGGGAACGTAGACTGCATCCGAAATGAGAAGATGGAGGACGCCGGACGACTAACCACGATGACGCTGACGCTAGAAGAGCTCGACATCCTGATACAAGCTCGAGCGGCGAAGATAGTGGAGCAACAAGAGCTGGCTGAACGACAAGCACAAGAGCCTGCTCTGTCAGCGGTCGAGCGGAATAATTAGATAGATGATGAGTTATTCAGAAAATTACCAAATTTGTTTTAAGGATATACTCTGAAAATGAAAATAAACATAGTACCTTCCAAGTTAGAACTCTCTACTCATATAGAATTGATGAATAGGTGTAAACCTATTTTGAAGCATATTCGGATTCGGGTAGTTCAGCACATATGTTAGAGAGAGACAATGATAAGTTGGATAGGAGTTCACTTGTTTGTAAGTTATCCTAGATAAACAAAAGTAGGTTTATAGTCTTAAAAATCAGAAGGTCATTGTTAGCATCAATGACTGATTTTAGAAAAGGACTATATAATGAACCACAAGCTCATAAGTGAATTTGAGAAATAATAAAAGATATGTCTAAATTAGTACCAACTGTACAAGATAAGATACCACAAGGAAACTGCAACACGTATCACAAATGATACACAATTGCAGAAAGTGCATCGTCGTAGTGGGAGGGTTGTTAGGCAACCTTAAAAGATTCATGTTTTGGGAGAGTTTTTGGACTCGATCCCTGGAGGACATGAACCTGATCTCCAGACATATGATGAAAATGCAGCATCTTGGCAAAGATTAATGAATAATAGAATTAGAATATATATATTCTAATAAAATCTGGAATCTAGTAGAACCACCAAATGGTGTAAAAGCCTTTGGGTGTAAAAAGGTCTATAATAGGAAAAGAGGGATAGACAGGAAGGTAGAAACTTTCAAAGCAAGGCTTGATGAAAAAGGAAACTTTTTCACTGGTAGTCATGCTTAAGTCTATCCGGATTCTTTTATCTATT